>NC_135793.1:260000-860000 GCF_051106095.1 Pogona vitticeps
GGAAGCACCTTGCTTTCTGTCTCCGACTTCCTGCTCTAGGGCACCGTTTCATCAATGCTTGCTGGAGATGACAGCTTATCGGCTGCAAAGGGTTCCTTTCCAGGCCTGCCCTCTGAGCCTTCCCGAGGGGGCCCTGGAGGGATGCCTTCAGGCCCGGAAGGGCAGGTGAAGCAGGAGAGAAGCTTCCCTGGCCTCACTGTGGAAGTGAAACTGGCCTCAGATCAAAGGGCATCCCTTAGGGACTGAGTGCTGTGTCTCGGTCCTGATGGGGACTGGAGGCGCGGCAGGCCTTTTCCTTCGGATGCCACCTTCTTCCCTGGGAGGGGAGGGGAGGGGAGGGTTCTGCCTCCTGCTCTTCATAGCTGGATCTAAAAGGAGCACTTCCTGACAGCCCCCTCCCCACTGACACCCCCTCCCCCTTTCCTGGGTTGCTGCCCTTGGAGCTGCCCCAATCCCCAGCCGTCTCTGGTGACCAAAGGGAGAGGCGGCTCTTCCACTGCAGGTGATAAGGAGATAATAACCTCTTCTAAACTGCCTTAAATGGTTCCCAGAAGGGCTCCCCTCCGCCCTAGACAATCAGGTGGGTGGCGTCCCAGGATGAAAGAGGCTTCTCCTCCACCCTCGGCCTCACCACTAGAGGCAACTGGGGCGAGGGGTGGTTCTGATGGGGCGGAGGGAGGCCGGGGGGGGGGGCCCTCAAGGCTTCAGCAGCCAGGAGAGAGAGAGAGAGAGAGAGAGAGAGAGAGAGAGAGAGAGAGAGAGATGCCAGCCGCTTTCCTGAAGCAAAGGGGAGCAATGTTGGGAAGGGCTGTCAGTGGTGGATGATGTATGCGTGTGTGTGTGTGGGGGGGCTTGTGTGCCATTGGTGTGCCCTCCTCGCACCCAGCGCCTTCACTCGTCTCCCGCAGGAGCAGCCTCTGCTCCGGCCCGGGCAAGCCCACGGATGAACCACGGCTGAGGTGAGCAACGGGCAGGAACCTGCCACCGAGGCCCTTTCATCTCCTTGCCTCGAAGGCTGTGCTAAATATACCTGTCTGACCTTTTTTGGCATAGCAGTCATTTTCAGGAGACTGATAAGAGGGGAGCAGCTGTGGGTGGAGATCAAAACATCGGCGACAGCCAGAGGCTGCCAGAGACGCCCTTGCGAGGAGCCGAGGAGGAGGAGGAGGAGGAGGAGGAGGAGGAGGAGGAGGAGGAGGAGGAGGAAGAAGAGGAAGAGGCTGCTGGGCACCCCCTTGGCTCTGGAGGGAAGGCAGGAAGAGGTGGCCGTGCCGCCCTTTACAAAAACCTGCAGACGGACGCCTGAGCCCCCGAGGAGGCGCCTCACCTGCCGTCTGACCGGTGGGGCCAAGAGGCAAGCCAGCCCAGGGGGGAGAAAAGGAGCAAGGCCAAGATCCGCTGCCTTGCCATTCCTTAAGAAGCTCCTGCCTGTTTCCTCACACAGGACGTGTTGACTGGCTGGCCAGGTGCCCGGGTGTCTGTGCTCTCACTCAGCCCAAGTTTTGTGAAGGACCAGTGTGAGTGTGGTGGCTTCTTGCAACAAATTCATGGCCGGGTCTCAGTGTCTATCACCTCTGTGTGTGTGTGTGTGTGTGTGTGTGTGTGTGTGTGTGTGTGTGTGTGTGTGTGTGTGTGTGTGTGTGTGTGTGTGTGTGTGTGTGTGTGTGTGTGTGTGTGTGTGTGTGTGTGTGTGCCTGCGGGTGACCTTCTGGGTCTCACACACCCTGCGCTTGAGCAAGAAGGCTGCCCTCTTAATGGGTCCGGCTACTAAGCAAAGAGATGTTAGGTTTCCAGGGCCCACCCAACTCTCTTTTGTTTCTGGTGCAAAGAGAAACACAGTTGCTCCTGCTTAGAAATGTATTCGTAAATACTGCTTAATTTACACAACGGGTTCAGAGAGCATCGTTCAGCCTGGCTTGCACTGGCAAAGGGAGCCTGGATTATGTTTTATTTACCTGATATTTTTTTTTATTGAAGGGAGTACAAAACCTTGTCTGAGTCATTATATCATTGTCATCATCCTTACGTGGCGTCGGTTCTGACATATGGCGGCCCTTGTCTGGCTTTTCCAGGTAGAGAATCCCCCGGAGAGCTTTTCCCCTCCCCTCCTTCCGGGGTTGCCCTGGGACCGCTCTGAGCATCTCCACCCCAAGGCTCTGTTGCAAAGCGAGAAGCGTTCGGGAGTCAGTCAGACGTGGAAATATCTGGCAACCCCGGAGAGATTTTGCAGACTTTTGTGTTTAATTTTTGGAAGCATTGTTTGAGGCTTTCTTTCTAAGAACAGAACTTACAATGTCAGGTTCCGGAGAAATCCTGTGATCTCCTCTCACCGGTGACACCTCCGTCCACCCAGTGAGGGCTCTCCGTTTCCTTCTGATCTGCTTGAACATATTTAGACTTGGGTCTACGCCTTCCCTGCTTGGCAGGGGGGAGCGAGGAAGGCCGAGAGATCCCAGGGGAATAAAGGACCTTAAAGGTTGAAGGTTGAGGGGAAATAAAATGGAATTAAGTGGATCTAGGGCTGAAATGTTTGCTATCCAAGGGAAGTCAAGGTATTTCCTTGAGGTGATTTGGCCTCGATCCATCCACAACACCCGCTACCACAAGGGCCCCTTGAGCCCCTCCCCCCCCTGCACCAGCTGTCTGCCTGGGCCAATTCTCCTGGCTTTCCAGGGGGTGATGGGGGGGGTAACTCTTGGAGGGAAGGAAGCCCCCCCCTCACCCCACCATGAGTCCAGTGACTGGGTGGCCTCTCTCGGTCATCTAGGGGGAGTGGTAGGTCAGGCAGGAAGGGGAGCTGGGGGAAGAGGGGGAGAGAGAGAGAAGGTGGGGGCCCCGTCTCCATTTCCAGGACTCCTTCCCCCCCCTCAGGAGGCCCACCTGCACTCCAGCTCCCCTCTGTTCCCAGGCCAGCACACTGCATACCTGTGGCCTCCTGCCCATCATCTCCAAGGGGATGTTCTTCAGCACCAGCCTATTCTGGGGCGATGAAACGGCCACTCAGCCGGTGTCAAGCAGGAGACAATGACCTTGTGTCTCCTCTGGCACCCCCCCTAAATGGCCACTGAAAGATGGGGCCAAGGTCAGCAGCTCCTGCCGGCAGCCCCAGTGGGGAGGGAGGGACGGGGCCGTCAACAGGTTTGCATTTCAGCACTTGTGTGTTTGTGTGTGTGTGTGTGTTGGGGGGGGGCTCTTTGCCTCTAGCTGGTGTGGGGAGGGGCTTTAGGAGGGGGAAAGAATTCAGGTGGGTGAGAGGGAGGAAGAACCAAGAGCTGAAGGTCATGGGGCCAACTGCACAAGTGAGGGAGGGAGGGAAGGAAGGAAGGAAGGAAGGAAGAAAGGAAGGAAGGAAGGAAGGAAGGAAGGAAGGAAGGAAGGAAGGAAGGAAGGAAGGAAGGAAGGAAGGAAGGAAGGAAGGAAGGAAGGAAGGAAGGAAGGAAGGAGCCTCGTGCAGCAGGAGGAGGGGGTTCCTTTCCTGGATCCTGTGATCACCCCAGAGGAAGCCGCCCCCCCCCCTTGGCATCACTTGACCCCCTCTCTCAGCGCCCCAGAGACCTGATGCCAGGAATCCTCCTGAGGAGCCAGCTTGGGGGGGTGGGTTGATTCTGTCCCCACAAGCAAGGGGGCAGGGGAAGAAAGCCTCACCCTGCCTCCAGCTTTGGGTGGGAGGTGACTCCCCCCCACTCCGGCAACCCAGGCCCCTTTTATTGGTCCTGATTTCTGGCTAATTGTGAAGTCACCGATGTTTCCTCTGCACAAGCAGGATTAAAATATCCTTTATGTCAAGTGACTCAGGAATGATTAACACAACGTGGCTGTAGTTAAGAGGAGGCAGTTCCCAAGCTTTTCCTCCTTCGCTGTCCGGTGTTTATCTTCCTGCGGCTCCGCCTTGAAGCAGGTCACGTGAGACATTTGCCCCAAACCACTTGTGGCATGGCACGGGGAGCAGGTCCTGGGCGGCATTGCTCCCATGGGGGGAAGAAGGTGTGTCGTGCGCACCCATGGGCATCCCTTGATGACTGTGCAGTGGAAGGCATAAGCTGGCTCCACCTAAAGCCAGGCTCAGAAGGAACAGGAGGGCTGCGGGTTGTCCTGGAGGTGACCCATTCGTGAGATGCAATGGTTTCCCCACCCCATGTGGCTACGGTCCTTTGGGGACCACCTTGCCAGCCTGCTTCAGCCCTACATGCGAGGTGCGGCATTGATTCCCAGGACTTTGGGACAGGCGGTAAGCTTGCTTTGTGAATCCAGCTGGTCCTTCTGCAAGATGAGGCCTTCACTGGACTGGCTTGTGTGGAAGGAGGTTCCAACTCTCCCCCTACATCCCAGCCTGTCCCTGTGGCCTTGTTGCCAAGACGCCATCCTTTACGCCTGCAAGGGGTTACCCTCCCTGGAGCTGTCAGCAAACATCTGTCACAGGGAAGCAAAGAGGGCCACGGCCGAGCGGGGCATCCAGGAAGCCCCACACACCACCTTCCCGGAAACGCTGGCTTCAAAGGGTCACCACAATGCCTGGGATAAAATAAGCACCCAGCTGCCTGCAGCCATTTTAAATCCATCAGTGGGAGATTAAATTCTGAAGGGATTTTAGCTTTCAGAATACACAGCAGTGTCTTAAGTGCCTCTTCATTTTCTGCATTTAGGAAAAGGGAGGGAGACACACAGAAAGAGTCTCAGAATCCTTCAGACTCTTTCTCCTTTATGCCGGCCTTCTCTGAACACGGCAGCGGGCTTTGTGTTTGGGATAAAGGGAAGCTTTTCAGGAGGGAGGGAGGGAAACCTCCTACCTGATAATCAGGAGGGGAGAAAAAGAGGTGGTGGTGATGGTGGTGGTGGGAGGCACGTTGATTTCCCCTCAGTCCACACTAGGTGGGGTGGGATAAGCCAGGTCTGGGCCCTCTGCCGTTCCCACTCCCTCCAGGCACCCACTATGGAGATACGTGGGGAGGGCTCAAAGGGGTGATGGCCACATGGCCCTCCCTCCCAGGCAATGCTGTTACCAGCCTGATCCAGGAAAGTCAGAGGGGGGAGAACGGATGGGACCCAGAAGGAAGGCAGCATGGGGGGGGGACGGACTCAGGTGTCCCTGCTCAGGTGTCCTTCTTCACAGGTACCAAAACTTTTGCAAATAGTCAGTCTGGCTGTTGGATTTGCACAGGGTCCCCTGCGGTTGCTTCCATGCAGAAAAGCCACCCGGGCCGTGGATGTTCCCACTGCATGGGCTGTGTTTGTGTGAAAGAGAGAGACAGACACCCAGCAGGCACTTACAACTGCCCAAGAGGTGAGAGGAAGGAAGGAAGGAAGGAAGGAAGGAAGGAAGGAAGGAAGGAAGGAAGGAAGGAAGGAAGGAAGGAAGGAAGGAAGGAAGGAAGGAAGGAAGGAAGGAAGGAAGGAAGGAAGGAAGGAAGGAAGGGCAATTTTCTTGGCTGAGGTGTGTGGCCCAAACGTACTGCCGCCACCTCCTTATTTGGTGTGCAAAGGAAACAGGCTGGTCCTGATGGAAATTTGGCTGCCGTCGGCCTGGGAAGGCTCCCTAGGAGGGCTCGGGTGCTCCTCTCGCTGGCACCGCCGCCACACCCCGCCAGACGGATGATGCCATGCTGAGGAGGCATCAGCCTTGGGGGTGGGGAGTGGGGACATTCCTTTCCCAGTGCTTTGTCTCCACCAGGGTGCGGCCCAGGTTGGAAATCAAGGGCTTTGGGTGGAGCCCTTCCGGAGGAGCGTCTGCAGCCCTTCCTTCCAGGGGCAAGACTCTGCCTCCGTCTCTGCGGTGGCAAGACTCTGCGGTGTCTCCTCTTTTCCTTGCCTCCAGCTGCGCAGTCATGGGCGCGGGGAGGAACGGCAGCGGAGGCGGTGGTGGTGGTGGTGGTGGCGGTGGCAGAGGGAGGGAGGGCAGAGTCCACCCTGTCCCAGGACCATGGCAGACCCTCCACCCCAGCTGTGCGGGCCGTGGCACCATGTGCAACTATGGGAGAATGCCCGTAGCCTGACAACGGCATAGCTGGAAGAGACCCCCAGCCTGTGGCTCCCCAGCCGGAGACCCCCACCCGCTGAGCAATCCAGCAGATCACCAATGTTACCTCTAGCCCCCTCTGAGGTCACACATATACCTCCAGATGGAGGACTGCCCCTCTGCAGAGCATAGGGGTATCGTATGCATATGCAGGTGGGGGGGTGCACAGGGACCACAGCAGCCCAACATCTGGCAAGGCTCACTTCATGAAGGGGGTGTGCAGCAGTGGCCCTTATACACCCCTCTGCTGGGATATCAACTGGGTGTGTGTGTGTGAATATTCAAGGCAACACAAAGCTGTTTTACCCACAAATAATGTGTGTGTGTGTGTGTGTGTGTGTGTGAGAGAGAGAGAGAGAGAGAGAGAGAGAGAGAAGGGTAGCAAATAAGATGGAGGGGAGAGGCTAATTTTAATCCACCTTCATGGCATCAGGTGGGATCTAACAACAGTTCTTACTGCAGAAGCTGAATTAATTTTTTCTTTCTTTCAAAGTTAATGTCATCCTGAAGAAAAGGCAAGCAGGGCACTGCTTGGGGACATCAGGTTGGCTGCCATGGCAACTGGAGGTCGGACTAGATGGCCCTGTGATAGGATCCTGCGTCTGGGGCTCTACTGCTGTACTCATGGCGGCATTCAGTATGGGCACGTACACTCACTCACACGCACGCACACACATGCACAAGCTTCCTCTGGTTGCCTTGAAGCGCTATTTATTTTGCTCTAACAAATTCATGCCCTTCACGCTCCACGCTCTCTGTGACACGCCGCTTGCGTGGGCCTGGCCAGAGCTCAGCCGCCCGTGGGCAGAACGGCCATTTTGACGGCCACAGCCCTTGCCCGGCCCAGAGCAGAGGGGTGGGGTGGGTGGGGAGCCACACTGCTTGCCACGAAATGCAGATGGGGAGAAAAGGGGGCTGAATTGCCAGCTGGCCAGCCGGGCCGACTGCCTGGCCAACGGCTACCTCCTCCACCGCCCTCCGCGCCCCAGCAGAGCATCGCAAAGGCTGCGCACAACGTGGACCAGGATGAAAGAAATGAAAATGCTTGCCCCTAAATGCTAAAAACGAGCAATTAAACTGCCATGAAAAAATGCGACCTAGCACAGATCAAGGACACACATGCTTGGTCTGTGGCTCCTTTCCGGCATCTTGTATATTATTATATTATAGACAGCCAGAAAAAGAAACGTGTCTGATCATGCCCTGATTGGCAAAGATCTGCATCAAGGGATGCCCCAAAGGCATCCAACTCCAGGAGTCTAGTTGCACTGCAGGCTTCTGTGGACGGCCTCTTCATGCCGACTGCCTCTGCCGATTTGCGGAAGTTCTGGTTCTGCTCAGATTCCTCTGGAGGCGTTCTTGACATGAACATTTAGAATGAGCCAACAGTATAGAATAATTAGGATGCACATACTTTGCCGACACCACTGAAACACACCCGGGCACTTTCCTCATGTGGTTGAACAGGCGTTCCTTCTTGGCCAGGGGTGGGGGTGGGTGGGGAGGGGGGAGAAATTTGTTCCCATATCCAGCTTCTACCTCTGGGGCACGGGACAGGAGAAGAAAGCCTTCCTCCTCGTGCTCCTATTCTAGACACGGCCGCCACCCTCCCTGCACCCCGGCTGGCCCCTCAGCAGCAACACGCCCCTTCCTCCCTGATCTCGAGGGGCAGGCTCCCAAAAGGTGGGGAGCCCCTGCTTGCCTTCCCTGTGGCAGGTGGCCTTCCTCCCCCTCCCTGCAGCCTCTCCTTGCTCTCCTGAAGGCACCTCCACACAGGCCAAGCGGGCTGACGGCCCATCCCCGAAGAATGGCCCCCTGTGTTGGGATGCCCACACCTCGCATTTTATGAAATCGGTCGGTCGGTCAGCCCTTCAGGGAAGAGACTGCGGGTGCTCTAAATAACGCGACTGGTGGTAATCGTGATTCCCTTCCAAGGGAGGAGTGTGGCTGCCCTCCTCCATAATTCATGGCGACCCCCGGGCAGGGGCTCACACGTGTTCGTCAGCGTCTTGGCAGGGGCTGGGGGGCAGAGGAGACCTTCCCACACCCACATCCCCAGCCATTAGATTCTTAGAAAGGAAGCGAGGGGGTGGGGTGGTGTTTGGGGAGGGTAGGGTAGGGTAGGGAGGACAGTTCCTGTAGAGGAATGATGAATCCTCCGAATTAATGAAGCTGACAAAAGCAGGTTTGATGGGGTTTGGCGCTCAGGTAAGGACAAGAGTGGTTTGCAAGTACAAGACGGCAAACCTGACAGGACGCCTTTAATCTCTGTCGCTTCTCCTTCCAAAGCCCGGGGGGTTCTGAATTATTAAGCGGAAGGTTCCAAAACAAACACCCCTCCCCAGAAGATTACTTCCATATCACTGGAAATTTCCTGCTCTAATAATTCCTCTGCTGTACTTTGTCGTGGGTGATGGGCTCTCCCTTGGCTGGACCCAGATGCAAAAGGTGGTTTGCTGAGGCACACTTTTCTTGAGGCAGGATCAGGCCACCAGCCCGGATGATTTAATCAGGACCACGGCAATTAGCATGTCGAACGAGACTGAATCCCTGCCCCAAATTCATTACACTCAGGAAACCAACCTGATCCCTCCCGAGGGAGCCGCCTGACAAACTTAATTCCAAATAATTTAACAGCAAACTCTTTAATGTTTCAAAAGGAATAGGAGGGAAACTGCCAACGGCATTTCGCGAACGCTTCTCTAGCGCCGACTTCCCTGACAGCTCCTTCTGTGTGGAAGTGGGGAATCTGGAGGCCACCGGGATCCTTTCCCCGCGCACAGGAGAGGGCTGCCGACCCCCACCCGCCCAAGCGCTAAGGACCGAGACAAGGCCAAAGAAGAGGGTCGAGCCTGGGGGGAAACGGACAGACCGTCGCTCGCCCTAAACACAACGGGGAAACCATGGCCATCAGATCACAGCTGAGAAGTGGAAAGGACAGGCCCACCACGGAGGGTGAGACACTTCGTCCCTTCAGCCCTGCAAAGGCCGGCGTCCGGCTCCCTGGGGAAGCAGAGCTCAGGGGCAGAGTGGCCTGGCCGCCGTGGGCCTTCGCTCATGCTGGAGCAGCCCTTCAGGCTGGGAGTCCCCTGCCGGGTGGCCTTCTCTCCAGATGTGTGGGGCATCTCCCTTCTTCACAATTCTGGTCAATGTCTCTGGTCAGTTTCGGCCCCAGCTGCCTGTCTCGCTCCTTCCCAAGCCTGGTGCCTGTAGTCAAAATGCCTCTGGTCAGTTTCAGCCCGGTCTCTCCCTCTCCTTCACAAACCTCCTCACCCAGCTGGCCGGAGCCAGTCTCCCATCCCACGGCAGCGCCCAGGGCCCCCCCCCCCCGGGGGAAAAGGAATTCTCTCCTTAGATCTTGATTGCCTGGGTCTATGTTGCTGTCATATTATTTTGGTCTTGTGCTGACACACTCCCAGTGTAACTACAGAATAACAGCTTGTTAGTGTGGCGTTCAAAAGGTTTTTGTTATATATATATATGTCTGTTTCAAATCTGTGCACCTTAATGTGAACATGAAAGCTTTGTGGGCTTGTTTTCAGTTGTCAAAAGACAAAAATATACAAGGTTTTCTGCACGAATGATGGTTTGGTTCAAAGCCTACCCCCGTGGGCTTTTCTGCTGTGGGCACTCTGCCTCCTTCCTTGCTAGACCGGATCCTGGCCCATGCGAGGCAGGCCCCCCACAGTGACTTTTGCCTCCCATGCATTTCCCTTTTGTCCTTTTCCCTTCCTCCCAGTTCCCCCACACCCCCGGCCATGCCTTTGGGTTCAGGAGCCCAGGGCGTTTCATCTGTTCCTTCCAGGAAAGGAGAAAAGCAAGCGAGGAGCCAAACACAACAGGATCCCTTCCTGATTCTCCGGTTCCACCGTTCTATGAACTCAGAGCCCTGCTGTGTGTGCTGACTGGATGTGTTCCCTTTCCTGATGCAGCTTCTTTGGGGAGCCCATTCTTTCCGCTGTGCTGGTGGTCGCCATGATTGTATGGCCTTCCATCTCCTCCTGGCTTTCTGTTGTCCTTGTAGCTCTTCCAAGGGGCCTTGAGGGTGGAAAGCGCCCCCCACCCCCAGGACTGTTCAGCAAGCAACGTGTCCTGAGACTAGCCGCAATACTCCCAGTTCTTCTGCACAGCCAGCTGGGACTTCAGACTTTCTGCAAACGTCTCTAAGACACCAGTTTTTTTTGGGGGGGGGGGTGTCCCCCTGCTCAGTGGCTGCTATTTGCACAACCACCCTGTTGCTGAGGGACCGCTCTGAGCCCTGTCCCCACTTTCACCCTCAAGCCACATCTCCGGTCCACGTCTCCGGTCTGGTCCACAGGTTCAGGGGCTCACGGTGGATGAGCCCATGTGCCAGCGTAGCTCCACATGCTCCCAAAGAGGGAGAGGGAGGGAGCTGAGCAGCGGAGAAGGGACCGAACCCGGTGCTCAGCACGCTTCCGTATTTATTGTCCATACCAACCTCTAATGGCTGGCAGCATCTGCAGAATCAAGGAGGCCTGTCTGAAGAGATTCATGCCCCGTGCAAGACTGCTCGGGAAAGAGCCTCATTAAGGCCAAATCCCAGAGGATTGATTAATAATTAGCGAGGAATTAGTTATCTCTTGCTGTCATCTGGAAAGTGAATAAGAAAAAGAGACCCGTCCCTTGGTTGCCTCCCCACGCGCTCTTACCAGAGATGCCCCTGGAAGGGCCCAGGTGCAGAAGGGGGGCAGAGACCCCCTCTGCTTTTAATTGAGCCCCTCCCCCCTGCTGTCATGCTGTGCCCGTCCTTCCTTCCTTCCTTCCTTCCTTCCTTCCTTCCTTCCTTCCTTCCTTCCTTCCTTCCTTCCTTCCTTCCTTCCTTCCGCATGGTCCTCCTGTGTCTTTTCACAGCTTCTCTGATGAAGGCCAAAAGATCTCCCTGGCCAAATCCAGGCACCTAAGCCCAGAGGCTGCCTCTATTGGCTTTAGTTCCCTTTCTGCATTTGTAATCAGTTACAAGAAGTTAAAGCAACATCATAACTGCAAGAAAGAATATAGGCTGGACGTTCGGGATGTAAGCGGGAAGGAAAAGGGACCATGCACATGGGCCAAGGAAGGGTGAGGGATGGACTGCAGCTTTCCACAAGCGCAGAGGTTCTGATCCATGGCCTGCCTGCAAAGGTGTGACCCTCACCCATTGTGTGTGTCCCCCCTCCCCCCTCCCCAGGAGCTGGAAGGGCTTCAAGCGGTTGAGAAGCTGCCCTTGGAAGCTGGTGGCAGCTGAGGGTCCTGGTGAGGAGAAGGGAAAAGTCTAGCAGGAATCGCCTGGTGGAGTCGCCTCCCAGTGACATGAAGCAGCCCAGGTGCTTCGCTCAGGGTGAACGTGGGGCTTCACGGAAGTCTTTTCAACAGATTGCTTTATTGTTTTGTGGCTTTGTTGCCTTTTTATTATTTTGAAGCAGTTTTTAGAGAGGCAGATGTATTTGTCTCTTTCAGCAAAAACAAACAAAACAACTAAGAACTGAAACAAGAAGAGTTGCCTCAAACCAAGTGGGTTCTCATAATCCACCCAAGCTCTCACTGAAATAAATCTGCTTGTGTTAAGGGACCCCCAATACTGTTTGGCTTTACTCTTTGGAACAATATCCTGGTATCTACAAAGATCTAGCTAGCAAATACCATCGTAACCAAAATAAGGAGAACCTTCTTCTTTAAAGAGTGGGGATAAAGGATTGGTCTGTTGTCTCTCCCCTCTTCAGTAAAGTCTGGAACCTCTTCTGGGTTGTAGCATTTGCATGGCAAACACAGCTTTGTGTTTCCTTAAGCCCTCTGACTCATGAAGTTCAGAAATCCCCATGAGATTGGCAGCATCTTCACCCGGGGTCTCTTAGTGCTGAAGGCCTGTGGTAGCATCACAGAGCCAAAATGAGAGAAACCGCAAGAGAAACTGCACTGATTAAGAAAATTGCTGCTACTCTCTCTCTCTCTCTCCCCCCCCCTCACTGCCACCCCCACCTCCACATAAAGAGACCTGGTCCATGACATGGGTCTCTGTGTGGTCTTGCGCTTCCACGGTTTGGGTCTCTGTTGGCTGCACGGCCCCTAGGATTTCAGGCTTCACATTTCCTGGCGGGTCGCCCTTGCCAAGTTTTGATGTATGGCCGTTGTTTTCTCAGTTAAGGGTGCAATTAACAACGGGATCCTGGAGAATACCAAGGCGACTGGCAGACTAGATGGGGTTGTTCTTGGACTTCTTCCAAGGGTGCGCAGGGCCCAAGGATGCCCTGAAGCCACGGGGGGGGGGTGTCTGGCGGGGGGGCGGCAGTTTGTATGCAGTCACATCTTTTGGGAAGAATGGAGGAGGCTCCCTCTACAGCAAAGGCTCTTTTGGGTGGAGGCCAAGGATTCCCCACCCTGACAGCTCTCGCCCCCCATGACCTTTGGACCCTCCCGTCCCACAGAGCTGTAATCATTCTCGCCCTTTTTCATTGCTTTGACTCCTTCACCTACAGGAGGCTGCTGTAAACATCCCAACCCTACGAGCAGCTGCACAGCCTTGAAAGCTGTTTTAATGCCAGGGCTTGATCTTTGGGGCATCGAACAGAGGAATTAGAGAGGCACAAGGCCTCCTGAGAAATTTAACTCTTCTTACCTGGAGGGACAGACTTCTTACTGCCACACTAGAGTAACTGGAAAGAGCAGGGAGGCAGCCTTGTGGGACTAATAACAAAAAAAGAGAGGGTGGATTTATCCTTCTGGCATAAGATTTTGCTGGAGTGCCACTGACATTTCCCGGGTGATCCTTCAGGACTCCCATTAGCTTCCTTCAGAGTTCAGAGGGAGGTTTAGTCCAACAGGCAGGTTTGCTTCCGGGGAAATTCAACCGCAGCTCGAGTGCCATAAATCCAAAGGAAGTTCTGAGCAGCCACTGCTTGTTCAAAGACATCCGCCTCTGGGGAGTGGAGCATTTAAATCAGCTGGGTTCCTCTCCATTGCTCTCCTTTCAGAAAGAAAGGGCGGCTCTTTGTGGCATGTATACATGGTGTGTGTGTTTGTGTGTGCGCGCGCCCTGGCCTTGATGAAGTCCCGCACTTGACATATGAATGGGCCAATGCAGATCCGACACCCCCCAGAAAAAATGTTTTCGCTGCCTCACGATGCCACCGACTGGAGGCCTCTCTCTGGACTCACTTCCCCAAAGTCCAGCTGTGCGCTGGGTGCTGGGTTGCACCGTGCACGTGTGAATCTGGTCCCCTTTCACTCAGGAAGGAGCCACTTTTCGTCACACTGCCAGGAAACAGAGGGTGAAAGCAGGTCAGCTGTGTGGACCCCAGTGGCTCGGCTTTGGGGACCCTAACCCTAACCCTGATGGATGTCCAGGTCCCATTGGGTGGGTCCCCCCGAATGAAAGCAGCAGCTCTTTTGCTTGGTCTTGAAACCACACAAGTGTGAGATATTGATGGCCATTGCGGTGGCTCACAGGGACCTGTTCCTCTGTCATGCCTGCTTCTTCTCCTGGTGGCCTAGAGGCTGGAGGGTGTTTGGGCTGGTGGGCCTTTTCCAGTGCTGCACCCGAGCTGAGAATGTCCAAAGCCCTGCATTAAGAGCAGCAGGAGAGGTGCTGCCTTACTGAAATAGCTGAGCTGACAGCTTTCGGGAAGTGTAAAGGATCAAGTGCATGAGGAAATGGCAGCCTTTAAGCACTGCAAGAAGAGAGGGGATTTTTCAAGGTGTTTACAGGAGGGATGGTGAACATGTGGCCCTCCAGATGTTGTTGGGAGGGGTGACTCCTCCTGTCTCCTCTTCCTTATCTCTCAGTGCTTGTAGGAACTGCAGACCCCACGGGGTCCCTTGCCTTTCTTTCACAGTCTTGTCCCCCACACACCCCTTCTATCTGTTGGGAAATTTCAGAAGAGAAATGGTTGGATCCAGGCCCAGAGCACATTATCGAGTGGCCCTTTGGGCTGAGAGCCAGCTGAGCTGAGGTGCAAACCTCTCCCAGCAAGGGGAGGGGTTTGGAAATGACTGGGACCCACCTTTGCCTTGACCTTCCTCTATGGTGGCCCAGCAGTCGGGCCACCAGGTGGGGTTGAAGGAGGTTTTGACCTTGCCCGAATCAGCCTTCTTCCCACCTCGCTCCTTTTTGGCCCCTGTTTCGGCTCTTCCACTGGCAGGTCGTAGAATCATAGAATAGTGGAAGTAGCTTCTAAGGCCACCAAGTACAAACACTGCTCAAGGCAGGAATCTACATCAAAGCAGAGCTGGCGGACGGTTGTCCGATTTCCCCTTGAATGCCTCCAGCGTTGGAGCGCTCACCACCTCCCAAAGTCGGGGGTGCCATTGTTGTACTGCTCTAACAGTTAAGAGGTTTTTCCTAACTTTCGCCCAGCAATGTGGTTCTCTTGCCGCTTGCAGATCTCTGAGATTGGCCAGCAGAAGAATGTTGAGCTAGCAACAGAAGAGGAACGCTGGTGCTGGAAGGGGATTTCTGGCTGACGGCAAGCCCCCGGGCACTCAGATGCACCTCAGAGTTAGGCCTGCTGTTTGCCATGCCTAAAACAAGACTTCAGTTTAGCCCCATCATTTTCAGTGAGACTGCTTTTACCAATTAATCATTTTTATCCAGGGTTTATGCATATTGAAGAACTTATAAGGTTGGTGGCTTTTGCAATGAGCTATTTGGACCCTAGTCTTATGGAGAAAAGGAAACACATATGGTGTAGTTGATTTTTCTTTCATACAATTTCAGGGTGTATTTTGTTAAGGTTTTCACATGGGCTCTTGAGCAGCAATTAGTGTCTATGTACAACTTCTAATTAAAACATGCTTTAAATAGTTTGAGTTCTGTTCTGCTTTGACCCTCTCAGGAAAGATTTTTGCTGAAATATGCTCACTTGTTAAAGCTCCTTACTTCAAGTTTCAAGGAGTTGCTGGCTGTTGTTTAAGAAGTTATATGAGACTGAATTGATGGCTCTTTGGACCGGCTGGTCAGCCTTCTAGCAAAAACAACAAGACATTAACGACCAAGGGAACATGTTTTCTCTCTTGCTCTCTCTCTCTCTCTCTGTGGCAGAAGGTAGCAGCTACAGTAACAGCATGAGAACAGTCATAAACTAATATATATATAAAAAGAAGAAGAAAATTCCCGGAGTTTGATTACGTCCTGTAAGCTGCTTGTTCATGTACCACAGAAGAGGAATGAATTTCAGAAAGATATTAGATGAAGGCCTAATCCCAACCTCCTGGAATAACTTCTTTCAGATTGGACTCACAATTTTTTTTTGCATCACAAATTGATAATCTGCTCACAGCTGATTCTGGCACAATATAAAGGAGGGAAGGGGATTTCCAGAGCTGCCTTGGCTGCCCAGCATGCACCAAACATGGATGTGCAACGAAAAGTGCAGTGTGGACAGCCCTGCCATACAAAAAAGGGCAGACCTCTGCCCCAAAGGGACTTGCAACCTCCATTTCGGGGGGGGTGGGTTAGGGGTGGGGGGTGGGGGAAACAGAAGGCTGTAACCGAGCTGAGCTTACTTGCTGCTTCTCCGGCTCCGAGGCCTCCTGGCCACCCCATTAAACTGGGGGGGGGGGACACCTCTTTGGACTAGCCAGAGGCCCCCAGAGGTGAAACAATGCCAATAAAAGTGATCCATTCTAATGGCCATTCTTTAACATCAGGCATGACAGGGGACAAAGGGGCTACCCACTGCCCTTTAAAAACGAAACAACATTTCTTTCTCAAGGTGGCAAAGACGTTTAAAGCTTGGGGTCCCTGGTCTGGTGTTTGGCCATGCCATGCCCTGCCTTCTGGGGCGTTTTGTTTCCAGGAGAGATCCTGTGCCAGATAAAGGCTCAAAGGGAGAAGAGGAGCAGTCTCTCCCCCCCCATCACTCCACCTTGGCATTATCCTGACATCAGACCAGCAACTGGGGGCGCGGGGGGGGGGGGGAAAGAGAATGTTCTCAAGTTCAAGTGATCAGTTCGGGTAGGAGGTCAGGAAGGCAGCAGAGAAAGGGGGCAAAAAAAGGGGTGGGATTGTGTCCCTGCGCAACAGCAAGCCCAGCACACGCTGCCGTACAACAGCAATGACAACCACAACAACCGAGTCAAAAAGGAACAAAACAACAAACAACCCCCCCCCCCCCAATCTGCATCTTCTAGCCATGTAATGGGAAGTGCCTGACCCTGCTGGGCCCATCTGGAGGCAATTCTCTTTCCACATCTGAAAAAAAAAAATTGAACACATGCCTTCTGCTGCTATCAGATATTTAAAAAGTCTCTCTCTCCCCCCCCCCCAATTTTTCTTTTCTCTTTAAATCTCTCACAGAGATGGGGAGGGGAAAATGTCTCTTTAAGATTGTCAGCCCCAAAGAATGAGGAAAAGGGGCTTGCAGCTGTTATTACTGTGGTTTTCAGTGGGAACAGGGAAAAGACTGAGGAGAGGGAGTAAAACTGCAATTGAGAGAGAGAGAAAGAGAGAGAGAGAGAGAGAGAGTGAAGGCTTCCCCAGAAGCTGGCTGGGCAACTTGCACTTTCCAAGAGGGGTTTATCCTGCACCAGATCTCTCTCCCTGACCTGACCTGGTGGTCAGAAGCCTTGACAGTGGGACCGGCTTCTGAGGAATATATGGTCATTGTGGGGGTATTACAGGACTGGCTGGAGCCGATTCTGCCTGGAGTCACAGAAGAGAAACAACTGGGTGAAATTCACAAGAAAGGCTCAGCTGCAATTTGGAAGATTATTCAGGTAAGCTTTCCAAGTTTTACCTGGAAGACGGTCTGTGGGTGTTCAGGAGGGCTTCCTCTCTGGTAAATGTGCGTCAGAGGACAGAAAGGAAAATTAATTTTTAACAGAGTGGCATGAAGCAAATTCACTGGAAAATGTGTTTCTCCTCTGAAAAGTGGGTGTTGTCATGTAGCTGAGGCTGAAAAATCGAATTTCCTTCAAAGTGTTTTGAAGCAGTAAGAGGAAATTTCCTATAGGTCTGTAGCAGCGCCTACCCTGAGGAAACCAGTTCTGTCTTCAGGGTTGCCAATAAATCAGTAAAATGAACAGTGTGGATTTGTAGGCTTGACCTCAGAACAAAGGCAATTAGCCGGATCTCTGGATGCTCCCCCCCCCCCCGTGCCTTCCTCTCGGGTTCTTCTGCCCAGAAGAGCTCCAGGCCTCACAGATCTTTAGCAAGGTAGAAAAACCACCCTGTGAATCCGGGTGAAGTAATGGCCTTTAGTCCAGTGGCAGCTACGATTCCCACTTGCAAATCCCCCCCCCCCCCGATTTATATGCAAGAATATCAAGACAGCAGCAAGATGTTTGATGGGGAACATTTTGTCAGGGCCTCATGAAGAAATCTCTCTTGCCTTGACTGTTGGAAGTGGGGATGGGCAGCCGGGTGGCTAAGGCCAAGATGGCCACATTTTAGGCTTCTAAGGTGTTTGGAAGCACCTCAAGGTTATCAAGGCAGACACGAAAAGGAGGTCCTTGGATTGAGAGGGTCCTGGGCCAGGATCTTGTCTAGAGCTCTAGAAATGAAGGGAGCAAACACCTTCCTTCTGCAGAATTATTTTGTTGGAGAACTTAGAACTTCTTTGCTGCCATCGTCCTCGCAACAGAGGCAAGGATCTTCCTGTTCCTTCCTCTGCTCATCAACCCTACAGGTTCACAGCCTGTGGCTTCTCAGAACACGAGGAAGCTGACCTGCTCTAGGACTCAGCTGAGCCCATTTGAGGGCCCGTTGCCTCAAGAGTTAGGGCCACACCGTCCTTTGCAATAATAGCCATGCTCCCAGCAGAATCACTGGCTAAAACTGGAGGAAAGCCCACCAAGGACACCACCTGAGTTGTCCTTCTCCAGGGAGGGGCCAAAGGAACTGGCCTCCCAGTGCTTCAGATGGTAGTTGAGGTGCATTGCATTGTGAATCTCAAGACGTGATGGTCCCCACCAGATCCGCCTTGCTGATCACCCCACCCCAGTTGGCCAAGTACAGACCTTCTGTCCTCTTCCACGTTCTAGAAGATAAACTTACCAGAAGGCAAGACAGGAGTTGCATTGGCCTTTATCTCTTAGCAGCATGAGAGTTCCAGCAGAGTCAGGGCTGCTGACATTCTCCATTACTGGCCCCTCTCTCCTGCCTGACTATCTGGCCCTATGCAAAGACTCGGTGTGGCCAGCCCCCCACAGCCCTGTTACTGCCATTCTCCTTATGGCTGGTTTCTGCCCAGATGCTCCCCTCCAGCCCTGCATGCCCTACTTCATGGATACCCTCACCGGTGTCTGTGTCCTCTCCCCTTCCTGTTTAGTCTGCTCCTTTGGACACAGTTCTATGCACCACTCGCTGTGTTCCAGTCATCCATCCTTCTCACCTCAGTTATGCCTGTGAAATCATATTTCCCTTCTGTCCTGCCTTAAGATGGCAAGTTCATCCTGTTTATCTCTGTGTTTTAGGAAAGAGACTCTGAAACTGGCAGCCAGCTGTTCCCTTAATGGAACAGTCAGTCCCTCTCCTCCTCTTCCTCCTCCTCTTCCTCCTCCTCTTCCTCCTCGCCTGATAGTACACCCTTGTCTCAGTTTCACAAATTTCCTCCCTTGCCCAGTAGGTCACTTTGACATCTCAGATTTCATCACCGTCTCCTGAAATATTTATGGTGCAAAGCCTCTGCTCAGGTTTTTTGCCAGATGCATTTCCATCCCAGCTTCCTTCCAGGAGGCTCTGGGCAGCTTGCAGGGCTCTTTCTCCTCCTCCCTCGTGTGAGGTTGGCTGAGAGGAAGAAACCAGGCCAGAGGAAGAAACCTCATTGAGGTTCCTGATTCAGGTTCGGGGTTGGGGGCAAGTCCCAGTCAAGGGTTGAACCACTCCTTTACATGCAAGTCCTTTGGCTTGTGGGGCTCCCGCCAAGTGCCTTCCTCCCAGCCTTCCAGAGGGGCATCCGGCTTCCCAGCAGAAGTCCTAGAAGTGCTGGACAAGGTGGGACTTCAGGCGTGCCTGATGATGATGCCGCCTGAACGGTTGCCATTTGTTTCCAGAATTCTTCTCTCCTCCCCCCCCCCGAGTTCTCAACCCTCAACCAGAAAAAGTGCTGAGACCATTCTCTGTGACTCAGGATTCCCACAAACCCTCATATCATCCTCTGTATGGCAGAAACAGTTGTTCCTGTGGGCATCGGCTGGAAGACCTCATGGTGAGTGCCCTTGTTGAGTCTTGGCTCTGAATCCTGATTAGGGAGAGGGTTTACCTCTGCCCTCCTGGCAGGGAGTTGCCAACCTCCACCCCCCACCCCCTTGTCCTCTGGGCAGCTGCAGGGTTCCTTCCTGGTCCTTGGGGAAATTAATGTGCTCCTTAGAGAATACTCTTCTTGGCAAGCTCCAGGCATACAGTAGGCTCATTATCCTAGAGCTCAATTGACCTCCACGTTTCCTCTGTGTGTGTGTGTGTGTGTGTGTGTGTGTGTGTGTGTGTGTGTGTGTGTGTGTGTGTGTGTGTGTGTGTGTGTGTGTGTGTGTGTGAGAGAGAGAGAGAGAGAGAGAGAGAGAGAGAGAGAGAGAGAGAAACTTTTACTAGAGTACAGAATTCTCAAGTCCACTAAATCTTAGGAGAGCTACAGGGAGACCAACCTGCTATAGCTGTATTGTATCAATGCACCCTACCATTCCCAGGACTCCCTGGGAGTCACCATGACGGTTATACTGGCATAAAAGTTGCATGTTTCCGGTCTAGAGGTATACATTCTATGGTCCATTTCCCCCTTGGTGAAAGGTTATCTATATACAATTTTGATGGTTACAGAAACCTCAGGGGCACCCTGGGTCCCGCTACTGTTCCGTGAGCACCAAAAGAATGAAGGGGACGGTGTCATGGACTGTTCCCTCGATCTAAGGGGTGAGGGTGTGGGAAGGAATGTCTCTTGAAAGCCAGCTATCTGCCTGGCCACTCCAGTTTCAAAAGGGGGCACTTCTCAGCTGCGGTCATCTCCAGAAAAAAGCAGAGGCCCCCCGGTGAGGGGTGGAGGTGAAGGTGGGGGCAGGGGGAGGCTCAGCAATCTGGAGAGTATCTGTTCTTGCTCAGCAAGAATGTCAGCCCCATGCAGTCGCCCGGCTTCCTCACTCCCACTCCCACGCCGATCACACCTCTTGTGATCCCTCAGATGGCCTGCCCTGGATTCCAGAGACACTTTCAAGCCTGGGAAAATACCCAGGTTGGCACCAGCTGCTTGCACCTTGGCCGAAGTGGTGCCAGCAACAGACTGCCCGGAGTAGACCCGTTCTAGATGAGTGGTAGGTAACTAACTAACTAACTAACTAACTAACTAACTAACTAACTAACTAACTAACTAACTAACTAACTAACTAACTAACTAACTAACTAACTAAATAAATAAATAAATAAATAAATAAATAAATAAATAAATAAGGTGCAGCAGAGAACCAGATGAAGTCCTCAACTCCACCAAAGCCATGCAGATCAACTGCATTCAAACTCGCACCCTCCTCCATTTTTAGCACACTTTGCAGACGGAAGAATCCGTCCCCTTATTACTTGCTTTGCCCTTTTTACGACCAGATGTCTCATGGGCAAATATGTTCAAGTCTTTAAAACATGGGCAAAGGATCTAGGAGGCTGGAAGCAGACCAGGCTGTCTTCAGTTTTGATCTGGATACTAAAACTCAGGACAAAGAAGTCAACTTGTAAGCATCTGGAGAAGTTCTCCCGTGATCAGTAGTAGCCACTATGGATTTCTTCATAAACTGTGCTAGACATCTCTTTTGCTGACCAGTTTTCTGGCTGAGTGGATGGTGGGTATGCTGTGGAGGCAACGTATCTTTAATTTAACACTGTATTAGATAGAAAAGGACTTGGTGATGGTCATTGGATTATAATGTCTCAGTATCATGGTGGGTTCACACAGCTTAGAACTGACTAACACACACAACATGTTATTCATCATAGGTTTCTTTTATCAATGGATTACATTTTGACTGTAATTTAACGGGGGATAACTTTCATCTTTCACCCGCCTCCTTATAGCTTTCAAAGGAAATTTGCAGAGAATGTTCCGATGTAAGGAAGCCTCTGTTGGTTTCCTTGCGTGCCATTTGAAGAGCGTGTTGGTGGAGAGGCAGCCTTCAAAGCAAGCGGGACGTCAACATGTTCGAAGCCAGGTATGTTTCGGGACTGGGCCAGGACACGGTAGAGAGGCCGCAGCCGGGGCAGAGGTGGGTGGGAGAGTCATTCTCCTCCACCCAACCTCTTGTCTTCTCTGGAAAATAACCTGCCTGGAGGAGGCGCTGCTTAAAAAAGCTGCATGACTGCTTTTCAAATGGTCTGCTGCCTTAGTGGGATAATTGGGGTGCTCACATGCCGACCTCTCCCGGAGAAAGGAGACCTCCTAATAGGAACCAGGTGGTGAGGCTCCCCCCACTCCGGGTTGACCTCAGGTCTCTCCCAGACGGGGCTGTGAGCCTGACCTTGTCTTGGGGATGAAAGGAACTGCCCGCTTCCTCCTCAACACCCCAAACCCCTCCATGGAACACAAACAGGTGTGCGGACCTTAGATCCGCCCCACGCTAGCAAGGGCTCCCTCGAGCTCAGACCCCAACATCTGGGTCCCGCCAAGGCCTTGGCTGAGCCCCTCTAATAGGCTCCAGGACAGGAGAAATGGCAGGAGGAGGGGTCCCTGCCTGGAACGAGAAGGAGGGCCTGGCAGGAATACCCAGCCTCCAAGGAGGCAGGCAGATAGATGGCGCGGGTCAGCCCAGGGAGGGGAGCCAGGGAGCCTGGCCTGGCCTCCCACCGCCAGCCTCCTCTCTCCGTCTCACCCCCACCCTCTATTGCTTTCTCTTTCTCACCCACCCACCCAGGGGACAATTGCAAGCCACAGAGACAAGCCCAAGGAGGCGAGAGGGGGCTTCACTCACCTATCTCTTTACAAAGGAGCACCTATGTATCTCAGGGAATCCCACTGAAGAAAAAAAACGGGTGAATGCCCCACCCGGTGTGAGCCCGCACAGTTTACACAAGAGCTTCCAGCCATACCATATCAGATCCAGCCCCCTGCCTCAAATTTGGCTGACCCCATCGTGGCTTCTCAGTCCAGGGAGCTGCTGAGCTGGCAAGCATCCTTGCTGAGCTGGGCCTATGTTGGAAACGCCCCCCCCCCCACCCCCACCCCCTTTTATTATTTTTTCTCTCATGCTGAAACAGAAGAGCCTCTGGAAGTGGGTCCTGGGCTGTGGGGGGGGGCTCACCTCCCTGCAGACGCGATGCCCAATTCTGCCCTCTGGCTGGCGGCCCCCGCCCCCAGTGAGCAGATTTCCAATGAACCCTCCTGTCGGCCGCCTAGGAGTGCCAAACACGAGCTGACGGTTGTGGATCCAGGCCTGGGTCCAGGCAGGAGAAGCTGCTGGAAGCAAACCTGCTGCTCAGGTTCCTCCCCCAGCTGGAGAAAAGCCTACTGGAGCCTGGAGGCTTCAAGGCCAGGAGGCAGGAGGCGGCAGCCCAGGACGCCTTTGGACAAGGGCATCTGTTCTGTCAACAACCACCGCTGCTCCTCGGAGGCCCTTGAAATGCCGGCGCACCCGCTCCCAGGCAAGAGCCTTGCCCCACCAGTCCAGGGGGGCAAAGTTGCTGGAGAGGGCAGGGTAGCAACACCTGGTGCCCACCTGCGGCAAGTGGCAAGTGTGGCTTGGCTGGCCCTTGGGAGGGCCTCGCTGCCTCCCCTGGAGGGCAAGAGAAGGCGGGATGGGGAGAGGGGCTTCCTCAGGAAACACAAAGGGATGGGTGCTGATGGATGTCACCGGTGTGTGTGTGTGTGTGTGTGTGTGTGTGTGTGTGTGTGTGTGTGTGTGTGTGTGTGTGTGTGTGTGTGTGTGTGTGTGTGTGTGTGTGTGTGTGTGTGTGTGTGTGTGTGTGTGTGTGTGTGTGTGTGTGTGTGTGTGATTCTATAGCTTTGGGCAGAAGGTTCTTGCAGAACCTTCGGCATCTCTCTTGGTGACTTTTGCAAGGATGACGAGAGGGTCTTAGACCTTTGCACGAGGCCCAGGGAGCCCCTGGGGCAGCAGTTCCTCTGCTCCCAGGAAGGCTCAGCTCCTGCCAGGGAGGGTCTCTGCAGGGCCCACGGCACCCCCTGTCCTCTTCCAGAGCTAAGGGAGTGTCAATTGCAGGGGGCGACAGGACGGAGATGGACCAAGGGATGTGTGTGTGTGTGTGTGTGTGTGTGTGTGTGTGTGTGTGTGTGTGTGTGCGTGTGTGTGCGTGTATGTGCGTGTGTGTGTGTGTGTGTCAGGGGTGGGTGCTCCTTCACTCCCGCGCTCGTTCCCCGGCTGCCTTGCCCAGATGGTCTTGACGGAGCCACCTCACAAGTAGCTTTGCTAAAGCTGCAAGTTGATCTGATGGAAGGAAATTGAATTGTTGTTGGGGGTGGGCGGGTGGAGCTTTATCTGGGTTTTAGGCCTTGATGAGGGGCTCGGCCCAGGAGTGTTTTGCTGGCCTTTGATGAGAGACACAGCTTTGGGTGAGAGGTCAGGCTTAAACCCTGCCTCTCGGGGTTCTCATCAGAGAAATGTGTGTCACTGATGATGGCCCCGGAGACAGGCAGAGGGTGGGGGGGGAGGTGGATGATTAGCATGACACTGAGTAGAGGAGGGAGGGAGGGGGGGGGAAAGGCATGCTGGGGGTGGGGAGAGGGGAAACCAGACCTCAAACTGATGCAAACTGGCAGGATATGATGATAGGGCTGCTCTGGAGCCAGGATGGGCACAGCCTGCTCTGAGTGCTGGAGGAAGGACCAGATTTGACATCCAGCCCTCTCGGGAGAGATCCTGGCTCTGCTGGAGGTCTGAGCGGTGGGGGGGGGGGCATCTACCTCTGGGAAGGCTGAGCCAGGCACTGCCCTTACAAACCCATTTGATGGAACCATCCATGCCATCAAAACAACTATGGACATGGGTTTTTGGCATGGGTGGGAGAACGGTGAGGACGTTGGGTGGACTATTTTGAGGACATTTCTTTTAAATGAAACAAACCACTCTTGCACGGCACTGCATCTTTTAGGAGTGCCTCCCAGTCTCTGCACAGGTCTCTGTTTTATAGTTTTATATTTAGGCTGCCTCTTGCTGGCGTTCGATCACAGAGCTGCCCCTGCATGGACCGACTGCCAAAGTAGCAACCCTGGAGGAGCCTTCCTTTTGCAGCACCATCCGGACCTGCCAGAGCATGCTTAGGCAGCCTTTATTTGCTTCGTGTTTTTGAACTTTAATCTTGATTTCTGAACTTTTGATTGACAGGCCGTTGTCAGTGGCACCCTAGATCCAAACATCACGTGACATAATTGAAGATTAAATCAGGACAAATGGTGGGAATGAGCTTGGCTCATTCCTATCATTGCGAGACAGAGAAACTACGAAGTTCCTCTCCTTCCCTGACAAACGCTTGCATCTCTTCCTTCTGCTTTGATTGGTATCTTTCCATTTGCAAGAGCTCTTTTTGCACAAAGAATACAATGAATGTGAGTTGTCCAAAACTACGAAAGCTGCTGCCTTGTTCGTGGACATTTAGAAACTAGAGGCTTCAGATGGGTTGTTTGCCTCTTTTCAAGAAGTACCAGATGGGTTGTTTGTGTCTTTTCTAACAATCAGCCAGTTCTTCTGTGTTTGCTGTGTTATGTGCTTAACTTTGCAGAAGGAAAAGACACTTGTTTTGCACAGAAACATTTTGGGCAAATTTCAGAAACCTTGATGGAAGAAGCATTTGTTTTGTTCTCATGCTGAAGGTGAGGAATTTTCAGGGGCTTTGAGGTGACTGATAATGTAAAGGGACGAGAACAAGGAATATGATGAGTATTCCTCATATCCTAAGAAACCAGTCATTTTAAAAGCAGAACAGTTGTAGGACCGCTCTCTCTCCTGCAGGCTTGTAATCCAGAGCACCCTGGTGACAAAGTTAGAATGGCCTGGAGAGAATCTGCAGGGGTGGTTCCCAAAGATGCTTGCGTGGCTCTTTCTCTTTGGTTTTCCTGTCCCAAAGAAGAAAACTAATTGGGTTGTGCAGAGTCCGGCCAGCACTCAAACCACTGTGCTGCCACCACATGTTCTCCTCAATGGGCGTTTCTCCAGTGCTCACCTTGCACCTGAGGTGCTGTGGCCTTGGAGCTGCTTAAGTGGTCTTTGTACAGGAATGTTTTGTTCAAGGAAACGAAAGTGGCCAGAAGGAGAATCGCTTGGAAAGCATCATGGCTGGTGGGCGCAAAGGGGCTTTTCCTGTTTGGCTTCTGGATCTTCTGGGTGGCCAAGAGGAAGGAATCTTGGCCAGGCATGGCCAAGCGAGGTGGGGTCCAGGCACATGCCCGATGAGGCACCCTCCAAAGTGAGGGTGGGGAGGGCACTGGACAGGTTTCCTGCAGCATGCTCTCTCTCTCTCTCTCTCTCTCTCTCTCTCTCTCTCTCTCTCTCTCTCTCTCTCTCTCTCTCTCTCTCTCTCTCTCTCTCTCTCTCTTACACACACACACACGCACACGCACACGCACACGCACACACACCCCATTTGTGGAGCAGAGCTGCTCCCCGGGGAAGGGCAGGCCGGCTCCACCTCAGCTGAACTTTCATCAGGCACGACTTTCTTCTGAAAGGCTTTGCCCTGTATGATTGGTTTAAAAACGGGCTTTGAGACAATCTTTTAAATCTGTTTATAGGGAATATCGTAATCTGGTTTTTCAAACGTGCTTTTAATCTAGTTTTAATAGTTACTATACATCACTTTGTGAGGTCTGGTGACAGGAAAAAAAAGAGGAACATCGGAAGAGTGTCTCGTGTGTTGCTTGGTGCAAGATTTTGTGGCCTGCAGCCACGTCTTCCGTGTCCTTTTGGCAAAGCAGGGCTGCCGTCCAGGGAGGCTTAATGCCATCTGAAACGGGTGAGTCTTCCAAGAGCCACAAAAGTCACGGCAGCGTTTGCACAACTCATTAATGGACCATGCGCAGGTGCATGCGCACAGCCCCTGGCATGGTGCAAAGACTGAACAAATGTTGCTGGCCAGCTTGCTTCAGCCTTTGTGACGAGGTGGTGGAGATAATGCCGCTGAGTGATTCACCCCATCCTGTGGGGCCTGGGGGCCACGGAGGTGGGGAGGGCAGGGGCTTTCTGGCAGGCTGAAGCTGCCCTGGGTGGCCCAGTGCCGCCGCTGGTCCTTCTCCAGAAAACCCCAGGGCTGGCCAGTGCCCGGGCACCTCCCTCTCCTGCTCCTGCTCAGTGGGGCACTGGTGCCACTTGACTTTATAGCCAGCATCTGAGGGCTGAACTTCAAAGATGTGGCTTTAATAGGTTGCTGCATGTTTGGGGCAGGATGCCCCCATCCAGGCTCTGCTTTCCGCTTCCCCCTCCAGGCACTTAGTCCCTAATTAAACTGTGCACCGCATTCCTTTCCTGTTGCACCTCATAAACCAGCAGAAAATGCCCCTGTGTGATGTGGAGGATAATGGCGAGGCTTCCGACCATGCTGTGGGCTACAATCAGTTGCGCTGGCAAGCCCGCCAACCGGCCCTCCCCCCCCGCCCCCAGCCCAGCCCTGACTGCTTGGCTTCACTAGTGAAAGTGTGACCTGGAGGCACTTTTCTCCTGGTTCCCTCTGTTGGGGAAGAAGCAAGGGAGTTAGAAAGGGAAACAATTGCAGAAGGCAGAGATAGACATTAGGAGCTATGGCCTTTGCACCAAAAAGGCCTCAAGCAACCTGAACAGATAAGTGAAATAAATCTACTCTCTACTCAGTGTTTCTGGGGTGGGGTTTCCTCCAGAAGCTCCCTCTGTGTGCTTGAGACTGGGGGAGGGTGGGTGGGTCAAGCCTGCATCCTGTTGTCCCACACACTTGCTCAGGAATAAGGATGAAAGTGCTCCTGTAGATAAATATATCCTGTAGTTTAGTTCTCATTAAACCAGAACTATCTTTCGTCTGCTGAACGAAGCAGGAATTAGTGTGACCAGAGGCCAAAGGAAGAAGGGCTCCTGCCCTTTGAACCCTTCTACTGAAGAGTAGATCAGTTCTGCCCTGGTTTGCATCTGGCCACCTTAACAAAATATAAGCCCAGGATATCTGGTGGCCCAACAACATCTTGAGCAGAAGTGACTGTTCTGGCTCCCCTTGCAATCTCTGAGCGATTGCCGGAGCTCTCCGGCCCCTCCCTCAGCGCATTCACTTCATGTTTTCTTGAGGCAAAGAGTCCCCCCAGGTCTTCTTCTCCTCTCATTTTAAGCCCCACTTTTTCCGCCAGCACCATCATCCCATTGCAGAGGAAGAGAAGATCCCCTTCTCGGGAAGAAGCCCTCTTTCCCTGCAGCATCTGATCTGGGAAAGCAAAGGGGGGGGGGCAGAGAGGAGGAAAGAAGCTAAAGGGGAGTGATGTGGTGGGGGGGAGGAATGGATGCTGCTCAAGGGGTCTGAAGGATTGAAGCGAGGGGGTCAGGATCAAGCCAAGCCCCCTCTCCGAGAGCAGCAAGGGGCGGTGGCCTTTCTCAAACCCCTTCTTCCACTTCCAGGGTGCTTGGCACAGCTGATATAAACCATTCTTTCCTTTTCACCAGGAGGGAAAAGAAAAACAAAAGGACTCTTTGGCCTTTTTTTTTGGGTGCTGCTTCTCCCCAAGATGGGGGCCAGGAGCTGTTTGGGCCTCTGGAGCCTTTGCTGCTCTCCCTGTCTTCTCCCTTACCCACACCCCACCCCCAGTTTCATGACTGACACAATTGGAAATGATGCCCTGTCACCTCCCCCTGATCCCCCCACCCTCTCAGCATCTAAGGTTACTGGTGCTCCAGGCTCAGTGTGAAATTCCCTTTGCCGGAGCTCATTAAATGGGTCAGTGGACCCGTTCCAGCTTCTCTGTGGTTCACAAAGGGTTGTGTTCTGGCCACCCCACCGAACTCCCTTCTCCCAGGCTGCTGCCAATGGGTAAATGCTTCCAGATGGCTCACCTCGGCATCTCCAGAAAGATAACAGAGGGCTAATGGCTTGCAGATCCAGAGCCCTCCCTGGCCAAGGGGGTGGGGGCTTCTCAGAGGAGGGGGGAACCGAGCCTGGATCCACACCCTGGCGTGCCTCCTTTGGCACCAGGGAGGAGGGAGGCAGTGGCGGCAGCGCCCACGCTTGGGCCTTGTTGGCAGCCTGACCTTCCAGAGCTGCTAAATCCCAACAAATTTTTGCAGGGAAACTTGGGCTCCATTTGTCCCTCCCTCTTTGGTCCTTGAGGTTCTCATCGCAATGCAAGGCCTGGTGGGCTGCCTTCCCTGCAGGGAGAAGGCCACTGCCTAAGTGGGTAGAATACATCCTTCCCCCCCACCCCCACCTTTCTGCCAGTTCTGGCACAGAGTCACATCCTGGTGGCTTGACCGTTGTCTCCAACAGGTGTGCAGAGCATCTCTCTGCAGGCACGTAATTAAGGGGCAGAGCAAAGGCCATTCCCTCACATGCACGCATGCGCACGCACACGCACACACACACACACCATCCATCCTGCAGCAGAGGACCAGCTCAGACTCTGTCCACCCCTGATTGGCAATGGCCCCACTGCCAGCCTTCGGGGACACCTTCATTTCCTATCCTTGAGTTTGCTTGGACTCCAGCAATGCCCCCCCCCCGTACAAGAAAGTGACTGTGGCAGAAGCCTTCAGGGACAGCTGCCCATCATCCCCAGGCTTGGATTCTGTTCAACAGCTGGTGCTCTGAATGGCAAAAGCCACAGGATCCTGCCCAGAAAGAACAAAGCCAATTTTGGACTGTGCACCACCGGTCTTTTGCTCCGGACAAAGTCACTGCCATGGCGGTTCCTTTTTGGGGAGGGGGTGTCTGTGAAATGGACCACTTCCTTCCAGGCTTCCTCTCGCAGGTGCCTTTACAGCAGCCATGATGGTGAGAGGCCCCAAGTTGTTTTGGGGACTTGACATTATTTATTCTCTGCAGCACCTTCTTCCACGGAGGAGACTGCCTGAGCTCAACAGCTTTCAAATATTGGAAGTCACACTCGGCTAGTGAGTGGCACCCGTCGCCAAGCGCTCTCCCTGGCTTTGGATTGGGCCAGGGTGGGCCTCTCAGCGAAGCAAAGTGTGACTCCATCTGCCAGTCAAATATGCAGTGGAAGATTTGTGGTGGCTTGGATGTTTGAACTTAAAATTGGATTTTAATGATTGTGAAGTCAGAAGGGTGAAATTTATTCTCGCCGCCTAGGCATGATGGGGCATGATCAGGCCCACGCTCACCGCTAAGCAGCCCTTCCAGATTTAGAGGAATGACGTTGGACCTCTCTCTCTCTCTTTCTCTTGCAGAATTCCTGCTGTTAAAACATCTGTTTGCAAGCACATGTGTGTAAGGAAGGGTCAGCCAGCAAGGGGGAGAGGGTGACCCCCTTGAGACTGACTCTCAGTGTACAGATGGTTTGGCGTGGACACATGAAGGGCATCTATCCAGGCCTCCTGGTGCTGAAGCCCAAGCCCCATCTCTCTCTGCTCCATCTCCTGGTACCTTATCTTGGCCTGTTGGAAGCCTCAAGGGTTGCCACCTCACGGCCATGGGATGAGGGCATGGGGAGGGGCGGGTTAAAAGGGGTGGGGCTCTGGCACTTGGGTGAGGTGGCAGCATCATCATCATCAGAGTCTTTGCCTCGGCCCTTCCCCTGCCTTCTCTGGCCTCACCTCTTTCATCCAAGGTGAGGGGGACCACGTCTCTGGGCAGATGTTGCTGGTTTCCTGTGAGTTTGTCCCCCCCCCCCCACATTGGAACAGACCTGTGCCCTGAGCTTGTGGGTTTGGGAGAAGAAGGCGGGTGCCACGGCAGAGCCCTGGGCCGGAAGGGCAGCCCTGGCATCTGCCTGCTAGGCCTGCCCTGCCCTTTGTTTTGCAGAGAACAATTGCAACGCATGTGAATAATCTCGTACGTAGAAATGGCAGGAAGGGAAGGGTCTTTTTGACCCAATCCTAGGAAGATGGCTTTCCCCTGGTCTGGCCCGCCTTCCAGCAGAGCCTTCATAGGTTCCGACTCCTGCCCCCCAACAACCCCTAAACCCTTGTTGCCATCGCTGCTCCCAACATGGAAGACCATCTGGTAGCCAGTCCCTTGTTTATTCAGGGATCAAAATAAGTGAAATTACCTTTAATTGTTCTCATTAGGTTTCTTGAGAATGTCAGCCTGAAAGGCGACATTTAGGCATGAGCTACAGCAGGGCTTTGTGTAGCTTCGCCCCCCTCTCGCCCCTGCCTGAAACATTTCTCACCCCAAGAGGGGCTGGTTGTTTTAAAGGCCATGGAACGGATCAGTGAGAAACAGTCTTCTGCTAATAGAGGCGCCCTTCCCCTCTGAATTTAAATTAGGGGCAAGGGGTGGACCTCACAAAGCCTGCTCTTAGACCACTGGAGGGGTGACACGACTCACCACCAGAAGATCTGCTGCCTCCATGTTGGAAAAAGGGACTCATGCAGAGATGCAACAAGCAGACTCTTGAGCGAGGGTTCATTCTGCTGGGTTTCAGCAACAGGAGGAGCGACAGCACGACTGCTGTGCACCCCTTAACTGGCCAGCCGAAGGGAGGACAAACCGGCCAGGCAGAACCTCCTGGATGTGGGTGGCTGTTTCTCTCAGCGTCCTCAATGTCCCTTCAATGAAATGGGAATCTTGTTACCCTTTGTGGAGACAAATATGAGATCTGGACTTTAGATGTACATGTACCTTATCCCCCGACCCCTACAACGCAGCTTTGCACTCAGTTCCTGAGTCAAGTTACTTATCCCTGAACCTCATCTTTTTTTCTTTTTCTTTTTCTTTTCTTTTTTTTTTTTTTTTTGCAAAATGGGTCTAGGTGGGAAAACCTTTCATCTCTTGGAGCTGAGACTCCACCTCTGTCTTCTACTCAGGTTGTGTTGGGATTATTCTTTTATTGCTCTTAGGGCCTCGTGGCGCAGTGGTTAAACTGCTGTACTGCAGCCAAAACTGTGCTTACGACCTGGGGTTCATTCAAGGTTGACTCAGCCGTCTATCCTTCCGAGGTTGGTAAAATGAGTACCCAGCTTGCTGGGGGGGGGGGGCAATGTGTAGCCTGCATAATTATCTTGTAAACCGCCCAGAGAGTGCTTGAAGCACTATGGGGCGGTATATAAGCAGCACACTTCGCTTTAGAGACTAGTCATTTTTAAAAAGAAGGGGAAAATCCCCAGGAAGTATGAAAAAGAAGAGACAAACCTGTGCTGCTAATTATGTTAGGAAATGTGCCAGGGGAGAGGCTGACAACTCCACTTTCAGGGGTGCTGCAAATCTGTCCCAAGTTTTAGTCTGTGGTTCACAGGAGCTGTCCGGGGTCCTGAAACCTTCATTGGAGACATGCTCTGTGCTCCATTCCAGCAGATGCCCACAAAGTTGTTGTTATTGTTTTAACTTCAGCAGTTTGGCTTATTGGAACTGGATGTTTTGTCTTCCCTGACAGCAGTCATTTTGTCATTTTTTAAAAAAAGTAATGTTTGCTCACCTGGAGTGTGCCCGGTACTCCGCCCCCCCGCCCCGCGAAGTCTGGAGACCTCCAGTTTAACATATCCTTGACAGAGAGGGCCTGAGAATGGCGGCTGCCATGGATCCCCTCTTCACTCTGCTTCCTGTGAGAGGCTTTTAAAAGGACAGGAGGAGATGGTGACGGTGGCTGATGGGTCTGGGGCCTCAGGTCTGTCTCTCTGGAAACACATTCCAAGAGATACAGGACTGTGTTTCCCCCACACTGGCACCGGGAAGCTTTCAAGTAAATTTATTTGCAGAAAAATTGTGCAGAAAAGGACCTTTACAACTGAGAAGTCTCAAAAAAGCCAAAGCAAACAAGAGGGGCAGCCAAAGCCATGAGCCTGACACCCCTTTTAGAAGGTCATGTCTTGTTCTGTCCACTAAATCTGAGAGGCACAGAATTGTGTGTGTGTGTGTGAGAGAGAGAGCGAGAGCGAGCGAGCAATAATGTGTGTGTGTGTGTGTGTGTGTGTGTGTGTGTGTGTGTGTGTGTGTGTGTGTGTGTGTGTGTGTGTGTGTGTGTGTGTGTGTGTGTGTGTGTGTGTGTGTGTGTACCCTTTCCATATCCTCTGACCCTCCAAAATGGTTTAAATGGGACTTCAGACGGGAGCAGGAAGCTAGACTGTGTTTTGAAGGCCTATTTTTGCACCAGCGCCTGAAAGAGATGCTGGTCTCTGCCCCCTCAGGAGGGCCAAACCCTCCTCCCCTGCCTCCAAGATGGACACTGGGCCATTCTTCTAGGGAAGTGCCCCCCACCACACCCCACCCCCATTTCCCTCCAGGGTCAGCTATGAGTGACACGGCAACCGTGGGGGCCCCTTGGTGAGCAGTGCTGAGACACGTCGGCCGTCAAATGGAATCTATTAACAGGGATTAGAAACGTTTTCCTCCGTACCCCTTGTGACACCATGATGGACTGAAATTGCTGCAAAAACATCATTATTAAAAATGGGGCTATTAGTATGAGAACGGACAGAAGCGCTTTGCTGGTTTTGATTCCTCCCACCCCTTGCAGCCTCGCTCGGGAAGGAAGGCCGCCCCCCCTCCCTTGAGAGCCGGTTTCGAAACCCACCCCAAAGGCAGGGGGAAGGATGAGAAGGATTGGGAGGCTGTTTCAGCAGGCCAGCCTGCTCCCTTTTGACATTCCCATGATACATCGTGCCATCCTTGGTTGGCAGGTTTCGAACAATCTCCTTAACATATTTTTAGAAAATGCTGCATAGAATAAGTGGCACAAGGAGATCTCAGATTGCCTCAGACCCATGGAGATGATAGGATGGGTGTCTGTGTGTGAGAGGATGGCACGCTCATGGGCGACAGTCAGGAGAGCAAAAGGCTTTCCCCATGGCTGCCCCCCAAGATTTACTCCCTTGGAAGAGATTATTTTTTATTATTTTTAAGGCGAACATTTTCTTTAAGGCGACCCGGGTCCCATCTGCCTCTCCTGCTCTTTAAAACCAACGTCTGTGTGTCGCACCTGATGTGACAGGGCAGGCAGGTGCTCAGGTTCATGGATTAAACGCCTGCTCAGCGTGAAACTAATGAAGCAAGGATGGGGGTCAGAGCTGAGCCATGCCGTGCCTGAATCATAGAAGATGGTTAGGGTGGTGTTTCTAGCTAGTTTCCAACCCCCCCCCTGAATGGGGCTGCTCACCAAGGGGCCCCTGCAGTTGCTGTGTCACTCATAGCTGACCCTGGAGGGAAATGGAGGTGGGGGTGGGGGGGCTTCCCTAGAAGGATGGCCCCGTGTCCATCTTGGAGGCAGGGGAGGAGGGTTTGGTCAGAGAGACCAGCATCTCTTTCGGGCGCTGGTGCAAACATAGGCCTTCAAAACAGAGTCTCTCACCCCAATGGTGAGAGTGCTTCTGAACATGTGATGAGTACCTTTGCTGCATCACTGAATTCTCAGAATCAAACTTTTGCATTCCTGAAATGAGGGGGAAGCTCTTCCTTGCCAAAGCTGTTGCCTTTCAGGGATAATTCAGTGCCATGCCCTCCTCTTTCTGCCTCCTTTCCTTGCTTCCACTGACGCTGAAGTAACCTGGGGGTGGGGTGGGGGTCATCTCCTCTCCAACCCCCCCCCTTTCTCCACCATCCACCTTCTTCTTGGGACAGGCTCCTTTCAAAGCTGCTAATCAGCTCCCCAGTTTTCTCCTGGGTGGGAGAGAGAGGAAAGCCATCTCAGGAAGAAATCTTTGGATTTAACTGACTGAGACTTGATATATAAACTCACCCTGTTAAATTGGCTTGCTTCATTTTGATTTTGATTAATCCATTTAGTCTGAGTTTGGCCTCTGCATACATTAAAACGCACTCAGCCAAAGCCTATTACCTCGTGTGGGGGCAGAGGCGGGGGGGGGGGAGGAACGCCACCGGCCGATCACAAGTCAAACAGAATTACTGAATTAGTGAGTATGGAGGAATCGTCTTAATAAACCAATTAAATCAGAAATGAATCTCAAACAGGGCATATATTTTTAGAAAAAACAGGCAACCTGTTTTGTTGAGCTTCCTCTGCAAAGCTCATAAAAAAGAGGAAGTGGACCACTGATTTTTTTTTAAGTTCACAGAACTGGATTGAAACATATTTGAGTAGGTCCCAATGCGCATGCCGCTCTGCTCGGAGGGGATGTGGACTTAACTTTGTTGTGACTCGACCCACCAGCCCTGGGGAGTGTCTCCCAGTTCTTAGCCAGTGTGTCCCAAGGCAGGGACAGTGATTGCCCTGCTGTGGCTGGGGGGGGGGGGGCTCAACCTAGATTTGGGAGGCGCAAATTCCACCCAACGGGTGACCTGGGCCAGGAATAGGCTCTCAACCCAGCCTACCTCAAAAGGTTCTGGCTGGGAGGAGAGCCGTGCCCACCACCCTGGGTTCACCGGGGGTGGGGTGGAGGAATATAACTAATACACCACAGGGGCTCTCCTGGATGTGGCTCCTTCCCTCCCTCCCTCCCTCCCTCCCTCCCTCCCTTCCTTCCTTCCTTCCTTCCTTCCTTCCTTCCTTCCTTCCTTCCTTCCTTCCTTCCTTCCTTCCTTCCTTCCTTCCTTCCTTCCTTGCTGCCAGCCTCTCCCTTGCCGTGCTCGGTGCGTGTGAGTCACTTCCTCTCTCTCAGCCTTGTTTTGGCAGGTTGGCCAGTGGCCTTTGGGAGGAGTAGACGCCATCTTGACGTTCTGATCCCCTGTGACAGGGATGCAGCGCACGAGCTGAGGGACGCTGAGGCTATTCCCGGGAGTCACCCACAGGCTTCATCATCCTCACGGGAGGCCACAGCGAAGGCTGGTTGGAGCCTTGTGGTCACCTGGGGGCCAGGACAGACTGCAAGCGCCAAGCCCAGCTCTTCCTCAGAAGGAGAGCCCGGGATCCGAGCCTTCTCCAGCCCTGGCTGTTGTTAATCTGGCCTTTCAGAAAGCGGTGAGGGCCGCACAGCATCGTGTCCTCAAATAGCACCACAGGGAAGTAAACAGCATCAGGACAACAGAGCGGGTTTCTGCAGCCATTTTTATCACCATGCAAACAAAGCTGAGAGGAACAGACAAGCTTCTCTGCTCACTCTTTACTCCGGGGAAATTCTCCTCGTTGTCTCTCCTCTTTGTGCTGTGGCAAATGCCGATGGAGGAAGCTTTACGATCCAAATGCTGGCATGGCGGAGTGGAAGCCCTGGGTGGGGAGAGAAACAGGCACCAGTGTGGAATTGCAGGCAGAGGAAGGAGGCAGAGCAGCCTCCCCTGCTTCCCTCCCCAGGCCCGCTCTCTTCCTTTCCCCCCCTTCCCCAGCATTCCCCCAACACAGGTGGGGCTCCTGAGCAGAACAGAGGTGAGGTGCTTAATGGTGGCTTCTCTCCCCTCCCAGGAGCCCCAGAAGCGAGTGTCATGGGACACCCAAAGCGTGGGGCTTGGGGTTGGGGATGGGTGGGCAGAAGAATCCAAACACAGAAAGCAGCACCGGAAGCGTCGGGGTGGCCTTGGGCAGGTTGGCTCTCACCCACCGTCCTTCGGATTTACGGTCTGACCCAAACAAGGAATCTCCCAGGGAAGGTCCAGAGATGCTTCGGCGGCCAAGAGGCCTCCCACTCAACTCTGAATCAGCCGGAGAGCCACTAATCCGGCTTTGCTTTTCCCAGCCTCCCAACTGGGATCTCCAGAAGTGAATCCAATGGTTTTTTTTGTGTGTGTGTGTGTGTGTGTGTGTGTGTGTGTGTGTGTGTGTGTGTGTGTGTGTGTGTGTGTGTGTGTGTGTGTGTGTGTGTGTGTGTGTGTGTGTGTGTGTGTGTGTGTGCACGCAAGCCACTCATGCCCCAGCCCCACAGCAGGAATTCGAGGGAAAGGATTCCACCATCCCCAGAAGCCCCCCAGCAGAGTGGCTAGAGAAAGGGGCAGGGTGTTTTCTCTCCCAGGCCTCTTGCCCTGGGCTTCTAGACGCTGAGGAGGGGTGAGCCTGGTGGCCAAGGGCTGCCCCTGGGGTCGTCTCTCTCTTTGGCAAACAGCCTGATTGCCGTGCACTCACCAAAGAAGATTGTTTCCCTTAATTGTGTCCAATTCCTGTAAATTTCATCCAGCCATTTCAGGCCATTGTTTGTTTGCGTTCTTCAGTTGCCCTTTCATTTGGCACACTGATTCGGCTGTTTCTCAGCCTGGCCCTGAAGGGTAGTCGGGTTGTCCCGGCTTATCATTGATAGCATCTTTTTGGGTTTGGGGCTCTGCATTTCCTGGAAGGAGGTGAGACTCCAGCGCCAACGGAACAGCAGCTGGGTAGGTGCAATCCCAGGCATGGCTCTGCAGAATTTAAGGCCAGCGGCCTTCACTCCCACAAACAGGTCTGTTGGATTGCAACCCGAATCATCTATGCTGCCAGATGTGTTTGCAGAGGGACCCAAGGTGGTGTTTTCTTGTTTGAAAAGAGCCAAAGTTGTTGTTGTTGTTGTTGTTGTTGTTGTTGTTGAGTCCCCAGGGCTCAGGGTTCACCCTCAGGCGCAAACGGCAACTGAGCCCCTGAGGTACCCCACGCGGTCATGGGCTGAGACCCTGGACCTCTGAGCCCTGGCGATGAGCACCCTTCCCTTCCCACGTGCTCGGCTGCCATCAGGCCTTCTTCTCCCTCCTTGTCAGCAGGAACAAGACCCTTGCCTGGGGGGGGGGGTTTGCCCTGCAGGACCGAAGGGCTTCCAAACCACCCTCTGCTCCTCCTCTGCGGGAGACCCTCCCCTCTGATCTTGCTCTCTTCAGGGCCCTTTGTCTGGCGTCTCTGTGGCCAAGGAGCGGCTCTCTCCAGCCACCCGGCCCACGTCTTCTGGACAAGGAGATGATTTTGTTAAGTTCTTTGAAGGGAATTAGTTGGGCCAGCGTACCCGTGTACCTCTGGGCATAGCAGCCTCGTAAAACAGGCTTTTTAATTAACCGTTCGAAGAAAGCCATGGACGGTCAGTAACCATGGCGACATGGAGCCAATCCCAGAGGAGTTCCATCCAGCTGGAATATTTGCACAATGGCAGAGTTTCAGAGCCAGCCTTGAATGGTCTCAGGCTCTCTTCGCGGAAACAATGACACGCTCCATTTTCAACCTAGTCAGCTGAAAGAGGGATTAAAGGAAAGCAGGTGAAGGGGAGGCGGCTTCCGGCGGCCGACGGTCTCCCTGTCTGACCCAAAGGGCCCCTGCTTCCTCCTCAGGTGGCCAGCCCTTTCCCCGCTGAGCCCCCAGACCCATCCCTGAGCTCCTTCAGGCTGGGCAGGCTTCCCGCATGGCCAAAGGACGCACTGGGCCAAGCTGGACAGGGAAGGGGTCATCCTGGCATCCTCTCCTTGGGGCTGGCAGGGGAGGTGAAGGGAAGTGTTCCTTCCTCCGGCCTCAATTTCTGCCAAGGGAGAACTTCCGGGTTTAAAGGGGGGGGAGGGGGGTGTGCCTGTCCCAGGTTCCGGCCACCGGTGCCAGTGCTCGCATTCTCCTCCGTTAAAGGCATTGGAAAATCCGTGGGCGAGCAAAAGTGTAGGGTGGAGAGATCCAGAACCCTCCCCACTTGCAGTCCGGGAACAGTCATCATGAAGTGCACACTAAGTGCTTGATTTAAGGTACATCCCAGCATTCATCCAAAGCATTTTATCCTTTAAGCCCATGGTCAGTCTTTCCACTGGCCTTCCTTCCCACATTTCCAAGGCATGGCCACCTCGCAAGATTGCCACCTTGGACGGTGGAGCCCCTGTGGATGGATGCTCTGTGGCTTCAACTCCCTCCCTCCCTTCTTTGCAAATAAGAGGTCAATGTGGCCATTGCAAGAAAAGAGCAGGGGAAGCCGAGTGTGTGTCGGCTCAGTCGCTGGTGGAACCCCGCTTGTGAGAATCATGTGCGGTGCAAACTGCTCTGCGGTTGCCGTTGCAGGTGCTCAGAAAGCAGCTCGTTCTAAAAGGGTTGGCAGGATTGATCTGGATTGTGCGGCCAGTGGCAAAACCCGCAAGAACCAGCTTGCCACCATCTGGGGAGCACAGGCGGTTCCTGCTGCCAGAAAGAGAGCCTCGCGCCTCGGAAGATTTCCAAAGCATTTCGTGCTGTCTCGGAACCCTCTGAGCTGAGAAGCAAAGACGGCTCCTCTGGTAGCCGGAGGTGGCCTTCCTCCTCCTCCTCTAGAGTAGGGCTGGAAAAAAACACACAAAGGGGAAAAAGAGAGAGAGAGAAACACATGGCAGTAGAAGCATTTTCCTTTAGCCCCCCCCCCAGATCTGAGCGAAGCTGAACCACACACAAATGGCGTCCTCCTCTCCTTAGAAAGCTTGTCCCAGTTTTCCTGGATGTCTGAGCCGTAACAGCCTGCTGGTCCCAAGGGACAAGATGTTATCATTATTTTTTTGCACAAGGTAATAACAGCCCTTGGCAGAGAAAACAAACCAAGAGACCGACCCATTGACTAATTTAAGTGCTAGGACAGGAAGGGATGAGTGTGAACGTTTATCTTAAATTTTTCTTTCTTTTTCATAATGACATCACTGTCTTCGGCTATGCTTGAATTCTCTTAAAAAGCCCCAACTTCTATTTTTTATTATTATAAAGCTGTTTAGAGAGAGAAAAGAGAAGGAGGAAAGAGAGAAAGAGAGTATTTATCCAGGGCATTAAAATATCTTGAAAAGCTGATTTCTTTGGCAGAAGAGTGAAAGCCATGTTTGCTTTTCTGTATGATAAATGCCCCTTTTGGCACTTTCGCCTCACCACAAATTGAACTATTGTTTAATTTCCAGTTCAATACTTAAAAAGTTAAATGTTCCAAACACACTTAATGTTAGATTAATTTTTTTAAACCAATAAGGCAATCTGCTTCACAATATAAATATTTTACCGACCATATTATAAATATTGTGGCTCCTTTTTTTAAAAAAAGAAGTAAAATACGTTCAGTCAAAACTTCAGAAGACCTGTAATTTAAATAAATATCCCAGAATCTTTCTGCAGGGTGGCTGGAAGCATAATGGCCAGATCAAATAAAGATGGCCTGCTGATTAGAAGGGGGGGGGGCAGTGCTTTCCAGGGTCTATGGAGTCCATCTCCTTTCAGGGAAGGATATTTCTAGCACAGCCTGTGATGGGGCGGCTGCCTTGTTTGTTTGTTTGTTTATATCCCACCTTTCTCCTGAAGGGCTAACATCATTAAAAAGAAACAACCTTAAAAGTTAAAAACAACAAATTATTACAATATTTATTTATTTATTTTTTAAAAAACGATTAAACTTTATATTAAAAATGGCAAATAAAAACAGTACTGAAAGCATTATTATTTATTTGGGTGCTCTGGATCGTCTAGGTTCCTGCTGGGAAATAGGCACACCGGAGCAGGTGGGGGCTCGGGAGGCCGTGGGGTGCAGGAGATCTGAAGGGAGGAAGGCAGAGTCTAACCGGGGGTGGGGGGGAAGAGGAGAGGCTGCAGACCTTCCCTGCATCAGAACCTGGGCTGCTTGGCATCTGCCCAGACCACCAGGCTGGGCACGAGGGAGCTGCAAGGCGGCAGAGGCTCAGAGGCGACCCTTCCTCCTCTGGCCTGGGTTGAAGGGAGGAAGGTGGGTGGCCTGCTTCATGCTGGTCTCCTTCTTCCCCTGCCTGCCTGCCTGCCTTCACAGGAGTGATGCCTCCTTCCACAGATCCTGATGCCAGAGGCACCTGGCCTTCAGGTGAGCAGGCAGCCCCAACCCACCACTTCTCCTCCTCTCCCCCACCTCAAATAGCAATAGCAACAGGATGGCTGAAGTCCAGCCTGTGCCTGAGGTGGTCTGGTTCTTTAGGACACTGGTCAGAACTGCTCCAGAGACAATATCCCCAGCAACCATCCTCACGACATGTCTGTGGGGAAGGCTGTTAGAGTTCATGTTGTACAACCGAGGGAGCTGGGAGCCTGCTTCTCCAGGACCACCCAGGGGGGAGGGAATGCCCTGAGCCAGACAGACCCAGAAGCTCTTGTCACTTAAGAATATCTTTAAAGATTACGGTGGGAGGATGTGCAGCTTTTATGAACCTACTCTTTAGAACTAATGTTTGTTCAGTCAGAATTTGATCGTAATTGTTTTTCTTTCTCTGTTTTGCTCTCTCTCTCTCTCTCTTTTTAAAAAATACATGCGTGGCTTGGCTGTTTTTATACGACTTCTCCAAGCACACCTGAAGAAGCTGTACTAAGCAAACAAACAGCCAAGAAGCCAAGAGAAGCGGGATGCTGTCAGCGGTGCAACCTACGTAGGTGTTCCTGCATTTACTTGCTCTGCACTCTCACCTGGAGAGGCAAAACCCTTTCCCTCTGGGCGCTGGGTAGCTTGCTTGGCTGAATCACCCTCATGTCATCTCGCCCCTGTGCCAACCCCCCCACCCCCCCCACCCCAGTTATCTCAGGCATCTTCCGAGCTATATGCGTGGACTCAGAAGACAGGCTCCTTTGAGAAGTCTGGCTCCAAAAGAGAACAGCAACCGTGGCAGTTCTCGCCACTTTGCACCCCCCCCTCTGACACCACAGCAGTCCAGTCATGCACATGGTCCACCTCCATAGCCATCAGGAAATATCCTGGGCCTTGCCCCACCAGGCAGGCTCACTTGGGGGAAGGTTCTGGTTCCTGCAGGAGACGCTGGGTTGGGGAAGAAGCAGCTGTTTTTTTAAAAATTATTATTATTATTATTATTATTATTATTATTATTATTATTATTATTATTATTATTATTATTATTATTATTATTATTATTATTATTATTATTATTATTATTATTATTATTATTATTATTATTATTATTAAAAAACACCACAGACTGGAAAGGTGATTTGCAATAAGTTCAAGTAGGAATGGCTCTCCAATGCCACCCAAGATACACAGGCTAGCCATCCATGTGTTGCTGCTGGTTTTTAGACTCATCGGAAGGAGAACACCACGGTGGTCCATGCAAGCAGGTGGGAAGCCCGAGGCTCGCTTGGCACTTGTCGCTAGGAAGCTGTGGCTGAGCCTCCCTTCACCAAAAATGCTCAAAGGACAAGAGGGAACGACACCAGCCTGGAACAACCTCCATTTTGAAGAAGCAGCAAGCAGGCATTAGAACAAGCGCCCGGCCACTTCTTAAGGGAGGCTAATCCCTCCTTTCAGATGGGAATGTTGAGGAGTCCTGACAGGGCTTTCGCTGATTTCTCTTTCAGAAGAGGCCGAGTAATTCCTTAAGCATGTCTTGGGAAGAATTCCAGGGGCTTGTGGAGGTGGCCCTGGCCAGGCCAGAAATGTCACCTCAGAAAGACAATGCCGACGACAACCACAGCCCTGCAGGATGTCTGGCAGAGTTCAGCTCTGGTCGCTCTTTTGCTCCTTTTCATTCCTGGACTGGGAGCTGCTCCCTTGCTCAAGAACGCCCAGAGCTGTGAGAGGAACCGTCCTTGTTGAACCGGGAGCAGCTGCCACCAAGGCTGCCGATTTAGCCCAAAATGCTGTTTCTCGTGGAAAGGATGGGCCAGGCGTTGACTGCTCACTCCGGAGGTCCTCAGGGTTCATGTAGATCAGCCTGCCTCAGAGGAAGGTCTGAGAGTAGAATCCCACGGGGTTTGTACTGGAGATTTGAAATCACTTGAGGGGAGAACCAGCTCCATTAAAAACGGCCACGTTTTGGGTTTGTTGGACAACATGAAGATCTGATCTCTGGTGAAAGATCTGTGGAGGTTCGTTCAAGATTCCGACCCGGAATCTAGTCCTTCGAAAGTCATCTGATGAGAAAACGTTAGGGTCAGTGGACAGCTGGGTCAGAGGCACCTGATCCTAGGTGACTCTGAGCTGCTGGGCTGAGTATTTTTGAACATGCGTAGAATTTTTTTCTCCCCAGGAATATAAGATTTTGTTCTCCAAAAGGGATCAAAGAACAACACAGAGGGGAGAGAGAACCCTTGCTACTTTCTCTGAGCATAAACTGACATGCCTCAAAACATGGCACCCACTGTACCTGCTTTGTAAATGGGGAGACATCCATTATACTACCTGTGTGAGTGCCAGACCCACACAACAACACCTGACATACCCATGTGTGAACTAGAAGGCAATTCCTGGCTCAGGTAGCCTTCCGCCCAGCCCAGCCTGGGCCGGGCCGGGCTGAATGGGGCAATTCCAGCCGGAAGAGAAGTCTTTCTGGACTGGGTGAAGGTCTCAGTGAGTTCTGGATGCTTCTAGTGCAGTGAAGGATGAGTCCTATAGAGCACCTAGCTGGCCGTAGTCACCGAGATGAGAGAGGGTCCAGAGCAGGCCAAGGGAGACCCCCCTCCCCCTGCATGGAGCTCCCTTCCTTCTTATGGGGTGCTGGGCATATTGGAGCCATTCAGGAGACGGGAGGAGGCCCACTGTGGAGGCCAACAGGAGAGCTCCTCAACCTGGGAGCACCTGAGAGGAAACAAGAGGTGTAGCTGAGGGGAGGAGGCGGCCGGCTGCTTTCGCCCTTCCCTAAAGGGCCTTTGTGTGTGTCTCTCTCTCCCCCCTCCCACCTCCAGCACATTCTTCCCCTTTCGGGCACATGGCCAAAACACAAGATCACCTCTTCTCACAAGATCACTTGGCAGAACCAGGATCCCTGCCGTGAGAGGAGAACCTAGCTGTTCTATGGGGCACGTCATCTCAGCCTTCCGGGTCGGAGGCTCCTGTCTCCCCACTCCCAAACAGCTCCGGGTGGGGGTCTGGCCCCTGTTCCTTGACTTTACAAGAAGCTCTCTCCCTCACCTTGTTGTGACCCTTCCCTGTGGTCCCCACCCCCACAGGCAGCCTAATTTCCGCCCCCCCTCCCCACTAGCTTATCAATAAACAAAGGCAGGGAGGGGGGGCCTGGCGGATGCACCACCGTCCTCCTCATCTTAAGCCTCAGTTATAGGTCCCAGTGCACCAGATCTGTAAATTTAAGAATTTAATGGGGTTTTAGGCAGGCTATTTTTACAACTTTAATGCACTTAGCACTAATTTGGGGGGAAGTTTAATGCAAAACACATAAATGTTGGATGGGAAAGGACTGAGGTGTTTTATGGCCTGTGGGAATTATACAAAGTATGTGGCGCTCATTTCAACTTCTGATATCACTCAGCACAAAATTACCTTTACCTGGCCTGGTGCCAAGGAGACCGTGGCCACGGGCGGAGAGTGTGAAGCATTGCAATGTCACTTTCATCAGACCGGGAAGCGGGGGGGCGGGGGGGGAACGGACCCTACAGTCGACAGAGAACTGAGGCCCATTCAAGGACTCTAAGCCTTCCTAACGCCTTCTCCTAATCGGGCAGGATCAGGTTTACCCTATGCAACCGGCGTCACTCCTGCTCCGCATCCAGGGGGGCTGGGAGGCCTCCGTTTTTATGGAACGGGTCCTCAGAACAGTCAAACCAGATATGCGTCCCTGGGCAGAGAAAGGGCAGCCAGCAGGGCTATCCTTCCCGCCCCCACCCCCGATGCATCACCCACCCCCTTCTCCTCCTCGTCCTCCTACAGATCTCTGGACTCATGAGCCTCTGGCCAGTTGCCTGAGTTTTGGGAAGAGGGGTCCAGGGAAAGGATGTTCAGAGAGGGCCAGGGAGAGGAGGAGAGGCTTCTGAAAAAGGTCAGAGGCTCCAGGAGAGAGTCCTTCCGCCTACCACCCCATTCTCATGGAGCATCTTCCTCATCTTCGCCTAACACCCCTCAATGCCTGCCTGCAACAGGCTTCTGCCTATCATATACAAACAACACACTTTCCCTTTTTATTGCAAACCCCTTGAAGGATTGGCATCAGACCTGCTTGGTGGGGGGAACGAAGCAACAGGCTTCTGACTTTGGCTCCACCACTGGTGAGGGAGGCCTCTGGGGACCTTTCCAGTCACAAGATTTTGCAACTATGGGGGGAAAGATACTGGCTTTAATTGTGTTCGGTACTTAGGCTGGCAGACTGCAGTGGGTGGGTGTTGAACGTACAGTGATGGGGCTAGACTGTTTTCCGAGAGGCTTTTCCAGAAGCGGAAATGGTGCTGAGATGAGCTGAGAGGTCTCTTCCGTGCCATTGGAACACAGACCTCCAACAGGCAATTAACACTGGAGGGCTAATAAATGCTAATTGAAAGGGCTCTGCGAGTTGCCAGCCTTGACCACTTGGGCTGTGGAACAGCTTGCTCCGCAGCGAACAGGTGCTTAATTTCACCTTGCTCCAAGTGAAATGCTTCCTGGCGCTTCCTGGCACACCTGAGAGGCTCCTGCTCAGCAGCAGGCAAGGTCACCTCAGCCCCTCTGCACAAGCCAGGAGGGGCAAATGGCTCTGTGGAAGGTGACTGAGGCACTGGTGGGTGGGTGGGTGGGTGGGTGGCAGCCATGCCTCCCTTTCTTTTCAGCCTGCCCAAGTGAGTTAAGGTGCTCCGTGCTGATTTATGGCTAAGGAAATATAGTTAAAGGAGAGTGGTTTTCCCACTGTTAAACCCAATTGTCACATTTCACTGAGACTGGATGAGTGTGTTTCCCTGCAAGGCTTAAGCTAACAAGCCTGCCCTCCCTCAAGGTGGAGGATGGGCTCTTGGGGGGGGCAAAGGTGGGGGAACTCTGAAGGAACCGCCCACCAATGCCCGCTGGCTTGCTGCCAGGGCTCTGGGCTTTGAACTGGGTCTGTTTGGGGCAGGCGGGCAGGCAGGCAGGCAGGCGGGGTGAGGCCCTGAGTAGCCACAGGGGACCACTCCTGGGCAGACCTTGGCCAGCCTGAACGAGGGGGTCTCATTGAAGACTGGCTTAAGTTCACAAAGGGCTCGGCTCCTCTGCCTCTGCAACTGTGCCATGAACCTGAACAGCCAGGCTGGTTGGGCTGATGCCAGCGCCAAAGAGGGGCCTGGGGGCAACCGCCCGGCAATGTCTTTCCTGGTGGTGAGGCGAGCCTTTGCTCCGGCCACAACCGTGAGCTCACTGACCTCTGAACGTCTGTGACACAGGGTGAAAATGGTGGCCCACCTAACAGGATGGACCTTGCAATGAGGCGATGTATGCAGAGGGCCCAACAACACACACAGAGAAAGAGAGGCTGGATGTGATTAGGACCCATATCGGCGAACCGGGCATGGTTCGGATGCCATTGCAGATTTCTGCAAGAATCGTTCTCACTCCGGTGAGATCTATCACTGAGAGAGTGCCAGGAAATAGCGCACCCTCTTGCAGGGTGAGGAGAGCGTTTGAAGTGTCTTGAGGGTGAGACCAGCAAGGATTCCCGTCCCTACCATAAGGGGGTGGGGAGACTGGGCCCAGGGCTTTTGAGGAAGCAGAGAGCTATTTAAGCTGGGTTGCCCTCCGTTAGTCGCCCCTCCTTCCATGACTTCACTGCTCATCTTTATCAAAGCTGCCCATTTTAAAGGGCTTTTTTTTTTTTTGGTGGGAGGGTGGGTGGAGAGGTTGTAACCACAGCTGAGACTGGCCGAGCCCTTGGAAAGCTGACAAAGACACCCCAAAGGCTGAAGAGATGAAGAGAAGGAGGAGGGGGTGGTTGACGGCTCCATCTTCCCAAAGTCACTGGCTCTGGTGCCTGGAGGCAACCATGTCCAATTTGACCATGGCCTCCTCTGGGTTGTGCGCCAGAAAAAGGCAGCGTCCTCCAACTGTCACAAGAGCCTGTGAATCACCTCTGAAATGAAGGCTGAAGACAGGCTCCTTGTGAGGAGCCCTTTCCCCACCACCCACCCCATCTGTCTTTAAAAAACAAAATTGTCGGTAGCCGTTAACTTCCTGCTCCCCATTCTGACGGCCGGCTGGCTGTTCCAAATCAAGTCTGCCGGCTGGCCGCTGTCTTGCCTCGTCCGCTGTTGTCGGCCCTCCTTGGCATGCACAGGAAGTGTGTCTGATCTGGGCTCGCCAGGGCATCTCACCTCTGGGTGATTAATTATCCCCTGAGCATGCTGACTTTTTCACCTCCAGACATAATTCAAAGTTGCTACAAAATCTGTGTTTTTCTTCTCCCTGTACCATTTAATTAGTTACACATGTCTATAGACCCTGTCTTGGTCTGGTTTTTTTCCCTTAAGCGATAAGACCTTCATTACCTCTCCAGCGCGCCTTCCGCACAGGCTGTTTGCTGTCTCCTCCCCTCGCCTCCCCTTCCCCAGCCTGGGAACTGGGAGAGGAAGCCAACCCTCGGGGAGTCGGGGAGGAGCGTCAGGGGCCATTTTTGAAAGGAAGAGGATTTAGCAAAGAGCCCAGGAAGGGTAACCTAGAACATCTCGTTCTCTGAATCGTCCAAGAGGGATTCTTGCCGCCTTCAGGGACGCCTAACCCTTTGTGGGTGGAGGCTCTGGACTCCTCCAGGCTTCTGGGATTCTTGCATTTAGGGCTCTACAAAGGACCACCATGGGATGGGACCGGCTGCCGCCCAGGAGGCAAAACCTCCATTTCACAGAAATGGATTTCCTGTTTCACCCAAAGGGTAATCCCAAGGGAGCTGCAGAAAAGAAGGACACAGGACAGAATTGTATACCACGGGAAGGAGAGGCGAGTGTCGCTGGAGGTGGGAAACGGGGTCCTCGGAAGGGCGGGTGCGGCCCTCCGCTGCACCGGTCCTGATGGGGAGGGCAGGGTTCTGTCCCTGCTTGGCTCCCGTTGAGTCTGCAAAACGCCTTGAGCTGGCCCGGCATTCTCTGGGCCCTCGCCCGCCCGCACGGCAGGGGCACTTTAAGGTTCCCATGCTTGGACAAGACGTGCAGAAAAATCTCACTCACCTGAAAGCTTCCTAAGAATTTCAACATAGACAGAGACAACACCAAACAGTAACTGCAAGAATCGCATCTTCAAAACAAGCCAAACAAGTTGGATTCTGAGGCACACGCCCTTCATGATGGGTAATATGGAGAAAGATGGGAACAAACTCCTTCTCTGCCACAATTTGAAAACAAACAAACAGACAGACAAACTAACAAACCACAACGCAGGGCAGCCTTGCCAAAGGGGGCCAGCACCCCAGACGGGGCAGGCGGAGTGCTCTCATGGGGACCCCGAAGCGCTCGCTCTTCTCTTTTCCAGAAAGGCCTCTTCTCTTGCCAGCACCCCGGACGGCCTGTTCCTCCTGCTCCCCCCATCCTGCCCATCGCCACCACCAACACCAGTGCGAACAGACATAACACAAACACAGGACGGAACTGTAGACCATTTCCAAGCGGCGTTGCCAGGTTTGGGTTCTGCAAATTCCTGCAGAGTGAAACCTCTGTTGAGGACCTTGTCTTCTTCTTTTCAGTGTATCGTAAAACCAGGAATTCAGCCGCTTCAGGCAGGAGGTTTATAAAAGTCACTGGAAGGAAAAATGTGCATTATATACAAAGAGCCTTGCTCCGCCCTGCCCTGCCCCCCCCCTCCATTTTTGAGACTTGGCAGTGCCAAACACAGGTCTGGCCCCTGGAAGAGGAAGAGGAGGAGGAGGAGGAGGAGGAGGAGGAAGGCCATGTCCATGTGGGGCGATCTCTACACATCAGAGGGATGAAAGCCTCAGGCTGGGTTGTGGGAGGGAGGACCCAGTAGAGGCGCCTAAGGCGGGCACTCCCTGCCGCAAGCATGGCGGAGCTGCCCCCGCAGTGGTGGGCTCCCCCCTCCTCCTCTGTGGGCTCCACAAACCAGGGAGCGTGAAGAGGGCGGTGGTGGTGAAAGCTTTGCCCACCGGCCTTGTGCTTCCCTTCTGCAGCTGCTGTTGGCAGGATGCATTAGCGAGCCTGTCGCCAAGCCCTGTGCCACAGGGGGTTGCCCTTTGGAGGCCACCGTTTGCCCTTTATGTGGGCTTATGTGGGCTGACACAGTGTGACAAATACAACCAAAGAAGCTTACAGAAGTCTGGAAGAAGTATGTGTGTGTGCGTGCGTGTGCGGGGGGAAAACAGCCTTATTCTGGTCACTTGAGGAACTGATGGTGGTCATAATATCTGCCGACGCATCCTCAGAGTGAGGGGGGTCCTGAGGGGCGCTGCTCGATGCCTGCGTCCCCAGTGAAAGAGGGGCCTCGGATATGCTGAAACACCCCATCCAAACTATCTTCAACTGCTATCAGTTTTTCTTCTTCTTTTTTACTTCTGCCAAGAGCAAAAAGACCAGCATTCCCCCCCCCCCCCCGGTCGTCAGCAAAAACAGAAGCCTTTGTACTGCACATTAAATCCCTGGGGGTTGCACAATGTGCAAAGCTGAAGTGCCACAATGAAAACAACAACTTGAAGCATATCCGTCTGTGTGCGTTGACGCTTGGTGTGGCGGGACACGCACTGCAATCCCCCCAGCCCCCCTGCCCTGCTGCTTAACACCCACAATTCAGGGCACAATGGATCACGCAGCTGGCCTCCCTCCTCCCTCCCTCCCTCCCTCACCCACACATACTAAAAGCATGTTCGGGGGGGGGGGCTCTCCATTTGCATTGTTTTACAACTTGCTAACTTTTGAACAATCAGGATCTTGCAGGTTTCTCTCCCTGCAGGGAAGGCGGCCATGCGAGGGACTGCCTGCCTGAGAGCTACTCCCCTGAGCATGCCACGTCTTCTAACTCTCTCCAAGGACAACAATCCCAGGATGGCCTAGAACGGAGTCCAGGTGATGGAATTGGGACGAAATGTAGGCTGTAGGCTAAGCAAGACACCCCAGGGCGGCCCTTCTCAGCCAAGTGGGTGTCGATATGGGGGGGGGGGAAGAGTTTTCCTCCTGAGAGGAGCCACCCCAGGGGATCACGCCTGGATCCTGGAGTTCCAGAGGTCTGAGCCCTGGGTGGGACTCCCAGCCCACACAACCCCTGGCGTCACACCAGAAAATGTCCCAGATATGGGAGCGGGACCCCCCCCTCTGGCCCCTTTGGCCTCAGCTCTGGAAGGGCCGTCCTCCCGTCTCCTGCCCCCCCCCCATTATTCCAGGAAAACTCTGTGCCACTGAGTGGCCCGGACTGCACAGCCACACAAGCGCCAGCGTGAAAAAGGCAAGGCTTGGGATCCGTGTTGCCCACGTGACCTTCCCACCCCCCTTGTCCTGCCCTCCCTTTCAGAGACACCCCCTGGGGCTCCGTGGATGCAATGACCAGCGCGCGCACGCACGTGTGTGTGGGGGGTCTTGGCTGAGGGAAGCAGCTGGTCATCCTGCAGTTTTTGGAGGGTGGGGAGAGGGGTCAGCCTAGAAAGAGGAACCGGGGTTCAGGCACATTAACATTTAATGTATTAACATTTCCAGTAGGGCTCCAAAACGTCTCAGGCTCTGATCCCTCTGAAGCAAGCCAAGCTTTCATCCTCCACCAGTGGGCGGGGGGGCTACCAACCAGTCTCCCCCAGCTCAGCGCAGCCACAGCCGTGGGCTAGCAGCACATTTATTAGGCTTGTAAAACCTCAGGACGTCGTCCTAATTGTCTACATCCCCTACCCTTCTCCCTCCTTCCCCATTTGATTTAAGCTCGGTTTCCACCACGCTGTGCTCAAGAGCAGCCCTGGGCCGAAGGATCATCACAGCCCCCATTGTTTGGCGGCTAGACTTCCAAGGGGCAAACTGGGTCCAGCGAAGGGGCAGCCCTCATCCCATGCCAGTCCCCTTGTGCCAGGGGCCCCCTTTCCTCCTTCCTCTGCTTTCCTGAACAGCCCCTGCTTCGAACAGTCACCTCCTCCTCAGCGTCTCCCTGAGCCACTAGCCCAGAGCCGCCCCCCCCCCCCGGGGGAAGGCCTGCTTCCTAAGAGGCAAGATAGCAGCAGGGGCACTGACGTGAGTGCCCGGCCTCCATGCCAGGAGCTGGCAAAATCATGACTCCGCTTCCTCAGGGATTCTGGAAACGCTGTCTTCCTGAATGGGTTCCCCAAACCCTCCAAGGGATGGGCAGAGGGCTCCAGGGTGTTGTCAAAGCTGTGCTGACATCTTCCCTTGAAATTCCTCGGAGGCCACGTTGCCTCAGAACTGGGCTCTCGCCGACATGTGATGGCCGCCTGCCTCGCCGGCTGCCCCTGCCTGCAAGTCTCCAGCTGCCTATGTGCGAGAGTCAAGCGTAGCTCAGGACCAGCATGTGCCTCTTCTGGGAGTTCTCGCAGACCTGTTGCTCTCTAGGAAGGACAGGAGCCTTCCAATTCCACCCCGCCCCTTTGGGTCGCTTTTCACGGGTGGAGTTCTGGCAGCCTGAAGTCACCCAGGGTGAAAATGCAGCCCAATCGAGAGCCAAAGCTCTTGACCTTTCTGGCCGGTGTGTGCCCTTCAGATGTTTCCAGTGTGAGAGGCACCTTGGCTTGGGAGGGAGGGAGGAGGAAGCGGGCCATGGGGGAGGCCCTGCCTGGCATGTGCCCTGCTGTCCCCACGCCATGCAGAAGCTCTCCGTGGGCCTTGGAGTGTTTGTGGGAACCTGATCCGGCGTAATAGTGAGGCACAATGATTTCTGGCCGTCAGGCCAAGCATGCTTTGTGCCTGGCTATGGAAAGAGCCTGCTTTCGCTCATGATGATCTTCCCGCCTCTTCTCTTCCCGCCCTCTCCCTCTTGGTGCTTGGCCCGATGCATCCTCACCACACACCTCCCACCCCACTGATCAGCAGGTTGGCGCCACCTCCATTGTGTCCTCAGCCCCACCGCGCGCCTCTGCTGACAGAGCAACCCCTTTTGTGTCTGCAAACCCAGTATTTGTCCGATCCCCTGTCAGGAAAAGCCATCCTAAGCCCCTAAATCCTGGCTGCCTTTCTGACCGCTGAGGGCAGCATCGCACCTAGTGGACGAGCCGGCCGGCCGGCCCTTCCTCTGTGGGATCCTTCCTGTTATTCCACCAGCCCCAGAGGTGGCCTCCCAGCGGGGGACGGATCCGGCCCAGAGCCCCAGAGCCGCCCAGGCTCTGTCGGCGGCCGCCGAGTCAGCGGCAACCCTTGCCAGTTTCCCTGCCCTGGGGGGACCTCGGCAGCACAGCAAATTACAGACTCCCAAAGTTTTGGCTGCTCCGCTTTGTGGTCGGCTGGGCAGAGGGAAGCGCTGGGTAAACAAGGACCTTTGTTCCTGTTTGGAAACCAGCACTGACATCAGCGGAGAAGGCGCCCGATTCCAAGGCAGGCTTCTCAGGCGGAGGAGTCGTCCAAGGCCTAGCGTGAGAAAGGAGGACGGTCAGGCTCGGCAACAGGGAGAGGAGGGCTGACCCGGAAGGAGCGTCGCAGTAAAGGAAACCACAGCTTTTGAGTGAGCGAGGCTTGAGCTGGTCTGCAAAGGACAGAGAACGGCCATGGGAGCCTTGGGGGAGGAACAGGGAAAGGGGCCCATTTTGCCCTCCCAAAAACCAAAAACGTTCTGTCCTGAACAGGTGACTGATTCACAAGTGTGGTAAATCCTTAAAACACCTGAATTTTAAATTTCAACCATCTGCACTGGCCAAATGCAAGCAGTAAAGAAAAGGCAGGATTCACCCTTCGCCCTCCCTGGAATCCCACAGGAGAGAAGCGTGATAACAGCAGCCGATAAGGAAGGTGGTCCGGGACATTCCTGGCTTGGCTCCCCCTGGGCTTTAGAGGAGAACGCATTTAATAGAGGACCTCTCTGTCCATCTGTCGACTCTCGTTGCTTTCCTTCCTGGCAGAAGAGCCATCCACGGTCAGATCTGCCTGGGCTCCCGTGGGACAGAACGGGCTTTACAACCCTGAAAGGAAGGGAGGGCAGGCTCTCCTCCTCCCTCCCCCCCCCCCCGTTTCTCCATGCTGGTGCCCATAGAAGCACAGACACACTGGGGCGGTTCTCCAGCATCTGAGGTCTCTAATGGGGCCAGAGGTCAGACATTAGAACTTACTGCATAAATCGACTTGATTAATCAAATTATTCTGGTACGGATTTCATTTTGATGGACCTGCAGAAGCTCTGCAGCCTGGGAAATCATCTCAGCGAACCTGCAGGGGCCGATGGCCACTACGAAGCTCACCCAGAGGCTCCCCGAGAGGCAGAAATCCCCTGCTCCCTGTTTCCTTTCCCAGCCTTTAATCAAGTTGGGACGTGCAGAGGTCTCCCAAAGCGAGCCTTGTCCGTGGAGGTGCCTGAGTGGAGAACGTGGGTGGCACAGGTTTAAAAGGTGGCACAACTTCAGGATGAAACCTTCTGGAGGCCACCAGAAGGGAATGAAGGAAACGTTTAAGCACCTTCCTTTCCTCTGAGGAACTGGCTGGCGTGCTCAGTGAGCTGGAGGACTCGAGGTCAGGAATCTGACTTCACACCACGGCTCTTGGGAGAAGAACGAACCCATGGAGCTGTGAGCAAGTTGTACAGTCCCAGCGCGTCCCCAGAAGAAGGGACTGGGAAACCTTATCCTGTACTGTATTCCCAGGAAGCCCTGAGGAGCAACCCTGGGTGAGAACTGACTTGAGGGCACCTTTGTGTTATTTCATCCCTCACCACTCTGCCTTGGACCACCCTCTCCGAGGTGGCTCTACATAAAACCAACAGGAAACGAGAACGTGCCCTCAGTTCCCAGTTTGACTCTTAAAGAGGGAGGAACCCGTGGCCGAAGAAAGAAGCTGCTCTGCACCGATTGGCAGGATGTGCCGCCAATCTGGGGAGCCAACGCTCCATTCCAGTGCCGCCCAAGCCTTGGCGTCAGGGCTGCTGGCCCGTTTAGAAAAGCAAGTGCCCCAGTCAGTGACTGGAGGAGGCAGGAATTAAAATTCATGGCATTGCAGTATTGTTTCTGAAGCTTCCATTGACTGTCCCAGTACGGTCTTGGACAGCCGTGCGGGGGCTGTAAATCAAGGCCATTTGGCTCCTGCTGCTTCTTCCTCTTTTAAACTTCCCCCCCCCCTTTCCATGCTGGTTAAAAAAATACCATTAATTGGGCCAGGCTAATGCAAGTTCCTCTAATCAGAGCACTCTGAAGGAATCTGTAAAAAGGGTAATTATGAAAGGCTTCAAAATGGGAGAAGTTGAGATGGGAGTAGCGGGGGGGGGGGAGGAGGGGGAGAGAGAGAGGAGGGGACACAGAGAAAGGATCCCTGCCAGATTGCTTGCAACTTCTCGAAAGAGGCCATGGCTGGTGTTCAGGGGGGTGGGGGTGGCAGGAGTTTCTGCACCCGCTCTGCTTGTCTGGCCTGCAGGAAGCAAGAGCAATAAGAAGCACAAGCTCGTTTGAGGTGGCCGGCTCTACTTCTCATTAACTAGAGTCAAGGGCTCTCAGCAAAGCTAATGACTGAAGTGAAGGATCCCATTGTCATTCCTAAAATGGAAACAAAACAAGCAGGGGTGACTCTCTCACACAGCATTGCATCCCATAAATTAAGAGATTTATCATATTTTAGCCAAGAATCCATCACGACCAAGTGATTTGGTCCTGGTGGGACCGTTTGCCTCCATTTCATTTTCTTTCCAGCTGTAAAATCTCTCTCTCTCTCTCTCTCTCTCTCTCTTAGATTGTCCTTGATTGGAACAAATAAATACCGCTTGCAGGCATCTGGGGACGCTGTGCGGAACATCCAGGAGATGGGAGGCCTCTTTCGAAGCCTCTAACGGGCTGCATTCCTCTCCAGCCCAGAGGGAAAAGGGCAGAACTCTGCTTAGGCTCTGTCGTCCTCCTCCCGCACTCTTGCCTCGTCTTGGCTTTCATGACACAGCCTGCTTCTTTAACCCAAGGTGGGTTCCCCACAGTAAGGCAGGTCCTCCCCCACCCCCGCCACTCTGTACGCAGACCCTGAGGGTTTAGAGGAGCCTGCTTTGGTGCCCAGAAATGCCAGCTTTGTTGGCAGGACTTTAGCGAGAAGCAAAGCTTGCCGAAGGAGGTGGGTTGCATCAGGCAGGGTGGGGTTGGCAGAGAACTTTGAGGCAGAGATGTGGGCACTGGAGGCCTCATCCTGTCATCTCTCTGCCCGTCTCTTTCATTATGGACTGGGAAGTAACCTCATTCCCAGCTCATGCACAACAGCTGTTTGGAAGGAGCCCAGTTCTTTCTGGGGCCACTCTGGAGAGCCAGCAGAAACCTGTTCTCTGGAAAACGTCCTCTTCGGCCTCCGTCCTTTTCTCTGGTTGCCGAAAGGAGCCCCAAACTGGGAGTTTGTGGGAGAAGCACTGCTGCCAGGAAGGGTGGATTATTATCGAACTGGAACGCCCGCAACGGCTCTGAAGAATCCTAGGGTTTGGCCATGGCCGAAGCTGGCTGGAGGAAAACTTTCCACGGCTTCCTCTCATGATGGGGTGTCGCCTTCAGTGGAGCTCAGGCACCCTACTTAGTGGTTTTCCGCCAATAAAGCTTTTCCTGCCATAAGGATGCCGTTCAAGTCAAGTTTCTGTCTTGCCCTTACTGACCATGAAGCCCCACGAGGACCGTCCTTCTTCCTCCTTCGCCTCCCCTGCGGGAAATGCGGCAGTTTGCACAGGCAACGGGAGGGCAGGGCAATTTGCTTCTTCCTTGATTTCCCTCTGGAATTGCCACGCTAGGTCCCTTTCTGGGGTGCTACCTTTTTGTTTCAGTGCCTGGGGGGGGGAATTTCCTTCCCTGATAAGGCCAGCTGGGCTTTGCACACCCTCCTTCACCTCAGAAAGGCCCCAGCATTATCCTCAGACCGGAGCTGGCTTCGACGTCCCATGCCCCGTCTGCTGTCCAGCCTCTTCTCGGGCTCCCCAAGGAGGTCTTCTCCGAAAACCTCAGGTAAAAACAATTCCTTCCAGACCGCCTCATCTCGGCAAAGCCTGCTGTGGTTCCCTCCTTTTTATCCTTAACCGCCCTTATAGAACTCTTCCACCCCTGTTCGGTTGCCTCACATCTTCACAGAGGTTTTTTTGCACATGTACCTCTTAAAACCAATCATCCATTTAACTGGTAACCGAGCCATCAACCTACCTGAGCCCAGGTTTCATCCGGCTTTTTTTTCCTGATTTCCCCCGAACTCTTTCAAACGATTTTCAGCTGTGAGGCTGAACCTCCGCTCGACTCTCTCCTCAGAAAGCCCACGTAATCCTGAACTTCCCCAGCTTTCATGCCTGTGCAGAGATGTTTAAACCTCCACTGATCTGAGATCTTAACACTCCCTTGTCAGGGATTCTGCTGCTACTACAGACTCTTTCAGGAGGGCTGGGGGAAAAAAAGGCTTCACTCTTCCCCCGCCCCCCCGTGCCTGGGTGGCTCCTTTGTATTGGCAAACGGGCCTCCTCCTGTCTCGGTGACCTCTCTCTCTCCCACCCTCAATTTCAACCCCCCCCATTTTAAATTTTTGGAAAGCATCTCCCCGTAGGGATCCCTATTCTCTGGGCTCCTTCCTGAGCCCCTTCTCCTTGTCTTCCACCTGTTCTGTTCTATCCCGTCCTCTGTCACGAAATACAACGCCTCTGTTCCCTTCTTGACCTTTCTAGGAGCTGTTTCCTATCACTTTTTAACATCAGAATATCCACTTAGGACTCCCTGCTTTTATACCCCACTCTGGTTCGTCACACTCTTCGGCCCGCACCGGACACGGGAACGTTCATGATAGGCCACCCTCCCTGGGGGGACTGTCCCTGTTTAGGGTGGCCGGGAGGAAAAGAGGCCGGGTGGCTTAGAAGCTGACATTTCAGCCCATGAATTTTGGAAGGCAAGCGGGCACTGCTGAGATTTAATCCCCTATTGAAGGCTTGTCAGGATCTGGCCCACACTGCCCGGGCAGCTGCAGGATCGGGGCCAGCCTGACCCCAGGTACGGCTGGGTGTTTGCAGGCTCAGGCCCTGGCCTGGGTAGCAGCTGCTGGGCCACTCATGAGGCTCACCTGGAAACCTGGAGGGAAGGGCTATTTAAGGAGCGGTTCTCCCTCCCAGAACTGGCCTCAGCCACCAAGGTTGTCCGCTGTGTTGTGCAGACTGCGCTGCCTGCCTTGCTGCTCTGGAGTCCCTGTGTTCCCGTATTCCTGCATCTGTTCCTGCCTTGCCCCTCGCGCTCGCCTCTGCTGGCCTCTCGGTGCCTTGTTCCGGCTCCTGTGTTCTCCGCCTGGTGCTCCTGCCTCTGCTTGGTCATGACCCACTGCGTGGTGAGTGCCTTTGGACTCAGTCCTCTGCGTGGTGGATTGGGCTCTGGTGCCCTTGCCCCCCCCCCAGGGTGAGGGGCTGCCTGGGATCTCTTGGACGGTGACAAGGCACAGGAACCCCTGCCCTCCTTCTCACCTGCTGGCCATGTGGAAGAGCCCATGGGCAATCTCCACTTTATATATTCCACATGGCCCAAGAGTTAAACCTTGCATTGCTGGCAGTGGATGGCATTGGGGGGGGGGGGTCTGTAGGTTGCCTTCACTTTGCTTAAACCCCTGACCTGAGTAGAAAGACAAACAGCAGCCCAACAGCGTCAAACCGAAACTGTCATTGATTCTCAAAGCTTGACGAAGGACAGAGCTTGAGAGCTACTCAGTCCAAAGCACGGCACACCTTTCATAACAGTTTTTCTGCCCACGGAGAGCTTCAAGACAAACTCCAGGCGGCAAGACTTTGACAACCCACCTGCTCCCTTGCAAGCCCGTTCCTTTTTAGAGTCCCAGGTTCGCTGCAGGGGCCTTTCCTCATCTGGAGGCGAATGCCGAGGGTTGCCCTGCCCTGCCCTGCCCTGCCTGGCCCGTCCCTACCGCTCTCAGCCAAGCCCTCCCTGGCTCCTTCCCAGCTTCTCTCCGAGCCAAGCCCTCCCTGCTTAGCCCATCCCTTTAAAGTCTCCCATGGTATTGGCGTGGCTTTTCCTTCCGGTCCCGAGGAGCTGAGCAGGCATCAGGAGGGCGGATCCTTCCCCCACCGAGCATTTTCATGCATAGAATTTACAAAATAAGCACAATGAGCCAACTGATCTCATGGCTATGACTAGCCTCATTCTTCCCCCCATGGCCTTCCGGACCCATTCCTTGCTCCCTCTTGGTTGCTTCCTGGTGGTTCCCACTGGTTCCAGCTGCTCATGGGGGCAAACGTGGTTCTCAGCTGCCGTGGCTTCCTGACAGCCTCCTGGTGGCTCCTCTTTATTGCCACTCCCCATTCCTGTTGTTTGCTTCACTTATTAACATCTGGGGCAGCCTCCCATTCACAAATCCTTCTGTGTGATGAAGACACCGAAGACACCGGTCTGTTTGGCTGTGAACCACGAGCCCTAGATAGAGAAGTCGGCGTCCTCTCTTGACGACAGCTCCCAAGGTCCCTCAGGGTGGAAGGGGGACCCTCGAAGGGGCTCCTTGCAAGGCAGGACAAGCGAGGAAGTGCCACCGCCTCAGGCTGAAGTGGCCAGGGAGCATTTTGAAATTTAGCATAGCTAAGGAAAGCACAGAGGCAAGCTGCCCCCTCCCTCTCCCTCCCCCCCCCCACCCAGGAAAGGCCAACCTTGACTCTAGAAAATTAACAGACTTTGGAAGTGCAGCGTTGCTTTTGGGGGGATAATCAAGGGTCCACGGGGTGACTCTGGAAAGTGATATTAATGAGTACTGAGTGTCATTAGCTTCTGGTACAACAGGTAACCTATAGTCATTAGCTCAACATGTAAATGTAAAGGTCAGGAAGGAATATTTCTTGAGGTTCGTCTATTGACCCCTGGGCTTTAAAAAAGAAGCAGTTAAAAAGGAGCTTCATCTGCGTTGCTTCCACTGTGACCCTTTGCTGGTTCTTTGATTTATCTGCACTCACCTGCATAGGTTCTGGTGCAGCCTATTCAAGTGGGGTGCACAGGATGGGATTCCCACAACCCCACTCGGCCAGCACAAGAATGGATTAAGTGCAAGAAGGCACACACCCTCCCTGGCATTGCTGTCATGCTGTGGCTCTTTGCTCGGTTGGGCCTGGACCGCACTCGCGTTCCCTGTAGAAGTGCCCAGACGCAGCGTGAGGATGGCAGCTGGGTTGCCAGAAATTCCAGAGGGACGGACGAGGGAGAGGACCTTCTCTCTGTGCTGCCTTCACCTTGGAATCTGCCCCCTGAACAGTTCAAAAAGGGGCAGAGGCCTCCCTCCCTCCCTCCCTTCGCTTGCCTCTAAAGCAGGCCTCTGTTCCAAGGAGGAGGCACACCCTGGAGTGGACACCCTGGGGAGGACCACCTTTAGGTGGCTAGACCCACCTGGCTGACTGAGCTTGCGCCACAGCGATCCAGTCCTTCTGAGTTGCGTATGAGCTGGAGGGGGAGCTTCCAGGTAAGAACTAGAAGCAGGACTCCCCTCTGGAGGGTGGAGGACTGGGGACCCATCTCAGCAAGCCAGCAAAGCATGGAAGAGGTAGGGTCTTCCTCGGAGAGCAATATATATATTGTCTCTCTACTGAGGGAGGACCGCAGGGTGTGTGGAAAGCTCTCTGAGGAAGTCGCTACCTCTTCCATGCTTTGCTGGCTTGTGTGTGTGTGTGTTCATCCTCAGAGCATCTTCCATGGGTCCTTTTCTCACTCTCAGTATCAAGGAACCCCCACCCCTATTCTGCCTCAGAATCCACCCTCTCCGGGTCCCTGCTCCTGATGCCTATCCTGGCTCGCAAGGACAGGGCAGACGATGGGGAAGTCAAGCCCTGCCAGCTGAAAACTCTTCTGGCAGCTGCTTCTGATGGCAGGCGACAGTCCCATTCAAGCAGCCCCCTGCTAAATGTGGGTCGTTGGATCTGGGTGGTGCAGGACCCCTTCAGAATGGCAACGGCGATGCTTTTATCACAGGGTCAGTATTTGCTAGGGTTGCCTGCCTCTCTCTAGCCCGGCCCCGAGAGCTCCATCCTTCGTAAGATTCCCCCTGCTATCCGTAGCTTCAGGGTTCATGAAGCAGGGAACATGAGCTAAGGCCAGGATCAGGCCTGAGAAGGGATGCTGGGGAGGTAGATCCAGAGTGCCACCTCCAAAGAGCACCCATGGAGAGCCTCAGCCCTCTTGCTTGGAACTGGCAGAGGGGAGGAGGAAAAGGTGGAGCAGGAAGGCAGGAGGCAAGAGGAGTCCTCCCACGGGCAAGGGGCTTGCTTCCCAGTGGACCCTCCCCTGAGGCTTCACCAGCAGATGGCACAGAACAGACCTCCAGCAGGATTTTTGCTTTGAGGTGGGGCAGGGAGAAAGGAGTGGGAGGAGCAGCGCGGAAGGAAGGAAGGAAGGAGCGGCCGCACGTCCTCCGACACAGGTGCATGGTGCATATGAAGCCAAGTGCTGGAAGGGAAGGGAGGCTTTCCCCCAGTTATGATCTCATTGCTTCGTGACAAGAGAGAGTTGGGAGCCCAACCCCTCTGCAGCAGGTGAGGAAGAGCCACCCACGGGGGCCCCACCTGGCCCCTCCACCCGCCCTGTGCCGGAGAGGCAGAACCAAGGGCTGGGCTGCAACCGAAGCAGCAACAGGATGTGAATGTTCCCTGTGGGGTGGGGTGTGGGGAACTGGGTGCGACCGGCCGGCGGAGGTGGGAGGGCTCCGGGCTCTGAACAAGGCAGGCAGGTGAAGGAGGGGAGCCTGCCAGCCTCAGGGGCTCAGGACCGTGTGGGTCTCTCTCCCCCCCCCGCCACCCTTTGCCTTGGCTGGGGCAGGAGTCAGAGAGGAAGATCAGTGCTTCATCACCGCAGAAAGAGGCAGGCAGGCAGGCAGGCAGGTCGGCTTTCAGCCCAAGGGGGAAGCTTCTCCACAGCTGGTGCATCTCAAGGTGATAACGTGATGTTTTCAAATACAGCCGGGCTCCCGAAGCGGCCCTGGATCGGACGCTGCCTGCCGCCAATCCCAGCTCTCGTTGCATTTTCCAGTGTGACTACTTTGTCCCATCGGAGGCTTCCGACCACGTTCTGGCCGTTTCCCCACCTGCAGTTTTTGGGCAGAAGGAGAGAAATACGACTCTGGAACACACTGTGGATCTCTGGCCAGGAACGGGTTAAATCCTTCCTAGGATCCTTCCTAGTCCAGGTCCTTGGCTTCTTCCCCCTTGGCTTCCCTCTGCAGAGTTGCTCAAGGGGCCTGCAAGCCATAAATAGAATCATCCTACTTTTCCTGGACTTTGTTCTCTGGGGGGGAGAAAGGCAGCCGGCCTGGCTACTGTTCTGCTCCAGCATCCTGGAAGTGTTGCCGGCTTCCACCGTGTTTGAGGAAGTGCAGTGATGCGCCTGCCACTGGGTGAGCCCCAGTAAAGTCTTGCATGCTGGCAGATCCCACAAATCACGGCAAGCCCTGGAAGCAGACGGAAGATGCAGAGGACATAAAAACCAAGTGTGGCTGGCAGAGTGGGAAAGCCAAGCCGGGAGGAGAGGAGGAGGGAGGTGGCAATTAGGGCAGGTTTAACATGCCTGCCTTTTGCTGGGTTTGCAAGCAGGAGCTTCGCCCGGCAGCTGCAGAAATGATTTATTACATGCTCGCTACATTTGCCTCTTAGGAAGGTAAACAAAATGTACACACACTGCCGCTGTCCCATTTACTCAGACCATCGAGGGATGTGACCTAATTTCTCTGCTGCTACCATGTTTTGCTCGCCAGGCTGGAGCTCCTGGGAAGGCCGCCGGCTCTCTCCTCCGTTCCTCGCCCAAAGCCCCAGAAATGCGCTCCGGATGCCCTGGCCTCACTTGCTCCGCTCGTTCACGAGGCCTTTCTTTCAAACGGCACACTCGGCGGTTCAGGGTCTTCAGAGGAGGTTCTGCGCATGGCTTAAATTGCTCCGTTGGTTGGGCACCGCCAGGTCCCGGCTGCCAAAGACGTCGCGGAAGGCGAGGGGTGGTTTGTGTGGCACCCCTGCCGGGGGGGGGGCAGCAGGGGATCCACAAAGCCCAAGGCCAGCCCCCTCTGCCCATGGCGTGGGATGATAGAAAGGGAGCAGCCGAGCAGCCGGAAGGCCCCTCAAAAGGACCGGACCAGTGGATACAGGAGGGCAGCGGGCAATGAGAAGGAAGGGAGAGCCACAAAGTTCATTTTATATGAGAAGAGAAGTTACTCTTTCTGCTCCTCTAATGTTGGCTTGTCTTTCCTCTTCAGCTGAAGATATTGCAACCCCTCAAACTGTAAATTCAACTTTTGAGGAAAAAACCCCAGAATGTAACTGGTTTTTAAGGTTTCAGTGTCCTTCCTCACCCCTGGAAACGTTCATTTTATAAGGCCTTCTGGCCCACTGATTAATTTATCTCACCCGCAATTTCTGTCCCAGTAAGAGTTCTGTTTTGCCTTTATTCGTGTCCCCACATTGCGACCCCATTCCAAAGAAGTGAAGGCAAACAAGGGCTCAGTGACGCGATTCTCTTCTTTCAAAGGACTTCAGGGAGAGTCTTTTCCTTGGGCGAATGTTTGCTGAAGGTGGTGGTGAAAGACCAACAAACCTTGAAGGCTTCGATGGCTTCAGGCTGTAGCCAACCGCAGACCCACGGCATACACAGCTCAGTAACAATGACACGTATTTGTCAAAAACGACCACAGTCTCCGAAACAATGCAACACAGAGGGTGAAAGAAAGGGAAAAAAATCCAGCTGTCCTTCCCCACCTTAAACAAAGGTAGCAGGACTTTCATGGGGGCCCTGGAGCAGCACTGAGTAGGGGAGGGGGCTGGCCTTACCAGGGAGAGGGGTTTCAAGCAGGGAGGCAGTGGGGCTGGCCATGCAGGACTTGTGGTGGTGGTGGTGGGGGGGGGGAAGGGGGTGGCAGCAGAGAGGTCTCCCCTCCAAGCCCAGACTACAGATGGGAACAAATCAAACAAATGGTGATGCGTTTTGATACATGATTCATCAAAGTCAACAAATAACAAATTGATGAATTTTTTTCTTGATGAGTTGATTTGTCAATTTGTTTTTGCCTTTAAAACTGTTTAAAACAGCTCTCCAGGCACCTAGAGGCACCAAGATCACAGAGAAGCTTCTACTGACTCTTTTCTACAATCCCTCCATGTTTGATGAAGATTGGGTTCCAGACATCCAAGTTATACACCCACAAAGTGGGTTCCCTCCAGGAAAGTGCCCCTTTAGCAGCCGGCTTGGGGAAACCCAATCTTCACCACACTTGGAGAGACTGTACAGGAGGGTCAGCGGAAGTTTCCCTGCGATTTTGGTGTCTTTCAGTGCCTGAGAGGCCATTTTATAGCCCAACAAATGCAAAAAATCACTAGAAATTTGTATTCATTGGGGGATCGATTCACACAAATGCGAATTGACAATATAATGATTTTGCAATTCTTTCAAAAATCCATGCCCATCTCTAGCCCAGACCTTGTCCCTACTACCTGAGCCTCCGGGCTTGTCTCTCTGCTGGGTTAGAAATGTTCGCCAGGCAAGCACCATCCTCAGTGCTGAAGGGTGATGGGCAATGTGGGGGAGCCCAGGGGTCCGTTTTCCTCCCCTGCATTCTACACGGATGGCCACAAATGCAAACATATCCCCCGGAAAACCCAGCCGCCACCAACCCAGAGTACTTTGAGGGGTGTTCAGCTATGTCGGAACGTGGGCGGCCCCTCCCAAAGGCGAATCATCCCGGCTGGAGGCACCCAAAAGGGGCAGCTCACCATTTTTTGCTTGGGGGAGCCAGTTCGCTTGCTTTTTGCCAGAGGCATGGGAACACCTGCGAAGCCTCGGAGGGGGCACACCCACCCACACCGCCTAGTGGGAGTCTGGCCCGCGTGTGACTCCTCTGACTGTCCTGCTCACCCAGCAGCAGGATCTGCCCCTCTCCTGCCCTCTCTGCACCTTATCCGGGAGCATAGGCTGGATGATACAAGCTCTGCCCATCACTGCCGGGCGTAGGGAGGGAAGGAGAGACCCTTGATCTCTGATGGGGTCTTGCTTGTGGTGAGGAGGAAATCCCAGGGAATCTCCTCGGCTCGGAGAGAAGCCTCTCTGCCCAGGGATCTTCCCTGCCTTCCTCGTTCCAGGGACCAGGAGCCCAGGGCGGGCCACCTCTGGGGCTCCCTTAGCCTCCTTCTCTTTTCCCACTAGTCCCTCAAACTTTTGCCAGGGCCCTGCAGGGAGAGGAAAGGCGAAGCCCCTCGGCTCCCATGCCAGCCAGACTCCAGCCTTTTCTTCTCCTTTGTCAACCCAGGAAAGGAGGAGGAGGAGGAGAGGTGGGGGTGATGGGGGCATCTCTCTCTCTCTCCCCCCCCCCTCCCCAACCCCGCCTTGCCCTTTGGAAGCTCCTGCTGGAGAAGCCGTTTCCCTCCCAAGTACAAAGGACTCGGCTCTACAGGAGCTCCAGGAGGACAAAAACTTCACAGAGAAGAAACGCCGGCTGAAGTCGCCATTTTACTCCCCTTTCAAAGGCATCCGGAGTGCAGGGAAAAGAAAGTGTGTGTGTGGGGGGGGGGGAGGAAAATGTGTGTGGGGGGGAGAGGGCGAGAAAGAGAAAGCTTTTGCCAAAAGGTCTAAAGAACAAAGGCTTGCAATAATGGAGCAGGTAGCAGAAGCGCTATATTAGGGCTCTGAAAGGCGTGAGGGGCAGGGTTTTTCCTCCTCTTCTTTCGAATATCCAATTTATCCCACTGTACTGGAAACCACCATCTAGAAAATGAGATCACGGCCCTCTCTGCCTCCAAGGGTCCCCCACAGCGTTTCCCCAGGCCCTCTTGGGAACACGCCTTCTGGGCCAGGGGTGGCCCGACGCCCCCTCTTCTTGGAGAATTATAGACTCATGGGGTCGGAAGGGGCCGGCAAGGCCCATCGAGTCCAACCCCCTGCTCAAGGCAGGCATCCACTCTTGCTTCCCAGCATTTGGGGGGAGAGGAGGACCCATGAGAGTAAAGCTGATGTAAAAGGCGTTGTGTCCAGTGTGTGTCTTTGAAGGAGCTCCTGATCTCAGCCCTTTGAGGATGAGGCGGTGGGACCTTCAGGGGGAAATGGGGGAAAGAGCATGAGGGGTGGAATATGTGGGGTGGGGGGGCGGGAGGGGAAAAGAGATAGAGAGAGAGAGAGGATGAGCCCAGTGCTTACGCTTCTCTGCCTAGTCTGTGGCTTGTATGTGGGAATACAGACCCTAAGGTGATGAGTTCTTGCATAGTCAGTTCTTACACAGTTTTGTTTCTTTTTGATTTCGATTTTAAAAAGCATTAGGAAGTGGAACAGTTTCTTCTTCTTCTTGGCACCAGAGAGAGTATTCCCCTCAACAGTTTTGCACATTTCTGTAAAATGCGTAGTGCTGAAAATTACACGCGAAGCCTCCTTGTCATAGAAACCGTTACATCTGGATGTGGGCTGTTTCCGTCTTTGGTGGCCATGAAGAAAATTGGCAAAGGTGAGATTTCTTTGCATGGCCATTTTGTGTCCATTTCCTTGGACAATGTACCTGTACGTTGTCTGTCTGGCCACACCCTCTCCAAAGACATTGGGTGACAGTGGCCATGGCAGTCTTCTAGGGCTTCCAGATGTGCTCGTTGGGCTAAAGATATTGGGGAGGGGCTCCTGCACCACATCTGTCCAGAGAGGCCACTGGACAGATGTTCTAAGCTACATTGGCAAATGTGTTGAGCTGGTTGTTGCTAATGTACAGCCAAGTCCTTCCTGGCCTATGGCCAACCGATGGCTTCTTGACCTCCAAAAGTTCCCATCATTAAAAGGCCCTGCTCAGGTCTCACAAACTGAACTTGAATCTAATCGGGGCAGCTTATTTTTCCGTGAAAGCTGAAGGCAGATAATTGCGCAAGAGGCTCCCGGTGCAACGCTCTGAATAGCCCCCCCCCCGGCCCCCTTGTGGCTTCCCTCCTGCTGGCGGGTTCTCTGTAACATTTTAATTTACCAGGCCAGGAGGAGCTTTCGCTTGTTTGAGGAGAGCTTGCCTTCCTTCCTGGAGGTTCCCTCACATTCTCAACTTAGCTCCTGCGTAGAGCGTGCTCACTCTGGATCCGCAGCAGGCACCTTGGGTCCATGAGGCTCCCTATGGGGCTGCTGGGGTGCCCCATTGAGCTCAGGGACCTGCCCAAGCAGCCGCTCAAGCAGCATCAGGGAGAGAGAAAGCAAAGCCAAAGGGAACCAACCAAGAGGAGCCAGCAGTTCCCAAAATGCCAAGAGGTCTCAGTCAAATACCCCCAATGCACCGCCTTCTTCTGATGGGCCACAAAAACTCGCCTCCTCTTGGCATCATCCACCACTCACACATAAAACTCCCCACCCGCTTCTTTGGCTCTCTTGTTTTGAAGGACAAAATCCTAGGAGGCCCTGGGACTCTCTGATCATCAGCACTCACCAAAAGCGCCCCCCCCCGGACTTGTTCTTCTCGCCACCTTGTCTTGGCCAGCCAAGGGCTGCTCACCTGCAGTGGGAGGAAGTCCTGGCAACAGCATGGGTGACAAGAGGCAGGACAGGGAGCCCGTATCTGCTCTGAAAGACCAGGGGGGTGGGGGGGCTGCCACCACTGCTGCTGCCTGGCTCTGCATCAACACAGAGAGCAAGGGATGCTCTCCGAGCCGCATCAAGCAGGGAGGAAAGAAGCAAGGACGGTGCTTTCTGATCTGTTCCCCCGGCCACCAACTCAAGGCTTCTCCTTGAAGCTGGTTATCTAAAGCTTTGATCAGGGCTGGTGCTGCTTTCATTGCATGTTCCTCTTTAGTCTTTGCATCAGAAAGCATGCCGCTCTGCCTCCATTAATCATGCATGGCTATGAGAGGCCACCGGATCCACCATTAGAGAAAGAAAGCAAGGGAAACAGAGGAATGATTGAAAGGGAGAGACCCAAGGGAGAGAGGGGCCCTGGAAGGAAGGCTCCGAGGGACCCCACCCACCACTGCCCCCACCACCACCGGGCAGAGTCCCTCATCCGTGCAGAGTCAGGCCAGGATCCACCAAACCCCTGCTGATTGATTGCAAGGGGTCTCATCAAGGAGAATGTCCAGGGCCAGGCCTTCCCAAGGCCACTCTGTGGTCCTTAAATGCCACTTAAAACCCACCACTTTGCATCATGGTAGGGCCACCCAAAAGAGCGCGTGAGGCTGAGGACCGAAGCCAGGAGTTTGAGGGATGATTTCTCACGCTGAACTTTGGCTTCTGGAGGAGTTCAACAGCTCTGGCCCGTGTGGACGCTGCCATCTGAAGCCCTCCCTGGTCATCCCTGCCCCCCCCCCCAGAATCACTAGGTGGTCACAGCCCAGATGGCGTTTTGGACCCTCTGGCTGGCCCACTTGTATGGCCCCGAGGGGCTTCTGCCAGAAGGGAGGGCTTTCAAAGCAAGCCTCCTGCACTGAGGCGGCCAAGGGGAGTTTGGCCTCACCGGCCAAGCCCAGAGAGCCTCCTCCTCCATCCCTGTTCCCGGGCACCAGGACTGGCCTCCTGGTCAAGGGCGTCTGGCCGATGATGATGATGATGATGATGATGATGATGATGGTGGTGGTGGCCCCTTGCTTGCCCTTGAAGGGGACGTTTCCTGTGCTGCTGCTGCTGCTGCTGCTCGGATAGCACCCAGTTCCCAGGTAGTTTATCAACCCACTAAAAACAATGACAAATCATGGTGACCCCTGGACTTGGGAGAATAAATTAGCCCTAATTATCACACTGGGTTCCTTTCAAGTTGGCTTCCCCTCCCCCCTCAGCTGTTTTAGCTCTGAAACAGTCCTGACCTTTAGCTGCCTTTGACGATATTTCACTTTCCCTTTTCTTTCTTTGCCTGCTTTCCTGAGGGGGGGGGGAGGCCTGTTTAGCTGCTTGCTGTTAACTCGTGGAGGTCATTCCCCCCTTCTTGATGTCACAAAAGGGCAGACATCCTCTTTGTAGCTAAAATCAGTCTGGAAGGGAAAAAAAAACCCCAAAACACACACACAGAGAGTTTAGTCCGTTTGACCTCCGAGGCGCTTTCCTGTGAACCCTGGATGGAACAGGAGGTGCCCAGACTTGGGTGTGTGTGTGGGTGTGTGTGTGGGGGTGCCATTCAGGGTTTGAGCTAAATTTCCTGAGACCACCTCCTAGCAGCTGAAGCGAGAGAAAACCACAGGCTAGAAGCCCCTCAAAATCTGGGCAAGGAAGGCTGAGGAGCAACCAGACCCGACCTCCCCCCCCAATACATAGCTGAAAGAGGTTCCTTAACTGGGTGCCCTCCCCCAGGAGGCTTTGCACCAAGAGGGACCCTCGGCTCTGCCTCCTCCTCCTCAGCCCCCAAGGGAGCAGAACACTGCCCGGGGTCTCTCTTCTGGCCCGCCAAGCGCTCCCTCACGGAGCCTTCCTCTGCCTTCCCCGGGAGGAGGGAGAGCTCCGTCAAAGGGAGGGCTGCCGAGGGAGCTCGGTGACCCGGAGGCCATGGCCAGCCGGGTGTCCCCTGCAGAGGCAGGAGGTGGGAAGCCCCAGAGCCCTGGCTGAGGACAGAAGAGAGGGGAGTTGGCTCTGGAGCAGAACTGTGTGTGTCTGTGGGTGGAATGGGGGGGGGGAAGGCAGGGAAGAAGAAGGGTCTCTCTCTCTCTCTCTCTCTCCTACAGTGAAAAGATTAAGGCCCCTCCTTGCCCTGTCCTGTGAGGGATCAGGCTGGCACAAGCGCACAAAGGCATGGCACAGACCTGCCAGACAGAGTGCAAGGTCTCCTTGCATTCTGTGCAAAGAGGTCCGCTTGAGGCTGGCTGGTGACCCATGGGTTGGCTGTGCCCCCCCCCCCTGGCAAAAGCATTCAAAGAGGTGTTGTTAACACTGGAGTGGGGGACTGAGGGCATGGTGGTGGAGAACATGAACCCGGGCAGGTCCCTTGGCCCGGCTTGGAGCCCCTCCAGGTCCAGGGCTTCCTCGGAGAAAGTGCAACGACAGTCTCTGGGTGGCCTGCCTCTTAATTACAGGGTTAATGGGATGCTACTATCAGAAGAAGTTTCTTAACCTGATAATGAGTAGGAAGCAGCTGTAGCTTGGAAAATGTAATAATTGCAGAGTGGCATGATCTGATTATAAGGTGTGTATCAACTGCTCCAGTGTGTTTACGGAGTGCCACAGAGTGAGGCCTCTTTGGGAGCAGCTCCTTAGAGGAAAAGAGGGGGGTGGGAGGGGGCAGGGATCCAGGGCAAGGGGTCACGGTCGCACGCCATGCCCAGGGGGGCGTTGGGGGTGGGGAGAAGGAGGTGACCCAAGCCCCTGAGAGACTCTACAGTGGGTCACCCTGGCACAGCTTTTCAGCGGAAAGCACAGGGGGTGGCCGCCTCTCCGCCTCCACCCTGCCCCCCCGGCCCTCACTGCACACGGGGCTTTCCCTCCCTCCCTCCCTCCACATCCCCTTGTTGTGACCCTTCTTTCCTGAGCTTTTCTGGCGCAAAACTGGGCCCAATGCACCTGAAAACCAGTTTCCAAGCACAGCTCCGGTGCCACTTTTGCCAAGGAGCCCTCATTGATCCTTCATTGCAGGCGGTTCATGGCTTTGTGATGCGATGAATCGAATGAAGAGGAAGCTTCAGCAGAACCCTGAACCCCTCCTCCTCCTGCTCCTCCCCCCTCTCAGGGGGGCCTTGAAGCCCCTTCATGACTGAAACCTCCCTGTCCCAGGTCTCATCCATCCTCCATGAGCTCAGTACAGGTTATGACATCATGTTTAGTGCATGCAGATGTTAAGCAAACCTGTGCCTTCCCTTGGCTTCATTTTGGCTTTGCTTACCCACCCATGTGGGACTACACTGCCGTGGGAAAACCCACCCCTGGCCAAGGCGGCATCTGTGGCTTCTCGCCTCCCTCTGCTGGCAGGTTTTCCTGCCTGCCCCCCCCCCACACACACAGCTCACTGCCCTTTGACAGATTGCTCTGGCCAAGATGAGGCAGGAAGGTGCGCATAGCAAGCCACACGCAGTCCTTCGTGCAGGGTGTGTGTGTGTTTGTGTGTCGGTGGGCAGGGTGGAAGAAAGTGTTCTGTATTTTTATCCCTAAGTGTGGAGGTCCGCTGTCCTGAAAGTGAACCGTAAACTAGCTAGAATCGGACCTAAATGGAAAGGGAATCGTCCTCTTTATCTGCATCTGGAATTCTCCAAAGGGAGATGGATGAAAATATCTTTACAGCGGGGGGGGGGGGGAAGAGGGGAAGAGGAGATATCAGGGTTTTCTCGCTTCCTTCCATAAAGTGTGTCAATTTGTGTGCTTTTTATATACACTATTTGCTTCTTTTCATTAAAGACACTTTATAAGAGCCCATTTGCATGGTAAGTGGAGCCACAACAATTAATAATTAATTCGACACAATTCATCCAGAGCGTTCTCTCCCCTTGCCTTTTATTTATTAAAATAATTAACCTCAGATCGGCAAAGGCTCCCTCGAGTGCTGCTGTCTGTTCGAGCATCTTTCACGGCCTTGTTGCTCAGCACCTGGGGATGGCGGGGACCGGCTGGAGCCCCTCTTCAAGCCTTTTCCGGAAGAGCTCTTTTCACGGGTGGGAATTCGCACCGAAGGACGTTTCTAATCTGGCAAAAAAGCCCATTCCTCTTCCGTGCATATAGAGAAGGTACATATGGACACAATACATTCTTTTTCTCTCTCCTTCTAAATGGTGAGTCGGAATCTGATGGAAATTGTCTTTGAAAACAAAATGAAACAAAAACATTATCAAGAATACGTAAGAAAGCAATAGCACAATAAATTAATTTCAACATTAACTGGGATTTAAATACATGAAGTTCTCACATGTAACTAAAAACGCCCAACTTTGAAAGAGAATCATTATATCCAATAGCTTAGTTTGTACATCTGAAATGACCGAACAATATCACTAACCAACATTCAAAGGACAGTAAAACGACCGGTCGCGTTGCCTTCCCCCATTCACCTGTGCAGAAGAAGAATCATTCAGAGGACTTCTTCCTAAGGTTGTAAATTCTTGCTTGTCTTATTCTTACATGTGAGCCGAGGTCAATGATGGGCCCACTGGCACATCCAGCAGAGTTCTTGTGCTAGCCAGGATGGGCTCATAGAAAGAAGAACCAAGTGGCTGCCCTGGAACAAGATTTCAGGTGAAGGGACGCGGTCTCCGGCCACCTGGGAGAGACACCCTCCCCCCCCACATAGGTAGCCTTTTCACACCTGCTGAGGCGCCTTGCCAGAAGAATTGCAGCTGGCCTTGATCCTTCATACGCTAGCAAGACGTATTGGGTGTTTCGGAGACACTGAGTGTGCGTCAAATAATGCACATTCCATGAAATGTTGATTGTCTCAAAATCTGTACTGCTGAAGAATTCATGTATTAGTCCATGCGGTAAAAGGCTTCCATGAGGTGAAATCCAGAAACAAACACACACATGAGATTATAGATGTAAGCACAATCCTCAGATGTCCACCCAACTCGCCCTTGGAATGAAGTGGCGTCCAGAGGAGAATCTAAGTGGGTTTCCAGGAGAGACAACGGGATCACAGACAGGGCGGTGGCCACCTTTGTTCCTACAGGTAAGAAGGGGAGCTGCTGCACCCATCATCTCAGCCTCGTGAGAGCAACCTGTCTCAGCTCCCCGGCAGGGAAGGTGTAGGCACAACAGTCCTTTTGCAAGCCTGCCTGGCATCCCTGATATTCGAAGTGAGGGAGACTCAGATGGCATCTCTCCCACATCCTCCTGCAGATGAAAAGGGCATCTGGGACGCCTGCTGGCCTCCCAGTGTGGGCTTTGCTTGGTTTCCCCTCCACAGCACTTATGCTCTCCTGCTGCTTCTTATCAGATAAGGGGCATCATGGTTTTGCCACTTATCAGATAAGCCGGAGGGTTGGTCTGAACTTCCTACAGAATCAGTTAATTTTGCACCTCCTTAGAAGCAAATGCAGGCAGCATCCTTCAGGAGAGCAAAACCTGGCCATAAATGCCTGTTTGCTTCCCGTTATTTTGGCTCACCGGCCAATATCTGTGGCTCCCCAAGGCCCTGGGCAACACACAACACTTCGGACAATTACTTTTTATTTAATAAGGAGTAGCACTGGAGATAAGCAAACAACTCTTGCAATCCCTCTCCAGAGTGTTTAACGAGTTGGGGGATTTTTCAATATATATTCAAATTGCTGCAGCTGAAGTTGGAGCTGGAGCGTTTAAAGGGACTTGCGATCCATTTGCAGAAGGCCCTTCACTCAGGCCTGCGTCTCCACAGCCATCGGAGGAAGAGGAGGAGGAGGAGGAGGAGGAGGTGCCAGCTCGCCAGGAGGCGATGGGTCTGGCCCAGGAACCTGCACGGGAGCGTTCTGCTTTGGGTGCAGGGCCAGCGACTGGAAAGGGACTGCCTGAGAGCTGCTGATTTCCCAGAAAACTGCACATCGAGCAGGATGGGGCTCCTTTCAAAGTTCCTGAGGAGAGCCTTGTGACTTTGTGGTCCTTAAAAGTGACGGCCCTTCATATCCAGGTCATGCTGAGCAGATGCACCGAAGAGGTGAAAAGGGGAGAAATCAGAGAGACAGACTAGAGGCCAGGGCCCGTCACATGAAAAAGTCCACAGGAAAGTCCACCCTCACCCTTTTTTTTCTCAAGAGGGAAGCCCTCCCAGGAAGAAAGTGTATGTGTGTGTGGGGGGGGAGCACACTCTGCCCTGATTTGCTTCCCCCCCCTCCTAGGCACCTTCTCTTCCCTCTTCTAGCCCTGGGCAGCTTTGTGCTCTGGAGCTGCTTGGCCACGGAAGAAGCATCCAGCAGCCAGGCCACGAAAGAAGACAGGCAGTCGTGGCAAAGGAAGGATGTGGCCACCCTGGGCTCTTGGGGATAAAACCTCCTCCTATCAACCAGGGGGTCTTTCCCCTGATGGGATATGATACGGTTCCCTGAGCCAAGGAGTGGGGGGGGTCCATCAGCCTCCAGAAGAAGCTTGTGGCCCATCCTTCCAGTGAGCGAAGGCTCATTCCTGCCCTTCCTCAAGTGCCTCACTGGCCAGACCGGTTGAATAAACAGACTGTCAGTGATATTTCAGGGATATTTTCAGACCAAGCGCAAAGCGGCTGCTGGGGGATTACTCCTTAAATAAACCCCCGTTTTAGAATTTATTGGGCTTTACTATGTGAACTCTCCAGACAAGCCGAAGAGTGAAGGCGTTTTCCATTGATGCTAAAATGCTGGGATTATTTTCTGTCCACAGACATTTTCTCCTCATCTGGCACTGCCTACTTTTCCTTGACAGATAAGAGGGAAACCTTGGAGTGACAGAGGAGGAGGAGGAGGAGGTCCTGTGAACAGATGCGCGTAGGAACAGCCTCCCTGCAAAATGGAGGGTGGCTTTGCTTCACCTTCTGTCCTCTCCCCTCCCACAAAGGGCCAGCCTGTCCACCTGTCCTGCCTCCCTTTCCCCTTGTATAATCCTGGAACACCAGGAAGCGGATGGAGCCTGACTGAGTCAATAGTGGGGGATGCTTGAGTTGCATCCATTGGGGAGGGGGGGATCTGCTTTGCCCCGGGGAAGAGGGGCCCCAGGAATGGCCCCTCTTCTCCTCCTCCTCCACTGTCTCAGCCCTCGCAGAAGAGACTTCCCTGGACAAGAACTCACCTCTGCCTGTGCTTTTATGGGCAGCCCGTGCTGTGTTTCCAGGTCAAAAGATGACCTTCTGGCAGAAGCCGCGCCGACCAGAGATGGGTGGATCTGTGCCTCTCCCCCCTTTCGTGGAGTTCCTCTTCTCCCATGTTGGGGCCTCTTCCTGGGTGGGTCCCATAAAGAAATTATACATATTTTTCTGTGCCCATCTGGGGTCACGTAAAAGACACAGACCACGGCTGGCGAGAATGCTTTTGTGCATTTTGGCAACTTCCAGGGGTATCTCATCCCACTGTGCAGAGTGGAGGCTCCCCCACTCACTGTCAACAAGAACATTTGCAAGTCAGGAAATGCATTGCTTACAAGCAACCAACTGCACTAAATGCTTTCTGCATTTATCCCAGGAGGCATGGATTATGTAAAATATATGGACAAATGGAATACACAAGTGAACGCCTAAATCCACAAAACCTGAACCGAGTGACCTTTCCACCCGGGTCCACTTTCTGCTCTTGGGGGGGGTCCTGCCGTCCCACGGTCACCCTGGCTGGGCTGCCTTCTCCACCGGCTCCCCTCCTTCAGGGCCCGGGCCCCCTCTTCCCCAAACGCCCGCCTTGAGAGCCTCCTGCGGCGGCTTCCCTGACAGCTGTGATCTATTATCAACAAATGCCTGCCCTGCCCGGCCATCATGGGATAGATACTCCTGTCTGTTTATACAAGTTTGAATTTGTCCGTATAAATACAGCGTGGAAGAAACAGTCGACTACTTATCGTACCCTGACAGCTGAAAGATTAAGGGAACCCATTAACTCAGGCAGCGGGCTGGAAACCTTATGCAGAGCACACACCTGAAAGACATTCTTGGTGTCCTGTCGGATGGCTTTATCTCTTTGCTTAGGATTGGGCTTTTCCCGTTTTATAATGTAAACTCCTTGAGTAACGAAGCAGGCCTTGATTAAGTCTCTAAGTGTCCCTGGAAAAGAACGTATGGACTCGGAGCCAACCTTCTCTTGATTAGGGGTCCTAGCGAGCGAAAGAGGAAACTGCCTCCCCCCTCCCTCTCCCCTCCCCCTCCCCCTCCCTGGTGGATCCATCGCTGTCAAATATCGGACAAACATAATCCTGTTTTCTGCAGAATGCCTCGTGATAGGGAGGCAGAGCCTTGGTTGCAGAAGCAGTTCCAGCTTGGGCAGTCACCTTGTCCATGTCTCCCCCTCCCCAGCCCCTGGAGGATGATGCAGCATCCATCATCCATCGGGAAAGAGCTGGGGGGGGGCTACAGGTGCAGTCAGGAGAACAGGACAGGTTGGCAGCTTCCTCCTCCTGGAGAACGGGACCTCCTCCATCCCATCGGGCTGCTGGGAATCCACAGCAGGAAGCCAGCGGGAGAGCATGTGGCTGAGCAGAGACAGGAGGCTGGGGCTGTCCATGGCCTCGTGCACACGTGCACATGTGCGTGCGTGCGGAGGAGGGCCCCTGCCTGGCCCACAGGGGCTTCAAGGCCGGGGGGGGGGGCAGAGGAAGCTGATAAAATAAGTCAGAGTGTTGGTGTTGCCGAGGGGTCCCCCAGCAGCCCTTCATGGGACCTCGGCCTCCACGGAGCTCGGTTGCCCCATATGTCAGGCTCAGGCTACCCCAGTGGCCCCACACCTCCCTGCTTCATGCCTGAACAGAGGGGGAAATGCCTCTCTACGTACTGTATGTATGTGTGAAGGGTGACCTGCCCCTGTGTGGGTGTGTTGTGGACCGAATGCCCACTTTTACTCCCGCTGTGCCCATGGCAACTCGCTATAATGTGACCTCCCCCGGGGGCATGAGCCCCCCCCCGCTGAGGGCCAGGGGGCCTCCCGAACATGCCCCAGTTCTCTTGGCAGATAACCTCTTGAGGAACCACTTCAGAGGGCAGGGGCCGGATCACGGGCGGCGGCGGCGAGGGAATCGTGTGGCTTCATCCTTCCCATGTCAAACCTTTCCCACCTGCAGGAGGCAAGCAGAGTAGCCCTTGCGGCCCTGAATTCCAGGAGCCCAGAGAGCTGCCTGGCGCTGCGCCCACCTCTGTCCCCGCCAGCCCAGACCTCTGGCACCCTGGCCCGGCAGGAAACACTGGGGGACCTTCTGGAGCCCATGTCCTCAGCAGGGCTGACCAGACCTCATCCTTCACCAATGGCCAAACCATCGCCAGGTGGGAACAGCCTGTCCCGATGATGGACGCCGGCAGGATCAGAATGGGATGACTGTCAAAGGGAACATCTTTGCTTGGCTTCTCAAGGCTGTGAGGTCAAAGGCAATTTGATGGCTGCTCTAACAAAGAAGTTGCAGCCACAGGGCCATGTGCTCCACCCACCCATGGCCACAGTGGTTGCACTGGCTTTGTTCAACACCCTTGCTGATTACACTCGCTCACGGGACGGGCAAAGAATTCCCCCCCAGGCCAGAGTGGCCCCCCCCAAACATCAGGCATGACTTGCTGGAAATCTTCCCTTGACAGTTCCTGCTCAATGCGCCACCCAAAATAAGAGATCATCTCCATAAAACATTCATGAGCAAGTTTAAAATAATAAAAAATTAAACAGCCTTTTGCTATAAAGTATGAAATATTTACGGAGCTGCTGTTAGCTAATTGCATATGGAAACTACAAAGTGCTTTGTATTACTGGCTAAGTGGCGGGATCAGAAGCTGGTGGCGGGTGTCCAGCTTGGCTCCCCTGCCATTTATCGGATAAGATACGCGAGCTGCGCCAGATTTCTTTCTCTCTCAGCAAGGCTGATGAGGGGGCGGGCGGGAGGCACTGGGTCTTCACATGAGAGGTGGGCCAAATCCATAGGCACGGTTGTGACCCTGGCTTGGATTCTGCCAGGTTCACAGACTTTCCTTATTTCCACCTGCCCCTCCAACCCACCAGCTAAGCTTCCTGGGTTTTCCCGTATACGCGCTCGGTGTTCTCTTGAGAAGAAATATGAATGAGGCGGCCCTTCCAGCTGCTTGCTTGCTTGTCTCCTTTTGGCATTGTTTTCCCCCTTTCCTTTTTAGCACAGATGAGCTGCTGTAACAACCTGCATTTTTCAGTTTCTTCGTGAGTGACCAAAGAATAGGCTGAATATTTTTACGCACTCACACACACACACACACACGGGGGTGGGTGGGATTCTCATCGAAACCCAGAGCAACCAGATCCCTGGCAGGTCCCCGAGCCCTTCCTCTGGCAAGGTGCCACCTGCCACCGGGAGGAGGAACACCGCACCCTTTCTCTCCCCCCTCCCCAACCCTCCCCAATGCCCAAACACAATGTGACCTTTTGGTGCGCTCAGCGCTGTGTCAGATTGTTATCATAACTTTGCCTTCAGTCTAAAAGGGGTGGGGAGGGAAGGACACTGAGTTTAAAAACAGCCCCTTTGAAACGTGAGCCTCTTCTTCTCTGCATTCCAGCTCCCTCCGCTGCTGGGAAGCTGCGCCGCCTTCCCACAGAGGGAGATCATCTCCTCGGCTCTGGCTCCCTTTGGCCACTGTGCCTTGTGGAGAGGCGGCCTTTTGTTGGCTGGCCAAGCCACGGGGTGTGATGCAGATGGGTTTTCAGAGAGAGGATGAAAAGCCTTTGGCTTGCAAAAAAAGAAAAAGAAAAAAAAAGAGGTTTATTCATTGTTTAAAATTCCTTCTCTCCCTCATTTTTGTTCCCAAATGAATGTGTTTATCTTCCTCCCTTTCTGCCCAGTTTTCTTTTTTTTTCCCCTTCTGTCTGCATCTCTGCACAGGATGAGATCAGGCTTCACAGACTTTCTCCCAAGCAAAAAGGTGGAGGGCAGGGTCAGGTTGAAGCATCAAGCATGTCCAGACTGAGATGCCAGAATCCTGGCCCGTTTCTACAGAAGCCCACAGGAAGGAGAGCCATACATCGGACCTGGGTGAAGCCTGAAGCCCAAGCTGAGCTGAGATCCTTGGCGCTTCCCACGGTGTAGCAGCTTCTCCACCAATGAATGAGAACCTAGACTGGATCCCAGATTGAGGTTCATGTGGGATCAACCCAAGATGGAAAAAAAAAACCACAAGAGGGAAATAACACCTTTTAAGCTTCATTTCTCTGAAAAGGCTTCTAATCCTAAGGCATGTTTTCCAATGAAAAGCCAACGGTTTTTCCTGCTTCTCATCCCACAATGCTTTGGGATTGTAATTTTGAGGAAAAGGAGGCCTCCAGCCTTTCTTCTTTCTCAGGTAAAGAGATGCTGGAGAGACAGAGAACCACCTGCTTTTAATTCTCTCTTGGAGAGAAGCTGGGATGGGGAACCAGCCTGGAGGGCACCGTGAGGGTGCCGTTGTGCCCACAGCACCACCCTTTGCTAGCTCTGCTGTGGTTTCTAAGCATCACAACTCCCCAGAGGTGCCCCTGTGCCACTTTCCTACAAGCTGCCCTCCCCTCCAAAAACCCTCAGGGGCTGTAAGGAAAAAGGGGAGGCCAATCTCCCTTGGTACACATCTCCAGCGATTACTGACAGAGGTCCATATACCAAACACAAGATGAGTTCAGGCTGTGTTTTCAGGGCCTGACCAGTTTAGCCCAGGTGCCAATCTGGATCAGTCGGCACATGTTGTCCGGGTCTCTGCGCCCTTCTGGATCAGAATCGCTACTGAATTCTTAGGGGAGTTCAGGCTGAGATTTACTCTACACTGGAGGAGACCCACTTCATTGGGATATCCTCATATCTGACTAAACCGGCCCACATCAGCTCTGGATTTGTTACCCACCCAATCTTTTCTCCTTTGCTCCCAGTACCTTGTGAATTGCTCATAGTTTAGCTCATGTTTTAACTGAATTCTGGGCCTGTTATATTCATCACGGCTCTCTATTATGGCTGCTTTATGTGGGTACCTCTTTCTTTTATATCTCGTTTGGCCATGTTATTGCTGAAAGCTGCCTCGAGCTCTTTATAAAAATACCAACGACGGGTCGACTTCATTCCCTTAGGGTTGGATTTATGGATTTCTTTGCCACCTCTCCTCCTGGGAGCCTGACGTCAGCAAACCTGCTCAACTGTAAACCAGACCAGGTTGTCATACGAAAACGAGAAAGCATGAATCCTCTGATTTCCCTTCAAACTGTCTGTCTTCAGCTTGTTCAAGCCCTTTCACCGGGTCCTGTAATGAATGACTTAATTGGAATGTTATCTTCTAACAAAAATATACCAGGTCCCCATGATCAGCCTCTGAAAGAGAGGACTGGAAAGCAGCCAGCAGGACCTTCTTCCCCCTTTCTCAGAAATGCCCCTTAACGAAGGACATGCCCAGATGTGTCAAAACAACACAAGGACCCTGCCCCCCCCAATAAACAGGAGAGAGCAGATAGAGCCACTTCACTCCTTGCTATCTATGTGTCAGCCTGAGTTCACTTTCCTTGAAGGTGACCCCTTTTTACTCCCCCACCCCAGGAACTGGCAACTGGAACCCACTGAGGGTGCAGCCTTAACTGGCTGTTTAAGAAATCTACCCTTCTCGTGGTGGTGGCAGCTCCTGCCTGAGGAATGTCGCGCAAGGGTGCCTGGAAGCCTTTCTTGCCCCACCAGGAGGGAAACGCTGATTTCCCTCACTCCTCACAAACATTCCCCCCACCCCCCACCCCGGTTCCCTTTTGAAGGGCTCTAAAAGGAGATGTGGCTAATTATTTCTAGGCTGGTTAGGTTAATATCTGAGGAAATCAGTGGAAAGTTGCAGTGAGCAAATATATCAAAGGGGGTCATATTTCCTGAAGATGAATCCCGTTGGCTCCTGCCAAGAACCCCTTAGAATTATTTGGGAGTCTAAACAAACACATGCATTTTTATTGGGGCAATCCAATAAAAACACTGGATGGATTATTGGTTATCAAAGAGGTTTTGACCAAACCCCTCACCAGAGGTCCTGAGTAAACCCAGCAGTCATTGGGCAGAAGTACTGAAACTAACAGAAGATGGACAACTTCGATGTTTTCATGAGTCTTTTCAAGCCAATCTATAAAACAGGAATGCTTCCTGAAACTGGGCTGGGATTAAGCTTTACTACATTACCAAAATTTTGAAAACGTCAGCACTTGTAATGATTGCAGAGAGGTAAGCTTAATGAACCCCTTGCTTAAGGTTTTCTTGAAAGCAAGACAAGAAGAGAAAAGAAGCCGGTGGGAAATAACCCATTTTGGATTCATAAGAGGTTTGGATACCAGAAAAAAAACCCCTTATTCCACCCACACGCACTTGGGGAAGAAGGTTGTGATTTGAACATGGAGGTGTATGTTTGTTTGATGGACGATGCCTTCGGCAAAGTCCAGCCTGGCAAACGGATGGAGTTGTTGGCAAGCCAGAGTTTTGATTCAAGTCTTCCAGCTCACCCAGCAACCATTTCTCTCTCTCTCTCTCTCTCTCTCTCTCTCTCTCTCTCTCTTTTGCTCATTCCCTCATGCAAAAGTCCAGGCTGGAACGAATCCTCAGCCCTTTTTGCCAAGAGGAAACAGTCAGTTGTGCTGTGTGTGAAGCCAACCCAAGACTTCTTCGAGGCCATTCCAGAGGCAGGCCACCCCACAGGCCCTGTTGCTGTCGGCCAGTTCAGTCCACCTGTCCGCAGCCTTGTTGCTCCATGTACCCTTATGCCTTAAAAGCGGGACCTGATTAACAATGGGCACTAAAAGTTGTCCTTAAAGTTGAACACCAAAGGAGAAAGGACACAGAGACTCAAAGAGGGGCTGACTCTCTCGCCCGCCACTGCTTCTCTGTTCGTGCTCCAAGGCAGGGCGGGGGGTTCAAAGCCACCTCCCACCTGAGAGGGGAAGCAAAGAGCTGGGGTGCCGAGCCCCATCTGTGGGGCCACCGGGCCTCCCTCTTCTCCACAGCCTTCTGTGGGCAATGGGCTTGTCTTGATCCAGCAGCCGCAGCAGAACGAGGTTTCCCTTTCTGTCCTATCTGCTGGCCAATTCGCTTTCCCGAGGCTTCTTGGTCCCAGAGGCCAGCGACATGCACAGCTTTCCACCCTTAATCCTTCCCACTGAAGGTGTTGGTTATTGACTGCCTGATAGGTTTCCTCCCAAGCCTGTTTGCAATAATCTGTTCCAGCCCCTTGCCTCCCCCCACCCCCCCATCCCTGTCTTTGGCCTCTCTGCCCTTGCTCCAGCCTTTCTGAACCCACCTTCCACATCATTTTCTTCTTCTGCAAGTCTTGCCCTTGGCTGTAAGAACCCGGCCAAGCCAACAAGCCAAAGACCGGCAACCCGTGCTGGGTGTGACAAGGCGGTTTCCATATGCACCGGACTCCACAGGGTCGCCTTCCCTTTCTGTGCACATGTTTGTCAGCAGGGATGATCGGAGAGACGTAGGCACCCGCTAATGGATTATATCAGTTTCTCTCTGCTGACAAAGGGAGCGGGACATGTGGAGGAGAGTGAAATGTCAGTGGAATTCTACGCTGGCGGAGAGGAAATGGGGAGGCAAAACCCACAACCTTGGTTCTCAGATGTTCGTATTATTTCCATTAATAGAACACCTCATAATTACAGCAGAAATGAATCTGGCAGGAAGTCAGAACTTATACGTAATGAATGCTCTTGGAATTAGGCCTCGGGGGCAGGAGATCTAGGATATATTGGGTGGGCGGGAGGGGGGGGGGAAGATGATACACTCCATAATCTGGAGATATGCAACAGCCACAAGATCCTGTTGAGACACCCGCTTCAGGCTGCCGAAGATGACCAAGTTCCACTAGGGGCACTTTGGAGCCCAAATCTGAGTTCAGATTTGAACTATATATAATATATAAAATGTATGTTAAGAACTGGGTGGAATTTTCAGGCTCCCAGATGAATTAACGAGGTGGGAGTGAGAAGCAGGAGGTTGTATTGCCCAGATTTAAATGTAGCTACTTGGTTATTGTTTTTAAAATGGATTTGACTTTGTTTATTTCCCAGAAAAGCTGGAAGAAGTCTGCAGGTACAATGGTTTCTTGTGATGGAATCAAGGAGGCCAAGTTTCAAGTGAAAAGATTTTTCTGCCGGAGCAGGCTTTACTGTGGGAGAGACACCCCAGGAAAGGCAGCAGCCTGCGCTGCTTCTCAGAGTGAAAGCACATGAGCTTTGCCAAGAAATCGCTCCCCCCCCCATGCAAGGTACGAAGAAGCCCCCGACCAGAAAAAAAACGGGCCCCTTTGCCTCTCTGGGGTTCTTGTGGATGGAGGCAAGAAGCGGGCGTGACTTGGAAATCCCCCCTCATGGTGTCTTGTCATGTTGAGACAAGGAGACACGCCGGCGAGTAAGCCTTCTTCACCTCCGGAGGCCATTCGCTCGTCCAGAGGCCTGCTGCCGAAGGATGACCCCTGAGTTTGCAATCTGCAAACGGGTGCCCTGGTGAGCATTGTCTGGGTCACGCTTCAGCGCCTGACCCCAGGTGACCTTGGCCGGCTCAGCAGTTAACTGGAAGCCCTGCAGGTTGGGTGGTTATTGTTCACCTGTCCCAAAAGATCCTAGGATTAGAAAGGAAGACCGCGTGAAACCTGTGGAACTGATACACAATCACCCGAGGAAATACCAGAACCAGGAGTCCTGACAGCAGACGAAGAAGTGGGTGTAGGAGAGGTTTAAAGGTCTCGCTGTCTCCATTTCTGATTTCTTGGCTCACGTCTCCTTCTGGATGGATAATTGAAACAAAGTTTCAATCCCTTACAAACAAAGAAACAAATCAGTAACTGTTTCACTTTCTTCATGGTCAATGTTAAGGTTGTGTAGAGTTGTTTCTGTAGCTACAATCTTAGTCTTCTTAGTCTTCAACTGCAGTCCTGCTTTGGCATTTTCTGTTTTCACTTTCCCTAACAGTCGTTTCAAGCTGCTGCTGCTTTCCGCCAGTCATCTTCACATCTCAGATTATTGATATTTCTTCCACCCGTTTCCACTCCTCCTTCATCTGACTCTTGTCTGGTTTTCCATATGATATATCCAGATTGAACTGATAAGGGGATAAAATGCACTCTTGTATGACTCCTCTGCTTACTGGAAACCCTTCTGTCTCTCCATGTTCTGTCCTAAGGGTAGCTTCTTGTCTCCAATAATAGGTTATGCATTGGGACCATCAAGTATTGAGGGACACCTGTTTCTCTCAGAACAACCCACAGCTTCTCATGATCCATACAATCAAAGGCTTTGCTGTTGTCTATAGAGCACAGGGTAAATGAGTCGTTTGCCTTAAAAAATTAACCTCTAATACCAATATTTTGTGTTTACTGTGATTGTACTTTTGTAGGCTGTATCTGTAATCACATAAACTTTCTCTCTCTCCCCGTCCGTCTATCTGACTCTCTCTCTCTCTCTCTCTCTCTCTCTCTCTCACACACACACACACACACACACACACACACACACACACACACACATACACACACACACATACCCACCCGCCCACTCTTGCATACATGCATTCTTACACACATACTCAAACAGCTGGAAAAATTGGTCCATTAAACACCATGACACGCCTCAAAGTACTAAGATTACAAGAGACATAAACTCCCCCAGAAATGGCCTTTTGTTCCATCCCCTTTTTCCTGCTGTTGCATTTGAATAAAATCATCAGAGGCAAAGAGGAAGGAATAAACCTGACAAAAGGGAAAGAGGTTCCCATGGAAAAGGAAATAAAAGAGCCTTAAAATTCGACAGGATCTTAGCAAGCCAGTGCCAAAAGCTGTAGAATAAACTGGAGATTAGTTCTTGACTGGGACGGGGCGGCGGCAGGGGGGGGCAGTGCTTGGGGGTGTAAGGGAGCAAGACAATTCCCTATAAAACATGTGGGAAATCACCTAGTGTTTCTCCCCCCCCCCCCCACTGTCTTTTCTCCTCAAAATTATTTTTCTGGTCACAGGCTCCTGCTTCCTTGGGTGTTTGCAGTGCAGTTCCACATGTTTTACGTCCTGCCTTGGCTCTTTCTCCACGGCTCCAAAAATGGAGGGGAAAGAGGTTAAGAGGAAGGAAACGAAGGAAGGAAAAAGCGAAGGTGCCTCGCTCTCCTCCCCACCACCACCGACTCAAGTTCAACAGCTCAAATGGCTTTAGATGAAGCATTTGGGATCGCGAGGGTCAGGCCAGTGGCAGCTCCGAAACTTTCACCCATCTAGACGAGGCGAGAACCTCCCGGCCCTGTCCAGAAGGGGAGAAGAAGGGTCCGGCGACCGACACCGGCAGATGCTCCGTGGAGGTCCCTCCAAGAGAGAAGGGAGGGCTTTGTTCAAAGGGGGCAGCTGCTTTGGGGGTGGGGAAACGTCCCCTCAGCCCCTCGCCGTCCTCCAAAATCCCCTGGGCAGGCAGCCACGGATGGGGCAGCCTTGCTAAGCCTCACCTCAGACTCGCAGGCCAGAAAGTGCCCTGCTTATTGGGCCAATAAGGGGTTTGATGTTCCAGTAGAAAAGCTTGGGAGTGCAGTTTTTTATCTCTCACCGAGGAGGACCTGGTGGAGGGCAGGTGTGGCGATCATGTCCAGGGAGGGACCCCTGCAGTAGATCTTTGTGGGGGCCTTCTTTCTGCCTGGCTTGTCCTTGACTTATTCCATCTGTCGGTCTCCAAAGAAATTGGCAGACGCCTAGAAAATGCCATTTGTTCTTTGCAGTATGCAACATTTAGAGGCCGTGTAAGTGCACCCAAACCCCTAAAAATGAAATCAGGCAACACTTGAGGATCAGCACCAAAGCAAAGATGAAACGGAGAGGGAAGTTGCTGCTGTTGCTGTTGCTGTTGCTGTGAATCCTGCCGGGTAGCCAATAATGCCATCACTGAAGTCCTGAGAGATGCGTGGCATAAAACAGAGGAGAGCATCGGATTTGCAAAGCCCTCGAGAACAAAGAAGTCTCTGCCAGGCACTAAAAGAGGAGAGCGTAGGACCAAGGAGGCCAAGCGTTTTTCCACCTGTGAGGGGAGAGGGTGGGTGGGGGACCCCGATGAGGAGCCGGCCTCTTGGGAGGAGCCCTGCCCCCCCCACAGGCCAGCTCCAAGATCCTGAGAGAGTTGAGAGGGGAAGGTGAACACGGGTCGCCAAGCGCAGCTGCCCCGCCAGGTGAGGTGCATGCCAGTCACTCACCTGGGGCCCCTCTCTGGCCTTTGAACCCGCCGGGGCTTCAGCCTCCTCCTCCCAACCTCAGGCAACGTGGATTGCTCAGCAGGCCTCCCTTTGGAGGAGCCTTCCTGCCCGGATCCTCCTCCCCACAAGCCTCGGCTGTCAGGACCAACTTCGCTCTCCTTCCGCTGTCAGTCAGATCCCGAATGTCTCTTCAGATGCCGGGATCTGATAACGCGCCACATCTCATGGTTAACCCCAGCTAGAGCAGACACCTGGAATTAAGGGGATTTGGGCAAGCCGACCCTTGTGCGGGAATCCCATTGATTCAGTGGATTGCCTTTCGTTGGGACAACTAGCTGCCTTCCAGCCCCGAGGGAGTCTGGGACTTTTGCTTGAAAGGGTAACCTGGAAGTGGCCATCCAGCTTGGCCCCCTCCCCCTCCCCCTCCCCCTCCCCAGTTTTCTCAAGGCTGCAGTCCTCAAGGCTCTCAATGGTTCCTGGTAGTGAGGGAGGCACAAGGGGGGGGGGAGGAAGGCCTTGGTGAGCCCTGCCCCGAGGGGAGGGGAGGGGAGCGCAGCCCTTCCAGGTGGGCCCTACAGGTCCGGAAGGGCCACAGGCTCTCCTGCCAGCCAGCCACTGCAAAGCCTGAGCGGTCCAAACACACACAGGTTGGATTAAAGACAGAAACAAACCAGCAAAAAGCCACTCAGCCTTCTCTTCCCTCCCGCCCCCCCCCCGCTTTGTTTTCTTTGGCCCTCTTTGCGGCCCTGAGAGGTGGGTGACAAGTTGAAGAATGACAGGAACTTGCTGACCAATTTTACCAAGTGTATATTTAAAGCTGCAATTAAAAGGAACGGTGCAAAGGCTAGTGTAGATTAGGAGGAAGGGAGATGGTGCCGGGTGTGTGTGTGTGTGTGTGTGTGTGTGTGTGTGTGTGTGTGTGTGTGTGTGTGTGTGTGTGTGTGTGTGTGTGTGTGTGTGTGTGTGTGTGTGAGAGAGAGAGATGTTATTCATCACCAGCGACTGAAAGAAAAATTGCCTCCAAATCTCTCTTCTCTCCGAGGAGCAGCTCACAGGGCAGGTTAATGGGCTGAGGGGGCGACGGCCCTGGGATCCGACTCAACTGGGTGGGAGGAGAGACCTGCAGGGTGGCAAGGCAGGGGTGCCCCCTGAGGGAAAGGCTTGGGGCCACCTGGGCCAAGGATGCCCCCCCCGCAGAGATGGCCAGTCAGCCAGTCCACTAGGGGTGGGGTGGGGGGCTCCACTCACCAAGCCCCAGAGGCCAGAGCCTCTCCCCCACTGAGTTGTGTGTATGTCGCCCTTCGCTGTCTCATAAGCAGAACTGAGTTAGGGACATCCCCTGCCTGGCTGACCCCCCCCCAAGGGCCGGCCACCCCCTTCCCTTTCAACCCACTTAAAATAGAAGCCTCTGAGCCTCAGGGAGGGGGGGTCACCCCAAGCCTACAGAGAAGCTGAGGATTTTCGTGGCTCCTCTCCTTCTTGCTTCTGCTGCTGCTGCGAGGTGCCTGGGCTGGGCGGATGCTCTTCTATGACCAACCAGGCACCCCCACGAGGTCCAGTGAAGGTAAAGGTCTTCAGGGGCGCTGGGAAGAGAAAAGGGTGGGGGGGTGGAGGAACGGAGCACCCAAACAGCCACGTCCTTCTGCTCTGGCACGGGCCAAGGCACACCTTCCATGGGGCAGCCCTGACTTCCAGAGGTGGCAATGGGGAGGAGGAGAAGACAGCCTCTCCGTTAGGATCCTGTGAGCCATCCGAGGTTGTGTCAAACTCCACCATGCAAAAGGGGGCTTGGCTGGAGAAAGGACACAAATTCCATCTAGGAAGGACTTGACTTGACTTTGGGAGTTTCTCTCATACACCAGCAGACCTGCCTCTTTTTTTTAACCACAGAACTGAATTCCCGGGAGTTGCCTGAAGAGGTGTAGATCTGAAAGGAAACCTTCAGGAATTTCCTGGGTGTGTGTGTGTGGATTTGAGAGGAGCGGGGCAAGAAGAAAGAGGAATGCTGGTCTCTTGGTGCAACTTTGGTGCCCCAAGCAGGCACCGCAACCGTGCACGGTGTTGGCCGACATGTACATTAGAGCCATCATAAGTACATTCAGGATTTGGGGGAGGCATATCTGCCCACCCCCTTCTGCTACACATGAATCTTGCCCACTCTTTGCTCTTTGCAAATACGGCCACTCAGGGTTTGCCCGCTGGCTCACAGGGGGCGACGAGAGAGGCAGGGTGGCTGGCTGGGCTTCCATCCAGAGCCGGAGAATAGAAGGAGCCGGGGGGGGGGGCCCTGTGCTCGCCGCCTGGCTCTGCAGGATGGGGGCCTGCCCTCTTTCCAAGCCTCTCCGCCCCAGACCCTGGGTGCAGAACCTGACACTTTATTCCTGCAAAACACACCAACCACAGGCAGCTCCACCCTTTGACCCTCGGCTGCCGGCAGTTTATTTTGAGAAGTTGGGATGTCACAAACATTCCGTAACGCCTCACCCGCCGAGCCAAAGAAAGGCAGCTTCCTTCAAGCAGATCTCGCCTCACACAGGAGCCATGGAGGGTTCGAAGGTGGGCTGCCAGCTTCCATTTCCTCGGGGCCATCTCCCTCGCCTTTTTTCTGTGTTTTCTTTTTGGTTTGTGCTTCCCCCCCCCCAAACCCAACCCCATTTGACAAAAGCATTCTTTTTCTGTAAATCATCCTTCTCTGTGCTTCAGCCTCTCTCAGGCCAGAATAAGCTCCATAGCAGATTATGAAGGCTTTACAAATAGACAGATGAATAATGAGTAGAAGGAACTTTTCCCGGGCATGGAGGGGGCCACGGCCACTTGGAGGATGGTAAATATTTGTCACATGCTTTGAGACGGTTCTTTTGTCTCCGGCTGCCCAAAGAGGTGCCCGCCGCCGCCGCCGCGATTACCATAACTGGCTGCTCGCCATAGAGCCTTCTCTGGCCTGAACAATATGTGTGGCAGACCCCCAGATGGGGCGCTCCCACTATTTCTGTGCAGAAATATGTTTTTAATACTCCAATGATGGTATGTAATATACAATAATTATTGTAACTCAATTTTTAAGATGCACTTTAGATTTCCCAAAGCAGTTATTGGATGTGAGTGAGATGCAAATGAAACATTAAAAACATATTTATAGCCGGGCTTAAGCGGCAGCTCCAGAATGCAATGCAGAGAGCAGACCACAAGAATCAGCCAGCTGTCTAGGAGACCTCCGCCTGGAGCTGCCGTAAAAGCCATTGGCACTTCCTTAGCCCAGAATGCAAACCCTGTTAGAGGGGAGGGAACCCTGGGCTTTGTTGGCCGGCGGGCCGGCCGGCTGTTCTCTTGCCGAATCACATTGTTCTCCGAAGGGAGACTGGCGAGGGACGCTCATGGAAGGGTGAGAGGCCATGGCGCGGAAATGGGTGGTGGGGGGAACGACTCGTGTTCACGCTCCAGACTCTGGTTTTCCTGCCAAACTCAAATCCGCTTGATTTATATTATGGGGAAAAAACAAAATCAGGCCAGGCCAGGCCAGAACTCAAGCCCATTTCTTCAGAAGTCAATCTCCTGAGTTCAGGGAGCCTCCTTTCGGGCTGTGTTTCAAGAAAAAGAGTGCCAGATAAAACTGTTTTATCCATATATACAAAGCTGACTATAGCAGGACCGCTGTATCTGGAGGAAATGGGTTCCAAGTCCCAGCCCCCTGTGGAGGTTGAAAAAGGTGGAAAAAAAAAGATCAATGCTATACATAACATGGTCTGTGGCTTCCTCTAGTGGCCACGTCTAGTAACTACACCAAGGAAATATGCATCAATTTTTTTTTTAATTACCTTACATTTTCAGGCAGAGGATAAAAGAACTGGCAGATACTGATCTCATGGATGTGGCAGGGTGGGGTTTCCTACTTCAAAGGAGTGAAGCAGTGATTATCTCTGTTCTGTGGGCCCCTGCCCCTTAGATTATTTCCCCTCTAGCCACTGCTGTTTTCCAAACGTGCTGGCATATTGAGTGTAGCACCTTAACGGCGTTGTCTTTTAAGATTTTAAGTAGTTTGACTGGAATGCCATCACCTTGACTGGCCTTGTTGTTATCCAGGCTTTCTAAGGCCCACTTGACTTCGCTCTCCAGGACAGGCCACGAAGTCAGGGTACTGTGCAGTAAACACCCCCCCTCCCTCGGTCCAGGTTTGTTTCAAAAAAGGGAGTTCCAAAACCACAGTGAGAATGTCACAGAATGGGTTGGAAGGGTACGAATAGGTGTGTGTGTAGGCGCCAACCTGCATGCCCTTTACTTGTGCACAGAGCAGGCTGAGCGGCTTGTGCACACCCTTAGTTTCTATGCAGAGGGAGGCCTCTTTGGATGGCATGAGACGAATTCCCCACAAAAGGAGAGGGAAGGTGGGTGGGGAGTTGCCATGAAAGGTGTTTTCAGCGCAGCCCCCAGGCGCCCATGGGTGTTTACCCAGCAAGGGGATTTCCAAGACGCCCGGTCTCGGTGCCTGACAGCCCCATGGCGCGCCGAAGCCTTTTCAAAGGAGAAAGCCCAGGGACACAAACGCGGCACTCTGGGAACTTCTCCACAGTGCTGGAGTGAGGTGGGGGGGTACAGGATGGGTGAGGGTGGGGGGGCAAGGGTCGCTCTTCTACATCCTCTTTCTCCCCTCTGCGCCCTGGATCTCACTGAGCAGGGCAGAGCAGGGGCACCCCCAAAACACACAGACATATATCGTGAACCCCTGAGGCATTTGAGATAAAGTGGGGGGTGGGTTGGTCTCAAACTTTTCTCTTTGGCTCACCTTTCCTCCCCCCCGCCCCCCCCCTTGTTTAGTTATCATTAGCCAGGGAGCCATCATTGCAAAATACCCTTCCTGACAGCTGTGCCAAGTCAGGAAGGGCGGCTCAGGCTGCCCTCCCCTCCCCTCCCTCACTTCTGCCCCCCCCCCAATTTATCCCACAGCCAAGAAACCAAGAGGCTGGTGTAGACTGGGGGCTCTCCCAGCAGGAGGGAAGAGGCAAGAGGGCCGTCTTCTCCCTCCGTGCCTCAACCAGAAGGAACCAGGCACGAGGGCTCTATCATGAAGAGTGAGTGTGGCCGCTTTCTGTTCTCCCTCCAGACAGCCACCAAGAGTGACCGGTTTCCAGCAGATCCATAAGCCCTGCGCTGCTCCTTTCTCCTTTCCCCCGGGTCAGATCCGCTCAGCTGCAGATGGGAAGGCCCTTAGTTCACTCTACCACCCGCCATGGACTTTGCCTGCCCAAACCCTTGGAGGGAACGGTCCAAAACCAAAGAGGAGCAGCCGAAGATGGGAGGCCAAGCTGGGCTTTCTGTCTGCCCGTGGAGCTTCTCTGATCTCCAAACCACGGCTTCTCATTTCTTCTCTTCATGCAGACTTCCAAGGATGCAAATCAAGTTGTTTTGCACTGTCTCGACCAGAGAAAAAGAGGAGAACAAGAATGCCCCCCCCCCCATAAATAGCATGTTCATGCAAAGAAGGCTTCAGTTCAAGTCACGGGAATTATACCAGATGACGCTGGCTGTGGCAGGGGGTGGACTTAAGGGATCGAGGCCCTGGGAGGGCCTGCCTTCAGCAGCCTCTCCTGGCTCTTAAAGAGACTCACCTGGCGGGAGTGAGGAAGCCCAGGAGACCTCTCCCGTTTGGGTTTCCTATCTTCTTGTCATCCATCCCTCCAATTTGGCTTCCAAAGTCTCCTTTGAGCCACCTTTTCTTGGGGAACTCAACCCCAAGACAGAGATGGCATGCCAGCTTGGTGTATCCCTATCATCCAGCCACCATCTCTGCCCCATCGTCTCATTTAAAGGTTGGCAGTCCATGAAACATGGGACAGTGTGTTTTCTGGAATGATTCATGCAATCGCTTGGCTTGGCTTGCTGGAGAGAAAAGTGCCCCCCCAGCCGCCGCCCCTCTACACCTTCAGGGCAATGCTCGGCAGGCAGTGTGCTTGCAGGTCTACCCTCAGCCTCTCCCGCCCTTTGGAAAAGAAAAGGGGAGAGTCAGGCCTGCAGCTTTCCTCCTGCCTGTGTCTAGCATCTCCTGCATCTCCTCTCAGCTTCCTTGGTGTGCAAGGAAAATCTGGCGCACAAGAGCCGCCGAAAATCCCTAGTGGTTGAGATCTTTGTCCGTCTCCTGCTCTTTGTGAGCATGTGGGGAGCAGGGCGAAGCTGCCAGGCAAGAGGGTGCAAAAGATGCCTGTCTTGCCGCTGGCCGCCATCCAGCACCCAGCTAAGCACGAATAAATTCCACGACTCCCAGGATCTTTAATTATGCGCTCATCTGTGGTTACATAATGCATGAGACAAACGCTTGCATGGAGTAGCCCCTCTCGCCTTGTCTCTCTCTCTCTCTCTCTCCTCCTGCGTCGTCGGCTTCCCACCACGTCTCTCCCGAGTGTGTGTGGGAAGCCATAACCCTGCCATTGTTCGAGCCTCTCCCAGGCTGGATGCCTGTCATGCCAAGGCAACACGCTCCGGCGTGTAGGTCTCCTGGGGATCCCGGAGGAGACAGCCGTGATGGAGGTCCCAGGGGCGTCGGCGGCAAAGCTTTCATTGATTTTGCACCAGGACGGTGAGCGGCGGAGCAGCGGGGGTTAGAGGGAGGCCGCTGTGAGATTCCGGAGGGCCCGGCCCCAGCGGCCCCAGGAGAGGCTGTCGTCCTTCAGGGGGCAGACACAGCCCCACAGGCACAGCGCGCCCCCTCTGGGGCCCATGGGTGCCCATGCCCACACACGCCGGGCTCACAAAAGGTCCGTTTGCCCTCCTTTGCTCAGGGCATGAGAAGAGTCCGTAGAGGAAGCCGTACTGGATCTGAACCTCTGATCCAAATGTGTGGATCGGGGCTACGTGGGTGTCAGGGTAGAAGCTTTTGCTGCTCCTCTTTCTCTGAACTGAGGTGAACTGACCTGACCTTTGCTCCTCTCCGGTGAGCTCCTGTGGCCTTGATGGATGGCCTTGCAGCATCTCTGCGCGCAGCGGGAGGTCCCCGGCCAGATTCAGGAGCCTCCTCTTTAGGCTTTCCAAAATCTGCCTGGATTCCCTGACCCTGTCAGGTGAGCAAAATCCATCCGGGCGAAGTCCACCCCCCCTGCCTCCATGGTGGAGGGGGGGCCCCTTGGCCCAAAGGGCTCCACAGCTGTCTTTTTCTGGAGGCAAGTGCTTCGCCTCACCTGATCCCCCCCCCACCCTCCCACCCCCTCTCAGTGGGAGCTGCTCTTCCCCCTTCGTGGCAGGTGCTTCCTCTAAGTCAGAGCCACTGGCTGGACAGGAGGAGGATGAAGCATCCACGTGGCTTATGCAGAGCCACCTCCTGCTTGCCATTGGGCTTCGGCCAGCCAGGATCCAGCCCCCACCCACCCAGGCCAGCCTCCGTGGCCTGAATGTGTCCTTCATGGCCAGGCTGTTATGAAACCGGGAAGAGGCCAGAGGAGTGGGGTGAGCCAGTCACAAGGCCAGAGGCTGAGGGATCAGCCCCTCTCCCTTTCCTGCTCTCCTGCGGATCCAAGCCATCTCCGTTCGCACCGTGGGCATTGCGCCTGCTCAGCAGAGGTGCCCCGTGGGAGACCAGCCACAAGGAGCACCTTGTGGGAAACTGCTTTGTTCCATCACTTTGAAAACAACAACAGCAACAGGATAGGTGGTTCTATTTGCTTTTCACTGGACCCATGGCAAGGGGGTTGGTAAGCCACCACACCTTCTACCCAAATGCCACAGACTCCCTCCTGGGACACAAGCACTCAGGCCCACACCGGCAGAGATAGACACGAGAATCACACACATACACACAAACACACAGAGCCTGAGCAGTGGCTGCAATTTAAACTCCCCCCCCACCTCCCGCACTACAGACACATTAAACGCAATCACACATTTAATGTACGTAGCACACAATTTCCCCCTAGAGGAACCGCACGGATATATGAGGCAGCAGGCAGGCTACTCCCTCACCCCCAGGGACGATGAGAATTAAATCTGCAATTACAACCTTGATTTATCCTGATTTTTTTTTTCCTCTTTTGTTTTTGGGGCTGACGTTTGAAATGAGTTCTCTTCTAACGTGGCCACGCTTGTCTTTCTGCTTTGCTCCCAGGGGTTACTTTGCTGGGGTTATTTATGGGGCTGATGCCAAAAGCAGCAGGGTGTGTGTGTGGGGGGCTTTCCTTTATTTTTCCTGGTCCTCTCTCTTTTTCCCCCTTCCCATGTTTACAAATTGATTTCTATAAATGCATTGTTTGGCAGTCTTAAATCCAAGCTGCCTGATCTCTCTTTTCCCACCATGACCATTATTTTTTACAATTTTTATAATTATTTTTGAATTATTTTTATAATCGCTGTTGTGTTTTCAGGATCGGTCACTGCAGAATTCCACGGGTATTTCTGGAAATATAAATGACATGCTCAAGACCTCCATAACGAAGCACCAGGGGCTTTGTGATGCTCTGGATTGGTGACTCCTCCTCCTCCTCCTCCTCCATGGCTGAGTTATGGGGTGTCTCTGGTGCCCCATAGATCTCATTCTTCACAAAAGTCTATCTGCAAGATTTGCTTTTGACCATCTCCTGCCTGACCTTCCTCACTACTGGGGCAGAAGTCATGGCCGTCTTTGTGGTTTTGGGCTCTCTCTCTCAGCTGACAAAGTAGACCTGCTTAATGGAATTTTTAAAAGGCCATTTCATCTGAACTGGAATATAGGAAATTAATTGCAAAGGCACAGGAACAAAACTACAAGTCACTCCGGGCTTTGTGCTTCTGCAGCATTCCTGGTGAAAAACACCAATGGTGTATGATGGTGCAGGAGTAAACACACAAGCAAGCCATCGTGTGAAAGAGTATAAAAGTGAATTCTGAAAATGTGCAAAGATCTCACATTCCGAGGTTAACGTTCAAGCGCCCCAGATTCCATCCGGCCACTTTGCTTTCGCAGGAAATCCTGGGCCATCGTCCTTTTTGGTCTTCATCTGACTGGTGCCCTGGTGGCAAAAGCTGCGGTGGTGACCTAACAAGGTGCCCACTCTGCACTGATGGCGTGATCTGTTCTTTCCAGCAAACAAGAGGAAATTCTCCCGTCAGGAGAACAGGAGAGTGGCCTTAAGTCATGGCGTGGCGTCTCTTCAGGGCTAAGACACTCGACAAAATCTCCACCAAACTAGATGAAGGGTGGCAAGGTATGCATTGCACGATTCTCCACCTCGAGGCCAAAATGGCAGCCTCCGAAGGGAAGATTTCTGCTGCCTTCCACCTCTTGGGTGAATGATGCCCCCAGGCACAGTCCCCCCCCACCTGGTCTTCAGCTTGGAAGGGGATGCTTTCAGGGGTTTTTTTTGGGGGGGGGTAGAAGGGGTAGAAGCTGGAGGAAGCACTTAGGGGCCCAGCCCCCACACTTCCAGAGAGGCCAGGATGATCTCCGGCCAATTCCCATTAACTGGTTTTGTGTCCATCTGCAGTATTCCAGGAGGTATTAATTCCTGGTGGTTAATGAAGACGTCAGTATGGGATGCTGCCTCTCATGTTCAGAACTCCATCTCTGAATGTCAAGTCCCTCAACCTGGAGCAGCGTCTTCTGCTGGCAATACCCAGCATGACTCCAACCGGTGGGGACAGAATGATCTGCATATATTCATGTACGCATGAAAATAAAATATGCTCAGTTAAAAAATTACCATCCCAAAGGGTAAGGAACACAGACATCTTGTGCGTGACTTACAAGACACTTTAAATTTAACTTTGCTCAGTTGTAGAAAAGGAGCTGATGGCAAACGCTTGCTTAGAACCATGAGTTCCTGGTGAGGGAAGGAAGCCAACCCCAAAGGTCTAAAAGCCAGGGTTTCCATCGCTTAGTGCAGTGGTTCTTAACCTTGGGTAACCCAGATGTTCTTGGACTGCAATTCCCAGAAGCCTCCACCACCAGCTATGCTGGTTGGGGCTTCTGGGATTTGCAGTCCCAGAATACCTGGGTTACCCAAGGTTAAGAACCACTGGCTTAGTGAACCGTGAGGTTGCCTTCCTTCTGGAAAGGCACGAGGCCGAGCAAATCTGCAGGGCTGGGGGCCACTTTCAGCCTGACCTTCACATCCCCCCAGCAGCTGTCTCTCCCCCCCCCCAGATGTCTGTAAGCAGCAGTAACACCAGGAACAACTTAAGATAATTTGCCAAATCCTAGACAATCAATAAAACCAAAATGACTTGGAAAAACATGTTGCTAAACTCCCCTCTCTGTTTCTCTCTCTCTTTCTGTATGTTTATGATGCCATTTCAGAGGCAGACGGGAGGCGGTTGCGCCAGCAAGCGTTTGTTAAATACAAATGAATTATTAACTGCTTTATAAATTATTAAAGCAGATCCCCCCCTTTTTTAGTTGGGTTAATGCTGCACACAATGAAATTGGTATCCATTACTGGCTTGTTCAAACTTCTGGGAATAAATCCTCAATAATCAATACAACTTCCATTCATCTGTAGCCTCCTCCTCTCCTTCCGACTCTTTATTGTGCTCAAATAAGGATGCTTTCTATGCAAACTCAAGGGCCGGATTCCTTCTGCTGGTGTAAGTGAAGTCTTTCTCGAGCCAGAGGCTGGCAGTGCCTCTTCCCCAGCTGGCCAGAGGGAAGAAGAAGGGCAGGACCAGGAGGCCAGCGGCAAAAGGGCTACTGACTGGCCAAGGCACCATTGTCTGTCTGTCTGTCTGTCTGTCTGTCTGTCTGTCTGTCCGTCTCTCTCTCTCTCTCTCTCTCTCTCTCTCTCTCTCTCTCTCTCTGTGTCCCCGTGTGTGGTTTCCATAGAGTGGGTCCAGCCCCAGCAGCTGGGATGTCCTTGAGCAGGAGTCTCCAGCCTCCTGGTTGGGCACCGAGAAACACCACCACCTCTCCACGTGGCCCTCGAGCGCCCTGGCCGTGGAACGCAGCACGGTGTGCTTCCCTCACGCACCCCTGAACCCCCTGAAATCTGGAGGGTTTCCAGGCAGGCGTGCTGTTTCCTTTTCGGAATCTTGTGGTTGCCTCTCTGGATTTTGTGTTTTGCATTTTGTGTTGCTTTTCTACCCTGTTTCTTAGAAATCAGCTGGGGCGCTCGGCTGAAGGCACTTCCCCAGTCTCTGCTCTCCCATTCAGCCTCTGTTCCCTCACTGCAGCATCTCCGATATTGCTCACAAGGAGACCGGGGGGGCGGGAACTGCAGGGTGTGGTATGGGGGCAGGATTGTCAGCAGCTTCCTTCCTGAGTCGCCTGTATTTTCCCCACAAGACCCATCCTTCCTCTACCGTGTGTGTGTGTGTGTGTGTGGTGGTGTCCTGATGCACGCTCAGGCAAGTCCCCTGGCCTGGGTAAGTGGGGACCTGAGGACACCAAGGGATGTTCTAAACTGATTTTTAAGAAGGTGACTACACGACACATAAGGAAGCACAGGTTTTCTTTGCCTGGGAAGGGTGGTTTATGTTGTTGTTGGAAAGCAAAGCATTTTACTCTTCCACCAGGGGCTGCCCCCCCCCCGCTTGACCCCAGAAAAAGTGCCACACGGTCATCCTGCTCTCTCTCTCTCTCTCTCCTCTCTCTCTCTCTGTGGGGGCTTCTCCTTGGCACCCCCAGGGGAAAGCCTTTCCTTCCAGCGGCTGCCAGATGTGGGAAGCTTGCTGGGACACCCCTGCCATCTCTCTGAATCTACCCAGAGAGCAAGCTGGACGATCTTCCTCGCTGTGTCTTGTGCTTGCGGGTGGTGGGGGGTTTCCTGTGGCTTTCCTGGAGCAAAGGCAGAGAGACCTGGAGAGACCTCTCTCTTTCGCATCCACAGGGTTCCTCTCTTGTCCTGCTGGGAGAAGGGAGTGGCGGTCTCTTATGTCCTGTCTAAACAACCAGCTGTTTGTACTGGGAAGCTCCCCTCCCTCGCCTGATGATCTGCCCCTCCCTCCCAACCGCTTCTGGCAGGTCCTCCTCCTCCTCCTCCTTAAAAGCAGTGTGTGCAAAGCGGTCAAAGAGCAGGAGCAACAGCTGGCCTCTCCTTCTTAGGGGATCCAAGGAGACGAGGCCACCCCCCCCCCACAAAGGCGGAGGAAGCAAAGAGCCACCAAAGGTTCCCTCTGACCTGAGAGCAAGAGAGAGAGAGAAAGAGAGAGACAGAGAGAGAGAGAGAGAGAGAGAGAGCGCCGAAGCCACCCTTGGGACGGGCTCGCCTCCAACCGAGTCCCCATCCCCGGCCAAGCCCATCTGCTGCCCACACGTGGTGGGAAGGCAGCCACACTCTTCCATTCTCATTGCAAGGAGGTTGGCACAGGAGACGAGAGCAAGAGCCACAGCTGGGCACGACGCCCACCTGGAAGGCTCCTCACTTGGGAGGCGCTGGCCCGGGATCACACAAGCCTTTGTGGCACCCTTTCGTCTGTCTGCTTCCACCCCAGCAGCAAAGGAGACTGGCTCAGATGTGCTTGTGCACGCACGCACGCACACACACACCCCATGTGCCCTGGTGAGGGGAACCAAGGGGAAGGGGCTCCCCAGGGCACAAGGGGGGCTGGCACCCTGTCTGAAGCAGGCACCCCCCCCCGGTCTTCCTCTGCTCCTTCCCCAGGCCGTGTCTCTTTGCAGGGCTTTGTGGGAGAGAGGACATCAGGAACTCCCCTCTGGGGGTCACCCCTTCTGTGCACCTTGGGGGTTGCGCTCCTCTTCTGCTCCCCCCTGGGCCCAGCCTCCCACCCCACCCCTCCTTTGGTGCCAGGAAGAGGACCTGCGTGCCGGGAGGCAGGGGCAAAGCAGCCGCCCCCCTTCCACCCCACACCCAGGTGGTTGATTGTTTCACAAATGTGGACCCCTGAACAAACATCTGGGGGGCAGCTGTGGGGCGCCCAACCTTTCGTGTTCTTTCTGGGGCAATGAGGAAGGAGGGAGGGAGGGAGGGAGAGCTCTTAGGAGGGAAGGATCCTCCAAGGGAGGCTGAGGTGAGAAAAAAAAAAGACTGCTGCTTCCTTGTGGGTGCCCTGCAGCAGGTGGCAGCAGGCGGAGAGGGCAGCAGGGCCAGCTGGCCAGGCCAGCTCCACATAAATAGATGCCAGGCTCCTTTGCTTGGATTCCTCTTGTGCTCCTTTCCACCCTCGGCTGGCCTAGAAGCTGTGGGGGTTTTTTGGGGTTGGGCAGGTGGGTGGGTGGGTGTGGTCCCTGCCAAGCCTGTGGCCCTGCAAGACCCTGCCCCGTGATGTCCCCCCTTTCCTCCGATTTCAGGTTTAGGCCCTAAAATCTCACTGGGTGGGATGTTGCTGGTCTCCAGACTGCCTCTAATTCTGGAGGCTCCACTCCGTGTGCCATCGCCAAGACCTATCCATGGAGGAGGGCTCCAGTCTTCTGATAAAGCCCCCACCCCGCCCCACCCTTAGAAGCCCCGGGAACGTGCGCAAGGGGGAATGGCGAGGGCCGGCTGGGCAACATGTGAGGAAAGAGTTCCGTGCCGCTGCCCGGTGTCTGCTCGACGGCGGAGTCAACCAAGTGCAGGAGGGAGTGAAGCAAAAAGGAGTTTAGCTCTTGGCACAGGCCTTCTGCAGTTGCAATCCACAGGAGCTCAGGCTAAATAATAAAAGAAATGTATATTCTCAAAGGCATCATGAGACTCCTTTCTTTGTGCGTCTTGAAAAATAGTGGCGTGACTTCTTTGAAAACTCAAAGAGGGGAAGAAGAAGAAGAAAAAGAAAACCCACCACAGTTTCTTCCTGTAAAGTCTCTTGGACGAAAGATGTCATGTGGAAACCAACAGGGAGGTTTTGGCAGCCCGGTGAAAACATAGATGTTGAGTGTTTTATGTGAGATCCCTGGCATCGCTTTAGGTTTCTGCTTTCCTTTCCTTTCTTTTCTAATATCCAGTCACTTCCTTTATCCTGGGGCTGATCCTTCACCCGTTTATTGTTCTCTTCACGTCCAAGTAGAAATGACCATCTTAGAAGGACCAGTGAGCAACGTAGATGGAGAAAGAGGCGCCCTGAAGATCTGCAGCCACAGCGAGACGCTGGGAAATCTCTCCCCGAAGAACGAAGCCAAAAGCAATAAAGGCAAACTACGTACGAAGGTGGGAAAAGTAGCCCCTTTGCCTCCCATAACGTTTGTTATCAGGGAAAACACAGGGTGGGACTGAGTCCTGAAGCAACGGAATGATGCCCCCCCCCAGCTTGGTTCAGGATTCCGGATCGTGGCCCTCAGTGTCTGAACACCCAAATGCAGAACAAGTGGGCAAAGCAGAGAGATTGGGAGCCCACCCCCCACCCCCCCACCCCCCCAGGGGTCTTCTGCTGTGGCTGGGAAGCTCACCGTCTCTCCCTCTGAGTGAGAAAGCAAGGGAGGAAAAAGTGCCCCGTTCTTAGGCTGGAGGGCCTCTCCACAAGAGACACATTCTGGAGAAGAATAGCACGTAATGGCTCTCCCTGTTCCCTGTGCAGGAAAAGGAGAGCCCCCTCCTGGGCAGGAGAGAGAGTTCTGCCTGGCCCTGAACGAACCCCTTTCTGAGTCTTTGTCGCCTCCCTTCTTGCCTCTCTGAAGGCTGCGGGTCCCATTCTTGGGCTCCCTTTCCTCCCTCCGTCTTCTGTGGAGCTTCCTTACGGTGGCTGCTCTCCTTGGCCGGAGAAAGGGAGGCTCACTGGGGTCCTCCTGCTTCCACCAGCATCTGCACCCTCACGGAAACAGGCTTTTATGGGGCCTTTTGGAAAGGAGGCTGCAACCTGGAAGAAAAAGGGGTGGCAACTCTCACGGCTTCCCGTGACGTCTGCTTTATTGTGTTTTGAACTGGCTCCCAATGCACGCTCTTTAAAAGCGTAGAAGGGCTTCCTTGGTGGTCAGCCAGGGCCAACGCAGCCTCCATTCTCAGCAGGACCCACCTCTTCGGTGGGCAGCTGGACGCTGGAGGGGACGTCCTGGTGGCCGTGGTCTTGGCACCGGTTGTCTCTGGGGGCTGGAAAGCGCCCTCCTGCTGCTGCTGCTCGCACGCTCCTCCACCTCCTCCTCTTCTTCTTTTCCTGCCTCTGTCACCATCCAGCCACCTGCAGGACGAGCAAGCCCTGTGGAAGAGGAAGCACAACGGAGCCCTTGGCGGAATGGAGCTGCTGGAGCCGACTGCTGCCAGGAGGCCAAACTCTGGAGGAAAGCTGTTGCAATCCCGTTGCTACAAATGATGGGGAGCTAGTGGATGGAGAGCACCTTTGGGCAAGGGACAGAGCACTGGCCGCGGAGGAAGGAGTAACTGGCATTAACTTTCTGCACCCTCATCGCTCCATGTGTCAAGCAGTGTCATTTTCTTCAGCCTGGGGCAGGTCTGCTGCAGGAACGCCCAGATCTCTGGGAGGCGTGGGAGGCGAGGCGAGGCGGGAGGCTCCTTTCCAGTTGGGAGGCGAGGCAGGCCATCTGGCGGAGGTCTTCCGGGGTCTTCTGCCTCCCCAGGTGGGGTTTGGCCTCAACAGTATCTTCGTTTATTAAAGCGCGCCTCTCCTCAGCTACAGGCGATGTTGCACGTTCCGAAAACATCCAGACATGTTCCACCCCAAAGGAGACATGAACGGCAGCTTCGCTTCCTCACCCAGCAGTAAACAGGCCTCAAAGGCGCTGTGCCTCCTCTGAAGACTTCGTTGCCATCCGGGTTAATTAAATTTGTGCCGAGGGCCTCCAACGGAGAGCAGGATCGCTGGGTGCTCCTGGGCACAAAGCCGACACCCCCACCCCACCCCACCCCACCCAGCCTCACACCCACACCCACGCATCGTCGGCTGTGAAAAGCAGGGCCTGTGCCCTCTCAGACTTTAGGGGAGGATCGGTGGCAGAGCAGCGCCTGCTTTGCATGCCAAAGGGGGTGAGGGGGGCGGCGTTACATTGGAAAGACACGTGCACACTGCGCCGACACGATGCCGAAAGCAGTGCTCAGCCAGGCTTTCTCAGACAAAGCCAAGAGGTTTGGGATGCAGGGACGGGAGATGCCCGCGTGGCCATCAGGTGGGTCTCCAGGCCCTCCCAGTTCCCCACCCAGGGTCACCAAGGCAGCCTCCTTCTCACGGGTTTGACAGAGCAAGACTCCGCACCTAGACTGCCCCCCCACACCACTTATCAGTGAGATGTTCTGGCCTTCCATGAAAACAAGAACATGGTCTCATTCCCCCATTTCTCTCTCTGTTTCTTTTTTCCTTTTTCTTTGCTCATTGCTCTGCACAGGAAAGCAGAAAGTTCTCAGTTCCCTTCCTAGTGAGTTCTGTGAAAGAAGGATTCCATCCTATACAGGAATGTCAGCAGGTTTGCTTCCTCTGCTCTTTCTAGGTGGCTCCTGCTCCAGAGAGGCATCAGTCCTGTGCAGGAATTGCAGGAACCCCACATAGTCTGGCTCTTCCTTCAGAAAGCAAGCAAGCAAGCAAGATGAGTGAGAAACTTCATCAAGGTCCCACAAGCTTTTCTGCTGGATTTCAAAGAAGGTAAAAAAACAAAGACTTTGCGCAGAGAAATCTCTCTGCAAGGACGAAAGAGCGAGGCTGGCTTTTGCCATTCCTCTCCGACAGGAAGAAGCGGCAGGAGTCACACATCCCTGCTGGCTCCAGGCGGAAACAATGGGAAGCAATGGAAGTTGGGGTGCTGTGTACGAAACATGCAGCTCCCCCAGGAAGGAGGGGGAGGGAGGGAGGGCTCAGTCCTGCCCGATCAGATGACTATTCCAGAGGCCGGGAGAGAACAGAGCGGAACAATGCATGTCAGACTTAATCATGGTGGAAAGGGGGAAGAAGAGAGAGACCTGGAAGGCTCCTTCTTTTGCAAATAACGTCAGAGCCATGAAATTGGGAAGGTGCCCGCCAGCTTCCAAGGCCGGAATTAGGAGGTTCCACAGCTGCCGGGTCTGCTGCAGGTAACAGTAATCCATATTGGGAGTGAAAGGCAGAAGGAGGAAGCGGCTGGGGCTGCAGATGAGATGGGGCATTCTTCCCCTCCTTCCTCCCCGCAAGGAGCGTTTGAGAGCCGTCCTTTCCTCGAGGGTCATTCATAACGTCCAGACCTTTCTCAGGCTCCCGAGGAGGCTGGGATGGCTTCCAACGGCACACCTCCTTACAGCTGCGTATAGCATCAGCGGCGGGGCTTCTCCATAAAATAATGGCCTTCCAGGTTTTTTTGTAATAGAAGCTGTGCATAATCAATGCACACCGAGGACCATTTGCTGAATCATTCACTAGAGTTGCACTGTGTCCTGCTCAAAGGCCTGGAAGAAGAAGGGAATGCCGTATTCAAAACCTACAAACTCCTGGCATGGAGTTCCAGGTGCCAAGGTGAGCTCAGAAGACTGGCAGATGTCTGTCATTGGTTGGATGGAAAGGCCAGCCCAATCCAAGAGTCTCCTGCTTCATGTTTCCCCAAAAGCTCCTAGGCCATGTGAAGATCCCCGTAGACTTCAAGGTTTATCACAACTCAATTCCCAGGGTTCCTGTTTCTTTGGGCAGATGAACAGCAGAGCGATTGCCCTTTGATTCACAAGGGAAGGCGCTGGGCATGCTTTGTTCCAGCGCAAGAAGCGTGTTGATCAGGAGAAGCGTGTTGATGACGAGCACCACAGAACATCAGGAGGGATCCTGGGTGGCGCGTTGAAGCCGGTGGATAATGTTTCTTTCCCAGAGGGCTCCGGGCACTCTGGCTGATGGGAACTCAGGCTCAACAGACAAGCGTGAGGAAGGAAAATCACAGCCGTGGCACGTTGATCAGATTGCAAAGCTCCCTCCTTGTTTTCTTCGGGCACCTTTTGAAAGCAGGGTTTTGCTTTCACTGCTGGTTGCTTTCTGGAGGTTCTGGTCCCTCAGGATGGGGAGTGGGCTAGCCCTCCTTCTTTCATTATGGCTTCCTTCGCTTTCCTCACACGGAGGGCAGCCTTTTGAAGAACGGTCTCTTCCTCACAGAGAGGATCTCCGACTCATTCAGAGCACTGATGCTCCAGTGTTCCCGATCAAGCCGTCTGTGCCTCAGAGGTCTGCCTTCCTTGTATGAAGGAGGATGGAAATTGCAGTGGAGGAAGGCGGTTCTTGGGCATGCCACGTCCTAGAGTGTTTTGTCTTTTTTAGGTTTTAAAAGGGCCAAATGGGGCTCCTGCCAATCAGCAGCCTGTGTGCAGGGAAGGAAAGAACACCTTTTCTCTTTGGGCACACCCCCCCCCCCCCAATCAGAAGCAACAGACTTGAGCAACTGCAGACGAGGCCAGCTCTGGAGATTCCTCCTGGCTCTTTTCTAAGGAGGACTCTCTAACCTGTCCAGGCATTCCCGCATCCCTTCACTGCTTGTGTGAATCATCTTGTGTTAAAGACCAGAGAACAGGAGAATGTCGAATGCCTGGCTCTAGTTCCCTCCGCTCCCTCTCTCCGAACCCTTTGCTGTTTATTTCATCTGACAGCATTGTCTCCCTAATTCGTCCAAGATGGAGCCTCTGACCAGCCTGAGAGCATTCTGAACTTTTTCATTTTGGCTCAGGACCACAAACAGCTTGACTCTTGAGCAAACGGCACTCACTTGCCTGAAATTCCATCTGCCCCCTGCTTCGGATCAGCTAGAAATAATGATGCAAGAAGAAGCTGTCTTAGAGCAGGCTTTTCAGAAAATATTTCTGCTTCCATCTAGGCCCAGCTGGAACCACCAAGTACAAAGTCAGCAAAAAATATATATGAGGGAACAATAGCAAGCAGAGCTCCTGTCTCTTCCGAAGAAAAAGCCTGCTTGATGGAGCCCATTCCCATCGTGAGTGGCAACCTCGTGTTTCCTTGGAATGCCCGCAGGGAGCCCGAAGGAAGCGCACCTTGTCCAACTCACCAAGGCCATCCATCTGGGGAAGCCATCCTTGGGGACCCTGAGTCAAGGGCTAGAGGGCCAGAGAATGTCCAGGTGGATGTTGGCTGCCCATTTCAGCCTCCCAGCTCTGCTCTGGGCCACTATGGTCAGGCCACTATGCCATAGGGACAGAAATCAGAGGATGGGGATGGAGAAGCCTCTGCCCTTTATACTCAGAATAGCAGCTCAAAAGACTAACTGCAGAGGCTCATCCTCCGCATCACTGTGGACATTGAAAAGGCCATGAAATGGCTTGTTTTGGGGTTTTTAACACTGCACTTGGGACTTCTGGCAGTTCAATACAAGATTATCATCCGGGTGTTGCAGATTCTCCCCACTGACTTCCCAGGGATTTGCTCGGCCAGGTCACTCCTCTTATGCGTTCCAGGAAACCGTTCATTCTGTTTGGTCACCAAAGAGTTTTAGTCTCAGGTCTGAAATGTCCTCTTTCTCAAGCCCCACCTGCTGTTTTTTCCTGATATTGCTGTGTTAATAGAAATAGAAAGGGGTTAATGGCCTATCATATTCCTGTCTGTCCCGAAGGTATATCCAGCTTGCTTGAGATGTTCATGGCTGTCTATGTGCCAGTAAGTCATTTGTGCATGCAGACACACACGCACGCACACAGAGAGAGAGAGAGGACAAAACTAGAAGGCAAAACCAGGAGATCAAACCACCAAGACGACCAGGAGGTCTCTTGACTAGAAGGTGTCACATTGACCAAAATGTTCTTCTGTCTGCACCTCATGTAAATCTGCTTCCCTGTGGGCCTTGGGCTCAAGAAGAGAAGACACAGTGTTTGATAGCTTTATGATGGATGGATGGATGGATGGATGGATGGATGGATGGATGGATGGATGGATGGATGGATGGATGGATGGATGGATGGATGGATGGATGGATGGATGGATGGATGGATGGACGGAAGGAAGGAAGGAAGGGAAGGGAAGGGAAGGGAAGGGAAGGGAAAGGAAGGGAAGGGAAGGGAAGGGAAGGGGAAGGAAGGGAAGGGAAAGGAAGGGAAGGGAAGGGAAGGGTCTTCCACCATCTCATGTCCCCCAAACTGGCCCCATCCGCCACCCTTCCCTTGGGCCTTTGGCAAGAGTCAGTGCGGGGAGAAAGAGGGAGGCAGCTCTTCACAACCAGTCTTGCTGTTTCTAAAAGCTTCCTTTTCAAAGCTGGCATTTCTTCTTCAGAGACGGCAGGTTGACTGGTGAAAGTCCTGCCATTTACATCCTCACTTGACATGTTCAAGGGAGGATGTGAGAATCATTAAAAAATGGAAATGCACGGCGGCGCTTCCCAGAGCTGCCACCTGTTCCCTGTCAGACTCACTGCCCCCCCTTCCTGCCCGCTCTCCTACTCCCTCCCTCTCTCCCCCCCCCTCCATGCATTGCTCCACCTGCTAGACTTCTGACTGTCAAATCCTACCATGGCTTCTTTAATGTCACAGTCTTTGTAATGCTAAGAATTGTATTATTTCAGACCGAATCACACAAACATCAAATAATAAGCATGTTTTTTTAAAAAACTTTCAGGATCAGACGTCTTCATCTGAGCCCTCACAAAGCAGCAGGTGCTGGATGGGAAGCTTCATGCCGTAGCAGAAGAAGCCTTGCCCCGCCCCCCCAGGTGACCTTGGGGGGGGTCCAATTTGCCCAGCAGTGGCGAGGATGCTGGAGGCCTGGTGGCGTCGCCCTCCCCCTCCCAGAGACCTTCCTGGCACCCCAGGTTCTTCTCAGACAGGCGGTGTGCCCGGTGGATGGCTCCTAGGCATCTGCCAGTTGAATCCAGGCAAGGTGGCAGCTTCAGAAAGAGGAAGGGCTTCCGCCTCCTTTCCAGGTGATATAGTTTTGCCAACCTTGATCAGATCAGTTTCAAATCTGACCCCTTTGTAAACCTCATCAAGAAGACCTTGAGTCCTGAATTTCAGATTATGATCTTCATCAACATCACTCCGCTCAGAGTTAGCATTTTGAGACTTAGGAAGGTGGGGGCTTTCTCCTGCAGGTCGCCTAAACTCCCGAATATATTGGTTCTCACCAGGAGCTGGCTTTATTAAGGAACTTAGTAACTGATCATGTTGGAGCACAAGATCCAGTTTGATTTTAAATCATTCCCTCCCCCCCCCCGCCCCCCTCCACCCTCCACCCTAGTGTTCAGCTGACAAAAGAGCTGGCATTCCACACATTTCTCTGGCTGCTTAGCCAAGCTCCTGCCCTTCTCTCCTCTGTCAGACACTAATCTCCCCTAATATTTAAGAGTCCCTGCAGGCTTCGGGATTTATCCTCCAGCCTTTCTACCTGTCAGTCCATCTCTTCTCACTAAAGGAGCCCTTTGATTCCTCGCCAGAGAGAGGTGCCAGGGCCGACATGATGGATCCATGCTGTTGCCAGTTAAGAAGCCAACCACTTCTCTCCCCCCCCCGCCCGCCAATCCTGCCTTTTCAGCTGTCTGGGCAGCTCCATCCAGATGTATGCAAACCCTTCCCTCCCCCTCCCCCACTCAGGGCACCCAGGAGGGGTGCAGAAGATGGTGGCAAATGGGGCGTCTCTGCCAGGAGGAGGGGACAGAGTCACTCCACTTCTCTGTGTCCTTCTGCCCTGTCGGAGGTGGGCAGTTGGCAGCTCCCCAAATGCCAACGGGTTACAAGGCAAGGGGAGGTGGAAGCCAGACTCCTACCACATCTGCATTTCCCATGCTTGTACTACTGGCTCATCATCCTCGCCCCCCACCCTCTCTTGGTAGGGAAGGCTCTGATAAGAACAGCCACCAATCTCTTCCTCAAGCAAGTTTACTCAAAAATAGGTACAAGTAGATCATAAGCTGAAGCAATGAAAAACATTGGGGAAAAGGTTTCATAAAGATACACTGTGATGTATTTAAATGTCCTATGATACGCCAGTGGGAAAGAAACAAAGCCCAGGAAATTTGCAACCACAGCAGTTGGCGTGGCCAACAGAATTTGGGAAGACCCTTGTCCTTGGGGTGCTTTGGATCCTGAGTCCCTTTATTCCCCGGACAGCAGGGTCAGTGGTCAAGAACGCTGGGGCTCGGACTCCAGGAGGTCCCTAAATGAAAGGCAGGCAGACCCCTGGCCTCTGTAGTGTTGCCAGGCAGCCGGGCAGAGGAAGTACTCGTGGCCAGAGTTTCTCATTAACGTGTTGATTGAGCCTCCTCCTCCTCCTCCTCCTCCTCCTTCTTCTTCTTCTTCTTCCTCCTCTTCCTCTTCCTCTTCCTCTTCCTCCTCCTCCTCTCCTCCCCCCCCCTCTGCTGGCAAGGGCTTTGTTGTTTTTTTTTCTCTCCTGTTGGGTAGAAACAGGCAGGAATTCCCCCTAAGAAATGAAGTGGGTGTGATAAATTCCTTGATCTTTCCCCAGTTGATAAAAAGTGAGACTTCAAGTTTTTCTGGCTGGGTCCTTCTTCCTTTCTAAGCACAAATGAGCCTGCAGATCTCCTCACCTAAACATGCCCCTCAGACTCCAAAATCCAAACGATGCGGCCTTGCGCATTTGGGACGCGTTTGGGTTCTACTTTCCATTCCAGACTTTGGAACGGAGGGCCCCGGCTTTTCGTTCCCAGCTTCCCGCATTGATCCCCGGCTTCGTGTTTTCTCCATCCTTCTGCACCAGGCCGCCAGGAGTGCCGTGGTGAAACACTGCAAAAAGGAAAGGAAACGAAATGATATCCAGCCTTGAGTTTATGAAACGGCACACACCTCACCACGGATCCCAGGGGTTGCCATCCTCTCCTCCTCTTTTTCTTCTTCTTCTTCATCCTCCTCCTCCTCCTCTTCTGATAATGATCATGATTCCAAGCCTTACCTGCAAACCAGGCCCTCTAGGAAGCAGCAGACGCTGCCTTTGGCTGGGAGACGGGAGGCCAGGGCGTTCCCAGATTCCCAGCTGGACAGAGGTGGGCAGGTTCCGGGCATCCTTGTCTCCTGCGATGTGAACCCTCCCTGCCCCCCCACCCCGCCCCCTTTAGCCACTGCTGTGCTTCTCCCTCTCTTCCCTTTTGCCTTTTTCTAAGGCGTTGGGGCAACTGTAGAACTCTGCAGGGCATCATGAAAAGGCAGAAGCTGCTACCCAGAGCCCAGCCATCTCCAGCCATGAAAGATGCCTGCCCTGTAATCATCCTTCAAGAGGGCCTTGCGTGCCCCATGGCTCAGCTCCAAGATGCCTTCTTGTCAGCCGCAGTGCCAGGAAAACAGCAGGCACCGAAAAGAGCCAGAGGCACCTGAGGGCTTGTGTGGGTCCTTGCACGGTGGAGGACGGGGGGGGGGGGAAGAACTGCCCCTTTGGCTTCCTTTCCAGGGGAGGAATCACCCCCAAACCTCTGAGAAGCCAACCTGTTACATGTCTGTCTACTTTGTGGACTGAAGAAAATGGAAACAATTACATTAATTTTAAATTGTTCCTAATTTGATTGTTCTTGTAACAAGAGAACAGATTAATTTGACTGTTGTTTTAAAATGGGAATCTGTCTAATTGTACATTACGACTCAATTGTGTTTTCAGTGGTATCGTTTTTTGCAGACCATGATAAGAGCTACCGGCGTCCTGATATTGGGGGAAAGGTGGAATCTGACACAACTAGAGCTCCTTCTTGGAGGCCCCCCTGAACAAGCTGGCGAAGGGTTCGAGCGTGTCAGCAAGCCGAGAGTGATGCCGCCAGGAGGCCAATCGCCAATGCAAGCCTGGATTTGGACAAAGCTAGTGGGGAGCGGTGGGAGCCGAAAGAGACACTGGCGAAGGCGGCAGCAGAGATGACACTTCTGCCAACCTTTGTTACTACCATGTAGAAGCTGGCAATGGGAGAATACCACTGAACTTTAGTTTACAGCAGTCTGGCAAATCCTAGACCTGAGAAAGCCTCCGAGGAAGAGTGAGTCTTCAGGCCCTTTCTGAAACTCACAGAGGTGGATCCGGGCATGACCCGGCCAGAGGGGCCTCCCCCGCCGTGCCCACCCGGCGCAAATTGTGCTGTGTGCTCAGGTCTTCCTTAACTGGGAGAATCTTGACCAGCCTCAGCCTGAGACATGAGACATGGAGGTTGGAGGCAGAAGAAAACCCATCACGTGCTTGCTTTTCTGTGGCTCAGAAATGAGGCTAATTGAGATAGAGGCTATTTCAACAGGCAGAGGATTTTGGTAAGAAGCATAATGCGAATTTTGATTTTACTCTCTCAAACTAGTACATTTTGCTTTGTCATAAGTGTGATCCATGGTCAATGCATCATGGACGGACAGACAGAGTCTACTTCTTGGAAAACACTGTATAATATATTCCACTTTTTTGTTTTTAAGCTCACTTCTCCCTTTTTTGGTATCTTACCTTCCACCTCCCACCTGCACCCCTTATCTTTCATTATTATTTTTGAAGGGCTGTAATTTCTCCTCAGTTTTATTTCTCATTAAAAAATAAACACCGCTGCTATAATTTACTGTGAGTTTAATTAGAAATGAGTTACGTGATCTAAGTGTTAGAATTTAATTGCTCATTCCTAAAACAATTTTCTCATCTGAAATGCCTCTGGTTAATGATCATTCATTAAATTTGATTTGAGTCTGTTAAGTGGAGTTATAAGGGGCCGCAGCTTCTTTTTTAATAGCGGGTGGCGAGAGGGGAGAGGGCCGGCCTGCCACCCACCTTTCGGGGGCTTTCCTCCCTTTCCCACTGGCTGGGCCGGGCTGCTTCGACCTCCTTAAGGCCGCTGGGAAGAAACATTGGGGTTTTAAAAGATTTTTTCCAGAGGTGGCACTTGTACCTTGGCTTATCTTTCTGGGATTTGTTTGTGAGGGGAAAGTGTGTTGGGTTTAATATTTTATTGTCCATTGCCCAGAGTTGAGTTTTGCACTAACTGGGTGGCATACGAAGAATGAATGAATGAATGAATGAATGAATGAATGAATGAATGAATGAATGAATGTTGCTGGAATGGCATGGGGTTTAGCAAGAGTTGTTATGCCCTGACCCTGGCTGGTCTAGCACTGAAGTGGTTCTCTCCTTCAGCCTCCCCTTGGGGAGGGGCTGGCTGGCGGTGGGGGCCCCTTTCTTTACGGCGCCTTCCTCCTTTGCCCCCTGCCTGGCATCGCTTGGCCCAGCTTGGCTCAAGGGTCCTCCCTTCTGTCTTCCGCCCTGCGATGGTTGCACCTCTTCTTCCCCCACCTTGGCTTTTCTCATTTTTTAAAAAGAAGACTGGGGAAAGTGACATAGCACACACACCCCACCCCCAACTTTTAAATGCAAGCAAAACGGTCGTTTGAAAAAGAATCAAGCAGGAGAGATGAGCTTCAGGCAGGGAGAGGAACCACCTGAACCAAAGTATTTGAGGGGGAAAGACCCTATCGGGATGGCCCTTCAGGCGTCCGCCTGGCACAGCCCTTCGGACGGCCTCCTTCCGAGAGCCCCAAAGGCTCGCTTCCTTCTTAGAAAGCCAACAGACAAGGAAGGCTTAACTCTACCCAGTCACGACATCACGTGGGCTTTTCCTTGATCGCATATAAAAAGAGCCGAGGAACAAACATTCAAACAATTAAAAAAAGAGACTTGAAAAGCTGCTTCCACGTTTTTAATCTTGGTTGGAAGACAAAATGCTGCTCCCTATCTCCCGCCCCCCCTTGACATCCCCCCCCCCAGGACAGGGCATGTGCTGACACATAGACAAGGGGGTCTGCGTGTTATATGCAATTAGAGCAATCATCCCTGCTAACCACAGAGGAGCAGAGCAGCAAAGAGCATGCCTTGGGAGAACTGAAAATCCCCGGATGGTTTTCCTGTCTCCCTTCACCCTTGGTGGCCCTCAGGATACTCGGCTGCCCTCTGTGAGGAAAAAAAAATCCTGATGGGTGCTCCTAATTAGGGCAGGACCTTCTCCCCGCCCCCACACCATATCTCCTGGTGCAGAAGTCCCATAGAACCATTAAATATTTGAGTCGGAAGGGGCATCAAGTTCAACCTCCTGCTTCAGACAGGAATCTCAATCAGAACAGATCGGACAGATCTTGAATGTTTCCGGGGCTGGAGCCTTCATCACCTCCTGATTCCATCCATTGTCGTACTGCTTTAACAGTTAAGATGTTTTTCCTGATATTCAGCTGAAGTCTGAAATTTCCTGTACTTTGAGCCCATGGTTGCGTGTCCTGCACTCTGGGAGAATCGCGAACGGATCCTGCCCCTCCTCCGTGCGACAGCCTTTCAAGTACAGTATTTGAAAAGTGCTCCCGTGGCCATGAGCGTCTCCTGGGGGAAGGGTGGCAAAGTCGTGGGAGGTTTTTGTTCTCACAAAACACCAGCCTGTCAGGAAGGTGCACGAGTCTTGAGGGAAGTGAGGGAAGACGGAAGGCAGAAGGGGGGGAAAAAAAAGGACCCCAGCTGACTCTCAAGCAGGAACCCATGCGTCACTCATTTCCTTTCTGCAGCTGAGAAGGAAAACATCCAAAAGGTTTCCTCTTTGCTGGACCAGCTGATGGCTGATCTTGTGCTTCACCCCCCAACCCCCCCTTTTTTTACATGTTGGGACTTGCTTCACAGAAATTACACAGAGATGGACTTTGCACAAAAGCCTTGCCTTTTGCAGAGAAAACCTAGGTTTTTTTTTTGTTTTGTTTTTTGAGAAACATATGAGGGGTTCTGCCCAAGGAGCGCTCATGTTGGGCAACCACACAGACTCCGTGATGTTGCCGAACTGGTCTTGACACACATCCCTGTCTGTGGTGGACTTTCCTGCCTCCTACTCAGGACCTCTGTCCTTGACCTCCAGCCCCCTTGCGGCCACGCCTTGCACCCATCCTGCCTCCGCCTCCCTGAGCTGAAGGCAGGGGCCGCAGCTGCTTGCGGCTCTCTGGACCCCATGTATGGATGCTTCCCAGTCATTGTTTTCCAATCCATGGTTCCTCTCCGTCTTGGACAGATGGAGTCGGTGGCTGTTCCAGGATCTCTTGGAAGGGAGGGAAAAACAAGGGGGCAAAGCCAATTTTGCACAGAAGAGGGTTCACGGGCAATTTATTGGCCGGGTGAATCAACATGTCCACTGTTGATCTAGCACCATCTGCGTTGCCCACTGACCTCCCCTGGCTTCCCTCGGGCTGCCATGCTGTGCCCTGTCGGTGTGCCCCTCCTCGCTTGGCACAGAGACACTGCTGTTGGGTCTCCTCTGAGGGTCTCGGGGCATTTCCCCGGGGTGGGGGGAGGGAGGGAGGGAGCATATGGAGTCTCAGGTGCTCATAGAATTGGGGGGGGCTCAAAGGAAGGAGAACCCAGGGCCAGCAAGCCGCCTGCCCCTTCCTGTCCTTCTAAAGGGGAGGGAGCTCTCCATCCTGGCCAAGAGGCTAAGGGCTCCATAAAGACGGACGTGTTGGCTCAAGACTCACAGCCCTCTTCTTCAGATGCGCTCCAGACACAGCTGCCCAAAGGCAACCCACCAAGGCATGGGTTGGAGAGGCCCTCCGATCCTCCCCAGTGCAGAAGCAAGTGGCTCTGGCAAAAGCCGTAGATCCTCCCCCGCCCCGACAAAGTCAGTGTACTAATATGGTATACACCTTCTCTTCTTACTTCCCAAAGGGGAACATGCACGCATGCACGCACGCACACACACACACATGCACACACCCCGGTTCTAATACCCAAACACCTTCAAGAAGGGTAGTGGGTGGAACTTGGCTCTGCCTTCTGTCCTCGCGCTCTTCCTCCCCTTGACCAAAACCCACCTGCTGCTTGGAGCAACTCCCCTGCCAGTCCACCCCCACCCTCTCCCTCTCCCTCTCCGTCCCCCTCCCCAGGGAGCAGGTGGGTTCCTTCATTGGGCAAAGGGGTCCCACGAGTGTCTCGCAGGAGAAGTGTGCCTCTCCCTCCCGCCGCCCTCTGCCTCTCCGTCTTGGATCCTCCTTGCATGAAAAGGGGACATTTGGAATTGATCATCCCGGAGTGGGGGAAGAAAGCCAGGGCGGAGGGAGGGATTTGCGCCATTAGTGCCCATTGATCACCATCCTCGTGTATAATCAGGGTTAATCTCCGGATTAATTGGAGGGATTTGCTGCCGGTGGACGCGATCGACAATTTGTGTTAGTTACTGTTCCATTCACCTCTCACATCTTAATCAGATTACGAATTAAAAGTGACTCCTTCAAGAGGGTCTCCCAAGGGGTTCCCTGGGAGCCGGAGTGCAGAGAGCAGCCAGCCTCCCAGGCAGGCAGGCAGGCAGGCAGGCAGGCAGGCAGGCAGGCAGGCAGGCAGGCAGGCAGGCAGGCAGGCAGGCAGGCAGGCAGGCAGGCAGAGGGCCAGGAGCTGGGCCAGCGGCTCAGCGGTTCAGTCGCCCAGGCAGCTTTTTGGGGGGGGGAGGAGCGGCGGCGGGGGGGCTCCTGGTGGACCGTCTCTGCCCACGGAGGAAGGAGGAAGGAGACACTTCCCAGATAGTATCCCAACAGAGGCCTCTCAGGCCTGGAGATTCACCGGGCTCTCTCCCCCCCCCCCCCGCCAATCACATGGCAATCACACAAAGGACCACACAAAAAGCAAAGTTTCTGGCCTCATGTGGGTCCTGAGCTTGACGTGGTGATGCTTCGGACATGTGACGGTCAGACACCCCCGCCCGAGGAGGAGCGATTTGCTGAGCGGTTTAGAAAGAAATGTGCAGTTTGGGGTGAGGGGGAGGAAAGGGAGGGAAGCGCTTTTCAGGGGGCTGTTGACAAGCTAAAACACTTGAATAAATCACTCATAATAGCAGATAGAGGAGCTCTTTAACAAGACATTCAGGATGAACACGACAGCAGTTAAATAAATCATGGAACATCTTTTTACAGGACTGGTTAATGTGTCCAGATCAGTCCCTGCTGAAAGCGGCATACGGGGCCCCAGAAAGGAGCCGCAGGCATGCGCACGCCGGAGGGAGGCAACAGCGGGCACGTTGCACCCATCACAAGGCGTGAGATGATGGGAGGGGGAGCCTGACGGGCGCTCCCACCTGCCCTGGAGTGGCCTCGCTGGACGAAAGGGCCTGTGAGCCCAGGACTGGAAGGGAGCGAAAGGCGGGCCACCTCCGAGGCTGGGAGATGTCCTGGCATGAGCGAGCAAGCCAGGCAGGCAGAAGGGCCACCGGCAAGGGGAAGGCCATCCCAGAAACGCCGATCATCATCCGACAAGGTGCGGGACACAGGATTGGCCATGTGTGAGGACTGGCAGCTAGTGGTGGCAGCCTTGCTAGTCCATACCCCACATGCAAATAAATGTTAAAATGGATACTGACCAAATTCATGAATTTTAATGCAAAATTCAATTTTTTAAAAAAAACCACAAAATGCAAGACTCCCCCCCCCCCACAAAACCTCTATGAGGATTACTGGGGGGAAAAGCTTGATCATTGCACACTTGTGCAGGACTAAAAAAATGTTTGCAGTGGGCAACCACTTTTTTTGGGCAACGTGTCAAGGTATCCTTTTTCCTCAAGGATTTTTAAAACATCCTTATGAACTATTCTTTCTTTCCTGAAGTCAACCTACAGCTCAGACCCATCGTGGGGGAAATTTGACACCCAGTTCATCTCACGGACCGTCTCCTGTTTCCTTCCCTCCAAATAATGACCACCAAGTCCCATGCTCTCAGGGAGGCAGGCCTTGCGCCCTCTCAGGCCAATCAATGGGTTCTTGAGAGGCGGCGGGGGGGGGGCGCCCTGCTGGGAGCATGAGACACATCCTGGCCCAGGGGCTCTGGGGTGTCCTTCTGCCAGCGTCCTGCTGAGGGGATTTCAGGCTGCCAGCCTGCCTCTTCTCGCACACCCTTGTAAGGCTGCTGGGGAACTTAGTTGACCTTCCCGCTGACCCAGCTCAACAAATGCTCTTTCCTCTCAGATCCCGGCTGAGCAGGCGGACGTAGGTGGGCAGGGAAGGGCGTGGGACCTCGGCCCCATTTGCCTGCCGCTGTTGAGCGTCCGTGTCCTGGGGGGCAGCCGGGCAGCCTTGCCCTGAGTCCCGTCACAGAGTCCTTCAAGGGCCAGAGGTGGTCTTCTGGGCCGTTCCTTGCGGGCGGAGCTGAGGAAGCAGCTGGGGCTCCATGGCTAATAAGAACAGGCTTTCATAGCAATCATCATAACAAATGGTGATCTGGGTAGCACCATGCCAGGTGTAATTCTACATATCCCAGATGTTTGCCTAAAGGATGAAAAATGACCGTTGAGGAAGGGGAGGATAGCCAGGCCGCTTCTGCCTCTGGTTTGGCTCCAGCTAATTCCTCCCTTTATTTCATGGAGAGATTTGAGTCCCATCCATCACTCGGGAGCCTCCAGGCCCCGCGTGCCACCTTCCCCCTCCTCTAATTGCTGCCTCCGATGAGAACGGATTGCATTGGAGCTGGCACTGAGCAGCTCTGCCAGGTGCAGCGCCTAACGAGGTCTGGCAAGAAAGCGCAGCAGGATTCACCGGCCAGCTTTTGCTTGCCTGCATTTTCTTCTCTCTGGTGTATGCTCGAGAAAGGGAGATTGGGGGGGGGGGGGGGAGAGAGAGAGAGAGAGAGAGAGAGAGTTATACCCTCTAACTCCTTTACCTGCCCTCAGACTGAATCCGATGACTAATTGGCTGTTCTGGGTTTTCAGGGTTCTTTGGCTCTTTGTTCTGAAGGTTGTTCTTCCTAAAATTTTGCCCATCTCTGTGGCCGTGGGCCTCTTCAGAACTCTGTGGTCTGGTTCTGACTCCAGTCCTTAGAGGATGTCCATGGCCACAGAGACTGGCGAAACTTTAGGAAGAACAACCTTCAGAACACGGCCAAAGAGCTCGAAAAACCCACAACCACCATCAGATCCCGGCTGTGAAAGCCTTCGAGAATACAATAATCAGATGATTCCCCCTGCCAGCTGCCTGCAGGGTCTGCATTTCGTACGGCCCTGTCTCCTGTCACCTGCTCTCCTGTGCACCGGGGTGTGGGCTTTCCACACCAGCATCAGGCCCTGAACTGCCTTTCCCTTGGCACATGCAGCATCAGTTCAAGCTGGTGTGGATGAGAGGCTGTGTAGTCAAACCCGCAGCCTGTTCCCACGGCCAGTGCAGCTGTGCCTTTGTGATCCAGAGTTCAAGGGATGCAGGAGAAAGGGACTGGCATTCTGTCCGGGGGGGGGGGGGATATGCTGGGATCTGGAATCTCAGAGAATGGCGTTTCCACCCTCTGGCTTTGCACAAGGGAAGGCCATGTAAAAGCAGAGGAGCTGCCCAGGGGTGGTGGGGGGCTGGGAGGCCAGAGGAGGCCTCCCGTAAGCCTTTGTTACGATTCCAGCCCCTGTCCCTCACGCTGGCATAAAGGGTCTGCTGGCTGAGAACGCAACAATCCGGTGCAGCTGAAGACGTGGGCAATCGTCCACAAACACCGAAGAAGCCTGGATAGCCTTTGTGGCATCACAAGGCTCTCTGTCGGTGCCCCTGGTTGCATCAGCTCTGGAACCAACCCCTTGCGCTGCTCCCTCAGCCTGGGAGCTGCTTCCAGCTTGGGGATCCTTGGGGATCAGAAAAGTCCCCGGGAAGCAGTAGGGCTGGGGATCCTGACGAGGCCTTCGCGGTGAGTTTGCTTCCAGAAGAGCAGCGTGGCACCGCGGGTGGATTTCCTCCTTGCCCCCTTACTGCCAGTGTGGCACAGGACATCTCCTGGCAGATCCGCTCACAGGCAGAAGGCATCTGAATATGTCTGCTGCTCACCCGTTCAGGGGCTGTTTTGTTAATTATCATTGTCCTCCTCCTCCTCCTCCTCCTCCTCATTAGATGGCATTTCTTTCATTCCTGCTGCATTTTGTGAAAGAGATTTTGGAGAAATGTTTACAAGGAAACGGTGGTGGGGCCTGTTGCTTTTTAGCGTTGTTAAGCTGCGCTCTGCTCCTGGTGCCAGGCTGTTTTCTGTTAAATGGAGGCTCGCTGTGTCGAGAGAGAGAGCCCAGCAGCTCCAAAATTAGCAAAAGCATTAATCAGGTCCCACTTGGATTAGTGCGCCGGGCATGTCTGCTCCAGCCCCCTGCTTTCTTCCTTCTTTGTAAATTAAGGAGCCTTTATATCTACAAGGGGGGGGGCTCTGGAAGGGAATCAGCTGTTTGCCTCTCCCTCCCTCGGCCACCCTTGCATCTCCACCCTCCCCGAGCGAGCGCCTGATTGCCAGTGACAGCTCTACAGAACTTAATTGGCTGGCATGAGAAGAGGAGCTGACATTAATTGGCTGAGCTTGCTCCCCCGTCTCAGAAAGCTTCCCGGGAATCTTATCCGGCCCATCACAGGAGGAGAGAACGGCAGCTCCCGAAACAAACGCCACCACTGCCAATTAGGTGGGGTTATTGTTGAGCTCTGGGTCCTTTTGTGTATGTGGACATGCATTTTCATTCTTTTATTTGGCTCTCCCTGAATGACGTTCGGTTTGGCATTCTGGTGCCCCAGGCAGAAGGGAGTGGCTTTCGCGGAGCGGCTGGGGGAGGGCCTCCGGAAAGGGGACTGCTCCCGGTTTCCGAGGGCCAAGAGCTTTCAGGACAGTTCAACATGCTTGTATGACTGATGTGGCTGACTCAGTGGAGGACCCCACTTTGTCTGATGTAGCTCAGAAGAAGAAAACACCGGCTCAGCCACCAGATTCTGCACTTGGAGCCTTGTGGATCTCACAGACCCAGAAATGTGGGAGCCAGTACTTCCCGTGACACAAACGTCTTCTTTCAATGGGATTTCCCACAGAAAGGAAGGATGGCCAGACATAAAGCAAAGGAAGCTTATTTGCAAAGTATCAGACTTCAGATGCACGCAGGCAATGACAGTCAGATGACAGTTAACGCTTGGGATTATGGCACAGAGATGTGGTTAAAACTCTTGGGATTAAGAATCTCCTCCTCTGCAGCCTCTACGGAGTTTGACTTCCACAGCCCAAAATGTTCACTTTGGATCACGACCTGCAGGATTTTGGGTTTCCTTAAGTTTAGCACCCTCCCTCTGTGCTCTTTTGACAGTTTCCTCCCTCATCCAAAACCAAAACAAAGCTAAGCCGCCATTCTGCTTTGCAAATGGTCCCACCATAAAGGTAGCACAAAAAATTAATTTAATGCCAATCTATTGAGGGCCTACAAGTGTCCCTTTCAGTAGATTAATAGCCCCCCCCCCAACAAAGTTTGAATGCCTGCTCTGTGCTGTTAACAATGTGTTATCATTCGGAGAATCTCTGCTTAATTGTGTCTGAGTGGGGCTACAAAGAAAAGAGACTGGAGCCAGGCTGTATATTCAGTCCAGAGTGCCATTGGCCACACGCCCCCCACGCTGCGCCCATTCATGGCGCTTCCTGCCCCCTCTTTTGTTGCTGGCAGAGATCTCAGCCGGGGAGACTTCTAGACCAAGTGAAGGGGCTGCTAGGCAGGACTTTGGGGCCTGGCAAGAGAAAGACGGCAAAGCCAAGCACAGCAGAGTGCTGGTCCAAGCAAGACCAAGATGAGCCAAGCGCTTCTGTGGGATACTCAACCTGGCAAGTCATATACAGAGACCCCACTGTTGCTTCAGAGGCTTTAAAAACCAGGCTGCCTTTGGTTAGAACGCTGGACTACGAAGATTTGCCCATTTGGGGGGCGGGATACAAAATTGCACACAATTGTGCAAATTGCTTGAATAATTCAAAAATAAGGCTCATGGCTGTCCAGTTTCAGAATGTGAAGCCCGAGATGGGTTGTTTGTGGCATTCTGAGCAACTCTTTAGGGCTTCTCCTTTTGATTGTGCACATACTCACGTACCCATGTGGTTTTGCTTCCGATTGTGCAAATTACAGAGTGCTTGGAGGCAGGTGCTCTCACTTGTCTCTCACTTGGCTCAGGGCAAGGAATTTTTCAAGCCTCTGAAATGCCTCTCCGAGGTGCCTTGTTCCATGGAGACGGCCTAAATAAATGAGACTGAGGAATTTAGCATGTCTCCTTTCTGTCCCCATGTATAATACAAGACCGGCATTGTAGATTTATGAGCACCCTGTAAGTGCTGAACCTTGTTTAGCTCAGAAAGAGGTTTTTATACCTTTACACTCGGAAGTGCCATCTTGATCAAGAGACACACAAGAGAGCCTCCCCCCCCCCCCGTCCTCCCCAGCAATCAGCCTGTCATGTTCACCGGCCCTAGAGGGGATGTTGCAGGAAAAGGCAAGGGGAGAATCCTCTAATTGCAGATTGGCAAATCCCACTGGCTCCAGGAGGGGGGGGGGTCAGGCTAAACGAGGGTGCTTTAACAGGATAACAAATTACTTCCTGAGTGGGTTCTCGGTTCCTCTCTGGGTGGCTCAGTTTACCCTGATAGCCTTCTCCACCTTTGCAAGGAAGGGGAAGCTAAGCCCCATTTCCACCCCAGAAGGAGCAGGAGGAATCCTCTTAGCCCACATCTCTCTCTCTCTCTCTCTCTCTCTCTCTCTCCTTTTTCTTGATGAGTGCAAGCAGAGCCTGAAACTTTCCCTTCCTGGGTCTCTTATCACTGACATTTGCAGAAAAAAGAGGCCCTTCCTTTGGCCAGAAGACTGACAAGTCTGATGGTCAAATGAGTTCAGAGTGAAAAGAAGCTGCCCAAATGACACCCCAGTTCTCAGGTCTTGATTTGCCCCCCGGGTGCCTCTCCGCCTCAACGACACACGACTGAGGAGGTTTACTTGAATTGTGTTCGGTAGCTTCTCCGGCAGCATTTTGAAAGTAAAGAAGGTGGGGTTTTTTTTGGGGGGGGGTTAAGATGTGGCAGAAAAAAACCCATGTTGCCTGTCAACCTGTTATGTCTGACCTCTGCCGCGCGTCAGGTGTTAGCTGAGTGCTTTATGGTACCCTTTATGTTCATGCAAATGTATCTCAGCACAGATGCATTTGGGGAAAAAATATACTTTTTGAGAACTTCTGCTGCTATTGCACTTCTAGAATGTTGGGAGCAACTGATCCCTGAATCAGGACATCTCTAGTAACTCATCATAACACAATCTTAAGAAGTGATGGACAAACTGAACCAGTTGTGGTTCATAATTTTAAACCCAGGCGATGGATCATCCAGTGGAATGTAGGTGATGGCTCTTGGCCAGCCCCTGTTGTGTCCGACATGGGCATTCAAGGCTGCCGATTAGAGCAGGGACGGGAAGGGAGGAATTGTTGGCCTAGATTTTTCATGAGTCTTGACCGTTGGCCATGCTGGAGAGACTGGAGGGTGGCCGGTTCCTCCGTCTCACTGTTTCATCGGAGAGTAGCAGAGGAGAAGACAGAACGGAGGAGCCCCTTTCAATGGCAGCCTTGCCTTGTTCATGAAATGTGGCTCTGCCATAAACCAGGAAAACCCAGCGGATGAATCCCAGAGAGGAAGCTATGGGGAAAACATCTCTGGCAGGTGGCTGGGCAGCTTCTGCTTCAGAACCTAGAGGGTGGAGAAGGGGGTCTAGCCCACGGCCAAACACCCGGTCTTCTCAGCGAAATCTTCCAGGCATTTCACAGGAGTCTCTGTTCTCACCCCTTGATCTGCGGATTCAGATCCTAAGTAGAAGGTGGGCTGCTCTGGCCTTTGGGAGACTTGTTTTTTTTTTTTGCCGGCAAATTGTGGAGTCCAGTGGTAGCCTCTGCCTTGGCGAAGAGCCTGTTGACTCTGGAAACAGGAGGGTCTTTCTCTCAGGCCGCTGGGACTTCTGGCAGGCTGCCACCACTGCCACTGCCGTCTGCCTTGGCTCCGGGAGGAAACTTCTCCCTGGCTCTGGTGCCGAGCAGCACAGGTTGCTGTGCCATGTGTTTTGAATGAAACCTCCCCCCCCCCAATGTAGATGACTTTGCAGATCACCTCTGTGTGATTGGCAATTAAATGATGACTTTTTTCCAGCCAAGGTTTGGGCCCAGGAGGGGGTGAGCCCCACTTTCCCTGCTAACTTCTCACCTGGCCGGACCAATGTTGCCTTTTCTGCTGGAGAGACCTTTTCATGGCGTCTGTTTGGTGCTCATGGCTTGAAAAGAGGGCTAGGGGGAGCCACCTTTAATGGATCACACACACACACTCTCTCTCTCACACACACACATGGATGACCTCCTGTTTAATCACGGGGCAGGGGGAGGGGGAGGGGGACTTATGGTAAACCCATTTTCCAAAGCTGCTGCATGAACAGGAAATGACCTCTTAACGCTGTGCACCTGTTTCTCTCGCCGAGTAATATCCTGGCCCGGAGCTGAAGGTGTCCCGGCAGCCTCCGAGCCTGGAATGGCCCATCGGGTCCATCGGGAATCATCCAACACGTTCTGCGGCATCTGCTTCGTCTGGGAGCCCGGCCCTTCCCCTCCAGGCCTGCCTGTCCTCTTCGGCCTTTAGCAAGTGGGTTGGTTGCTTGCTTGCTTTTGTGCTTGTTTGTTTCTCCCTTCCTGTATTTCTTCCTTTCTTTCGTTATGCTTCTTTTTATGTGGACTTGAAAGACGCGTGATTGACAGCTCTGAGAATAAGTGTTTTCGAGTGTCGTCGGGAGCTGAGGCTGCAAGTCCCCCCACTGCAACTAATCCTGTTTCACTTGCACTCAGGGAGGACACAGCTTCCTGCTGCCTGAAAGCCTTTCTTCTGCAACTCCGCAAAAGGCCCAGGAGCCCTGCTCATTTTTGTATCCAGCCAGTGGACCGGTGGAACCCATTCTTTGCTGACATTGAGGCCAACTGACTTGCGGGTGGCCCTGCCTCCTCCTCCCCCAGTTTGCATCGCATCACACAGCAGGTGGGACCTACAGGCTGATATGCTCGACAAATGCAACAGAGTGCTGTCCTCTGAAGAGGCCCATGGCCACAGAGACTGGCGAAACGTTAGGAAGAACAAGCTTCAGAACACGGCCAAAGAGCCCGAAAAACCCACAACCACCATTAGATCCCGGCCGTGAAAGCCTTCGCGAAAATGCAACTTTCCTTGCAGGCAGAAAACTGGCATGTGGAGGATAATGGCAGCCAAAGGACCTTTCTTCTCCCTGATGTGCTTGGTCTCATTGCAGCATTTGGAGCATGGCTGGGACTGGAGCACCAGCCCCACAACTCACGGGCATTCTTGTTGCAGGCAGCTTGGTAGCAGTGACAAAGACCTCCCTAGGGGAGGGTGGCAGACTTTTCACAAACTCCACCCACCATCCAGGGGCTGGGAACCCCCACCTCCACTGAACACCACCTGATAGGTGTGAGCCTCAATCATTGGGTCTACTTCCCTTTGGCCATCTCAGACACATTGGCTCGTGCCTGGAATTCTCCTTGCACCAAAGTCACACCATCTACAGCACTCCCAAGTTTGCAGTGGTAAACATGGTGATCATAAATTGTCTGTGGACCGTAATTTGCAACCAGGTCAATTGTGTGTTGGAATTTAAGGATATGCCTCCGTCCAGTGGTTCTTTGCTGTTCAGCTCTGTTGCTGAAACAACAACAGTTGCCCATTGTGTTGGCCAGGTCATAGGCCCCTGAGGCTGCCCCTGTCGGCTTGCAGCCATACCGACTATTTCACTTGGAGTTGCACAAACCTGCAGCCTGACTCCTCTTTGCATCCTTGGCATGTGCCGAGGCCCATTCTGCTGCATCTTGCGCATCTAGGAAACCTGAGCGGGTACATGGCTAATTCCAGCTGTCTGTTTGAGACATTCCCTGACAAACAGTTTCGGTGACCCAGTAATGTTATCTTTGTAAATCAAAAATGTAAACATTTAGGTTTACAGCTGCGTTGAATGGATCCGAACATGAGTTATGGTAGGCGCTCAGCGAGGAGTCTGAGTTTGGCTTGGCAGCCTCTTTCCTTGCCTGGAACCTGCTTTTCAAGATTAAATATGATACCCAGCGATACGTCCAAAATGTCAATTACTCCGAGTCTCTTAGGTTTGCAATTACAGAATGCTAGTCATGTTCAACATTTTATGAAACTGCTTTTTTTGGCAAAGCCCGGCTTTCTTTTATTGTAAAAAATAACTTTCAAATCAAAGCATTAAATCACGGCAAACTGGCTAGAAAGGGGCTTTCGTCTGAGCCCAGGCTGCAAGTGATTACGAAGCTGAAAATGGAGCCGGGCTCTGGAACGCTGGAGGTGGTTAAGCGGGCCTGTTTTCTGTTTGTGGAGAAGGAGAACCCGGAGTGACAAACCGGAGGGGAAGACTGAGGCACAGCCTTGCTTGCAAAGATCTAATCTTGCCCAGGCGGTATTAGATCCCACAATCGCTTTAGAATAAAACTTGCAAGGAGCCTTTGGAAACCGCACCAGAGAAGCAGCAGCAGCAGCAGCAGCGGCAGCGGCAGTGGCGGCATCTCTCCTGGCCCTTTGGAAGCACCTCCCGAACAAAGGCTGTCACGTCTTGAGTTTTCGCATCTTCCCGCAGCTGGACGGCAGACGGGGTGTGTGTGTGTGCTTTCAGGCTCGTCCTCGTCAGCGATCCCTCTGGCCTTCCTTTCCCTCCACAGCTGTTGAGTGCTGGGGGTTGAACCTGGGAGCAGGACGGCAGCAGCAGCAGCCGGGGGTGGGTGGGTGGGTATTATGGTTATTGTTTTAAGTACAGTACTTCTTTCTGCTAACAAAAGGCAAGGCTGGCTCTCTCCGCTCCCCTTCCATTCATCTGGGACGCACACCAAGTCTGCAGAAGGCTTTCCAGGGTTTCCTTGTTGGAGCTGAATTAAGCTCAGCACAGGGCGGTGTGAAACGATCCTTCAAAAGACAAAGCAGGCTCTTCACCCTCCTCCTTTCGAGAAAAAAAGGCCCTTCAGAGAAGGAGGGATGAGGCAGGTTGGTAAAACGGAGCCTGGTGCAGAGAGAAGAGCATTTTCCTCCTGCTCCCATGCGTCTTCTTTTGGCTGTCCCAAACCTCAGCCGTCCCCTGAGGTAGAAGCTCTCAAAGCTTCAACCAGACCAGAGTCAATGAGTGTTGCTCCCCAAAGCTCTTCTATATACAGTAGTTTTCCAGAGCAGCAGGACCAGTCTACCTGGGAGGCAATTAAGGCAAGGGTCCTGTGAGAGAAAAGCCACCTTTAAAAAACAACCACCACCTTTAAACTTGCTTGCAAGCACCCGAATGCCATAGCTTCTCTGGCTGCAAAATCTCCTGCCTCTGCCAGGGGGTTCCATTCCACGCAAAGTGGCGTGAGGGTGGAGAGATGGCAGGTGTCTACAGAGCTGCCCAGAATATGGAATGGCCCTGCTGCCCAGTGAGGTACCATCGAAAGAGCAGTCACCTTGTTATGCAGGGCCCCCTGCATTCTGTCAGCTGCCCCCAGAGCAATGGTAGGGCAGGATATCTAGGCGGATCAGCATGTCCTTCTCTGGAGGCACCTGTGCTATAATGACTGATGCAACATGGCCTTTCACAGGAGCCTTACAACACAGGCAGGAGATTCGGCTCCGGGGAGGCTCCAGAAGGGACGGGCCTACATTTCTAGTTTTGATGTCAGTGCTGGAAGTTGCCTAGTTCAGGGGAGAAAATCTCTCTCTCTCTCTCTCTCTCCCTCCCTCTCTCACTGCTTGGCCCAGTTTCATTGCCATGTAGAGGCAATGAACAGTTTGATGGCTGAAGCTGGGAGCAAAGGGGGCTGGCATTTACCCTTTTCAATGCCTCTTGGCCTAAGGTGACCACACACAGAGAGCGAGAGATGGGCCCTGGTATACCCAAGATGGGGTAGATGCAATTGGAAGCTTCCACTGGCCTGGGACAAAGGTTCTGATAGACCAGCTGTGAGCCATCCCTGGGCTAAGGGTATGGATGCGCAGGATGTACAATAAACCCTCTGTTTGCATCTCTTTCCAAGGATTCCTGATCCCCGGACAAAAGTGAGACAAGGAGCGCCCTTCCACCCCACCTCTCTCAACTGAGTCTTTGTGATTTGTGCAAACTGCCTGCAGAAAATTAATGCCTCTTCCATTTGAGAAGAAAAGCAAGTGCACAGGCACACAGCTGAGACATATATATGGTTTGATTGGTTTAAAAAGACACAAACAACCCATTCAAGGCTTCTAGTCCTTAAAAATGCACACGATAAAATAGCGGCCATCACCATTTACCACAATGTGTGATGTCTGCAATGGAACCTTACTTGCAACAAAAGCTTGTTTGTGAATTTCTCCTCACTTTGTACCAAAAGACAGAGTGCCAGAAATGTACATTTTTAACCTCTTCCTCTCTTGGGAAGGACCTTGTTGTGGGTCCTCATCCTTGCATGAAAAGGAAAGACAAGCAAGGACTGGCAATCCCAGCTGAGCCTCAAGCACCCAGCCTCTGAAAGGCAGGCTGCTCAGCGTGAGGAAGCCATCTGAGACACACAAGTGTGTGTGAGTGTGTGTGCATAGGCTTGTCTATCTGTGCGCATGCCCCCTTTTCAAAACAGCAGGCTTCCTTTAAGCATAGTAGAGCTATGGGTATAAATAGGTCAAATTCAATCTAACTTACACCATCTTAAAACAAGTATCTTTGAATGAGACCCTGGGGATTAATTACATGAAACAACAGTCTTGTAATGGGCCTGATATAAATCTACAAATGAGATGTTATTCAGGATTGCCTTTATCGGTAGCCAAGCCTTTGGTGATTTAATTGGGCAATTAAAGGGTGGAGTGGAATACTCTTCTCCTAACTGGAGAAATTAACACCATTTGTATTCCTATCCAAGTGGCAGGGGAGGCGGAAGGGGTTTTAATCATTCTGTGGGTGGCTTGATACTCTTTCCCTCTCTTTACTTCAAAGACGGAGGTGGGGTGCTTGAAGGGGCGAAGGCTTGACCTCAAAATGCTCTTATTGCAAGCTCTGTTTGGCAGGGTTCGATCCAGGGTGATGCACGCATGGTGAGAAGCCAGAGTCCCGCCTGCTTCCTTTGCCACTTTCTTTCTGGGACCAGGGAGGATCCTTGGGGAATCTGCACCTTTCCTCATGTGAAGAGCCCTTTCCACGAAGACAGGGCCCTCTCCTCTGCCGACGCGTCCCTGCTCGTATGGAGAAAGGCAGGGCTGGAGGCTTGAACCAGTGGCGTTGGCCTCAATGGGACCCATGGCGAGTCAAACTGGATTGCCTTGCCAATGGCCCCAAAGGGGCAAACCTTAAGGCTGGGGCTGAGCATCGCCCTCTCCCTCTGTACATAATTCATGCGCTTGGACTGTATGTGTCCGGCTTTCGTTCTCAAAGCGCAAGAACCCTAAAACTGCTGACACCTTCAGAGGGAAAGAAAACCATCAGGCAGTTCTCACATGGGTAATGCGTACTAACAGATTTAAGCAAACAGAGTGAGCCTGGCAGCTCCCAGCGAGCCTGTGGTCTGCCGGCTGAAACGTAAGTCCACTGCATCACCCGCCAAGCCCCCCCCCCGCTGCTTGTCTGCCTCCGGCCTCCTTTATTGCATCTCCAGACAACCGGCGAAGGGGCTTTGGCCACCACATTTTGCCCATGGGAAGATATTCCTCTCCAAATACTCCACACTTTTTGTGCTCCCCCCCCCACACCGCTCTTTTGGTTGGTGGAAGAAAGGCATTGTCCTCTTCCCCCCCCCCCCCATGGATATTCAGGGATCATAAAGGGGGAAAGAAACACCTGTGTTCCAAAACCCCAAGGTTTGACTCACATCCAATATTGGTTATTGGCTTCCATCTGCTTAAGCTTAGAGGATGAGCCCAAGAATTGGTTGGGAGTGGCTCTCGTGGCCCCTTGGGAGCATTAAGCAGTTGCCGAACGAGTCCTAAATCTCTCTCTCTCTCTCTCTGTGTGTGTTGGGGTGTCTCTGAGAGCAAATGAAGCAAGACCCGCTTTTGATTAGCTCACTGAAGAGATGAACCTCCCCAGGGAGCTCTCCAAGGGGATGTCCTGGAGTTCATCCTGACAGGCTGGCGTGCTCCACAGGTTGCCATGCAGAAGCAAGCCAGCAATGGGAGCGCCTGCAGCCGTCCTGGGAAGGTGGACCACAACCATCTGCAAGGAAGTGGAGGGAGGGGAGAGTGACATTGGATGCGATGGGCTTTGAGAACTGAGCCCTTCTGCTGGGGAAGCCTTGCAAGGGGCTCTCAGGGAAGTGCACTCCATGGGGTGGCGGGTGGTGGAAGGAGAAGGGCTGGCACTTTTTAGAGGGGCAAGAAGCAGGCAAACGGCCACACCAGAACACCTAACCTTGCTTTTGGGGGAATGTGTATGGTGTTTTTTTTTTTTTTTAAATACATGGGTTAGGAAAGTCCACCGTGGGATTTCAGACAGGCCAGAGTTAATTTTAAAAATAATTTGCATCTATCAGAGGGTTATATCCCCTTGCAAAGCAACAGACAAAAAAGCAATAGGACAAGCCACTGTAAACATGGTCCATATATAGAACAGAAAATGGCAAAAGACTGGGAAACTGTGTTGCAGACAAGCAAGCCGTTTGTGGCACGTGAGCAGGCTGGGCATCTCTGGTGAACCTGGTGCCCCCCCCATCTACTCTCCACCCTCCCCCTTTGTACACTGCCTGCTAAGACTTTGCCGCGACCCAAATGGGAGGTTGTCCAGGGCACAGATCTCTGTTGCGAAGCTGCCTTGGTGCCAATGGAGAGATGCAGCTGGGCGATCGATCGGCTCAAGCTGATCAAAGGCTCTCCAGGCCACCGACGACACCTGTGCCTCCAATGATGGATCTCGGAGGGAGAAGAACGCCCAAGGACAGGAAGGGGGATTTTAAGAACACAACCCATGGGTGCAAAATCGAAAGCCAAAGAAATCCATGTAAACAGCGACACTGATACATTGTCTCCCATAGCAAGGAAAACAAGACACACAAAGATTCAAAGTTGCTTTTTTTTTAAAAGAAAAGAAACATTCTTTCCGCTTTGATCTAGAAGTGTCCTCCAAAGATAGAATCCCAAAGTCTCACAAACAGCAACTCGGGATTAAGTCTCAGTTCACCGGTCCCCATCCAGTCCATTATGGTGCCCAGGCGTGGATTCAGATCCTCCCTGACTCACTGAGATGGGATGGGAATGGTAGAGATGGAACTCAGTGGCATCTGCTCAGTCATGACCATTTACCCTACTACCTCTCTGGATAACCCTTCCCAGCATTTCTATGTAGCTTTCAGCAAGCATGGGGGGGGGGGGGAGAGAATCATCCCAAAGCACCCCCACAGCATAACCATCATCCATTTTTTAAACTCTTGGAGCCACTAGAGTGTAAACCCTTCCCACTCAGGCAACCACAATTTGAGCCCTCTCCGGTGGATGCTGCTCCAAGGTGGCAGCTGAGCAGGGGCCTTGTTCCCTTCCCAGCAGCTTTCCAGAGCTGGTTGATGGGAAACATGGGGGGGGGGGCACAGAGAGGAAGGGGCTTGAAACATCTCTTTATGCTCCTCTTTGTCGTCCTCTGTAAAGGGACATGGTGGCGCTGCGGGTTAAACCACAGAAGCCTCTGTGCTGCAAGGTCAGAAGACCAGCAGTTGTAAGATTGAATCCACACGACGGAGTGGGCTCCCCTCGCTTGTCCCAGCTCCTGCCAACCTAGCAGTTTGAAAGGATGTAAAAATGCAAGTAGATTAATAGGGACCACCTCAGTGGGAAGGTAACGGCGTTCCATGTCTAGTCGCGCTGGCCACATGACCACGGAAACTGCCTTTGGACAAAACCCTGGCTCTACGGCTTGGAGACAGGGATGAGCACTGCCCCCCGAGAGTCGGACACGACTGGACTAGATGTCAAGGGGAACCTTTACCTTTACCTTGTCATCCTCATCCCTTGAGGGCCAAACTTACCCCTTGCCACCCCTTCTCTCGTCTGCACATCTCATTTAACTCCATTCCTCTCCCCCTGTGAAAATAGTCCTGCTAAAAATAGTTCTTCCACATGGTTCTTCACAGAAGAGGGCCTCAAATGATGTACATACCAGTGAAGGAGACAGGCAGGAATGGCTGATAAGAGGTGTGTACCCCAACGATTGTACGGGAAGGAATATGCATCCATTACATCTGCATCTATTATTTGCCTGCCAAAATTTGTTGTTTGCCTGGCAAAAAAGATACCCGAGGTGGTATATTTGTATAAAAGAGATAGTATGTCAAATTCTCCCAAACAGGCCAATTTTCTGAGCCCCTAAAATAAATGGAATAGAGGAAATTCCATACAGAAGAAAAATGTCTCTCTAAACCACTTGTGTCATTCCACAGACACTGAACAGCATAAACCATCTTGCAGTCTCCGAGATATATGGTCGCTTCACCTGCTTCTAAAGTACAAAGGATGGTCTCAGGAGGTGGGCAAGGCAGAGCCAGCCGCCTGTGGAGAATAAGTTTTGCAGCTGAGGAAAAGCTTCAGTCTGCCCCACCGAGTTCGGCATTCGAATTGGCAAGAGGAAAACTCAGCTGGTTAAGGCTGCGTGTTGGCCTTCTTCCCAGTTGTGGGGAAAGTCACAGGCTATCTTGAGTGTCTGCCATGAAAGACAGTTTGTGGTCAAAAAGTCTGGATAGGTGCCCACCGTCATTAATCATAGGAAGGACCCACTTCTAGTGAACTGTACGGAGGAAGTTGAGACTATGAAAAAGAGGAAGTGCTGTGATTTCTTGGAAAAATCCCCAAATGGAATCGGGTGGCCCAGTCTACAAAGGGGTTATGGGTAGAGCTCCCCATCTCAGTTGATCAGTACTATTTGGCCCCTAGGGACCCTGGCACATGCTCATCTATCAAGACACATAAAACAACTGGAAAGAAAAATTGAACACCTCTTTTTTTTAAGTGCACAAAAACTACATGTGCATTTCTGTGCTGAGTGGGGCAGTGGGTGGGAGGAAACCTGGCATGAAACGGGAATGAAACGAGCTTGGCAGTGGGAAAATGAGAATGTCAAGGAGATGGGCTTGGCCGCCTCTCTTCCAGAAGGAGACAATCCCCTATTTCCACATGGAAGGATAAGAGAAACTGCCGAGGACAAAACCTTCCCCTGTCCAGTGCAGGAGGAAGGATCAGGAAGTGCCGTGTAAGTCAAGCTGAGATCATAAAGCTTAAATAGCAGGCTGATTATCCATCTTCCGAGAGAGAGAGAGAGAGAGAGAGAGAGAGAGAGAGAGAGAGAGAGAGAGAGATGATTGCAAGGCCAGCAGCAGGCTAAGCCTGGCTGTGGAAACTTTGCAGACTTCAAAGAAAGCTCTGATCCTGGCGGGGACCTTGCAGGTGAAGAAAAGGAGACCATGGGATCCAGGCCCGAGGGATCCCAGTAAGACAGACTCATCTCAAAAGCCACAGCTTAATTCTGGAATGCGGAAACTGATGCCCTTTCCTGAACAACAATGACCACGAAAGAATAACATGGCAGTAGGCAACAAAAACTGAACCTTGGCTTTGAGAACGGTCGTGGTGATGGGTAGTGCGACTGAGGTTCTTCTTACTGCAAGGCAGAGAATCATCTGCTTTGACTCGAGAGGCCGTCGAAAAGGCAGAAACATTTGCAATGGGGGTTTATTGAAGATGCTATAAACGCCTTGAAATGGTGAACAAAGAAGATCTGCAGTGAATAACTAAGACCAGGATATACTTGAATACTTTGGTGTACATGACAACGATAAACAAAGCATGCAGCATGCTGAAGCTGATCATGGATGGTGAAATAAATGGCGAAAGACAATAAGGAAAGGAGAAGACCATCTTAGTGGGAGAACCTTAGAAACCAGAGACAGATGCAATGGCCATGTCATCTTTTAGAGTTGGTCTTTCCAAAGCCAGAACAATCGTGAGAATGCCAACCTCTAAGAAGTTGGTGGAGGAGGAGGAGACAGCTGCAGCTGCTTTTCTGTCTCCTCCACTCAATGGCTTTATCCTGACCCATTTCCCACCAAAAACATAAAAATAAAAGTAAAAACAAGAATTTAAAAAAAGGAAAAGAGGGCCACCACGGGCCCTTGAAGAGGGCAACTCCATAGGTTCAGCCTCCGTTCTGCTGTGTCCCAGGGAGGCTAAGGAGCTTCATAACAACCTGAAGGACTTCTCCCTGCGTGGTCTCCTTTCCTTTTCCTGCCTGTCCCCTTTGCATCTTGTGTCATAGATAATTCTGCTTGTAGGTTGAGGGCAAAGACGGTCTTTTCTTTACTTACTTTACACTCTGGGAGCCCTTAAAGCTCTGTTGTTGTTGTTTAGCCGTTAAGTCATGTCCGACTCTTCATGACCCCGGAGCACACCAGGCCCTCCTGTCTTCCACGGCCTCATCCTCTGTCATCCCCTTCTCCTCCTGCCTTCACACTTTCCCAACATCAGGGTCTTTTCTAGGGAGTCTCCTCTAGAAGGGGGTAAAAAGCTATAAACATTAATTATACCAAATGGCTAGCAACACTTAAAGACAGGAATTGCAGACTCTCAATTATTATTATAGAATAATTAAATGCAATAAAAAAGGACAATCAAAAGCATGTAAAATAAACAGTTAATAAACCAGTCCAGGGCCAGACAGAGCAGTTGCTGACTGGAAGGCATCGGTGCCATCGCACGGCAGCAGAATATGGTCTCTGCAGATGGAAGGCCATGGGGAAAGGTGCTGGAGCCGACCCCTTCAACACACACACACACACACACACCCCTGGCAGGGAAGGGCTGCACCTACAGCCCAGGAGAAATGCCTTCTCTGATCTGCACTTCTTCAACAAGCAGAAATAAGGGCATTATCCTGCAGTATTCATGTGTCTCTAAATCCTGTGACAAAATCCTCTCCCCCCCCCTCAAATGCATTGTGTGGGGATGGCCGCAGTAATCCGGGTACTGCCAGCCAACTGAGAAAATACCGCCAGAAATGAGCAGGGCACGCAAGCTCTCCTGCCAAGCTCCTCAGTGTGTAGGAACACAGGCTGTGCCCCGACAGGAAGAACCCACATTGGGGGGGGGGGAAGCCTGGGGGATGTTTGGATGCTCCCTGGTACCAGATCTGACGATGGGGCTCAAATCCACCACTGCCTTGAACACGAGTGACAGGCGGCCCTTCCCTTCCCTTCCCTTCCCAGTGATGTGGATGTTCAAGAGGTCTCATGAGCATCCTGGTCTGAGGATCGCTGTGTGTGCCTTGGCTCCTGAAGAGCTGCCCCTTTACGGAAACAGCCCCCCTCCTCCTCCAGCAGGAAAAGGCTGTGCAGAAAGCGCCCCCCCCAAGACCGACCGACCGGCCCCTCTCTGGTGCAGCCGGGGCTGCCTCCCACATCTGCCGCTGCCAGTGCGCCCCCCCCCGGAGGGATCCTGCCGGCTGCCTTGCTGTTTCCTACGGAATCAGGGAACCTTTCTGCCGGCTAATCCTCCCCCGGCCACCTCCGGCTCCTGGGTGTCTGGCCAAGGAGGCACAGCTCCTGCTTCACAGCTGCTCTGATGGGCCCGCTGGGTGAGGAGGTCAGCGCAGGCGTTTGGGGGGTCAGGCAGGGGCTGCCACCACTTAGAGAACTTCTTAAAAGAAAAAGAAAAGGGGGTGGTGGGGTGGGGGGGGTGATGGCGGCGGATGGGGAGGGCAGTGCCGGGAGGGCTGAGAGGAGCATGGATGGAATGTTCAAAAACCAAACCAAAAAATGAAAAGCAAGGCGCCCGCTAATATTTCCAGGGGGTAAAGAGTAGCTTATGTGGTGGCTGGAAAAAGTTGGGAGAGGAATGAATGAAACGGGGCCAGATCTCATCATTCCACCCCTACGAGGGGTCGACCTTCGGCCCCTGGCAAATCTCCCAGGCCCGAGAAGGCCAACGTTAGGGTCCTCTTACTGGCAAAGCAGGGCGGGAGCCCCGCCTGGGTGTTCAGAATAAGGTCTGACTCCTCTCCTTCCTTCTCTTGCAAAGGTGGATCTTGGTTCTTTACTCTTGCGTGAAGGAGATTCCCACAGATCTGCCTCAAGAATATCAGATCAAAGGAGCCTGTTAGCTCCCACGACACGCTTGCTTGTCTGTAAGGAAAGATGACCAAGCTAGAGGTCACGGAAGGCTTTCTGGCAGAGCTACGAGAGCTTGACCTCCTGGACAGCAGCTGCCAGAATCGGAAATGAGGGTGTGGCCAGTGGCCCTTCTGGCCTGAAAAGGTGAGTCCTGGCCTATCGGGCAGCTCCCAGGTGTGTTAACCTGGGTTGTCTGGGGCTGAGCTTGGGGAGATTGCCTTGTGGGCCAACAAAGAGGAAACCCCTGCAAGAGAAATCCAACGGTGGCCGGGGGCCTCCCCCTCCCCCTCCACCACCCGTTCAAAGCTTCCAGAAATAGCTTTGAGGTGAGGGGTTCTTGCTGCTGATGTAGGAGCAGAGACGCTGGTCCCAGGGCTGAGCTGAGCATCCACCAGGGCTCTGGAAGGAGGTTCACATCGCCTGGACGTCAGTGTGAGCTTAATGAATTCAGACCAACGAGAGGCTTAAGAAGTGACCCGGAAAGCACTGGGACATGGAAGGACATGCTTTTCAGATTGTGGAGTTCAAAGTATGCAAATAAAAATGTACATCTTAAGATAAAGTGTACACAAAAATGGACATGTCCGAGGAGCTTTTGTGTAAACAAACAAACAAACAAACAAACAAACAAACAAACAAACAAACAAACAAACAAACAAATAAAAGGCCATGATGTTAAGAGGAAATGCTGGCAGACGGTGGGAAATGGGAACTCAAAAATATGCAACTGAGGAAAAACGCACCAAAGCCACCATGGCAGAGTCGTCCTCTTGTGCCATTTTGCCGACTCCGCGCAAGCCATTCCGATTCTTGTTTCCTCCTGTGTTGTTTATGTCCCCAAACACTTTGTCTTCTTGCAGAGGGAGGAGCATAGCTTTGTGGTTCCTTCCTTGGCCTCACGTGTGAGAATGAGAAGAGTGATGCCCTGACCATCTTCCTCAGCTTCCCTCCCAGATCTCCCTTTGGCTTTCCTTTTCTCTGCACGGAATTGTAGTTTGCAGTTTTTCTCTGGCTAGGAATTTATGTTCCAGCTTCAGGGTGAGGCAACCGGCAGCCCCACAGAGGCAGATGGACTTCACATGCCATCATTCCCATTCAGCATAGACAGAGGTCATGGGCTTTGCAGTCCACCTCCACCCAGAGGGCCCCTGCCTTCCGGCACCATGCGGAGCAGCCGGCACATAAGAGAATAAGGTGGAGGCGCAAGGACACGCACTGCGGCACATCTAGGATTGGGTGCCTGATGGAGGGAGGCTTTTTTCTTGGGTTTTGCTCCTTTTGCTTCCGAAATGCTTCACACAAACCCAGCCAGCTGTTTTTAAAAGAGCGCAGAAAAGACCCCTTAAAATGAAGGATGTACCTGGAGACACAAAGCCAGTTTGGGGGCTTCCTGCCCTCCCCTGCCCCACGTCACTGATTGAAGAAAGTATCTGTAGCTCCTCACAGGGCTTCTCCTTACTCTGGACAAGAAAAAAAGGCTGGCTTCTTGCTTCTCGTTTTATATGTATATATAATATATATGGAAGTTTTTAAAGACTGCTCCTCTGAGGTTCAGGGGGTGGGAGAGAAGTGATGGTCTGGAACCCATTATGGATCAAAGGGAAATGGGTGTGTAAGAACCCAGTAGACACATGAGAAATGAGGTCACTCCTAATAGTGCCCCCTCCCTCTACCCCCCCCTGCAAGTGAAATTTCCCATCATGCTGCCTGCAGACACTAAACAGGGATGATAGGATAGACCCAACGGCCTCAGCGTCTCTCTCTCTCTCTCTCCCTCTCCCTCTCCTGAGCCTGTGTCTTTATCTCATTTTCGACAGACCTTCCACTTGACTTAACACTAACATATGTACAGCCGACATTTCAGGAATGCCTTACAAATTGCCTGGGTGCGATGGCGTGATTAGCAGCTGAAGGGAGCCCTTCTCTTTGGCGCCTTCCCTGCCCCATGGAGCTTGTTCGGAGGACAACGCGTGGCGGGGACGGCCCTGGCAGAAGGAAGGGGCCAAGGAGCACCGAGCCCAGCCTTCCTGAGCACCCGGTCGTTCTGCTTCTGCTTGGTTTCACATTTCTCAGCCGTGAACCTCCCCACCTTGGCATCCGTTGGGGGTATTTGACGCTCTCCCCCTTAAGATGTCAGCGGAGGTGTTTCCTACAGGGAGACAGTAGATAAATCTGGAATTTAATGGTGGCGGCTGTTATTTACTCTTAAATGCTCCTCCTGGATTTTCTGATGACAGAAACTGATCCAAAGATCTCATGCTAAGGGAAATCCCTGTGATCTTTGGTCATGAGAAGATCATCCAGGTGGCTGGAGCAGCCAGCAAAAGGCCGAAGAAGGCAGTGGAGGAGGAGGAGGAGGAGGAGGAGAAGGGGCCGTGGGGCTCACCGGGCGGGGGGGGTAAGAGGAAGCAGGTGGCACTCCCGGCTGATGACAGATGATCGTCAGACTCTCTGGAAAAGAAGCAGGGGAAGAATTCCTCCGATTAAACGAGAAGCAAATATGCCTGAAACACTCACAGCCCTGACCGTAATCAAGTCACCTCCACTGACACCAGAGCAGCTTTGCTGTTCCATCATTGCTTCTAAACAGAAGAGTGTGCGTGGCTTTCCAGGTTTCCAAAGAGAGAAAAAAAAGGTTTGCCTTTTGGAAACCCAAGCGAGACAGACAGAGACCACAGATCCCTGAAGGACAGAGATACTGTAGAGCTAAATTGCTTCTAGTGACTTGATGTGGGATGCCCTAGGCCCGTCCCAGGGACATGTCATCACGTGCTATCCCTCTAGCAAGGCTTTTTGGGGCCTCCCTGTCAAGAAAGGGCAGTTAAGAGCCACAAGCTTTAAGAAGGACCGGTCCTTGGTGGAGAGGAAATCCTCTAGAACTGGCTAGTGGGTATGCCTCAACTCAGCTGGACTCCTCACGAGAAATTCCCCAGCATAAACTGGAAATCACCCACAAAATATGTGTGTGTGTATGTGTGTGTGGGTGTAGATGCAATTCTGCTGCGCTGTAAAATTTGCTACTTCCATAATAGGTAGATTTTGGCTTTGGACAATTCTTGACCGAGACCACAATTTATGAGCTCCTCCTTTCATGAAGCTACAAAATGTGAGCTTTATAAAGCAAGACTCTGTTATGCCAGATGGGTGCAACTGTTTCTGCCCGGTTTTTTTGGAAGGTCCTGATATCTTCCTGAGGGCAGGAGGGGATTTTCTGCTACCCACACAGCCCAGTTTGCCTGATTCCCAGCAGCGGCAACTTTATTACGCGGGCAGGACCCCAAACAGATGCCAGCCGCTCTCCATCCTTGAATCGCTCCAGGCAAGGTGATTTCAACAGCCTTCCTGGGTACAGCTTGTTCCATCCTCTGAGATATTTATAGCATTGTATAAGGGAAAATCTTGTAAATATTTATCCTTACTTTTGCCAGCTGCCCTTTAATGCCTTCCTCTGACAGCTCATGGGAAGGAAGGAGGCCTCCTCCCTGAATACATGTTCTAATGCAGGAATTCCGTTTCTGTTTTCCCGAGCAGAGTTTCCAAAAGTATTTAAAATTTCAGAATTCTAAATACGCATGATGTACTCACAAAACACAAGATGTTCTTTGCACCAACCATTGCATATACCAGATATTTATTTATACATTTTTAAATTTATGTAAAATATTTATGCCCCTCCTTGCAAAGAGATACAGAAGACCCAAAGGGGCAAAAAAATATTGATACAAAAATATCTGCTGCAATGAAAACTCAGGCTGGTGTTAAATGGATGAATAGTCCACCACACACTAAGAAAATACATATCGCCAAACAAAATGTGAAGATGCATTTTTAAAAAACAATCCAAGATGCCTTTTAAAAAAGAGAGCCCTGAACTGCTAAGCAACGAACACATCTTTGTGCAGTTCATTTTGACTGTAAACAAAAGCAAGGCAAGGGTGTAACCAGGAATCAACACAAAGGAAGCAACAAGGGGCCATTCCAGTCCCAGGGGCAAAACGTGTACCCACAGACCTGCTGATGGGAAGCAAGGACCCAGTCATGTCATGTCCAGGGGTGTTCGCCCTTCCTGCAGTAGCCAAGCCGCAGTTACTTCTCGGGGGTGGCCGGGTGGGGTGGGGTGGGGTGGGGGAAGAGAACTTGCTGAGGGTCTGCCTTTTTTAGCCCCCCCCGCCCCCGAGCTCTGCCTGCTTCTCAGAAAGGGACGTTGTGGGGCTTGGAAAAGGAGGGGAAAGACAACCTGAACCCCCATCCTGGGAAGTCACACTTCCGGATATTAGGGAGAGTGGAGCCACGTTCCAGGCCGGTGCCTCCTCAGCACGGCTCCAGGGGAAGCAGGAAGGACAACCCGAGGAATGCCAGATTCAGACCGACCACCATCCTGTATGCTTTTTCCGCAGTTAGCTAATCTCTGACTTCCTAATTCTCTGCAACAAGGAGAGAAAACACCCAATTAGTTCTCGTTCCAGCTGCTGGCCTCGGTTCTTCCTTGGCTTCTCCCATGGATCCCTCGCTCACAAGCCTTGTAATTGGAAGCGGAGAAGGAGAAAAAAGAAAGGAAAAACTGAGGAAGGCAAAAGACAGCCAGCGGGCCCCCTTTGCCTGGTTAAAGATGAGCCTCCCTTGCCTTTCCTGTTACAAAGGCACAAGTTAAGATGCCCCGAGAGCCTTCTGGCCTCCGCCATTGACATCTCTTCTGTAGCATCTTCACAAAGAACTGGAAATATCCAGATCTTCTCATGACAAGGATCAGGTTGGCATGTCTTCAAAAGAGCACAGAGAGGACTGGCCAGGATAAGAGCCCTCTGCATATCCCTAAAAGTGGGGCTAAGTAGAAATCAAGATTATATATATATATATTTTAAAGTGGAAGGAAATGAAATGCACCCACAAAACCCTTCCCTGGCGACTGAACAGAGAAACCTTTCCATCAAAACAGCGCTGTTCTCCTTCCATAATATTAGGGGTGTCGCTGATGTCAGTGATAAAGCCCACTTCCTCCAAGACAGGGTGCTTAAGCGACCTGAGATGAGGACAAGCAAAACCCTCCTAAGCAACCAGGCCAGGATTAGTCAGAGTCTTACTAACAAAGGACTTCTGCCTTTCCCAACTATTCCCAAGGATTCTGCCTTTCCCGATTTATTGCAAATAAAAAGGCTGAGAATTTTACTTTAGGTCAAACTGGAGACTAAGCAAGGTTTGTCCGCCAGTCAAAAAGACTCCAAAAAGTGAAAGAGGGGAGCTTCAGGGTTTTGACTCTGATAAATGAAAGTGTTGCTTAGATATCTGAAGGGCAGGATCTCTCCCCCCCCCCCAAATGAGCCTTCCAGCCCTTAAGATCTTCTTAGGTTTAACACATGGAGGACCTGCTCAGCTGTCACTCAACAGGGTGAGGGGGGGGCAAGCAGGGAAGGTGCCTCTCCTGGTTGTTGTTCCAATGACAAGTCACAGAAAAGAAGGCTTGCATCCTCAGAAAGAGGGACCAACTTGCATACAAGTCTATATACCTTGTTTTCCTGAAAATAACCCCTAGTATGATTTTTCAGGATGCTTGTAATATAAGCCCTACCCCAAAAATAAGCCCCAGTTCAGTGAAACCCTGCCCTCCAACATTATGCAGCAACCAGAAGATGACATGACTGTATTTGAATAAATGTAGGTGTGCATGGGTGAAAAAAACCCTGAAAATAAGCCCTAATGCGTTTTTTGGAGCAAAAATGAATATAAGACCCTGTCTTATTTTCGGGGAAACACGCTAGTGACTTAAATTTGCAGATGCAACATGAGAAATGCTTTGTTTCCTTTGATCAGAAGAACTACAATGCCCCTCACCTGATCAGGGCCAGGGCCCCTGCCTGCCTCCTGCTGGGTCTTCCGCCTAGATGCTGCTCCCTGTGGATGATGGTCATCTCACAGGTTCTCTCTCTCTCTCTCTCTCTCTCTCTCTCTCTCTCTCTGTGTGTGTGTGTGTGTGGTCTATCCCACTGCATGCCATCTGTGGGGACCTCAAAGAGAGGGAAGAAGAGAAAGGAAGACCCATGTGTGCTTTTTGGAGGCAGGGACGGAAAACAGGAATCAGACCTCTTGGAGGGATCGGATTTAAGAGCAACACACAACACCTCTCTTCCCTTTTTTGATTTCTTCCTTTTCTTCCTCACCACCTCCTCATGTTGCCTCTACAATCCCAAAGATGGAACTTTAATACAGATGGCCAGGAAACAGGAAACCCACCCACTCATCACCCCCTGCAGGGACTGAGGGTATCAAGTGGCTGGCAGCCCCATGGATCCTGCCAATGGAGAGATTCCTCTTGCTTCTTCCTTCCCCCACCCCCAGGATCTGTAGTGTTGAGGGGGGGTGTCTTTGGGGAGGGGGCCTTACATGCAGGCTGGGGTTGTAAGCTCCACTTTTGGAGACACTCCGGATAGCTTTTGGGAAGGACCTGTGATGATTACGAGTCTCCTTGGGGGAAATCTCTACCGTGCTTGACAGCAGATCCGCTCTTTCAGAAAAGCACAAACTGCACGTCCTGCCGAAAGCTCTGTTTTCAGAGGAGGGACCCAAACATGACCCACCAAAGAGAGGATGAGTGTTGCATCTCTTCCGCTTTCTTCTCCACCTGCTCTCTCCCACTCCCACCATGCCCTGCCTTGTTTTTCTTTTAAAAAAGAGTTCGGGTTGGCATCTTCTAGGTGTGATGTTCTCAGAAAGCCCCCCCCCCTTGTGTTTAAGTGCCTCCAGAAGAGATGCTTGGCAAGGTGATAGAGAGAAGGAGAACCATTTTCCTACATGGGAACCCCACTCCACTGCTGTCCTTGCTTACCGGGGCTTGGCAGGTGATGTCAGTCAAGTTGGGACTAGGCACCTGGTCTCCGTCGTCCCCCTTCCATGGGCTCATCTTTCCTTGTGAGTTCCAGGACCTGTGGCTGGCCCTCAACATCTCCCAGATCAGCACCCGTCCACTTGGCTTCCTTGAAGCACCTCCGCAAAAGGGGTCTCCAACGGGGGGCACCCAAGACGCTCCCAAACGTGCTGATTCAGGGGCCCTGGTCTTTTCTGTGCCCTCCCCTAAGGGAGCACGATCGACGCCTCACTTTCTGCGAGAGTTAATTAAGCGGAAATGTTGAAATACAACAACCTCCCCCTTTTTTCTATTAGGGAGCATATTAAGGTTGTTTGTCATTGCATCACCTGGTTAGTTTTAATTCCCACGTCATGTTATTATGACATATTTTATCATAACTTATTAAAGACGGAGATGTATTGGGTTATCGTTCGATAAACAGAACCATAATTTAAGTGCGTCCTGCCCTTTATTATGTCTATCGGGGAATAAGATTTATTTATTTACTCAGAAAACTTTAATTATGGATCAAGACCAGCAGAGAAAGGCTGACATATCCTGTGAATGGTTTTCATGTCAGTCTCTGTGCTTTCCCACAATCACCTCTATGTGACTGAACCCAGGCTGCTCTCTCTCTCTCTCTCTCTCTCTCTCTGTGTGTGTGTGTGTGTGTGTGTGCGTGTGTGCGTGTGCGTGTGCGTGTGTGCATGCACACTTTAGTTAAATCATGGGTTTCCTGCGTGTGAGGAAACAAGGCATCCTACAGACCTTTCCCTTCAGGCAGCCTTTCCCTTAACAACTGGTGGTCTGAGAGGGGTTTTTAAATGGATTGTTGTGCTCTGTTGCTTTAAATGCATTTTATTGTTGATTTTATTACTGTTTTAATGCAATATGTATTTAATTCTTTTTAAATATTTGCATACATACTGTTTCTAGCTTTTAAATATCATCTTTTTAACGATATAAGCCACCTTGGGTTCTTTCTGAGGAGAAAGGAGGGGTAGAAACAAACAAACAAACAAACAAACAAACAAGCAAGCAAGCAAGCAAGCAAGCAAGCAAGCAAACAAACAAACAAACAAACAAACAAACAAACAAACAAACAAACAAACAAACAAACAAAAAAGGACTTTGCTAACCCCAGAAAAAAAAGAAAGGAGGAAGAGATCAGCGTGTCATGTCTTGAGTTTATTAGAGGGAAGGTGGGATATGTGTGTAACTAGTGTGGTGATGGTGATGATGATGATGATGAAGAGGAGGAGGAGGAGGAGAAGGCAGCAGCGGCTAAAGAGACAGGAACGGTTTTACTCTGCTCTCAATAGCCTTTCCACTATCTTTGGGGCACCCGAGCCCCCAAGGCTGTATGTGACAATCCAACCGGTGGGGCAGAGGAGCCACCGATCTGCCTCCCAGAAGAAACGGATCCGGCCTTCCCCCCCCCCCACCCGGGGCGGAGAGAGAGGGGAGGTGCGGCTCCATCAAACTAATCAAGCCAGAGAGGCTACGGGCGCGAAGCATCAGGTTCCCCGGCGTGCCAGCCGCCGCCGCCGCGTAACTCCCGGGTGACATCTTCTTCCTCCCCCTCCCACCCTGGCTCGCCATTAGCCTTGGGAGCCGCCCGTCAGAGACCCCCCTCATAATTCACGCATTATTGTTCCCGCGATTGTTGGAGCTCTGGAAACTGTCTTTTAATGACCCCTCTGGCTTCATTAGTTTCCTTGTTACTGTTTCTTGCGATTCTTATCAATATCTCACTCAGAAAAAAGAGGGACGGGGGGGGGGGGAAAGCATCACATGTTGGCCTCTTTTATTGAGACAGAAAGATAAAAACAAAACAAAAAAACAGAGGAAGAAATAAGCAGAAACAGGACAGCCAGAAAAGTGAGCTGCAGGACCCCACGGTGGGGGCAAAAGACAGGCTAAAAGAAGCAAGAGGTTGGGGAGGGGGGGCGGTCAGTCAGGAGAAAAGCAGGATGGCAAGAGTGGACCTTGGCAGCCAGAGAGCGCCTCGGGTCCTGGATCCCATGAGGAGAAGCCATCCCGCCCTGTGAGCGCAAGGCCAAGCCGGTGCGGGGAGAACGGGAATGGCCCCGGAGAGGACAGGCAAGGATATCGGCAACCCCGTATTCCGTGGAGAAAGCTGGGGTGGTGGGAGCAGGATGCGACCCCTAAAGAGCCTGAGAAGGGGATCTGCCCCCCCCCCCGGCAGCCTGGCTGCTCCACAACCACCGACTCAATTCGACTCATGTCCAAGAGGTTCCCTGACCACGTAAGTGGTCATCATCCTTGGAGACTTGGGGCTTCCTATGGAGTGCGGTCAACACTCCTTACATTGGGATGGGAAAAACAATCACGCTCACAAACACACCTCTTGCCCAGGAGGCTTCAGACCTGCCTCTTGTCCGGCAAGGAGGGAGTCCTCTCCCTCCTTCCTTTTGCCCCCCCCAAACCCTTAACAAGGGCCTGCGCATCATCTCAACACGGCCCCTCCTCTTCTCCCGTGTCAGAAACCTCTGTCAGGCAAAAGTTGGGAGAAAAGGACCTCTTGGGACAATCCTGATGGAGGGGCGGCTTTTGTTTTAAACCCGGCTGGGCTCATCCATCCCATTCTTAAAAAACATAGACTCAGGAACCCCAGAAATTCTCTTTTGCTTCCCCTGAAAACTGTGGGCATAAGGGAGGGGTGATCCCCCAGGGAGGTTTTGCGAGAGGGGGGGGGTTTCCATGAATGTAAAGGGAGAGGAAGAGAAAGAGCGAGCGAGGGAGCACGGGGGGGGGGGGGGGAAGAGGCCTGCTCTGTGTAAAGAACTTTCCCCGTCTCTCTGACTCTTGCCTCACTTGCACAGCTATAAAACAAGAAGTATGTGGCATGCTCAATCGATTATGCCTCCTAATGCACTCATTGTGGAGGCAGGTAATTCATTTCAGGCGGCTCCTCTCCTCTCCCCCCTCGACCCCCCCCCCGCACTCCCCACTCCTCCCTCTAAGCCTCTCTGCGAGGGAGGCAGGAGGCCCTGGGCTGCCTGGTCCGTCCATCCATCCCGCCATCCATCCATCCATCCCTCCGAGTGGCCACTGGGCTCCTTCTCCTGGCTCCGTCCTGTCTCTCGTCTCTCCACCCCCAGCAAGAGAGAAAGAGAGAGAGAGTCCCCAGCCGGCAGCCCTTCCTCGCCAGAGGTGCGGCCGTTCCCACCGTGAAACAGAAGGCCGCAGGTAATGACTTTCACACTTCATCCATATTGCTGCAGCCACCGCCGGCTCCTCGCAGCTGCATCCCGTTATTCCAGGAAGGGGAACGGGCACAGGTTTCCAAAGAAAGGCAAAAAGAAAGACAGGGAGAAAAACAGAATGAAAGAAAGACAGAACAGACGAACAAACAAACAAACAAAAGAAAGACAGAAAGAACAAAAGAAAGAAAGGAAGGAAGGAAGTTTCCGAAGGACTGGAGGATTTCATGGTAGGCAGGCAAAGGTCCCTCTGTATGCACAAGGGTTCCTAATTTTGGAACTGAGCAGAAGATGTTAAGGGGCATCTGGCCAGCCAGTGGAGCAAAGGCGGCTGGCCTCCCTGGCAGACGCTCACCAAGGCTCCTGGGATGGATGGGCGTGCCTGCCAGTGGCTGTGGACCTCCATGTGCCACGTATTCCCAGCTGCATGTTTGTTTCTCTCTCTCTCTCTCTCTCTCACTCACTCTTTCATTCATTCACTCACTCACTCACTTTGTCTGCATGACATGCCAGGGGCAGCCTAAGAGCTTATCTCAGTCTCGAGTTACCTCAGTTCAACCGAAGGTGTGATTCAGAGTGGATTTATTTAAACTGGCACATAAAATGAAGGGTGTGCGAACCCTCCTCTTTCTGCTCCAGCCATTCATTTCCGTCGACTTCGTTTAAGCTGAAAATGCCCAGCTATAAGAGGCCGCCGGCCTTTCTTGCGCTTGGAGGCAGGAAGGTTGATGGAAAGCTTTCTTTCCAGCCTTCATTCCCACCCTGGATTCTTCTCTCAACCTGAACTTGCTTTTTGGAGGGCAGAATGAGGTTCCCTTCAAGAAACCCCCCTTCCAGCCTGACGCTTCCTCCCACCACCCCACTGGGCAGAGGGGAACGGCTCTTCCTCCTTCCCCCACTTTTGGCTGACCCAGAGCAGAAGACCCGCTTCTGGTTTCAATCCTGACACAGCAACAAGATTGTGAGGGCTTCTCTCTTTCTTCTCCTTCTGGAAACCCTGGGACTCTACATGGGCTTCGTCCCACTTCTACCACTGCCTTGAACCAGAATCCAGACCCTTAGGGACTTTGTCACCGGAGCTTTTCAGACCCCTCCCCGCTTCTGCGCTCCTCTCTTGAGCTTACCTCCTCCGATTCTGGTATCTTGTTTAGTTTACTGCTTGCCAGAGGCACTACAGTAATGCATGCTGTTCCTCGGTAAATTATTCTGCATATTTTGATTCTTGTGTGTTAAATGAAATAGCTTCCCGTGAATTCAAGTTCTTTGGACGTATCTGTCTAGACGTACAGCCGCTGAGATTCAAGGACCCCTTAGAGGGGAGTCTTCTCAGAACATGTTTAGGTTCTTCTGCATCTCTGGATCATATGCTTGGTAACATGCTCTCATTCACACCATTCCAGTCTTCGAAAGAAAGATTCCTAATTAATGTGAATTAGGCCAAGTCTGCTAGACCAAAACTATGGGGTGTCCCATTAAGCCTATGAGGAAATCCTCCTGGTCTGGAAAGAAAGGAGTAAAGGATGTGGAAAGTTATCCGTTTCATGTCTGTTGTGATTCTCAGAACCTCACTGGCATTCCTATGTTTTGTAATTAATTAACAAGGTGTCTTCCCTTCCTGTACAGAAATGAGTATTTTTGTGTTTAACATGCAATTTCCCTGAAAAGTACCCAGAAGCACCCTAAAATATCCAACTCCACCATCGGTTAAAGCATATTTATCTGTGTTTTTCAAATGTATGTATTGTTAGTCATGTGCATATTCTATTTTTTTTGTCTATCAAAACTCATCACAAATTTTTGTTGTTGTTTAGTTATTGAGACATGTCCAACTCTTTGTGACCCCATGGACCAGAGCACGCCAGGCCCTCCTGTCTTCCACTGCTTCCTGGAGTTGGTCAGATTCATGTTTGTAGCTTCAATGACCCTGTCCAACCATCTCGTCCTCTGTCGTCCCCTTCTCCTCTTGCCTCACGAATTTTGGGAATGCACAAATGTTCTGATCCCAGCTGTGCTTTGTCCCATTGCTAGTCTCAGGAGATGAATGGGTATTTCTGTAGGGAAAGGCAACCCCGGTACAGTTCTAGAAAGGAGAAGTCGTCTGCTCCACTCTGAAGCCAGTCATCAAGACCCCGGGTCCCTCTTGTTCACCTGTAAAGAAAAGTAAGGTTTTTCCCCCCTTCCTTGCTTCGTTTCATCAAAAAAACAAAACAAACAAAAAAAAAAACAAATGACACATGTTGGTTTTGCATGTTGAGCAGCCGTGTCTTGTGGGATTCGTAGCCTTTATGCAAGGAACACATTTCCAAACCAAACAGAGCACCAGCTTTCCCCAGCAGCCCAGTCCTGCCTGGCAAGACCTGAGAGAGGTGCATTTGCTTGCCCTTGCTATTCTGCTACCTGAGTCTCTCCTGTCCTCAGGCAAGGGCTAGCCCTGTGGGTCAGCCATTTTCTCTGGCATATGAGTTTTCCCTCCTTCCCTCCCTCCCTGCACTGAGGCTGATAGGAAGCACTTTCTTAGTAAATCTTTGCTAAGCACTGGAACAAGGGAGGATTTTAATTACACATCGGTTCATGTTTATACCAGCTTCGTAAAGTCCCAGAAGACCAAGAGAAGAAAGATGGGAAGTGTGTGTATTTGTGTGGGTGTGTTTCTTCTAAGTCTTAGTGTTTCACTTCTAGCACTACTGTGCATTCGCAAAGTTAAGATGGGATTTGCATTCCCCAGGTGATTGTTCCTCCACCCTGCTTTCCTTTGGAGACCTCCCCCTTTTTCTGGAGAGGCGAGAGGGCCTTCCCAAGGCAAACCTATCGGTCCCAACCTCTGCACCTTCTAGCTGGTGTCAGACTTCAGGCATGTCTTTCGAAAGTTACAAGGTACTGAATTCTGGGCTGCTTCCCCCAAGGCGTCCATCCGTCCCAAACAAACCAGGGACCCTGTTCACATGGAGATCCTGTATGCACAGAAGGATTTTCCCCCTCTTTGGATGGTGGCTTCTGCATGTTGGAAGCAACAGCGGTGGGGCAGGCACACTCCTCTCAGTGTAACGAAGACGCACATGAAGGATGCCACAATAGAATCATATCTTATAAAGGCAGAGCTGGAAGGGACCCTCTGGATCATCAAGTCCAGCCCCTGGGGGAGGGGGGGATCGAGCTCCCAACCTCTACCTAAACCACTGGGCTCTCTAGCAGTTGTGTTGCAACAGAGGAAGGAAAAGGCCTGATTCTCCGAGATGGGACACATGTGAGGCAGCAGCTGAGTTTAGGTGCAACCGCCAGCCTGAAGGCCTCCCTGATGATGGGAGCTGTTTGTAGCTGGAACTCCCTGCTGGGTCTCCTCACTTTTTAAGCTCCGGATGGAAGCCGATCACTCGCCTGAGCTGAAAGCAGAGACCCCCCCCTCCAAAAAAAAAATGGTCTTGGTTGCGGGGAGGCGGAATTCACTGAACAGTTGGAGAGGACAGAGAAAATGGTTGGGAAACACATGGATAAGTCCCGAAGTCTTGAAGGTGGGGAGCGCCGCGTGCAAGCCAAGACTGTTTCTTTCCAGCCACATGTTCTCGCTGATCTCGTTTCCAGTTGCGTTTGGTGAGTGGCACTGGGCCGCGGCAGCAGCGCTTTGATCATAAAACATTATGTATTTCCCATGAAAGATCAGGGAAGTTATTACGAGTCTGCAAGGAGGGGTCCCTCCATTTTCTAGCCAGCCTGTTCAAGCGAAGGCCTCCCCAAGGATCAAAGCTGACTCGAATTCTTTCCATATGCCGTCCTGTTATCACACGAACAGGCCACTGATCCGTGAGTGTTTGCCAGCGGCCCACAAGTATCAAATGTGCAGACCCCCCTCAAAGAAAGATCCATGATCAACTCTTAGGGAGCAGGGGCACAATTAAGAAGCAATTCTCTCCTTACACGTTTATGAACCATCGTAGTCACAACTGTGTATCTCCAAATCGATGCTGACCCTTTGTAACACTTGCAAGGACTTCTAGGTTTCAGAAAGGATTCTGAAGGGTTTCCCAGTCCCTTCCTCTCTCTAGGACAGGGGTTCCCAACCTCGGGTCTCCCCAGTTGTTCTTGGACTGAAACTCCCAGAAGCCTTCACCACTAGTTATGTTGGCCAGGATTTCTGGGAGTTGTAGTCCAAGAACATCTGGGGACCCAGGGTTGGGAACCACTGCTCTAGGACCCCCATGTAGCTTGCTCAAGGCCTCACGGGCAGCGGGGCGTGCAACTCCGTAGCCCATACAGGATGTGCTCCCTCTGGGTGAGCTCAGCTAGACCCTTTCCAGTGGGTTGTCCAAGTGCTGGCCTCTGGCTCTGCAGCCAGGAAGTTCTCATCCACTGGCGTATCCTGGCTTGCAAGAGGTGCATCTATTTTGAAAGCTTGAAACAAAGCTTTCAAATTGATCTAGAATGACTAGGAGTTCACACAGATCAGTGGCAAAAATGGGACAGACCCGGACAAAAGTGTCCATGCGCCACCATGGCAAGGGGAGGGTTAATGCCAGGAATGTCAATCTCCCCGTGCTTCGTTCTCCGGGACCGGGAGCCACACTCTTTTCCTTTTTGCATTGGGAGAGAGCCGGAGACTTTGTGGCAGGGCCAAGCTGCTCCTGAATGTTGAGAAGCAAAACGAAACAACAGAGAAACAAACAAGGAACAATGGAGAGAGCAACAGAGCAATGAATCAGCAAAGCAGAACAGTTTTTTTGGGGGGGGCTGCTGCTTTCTTTTATGGACATGTGCCGGTTTTACACCTTGGAGGGGTTATTTGTGACTTCCTTTGCAACCAGCCTGTCCCTCTGTAACGTCATTAGGCCCTGGGCACAAGGGAAAGACATTTTCCGCGACGGCCTTCTGAGAGAGCTCCCTCTTCTCTTAAACCAAGAGGACGCTGGCGGTGCTCCGTGGTGCAGCTGGAATCCATAGCTGCCAGCTGAAAACCTCTCCCCCACAGCCCCAGGGGCTGCCTGACTTAAGAGTCCTCTCGTTCATGCTCAGAGACACAGAACTGGGCCCTTCAGGTGGTGGGGGGAGTTGATCAGGCAAAAGGGTCGTGTCAAGCCTGAGATTTATGAGTCCCAGTTTAATTAGAAGCTACATGCCAAACACATTAAGGAACTAATAGCAGCGTTACCATACCTGGAGGAATTACGGAGCAGGCAGACAGCCAAGCACACCCTTGGATGTCAAGGAAGTGGCGATGAACTGCGGGTGGTTGTGTGCAGATTTCCAGCAGGCCCAGGAGTAGGGCTTGGAGAAGCAAGGTGCTCTCCCTCCAGCCTTCAGCACGAGAGACATCATTGAAGCCGCCTGCCTGAATCCTACGCCCTTCTGATAGAGAAAGGGCCAGTGGTGGACAGTCTTCTCTCCATCCCCTCCCACCCCAAACTCTTACAGGAGCTTTTCCTTTCAGCTGCTTGAAGGGCAACGCTTCCCCAGCTGTAACCCTTCCAGGGGCAGAAAGGGGGCTGGCTTTGCACTGTGTCCGACTGACCGTTGGAGCATCCAGGCTGGGCTTGGACCGGCTTGGACGATGGCTCCTCAGGGTTCCAGACTGGGGTGAGGAAGGCAGGCGGTGTTTCTCCCTTCCTGTGTGGGACCGAAGGGAGACACTTCTCTTGGGAAAGGCAGGGCTTGTGCCTTGGACCCTGGGGCCTTCCCCACACAGGACGTCCGGGCACAGAGGAGCATTACTCCCCTTCTGATTCCATCCCCCCCCCACAAGCTTTTTTTGGTGGCTCATTTCTTTCCAGTGAAACCTCCCACCAGAAACGTCTGTGCCTCACATTCGTCCCAGATTTCCTGGCAGAGTCAGTTGCAACCACCCACTCTGTGCCTTGAGCAGCAGGCTCCGCACCACTGTCACCACCACCAGCAGCAGCAGCAGCAGGAGGAGGGGGGTTCCCCTTTGCCATCCATCACCCCTCCCCTCGCCTTAATTGCCGCCCACTCTGGGCCTCCGTGGAGTATTAAACATTCAAATTACGCTGCAGAGCTTTGTAAAGTGCTAGTTACTGACATCCCTAATGGGAAACGACACAGCAACCAGAGGGGCTGTTAACATCAAGCCATTGTCTGAAATTGCTGGGGAAACATGATCATTTCACAGCCGGAGCCCGGCATCGGGCATCGTTCCCCTGGCAGGTTCCTCTCCTGGCAGGCCAGGCTGGTGAAAAGGCCGGCCGGCCAGCCGGGCTGGGGAGGAGGGCTGGGGTGGGTGGGTTTGCAGGCCTTAGGGCTCCCGGCGGACTGACGAGGAGCAGGCAGGGCTTGTCCTCACCCAGAACCCCGCCAGCCATCCCACCAGCAGGGACTGGATGCTCTCTGTGGTTTAGACCACCTCTCTTGGCAATTTTGTGGGATGGAGAGGAAGGAAGGAAGGAAGGAAGGAAGGAAGGAAGGAAGGAAGGAAGGAAGGAAGGAAGGAAGGAAGGAAGGAAGGAAGGAAGGAAGGAAGGAAGGAAGGAAGGAAGGAAGGAAGGAAGGAAGGGAGGGAGGGAGGGAGGGAGGGAGGGAGGGAGGGAGGGAGGGAGGGAGGGAGGATGGGATGACTCCATTTCAGCGGGAAAAGTCTTTTTTTAAAAAAACGGTGCTCCTTGCTTTTGTTAAAAGTGAGGAAACCACCCCCATGCGCTGAGTCCCCCTCCCTCTCCATCTTTATGCTTCAGCTCCACTAATGAACTCAGCCAGCAAATGCCGTAATAATAGCGTCTGTGCTGCTGAATGGAGCTAAATTTAACACACAGCCGGTGTGTGTTTGTGGGGGTGGGAGGGCAAAAGAGGCTTCCAGGCCATCTGCAGGGACCCAAACCAGCTGGACCTGAGGTGGGGCATGATGGTGAACGGGGGCTGCAGCCCAGAGGGCCAGGGAGAGTCCAGAAGGGCAGAGTCCGGCAGGGAAATTCGATGAGGAGGGCAAGCAACGTGTCAGGAAAAGCCCTCTTCAGAGTTCGCTCCGTCCAGGGAGCCCTGGGGCGGGGGCTGTTTCCCCTCGGCCCCACCTGCGATAGGGAGGCCCAGAGCAGACAAGGGGAGGATAGGGGTGTGTGTGTGTGCGCGCGTGCGCGTGTGTGTGTGTGTGTGTGAAGCAGCCAATAAACAAAATGTTAGAACAAAGCACATCATTCAACAGAGCCATGCTGGCAATTGAGCGCCATTATTTGAAATACTCAGGAAAATTCATTCCATTTCACAGCTCACCCCAAAAGCCATCCAGCTGGAAGACAAGAGCTCAGCTCGAAGGTCTCTCCCTCCCAACCCCGCCCCCCCAGCCAAAGGTGCTCGGAAATGAAAAAAGGACTCATTGAAATGATGCCAAAGGAAGGTCTGAATGCCAGCTAGTTCTCCAGATGAGAAGCCACCACCTCAAAAAGGGTCATCCTCCACCCTGCCAGGTGAATGCTGTTGAAGGAGAGGGCATATCTGGAGCAGAAGCTCACTTTCAGGCAGATTCAAGCTCTCTGGACATGGGGAACATTGAATAACACACCTTTGAAGGCCAAGAGGTAAGCTTTGCTCTCCAGGAGGCCGAGGTGAGTCCTTTTCCTGCTTTAGAATTGGCACCGGGACCGGCAGAAGAGGCTCTCGCCAGAAAAAAGCCCCAAACCTCCTCAGCGTGAGCCAACGGAGGGAGGGAGGGCCTCCTCAGCGGCTGGCGCCCACAGTATTTGACACAGAATATATATATATATATATATATATATATATTTAGTGCAGTTTTAACCTTGGCAAAATTCTAGGCAGGTTTTTGCCCTTTCCCTGTCGTTTGACTAAACTGGCCACCGAGACGGATTCTCATCATCATCTGTTCGACAAGCTTGCTGGCTCTCCCTGGAGTTCGAACGCCAATATTCTTTGAATACCCATCTCTACAATCTGCTTAGCAATCTGCACTTCCTTCTGGGTCCTGCCTTTGCATGTTAATCCAGTTCCTTGTACCGAATAGAAGGGGCTTTCGCTCACCTCCTCTCAGGGGGGACTGAACTACATGCCAGGGCAAAAGGTGCCTTTGTACCACGGGTGTGCTTTGAATTCAGACTAAGCACCAGTCCTGATTCACTTTAAACGGGAGTCAAATGATTTGGACCGATTTGGAAGACGTCCAAATGGACAGGAGGTTCCACCAAACAAATCAAAACCTGAAAAATCCTGGAGCTCTGTTCGCCCTTTGGACGCTTACCCACAGGCAAGGTTATCTCTCAGAAACCTTTCTTCCAAAGGAGGCAAAACACTGGCCAAAACCTCCCTCACATTTACAATTCAAAACAGTCCCACAAGAAACCCAAAACAGCAGTAAGGAAGAACACAGGCAGCTTTTAAGCTGGAGCCTGGTGTATGGAGTGTGCCTGGAAATTGCCGGGGCAGTTGGTCTAAGACTGGAGAGAGAAGAGCTGTTCAAAGGTAGCCCCTCCACATTTTGGACGGATGATCTCAAAGAAGTCATCGGAGCATTGGAAATAGTGGCCAGACTCTCTCTCTCTCTGTCACTTTCTGGAAGGCCAGCCTTGGCTGCTTCAAGAGGCTTCCTGCTGCAGCTGCCACAGGGGCCTGCCACAACCAGGAGTGTCTTTATGGGGGGGGGGGGGGAAGAGTCTCAGACTGAACACCACATCCTGCTGCAGAAGGAACCCCCCCCCCCAGGTGAGGAACCGACCAGGGCCGGCTCTTCCCAAGCATGAGTTCCCTTGGCCTGGTGATAACTTGCCAAGAGAAGGGACCCCAGTGGTGTTTGGTCCCCAGAGTATCCAGTTCAGCCTAATGGGGTTGCGATGCACCTCCTGGAAGAGATGGTCTCACTATGCTCAGGATTGCCCCCCACCCACCCCTCAAGCTTCAGTTGGGCTCCAATGCTGGAAGAGAGGAAGAAGGTGGCCCTTCTCTTCTGTCTTCTCTCTTCTGCTCTTCTCTCATGTCTCCAAATTATTCTTGCTCCTTTCCCAATATAAACATCTTCCGGTGGTTTAATTGCCGTCCAGCCTCCTGGATTCAAAGGAGCCACATGGACCAGTTAGCAACCCAGAGACAGAGAGAGAGAGAGAGAGAGAGGGAGGGAGAGGGAGAGGGAGAGGGAGAGGGAGAGGGAGGGAGGGAGGGTCGCTGCTGCCATCCTGCCTGGCCCAAGGGATGTGCAAAGGCCTCTCTCTCCCGCCAAAAGGGCGTCGGTCCAGATGGGGCATCTTTTGTCCCAGCGACCAACCGACCGACCGACCGACCGAGCAGCCGGGCTCCCCTTGGGCTGTTAGGTTTTTATGGTTCAGGTTTGAATGTGAGGGCTGAACAGAACACTTGGAGTGGAAAATCCCCTGAAAGGGATATTAAATGAAATGCTTTGTTCTAATAAGTGCTTTTCACACTTTAGCGGAAGGGAGAGTGCCTTGGAAAACCCCACAAGAGCTAATTACTGCAAATTCACTTTCAATAAAGCAGGCAGTGGGTGTTGGAAGGCGGGGGAGGGGGGGAGGCACTGATGGTTTAATGCTCCGGTGAGGTAGCTGCCTTTTACATCCATGCTCCTTGCTCTGTGGATGCAGAAGCAGATAGATTTTCCTCATGGTCTCCATGGCTAAGCAGGGCCGTCTAGTTCTGTGTTGCTTCATTCCTTATTTTACACACACACACACAGAGAGAGATTGAGAGAGAGAGACTTGCTTGCATGCTGAATGTTTTCATGCAGGTGTTTTTGTTACCAGAGTGGGGCTTTCTACTTTTGATGAATGTTGCACACTTTATAAACTTTCCTGTTGCCATTTTCCCCCCGTCCCACATGGGAAGCCTGGTGAGGTGGTGTGTGTGTGTGTGGGGGGGGTATGATTATTTCCCATACGGCTAGTAGGCCAGTAGGCAAATTAGAAAGGTAGAGCCTCCTGTTGTTTTATGTAGAAAGAGTGCAAAAGTAGTGGATAAATTGTACGTCCGCATGGAATTATTCCTGACCTCAGCTTACGCATAGGCACCATCTTTTAACAGCACGGCCCTTCCATCATCCTAACTCCCCCCCCCCCCAACCTTGTTCTCCCTCAAGAAGCATTTAAAATCCATTCTGGTGCTTTGAGGGCTGATCCTGCTCAGGCAGCCCTCTTCCCCAATGGACTGAGAGTCCTGGGGTTTGATCGCAAGCAGTGAGGAATGTGTGTGTGTGTGACGCAGGAATGCTATGCACACATGCACATACACACACACTCTCGCATGCACGTATGTATGCACCCACCCACCCACCCACCCACGGACAGCCAGCAGGAGATTAGAAGTCGCCTTGAATCCAGACGCTTCCAGGCCTGGCCAGGCTTTCTTTGCCCCATCTTGATTGTATCTGAGTCTTTGAATTGCCCCCCTCCCCTCTTTTCTCACTAACTCCTGGTACCCCAACCTCAAATTATCACCAATTAAGATCTCAGCCCTTGAGAGGAGCCCATAGGGTTTGGTCTGGAAGGGAAAACAGCGGCAGATTTTGAAAAGAAGAGTTGCCCAGGACAGGGCAGGTATGTTGATGGGCTGGCCGGGCTGAACCCAAGAGTTCCAAGGACCATCATCCACAGCCTCTGGCAGCAAGGTGCTCATGCTCTGTTTCAGGCAGCCTCGACCCAGCTGCAGCTCAGGGGCAACAGTCCAACTGCTATCAGGATCCATGGGATGATGGTGCCCTTGAGGCCTGGGAACTTGGAAGGTGTGCCTACAGACGCCACAGAGGGAGAGGATCAGGCCCGGGCCGTGGAGGCAGGGTGCCCTCTGGCACTGACCCTCAACAGGCTCGACTCTCTTTCGGGGCAAAGGTGACAGCAAAATAGGTCCTCTTGCTCCTTTGCTCAGCCTGGCTAATCCTCACAGCAAGCTGATAAACTACCGGGAAGTTTGAAAAGAAAAACACAGGAAGAAGATGGAGGGGAAAAAGTCTGGGGAAGATGGCTCATGATTTTCTGTTGTACAGAATAAATGAAGCGCTCTTCCCTCTTCCCCCGCCCCCTTCATCTGCCACCCTCGACTGCGTCTGTCACGGATTCATCTGTGGATAAATTAGCTTTTCACAGTAATGCCGTGTAAAATTATTTCTGTCACCCTTTCATCTGGCCAGTTTCTCTCACCAGCCTGTCAGTCTTCATTCCGGGACTTCTCTCCCTCGGCCGGGGGGGTGGTGGCAGGGGGCCACCTCGTGGTTTGCTCAGGGGCAGGGGCTGTGGACACGCAGGCCGGCTGGCCTCTCACAGTGGACGGGTGGAGGGTGTTTCCTCCCCACCAAATCGCACATCAGCTTCTGCCTACCGGACAAAAGGGGAGGTGTTTGTCGTTTGTGTGTTTGTGTTTTGTCTTGCTTTTATTTTATGTTTTTATCTTTCATAAGGCAGAACACGCATCCTTGATCTCACATTCCTGGGAGCCATTGCAAGGGGGATTGGGTCCCAGATATTGAGAAAACAGAGCAGGCTGACTCCACGAGATATTGTTAAAATCCGGGTACCACCAGCTCAGGTGTCCTCCTGACCGGTCATGCCTCTTCTCCACGTGAGCTCCACCAACAGGCTCTTGCTAGGTGGAGATGAGGTGAACGTCCCAGAGAAAGTGACCCTACTCTATGATCAAGAGGGTTTTTGAGAGAAGACAGCCAGTCATCTGGTCAAAGGGGACTGATGTTCTCCAGCATGTGTTTGTGCAGATTCAATGCATCTTCCTCCTCTATATAAATTTAATTCTGAATGTCTGCTATTTTCATTTCCCACTTGGACTTTCAAGGAGAAAGAGCAAGGCCAGCCTGGGAGAACTTCCAGAGGAGTTACAGACCGACCAGCATCCTTTGTGCCGTCAGGTGCCTGAGGCGGCCTTTCCATCTTTTCCTTGCTATGGCTTAACAGCTGTTGTCTAAATCGGTGGATGGCTTTCTTTCTGGTCCGGCGTTGTCTCTGTTAAACAAGGAGTCACAGGAAGAGGAAGCCACGTGGGGGTATCGGTGCTATGAAAAATGTTTCCCAGAGCAGAGCAGATCCAGCGCGGTGAGCACATCGGGCGGCACCCGAGCAGACCCCACAAGCCCAGTGGTTTGGCCCGTTTGTTCTTCCTGGGGCCAATCTCCATCCAAAATGCTATCCTGATTTCTACGCCTGTGCTGTGCGCCTGAACCTTGGAGGCACCAGCGCTGGTTCCCCATATGTTCCCTCTTTGCTGAGCAGAGCTGCCGGCCCCAATGACAAAGAGCCCAGCCCCTGTATTCCATTACTTAAGCATTCCAGGCGTGTTCTCCACCCCCGCTGCAAGAGGCCGGCCTCCTTTAAAAATTAAAGGCACTTTGTCCGCATTTTTATTTCACTGTGCTGCTCCCCTCAAAGTAAGTGTGTACATGCACGCATGCACACGGACATACATGCATAAGGCAAGCATGCATCCGCCCACCGGCGTGTATGCACACACACACGCACATGCACACAGAGTCCAACCGGTGGGCCTGTGTGGGTTTGGAATACGACTGCCGATTATCCCCGCCAGCTAATGATACAATAGGCAAATTACACGTCTCTCCTGGTAATGAATTGGAATGGAGGGCCGTGGGGAGCCGAGGGCGGCTCGGGAGCAGCGCAAACCTGTCAGACTCGCTAGACTCCAGCTGTCACCAGGACAACTTCACACGGCAACGGCCTCTGCCCTTCAGGGTCGCCTTCCTGGCCCCTGACATCACTTAACGGGCACTTACAGTTCCATTCCACTCATTCTCGGGCTGTCTTTCACGACCCCCCCACTCCCCCCCTCACGCCTTCCCTCCCCATTCCTCACCAGATCTAATGTGCCTGGATTATCTTTAATTCCCCCCCCCCCCCGGCTGCTGGGAGGTGGTGTCACAAATGAGGAGGAGGAGGAGGAGAGAAAGAGACACTGTTGGTTTTGCTGCGGACAGACGGCTAAGCTGATGCATTCCTGCTCTTTTCCCGGTGGGTCCTATTAGCCAAAGAATTCGCTCCTTTTGGAGGATGCTTTCGCGCTCCTTCAGATTAATTCCATTTGGGAAATTTTTTTGTTTATTTGCCTTTGGAAAAACATGCCCGCTCCTTTGCCCACACGTTCCCGGTCTTCCTCTTTCACACTTAGGTGTCTTCGGATATATAGACCCCATTTATTCAATTAAATGCTCCGTTTGTGCAGTGTTGCCGTTAACATGGGGCTCCTGGTGGATTTGCTCCATCCTTTCTTCAGCATCCAAGATGTGCTCAATGCCAGCTCCCCTTTATCTGTGATTTTCTCCCTGGTTCCTCCAGAGAGGCTGACAAATGAAGACACCACGAGTGACAGGGAAAACAAGGACAGGATCTGGCCTGGCCTGATGAGATTGGGTTGGCGCTGCCAGGGGTGGCTGCCTGTCACACGCTGGTTCTCCTGTAAGGCTTTGTTGCAGGAACGTCTTCTACAGGGCCCTTCTCACTCACGAGGGTGCCAGAGATCTAAAAGGTGGTCCCTCATGAAGGCACAGAGCATGTGGTGGAGGAAACAGGGTTCGGTAGCTCCTCTGCCAAAGACGTTTGCCAAACAGGCCAAACCAAAGTGGGGGAGGCAGTGGCTGCCTTTCTCCATCATGTCCAAATGCTGCCAAAGCAAACCCAACAGCCACCTCTGGGGCGAAGCACGATGCAGCCGGAGACGCCAGTGGGGAGAGCAGACGTTTACAGCCAGGGTGGACTGTTCGTCTCTCAGTTGCCCAGAGCAGGCTGCCTGGGGTGGGGGTTACAAAAAGCCTTGAGGTGCACGTTTTCCCATCGCATTTCTGCCTCTTCGTAAATTTTGGAAAGTTCTTGCCAACAAGGAGTGACGTGAAATTCTTTGCCATTTGTTGCTATACCTCTGCTACGTATGCCCTCTTCACCCCATCTCTTTTTGTGTAACGGTGTTTGTGTGCGTAATGGGCTGGTTTTTATTTGCTCTTAATTTGTATTCCTGTTTTTCATGGCTTTTTGTTTTAAAAAAAATTAGCCTTGTGTTATTGTATTTCATATTTCCCATAAGCTGCCCAGCGAAAGTTTGTGTGAAATCCATTTGCACATCCACCTGAGGCATACTTATTGACATAAACAGGCAAGGCTGTGCTCCAAGGACCCCTGAGGCACCTGGATCCATTTTTAAAAAATGGACCATTAAAGGCAGAAGATGGCCTTTTCAGTTTTAAACAGATCATTTTAAAAAAAGCTAAACCCATTTTGAGTTAACAAACCCTTCGCTGTAGCAACCTTGAGGGAACTCGGCCACTGCATCACTGGAAACAGGACCCTTGTTTCTGCCGCCACCATGTCCGCCGCTCTGCCGATCCGCCTCTTCAGCCGGGCTCTTTCCCCTTCTACTCTCCCTTGACTTTGCAGCCCTCAGTGACTCCCAGGTCCTCACCTCACCCCAAGGAGAAAAGGTGCAAAGCTTCAAAAGAAGAGATGAAAACCTTGTGGACTTGAGACGCTTGAAAACCAGCTTCAGGTTTCTCCCACTAGGAACAGAGGATGCAATGCAGTTGCCTGCAGTTCTTCTTCTTCTGAGAGACAAGGTTATAAGTCAACTCCATTTCAAAAGCAACTGTGCTACGTAGGTACCACAAAGCATGTGGTTTTTTTTTTTTTGGTCATGTCAATTTTCAATGGCATTTTTATTGGCATTCCTTTTGAAGGGAATTTCTAGGTTTTATGCCTTTCTCTTACCAACCCTAAATGGGTAAAGGAAACCCTGTTTTTTTCCAAACTTTTGTGTTTCTCGCGAGGCTGGGGTCACACTGGCAATTTGAATCAAGACTTTTCAAAAAATCAGGTTCAACTTATGTGGTGTTTAAACTGGTAGCTGAATGAAAATCAATTTATTTCTAGGGATTTAAACCGCTTTTGGTGTCTACACAGCAAAACAGCATTGAATTGAATAGATTTTAGAAGCAGAATATTTTTAAAAGGCCCTGCCAGCCAGCTGGAAAAAAACACACACCACCTCGCTTTGCAGTCCATATAAATCGATTTCACTCTTGCAGCGTGTGAACAATGAAATCTAAATTGATTTAAATGATGCTTAAATGCAGTTCTTATTGCCAGTGTGACCACAGCCTTCACCTATGCTCAAGGTGTGATCTCAGGACTGGCCACTAGACAGAACCCGAGAGCATTCTCTCTCTGCAATTTTCTGGGTTGTTGTGAGTGAAACCAACACAAAGCGTTAAAGACTGCCTTTTCAGATGGGGTAAAAAGAAGGCCATAAGGCCAACCTGCCTGCCTTCAAGGAATGAGGAACAAAAAGCAACACTCTAAGCTTTATGAACTAAAGCCAACCATCACTCACCACCCATTACATCCCTTTACTGCTTTTATTTCTCTCCCTGCTTAGTTGAAAGGATCAATGTGGGCTTCTTTTAACCCTTTGCCCAAGAAAAGCATGGAGCGTTAATCGGTAGTCCCTGGCTTTACCGATACATGCAAAGGGCCCACCTCCAAAGGATCCTTACCAAAAGCTCTCCATAGGTTTAAAGACTCCCCAGGAAAATGCTCCCCTCCTTACTTTTCTGTAAACTATTTACGTTTGCTTTCTTTGCAATCCAATAATCTATAGCTTCCGGAATGGTGGGACATGATGGCAGCCAGTCTGTTGAACTGGGGAAATATTTAACAGTCTCAGTTAGTTTTTTTTTTTGTTTTTTTTTTGGCTGCCGCCACAACCCTTTTAATGAAGAAAATGTGAATCTGTGGTTTGCAGAGTCTGCCGGACCTGGAGCCTTCCTGGGGGGGGGGGGGGCTTCGGCTTGAGTCTCAGAGACCGTCAACTGATCTGTGACAGCTGAATTAGAAAAATCTAAATGAAAAGGGGGGAAAATGGCTTGAGCATGCCTAGGGACCGCCATGTTTCTCCTTCCTCAACGTAGGAAAAACATCTCCGTGTTGACTAGCGTGACTCCATGGACCTTCCTCCTGGGGCTCTCGTTTTGCTTTTCTGTCTGCAGTAAAAAGACCCCGCTGAATCACTGGGAACAGACCCAAAGTGCTGTTTATTGGACCAGTAGATTCCCGCTTGCAATCTTGGTAGTCGCCGGCTGGGCCCAGATCAGGCGTTCTCTGTTTGCTCCCCGCGTGGATCCATCCTCGGAAATAACAGGTGGAAGCCCTGCCTGGCCTCATCTGTGCAGGTGAGAGCAAGGAACTGCAAAATGGCCCCTCTTTCCCATGAGAGGCTGAGGTGGGTTGTGGTGCTCTCAATAATTCAGAGAGGAGAGAGCCTGCCGACTTCCATGTTGCCGGAGCCGTGAAACCGCTCCATGTTTCAGTCCAAACTTCACAGGAGACCCCCAACAAACTCCACCCCTGAAAAAAAAAGTTTAGATTAAAGCCAGGAGCAGGTTCACTGTTTCTGTGGCCTTGGGGTCCCCAGACCCCTGTTGGGTGAGTCACCTCCTCCTTAGCCTCTGAGATGTTGCTCTCTCTCTCTCTCTTCCCCTGCCATTGGAGTTTGACACAGCTTTTGTACACAAGGAGCACACATTCCGGTTTGGTGAGCTTGCTCTCTGTGACTTCTCCAAACCCATTCCCACAGGGAAATGACTTGAGAAACTCTTTCCTTTGTGATTTAAATTCACCAGTGGATCATCCTCATCCTCATAAATATATCATTCTCATCTTTAAAACTCTTTCCTTGGGAGTGTGTTACAGGAAATCTACTCTAGTTTTTATTTTAAAGCAACTGAGGACATAAAGGAGAGCCTCAAAGTGACACCAGTATACATTTTAACTAGCTTTCCTATAAGTAAATAATTTACATGTCACATATATTTATTACCCTTCATAATTCTCTCCTGGCTGGTACAGGTTTAGCCATAAGTGATTTTGCTAGTATATATTTTTTCACACTAGTGGCATGTAATAAAGTAATTGTGTAATTACTGTAGCAATAAATTGTCACCTCTGTAAGTAGATTTTATTGCTCACAGCAAGCTGGAATTAAAAAAAAACACCAGTGTCTGCCTTGGTTTCTTTTCAGGGCTGTGGTTTTGTGGCTACAGGTCATTTTAATGGAGTGAGTTTAATGGAGCGTGTCATCCTAAATTTCGCATTAGTAGGAATTGTTCTGCCTTGGCTCTTGTTTTCCTCAAGGAAAGAGGGACGGGGAGGGAGGGGAGCTGTGCTGGTGCCTGACAGCCTGAACCCACAAAGAGTTTTGTGACACCTCCGAAACTCACAAAACTTGCTTGGCAGGGGTGCTTGCAGTCTGTAGCCCCATTGTATTCCCTACTGGCTGTCCCAGCATCAAGCGCTCAGAGGGACCTTTCCCTCAGCCCTGGGGGTTCCCAGAATAGGTCTTCCTTGGCCTGCCATCAGCACCCACAACCGCCTTCCTCCACCTGGCCTTGGAGCTGCGTAGACGCTCCACCTCCTGGACCTTGTGCTGCCTCTAAAGATCTGGTGCATTGCTTAGAGTTCTGCCATGTCCATCACTAGGTAGCCAGGAAAGCCCAAGAAGATCCAGAAAGGGCAATAAAGGGGAAAAAAAGGCTTAGGTTCTCTCTTGTGGGTTATCTCTCCCCATTCCAGCACACGGTCACTGGACACGGGGTGGAACAAAGGTGACTACTTTGCGAAGGAGCCCCAGATTCTCCCCCATGGATTGCTCTCCTCGGCTTTCAGCCACCCTGCTGAGCTGCTCTCTTTGAAAGGATCAGGGAAGGAGGGCACAGAAAGAGATCTTGGGGGTCCCTGGGCCACAGGCAGGGAATTCTGCAGCTACTTCCCCGGCTGCCTTAAGTCCCAGGGTGGAGAGAGGGTATGACTTTCAGATGAAGATTCCACGCGAGGATTCGCCCGGCCCTTTGAGCATCTGCAGCAGCTGCGACAACGACAACAGCATGTTTTATTGATGCCTCCCCCCTCCCCCGGCAGGGGTCCGCATGAAGCCGAGGCCAGTGTGCACATGGCCTGTTGGGTTTAATCCCAGAGAGCAATTTGTCTCCCTGAAGGAATTTCCTGTGATGCCCTGAAGCCCTCGTTGCTGCTCAATGGAGCTCGGCTGGCTCCCAAGCACGGCTGAGGAGCCTGGGCTGCAAGTGAGGGCCTTCACCCGTTGGCATCTGCAAAGGCCCAGGTGGGAAGACTTGCATGTGCGTGTGTGCGTGTGTGCGTGTGTGCGTGTGCGTGTGGGGCAGCGGCAGGGAAACGTCCCCCTCCTAATGGACTGTTAATCCACTGCCTCTGCCAGCGAGGCTCCCAGGGACCCTTCAAACAGGCCTCCTCCACCCACCCTGGAGACGCTTTCCTGGAAGCCCGGCCAACCTCGAGGGAGGCAGGATGGGGCTGTAATAGGAACCGAAGCCTCGAGCGTCTCCTCCGCCACCCGACTCGCTTTTAAAAGCCCGCTGGCAGCTGGAGCGCTCTGCGCATTACTGGATTTATACAAAGTGCTGCTGAACAAGAAAGGTTTGAGAGAGTTTTACAGCGAGATGGGATGATCTCAGTGCATTGGCTTCTGCCTCGCAAAGGAGAAACCAGAGGGTTTTAAGCAGCAGCAGCAGCAGCAGCAACGGCCTTTGGGTGAGGAAAACCAAATCTCCACCAGAAACAGCTCCCCCCCACCCCCGGATTAGAAAATGAGTGAGAGAGGATTTTCATGGGCCAGAAAACAAAGCTCTGCCTCACTCAAAAGCTTGCAGATTGTCCCACCTAGTCTGAAAGGGATCCCTATGCAAAAAGAAATGGTAAGGAAATAGGGCTCTGTCCTCTGTTTCCCTGCTCACACTCCTTGGAGATGGTCTCCTTCTTCTTTTTCCTTCTATGGACTGCTGTGTCCTTTTCGTCATGGCTGGAGGAAAGGGCTCCCTGGGAGCTGTCCAAGGTGCTGCCCCTGCTGCTCTCTGGCCTCTTGGCCTGTCCTCCTCACCATCTGCTGCGGGTGAGTGAGAAGCCTCTGTTGGGTATATGATTGGCTACTTCTGTAGCAATGGTGATATCCGAAGCCACTCATGTGGCAGCCCCAAAATCTTGAGTGCAGGGGAGGAGTCCTTCACATGGGTGGAGACCTCTCTCAGGACTCAAAGGGTGAGGATCTCTAAGACCAGAATCAAGAACATCTGTAGCCTGCCAGCCAGCAGAGGGAGAAGTCCATCTCTGTCCCACGATCTCAGAAACACGTGCAGATGCTTGTCATGCAAACTCCGCTGGCCACAGGGTGGGAAGAACACCATCATCCTTGACGGGGTGATGGAACTCCTCCTATGCAGCCATTTGCATAGGACAAAGGGAGACCGGGGCCCTTTGCAGACCTGGTTGAACCAGGGGCCAGTGGCCATACATGTGTCCCTTTGAGCGAGCTGCCTGCAAGTGGAGAGCCAGAAGATGTGGGCCTTTCTAATCGCTAAGCATATATGGAGCACGATGCTCTCGAGCTTGCACTGAACAGAAAAATCCCACACTTAGGCATACAGGTGACTCTCCTCCAGAGCCAATAATCAGCTGCTTTAAGACCAACTGGTTCTGACATGTGCCTCTATGTGTAGTCTGCAAAATTAAACTGCCCAGAGAGGAGGAGGAGGAAGAGAAGAAGAAGGAGAAGCAGCTAAAGAAGACTCCCTCACTCTGCACGCTGACCTCTTCTTGGCACACAGTCATTCCAACAAATCTATCTTTATTTACCCACGCTCTCATAGTGAATCTACAAGATAATCACCTCCTCACAAAACTTAACTGGAAATCTTCAGATCCAGACATGAGCTATAAGGCAGGGAGACAGGCTATTATGCATGAGGAAGTGGATGAGAAAGGATTCCAGGCCATTTTCCACCTCCCATCTGTCTCTACAACCTTTGGCAAAAGCGTGAGGGGATTCTTCTGGATCTGGGGTGTTCAGCGGATGATTGAGAACACAAGGATCAGCCTTATCTTCATCCAACCATCCATCCAGTCACAGCAAGCAGGCTCTCTAGATTTGTGGGCAGCAGCCCGCTCCCCCTCTCCCCCTGGGCATCCAGCCCTGCCAGCCCATGTTAGACGGATGGGCTGATAAAACCTTAACACTCCGATCAAGCACACCCTTCCCTCAACCCCCGGCCCTCGCGCAGACAAGAGGCAAAACAAGGCTGGTAAAGAAAAGGCTGCAGACAGAATTGTTTCTGGCCATCGGTTGTGGGATTGAAATGGGTGTTGCAGTTGTGATAGGCTCAATAGAGGCCTTGCCAGGTATGTGTGCATGTGTGTATGTGCGTGCATGTGCAGACTGAGATGTGTGCAGGTTTCATCCATGGCCACAGGAACAAGGGTGGCTGCAGCAGTCCTCTTCACTTGGTTGTGGAGCTCCTGCCTGCCTGCCTGCTTCAGCCCGTTGCAGCCTGTTCTGGCAGGCAGGGGGGTTCCTTCAACATCCAGACTTTACCGGCAGCCAGGGAGAAAGCACTGACTGGGCAGATGGAGCTGGACTCGGGTGGTAGGACTGGGTGGGACCTCCATGCATCTAGCTGGGAAGCAGATGTCAGAGGCAGCCACAGCTCCATCACGGAGGGTAGAGCTCTCCCAGGAAAAGAGAGAGAGGAGGGGACTCCGCCAACGGCTGAGGTCCCTGGCTGGGGGGCTGCAACGGGAGGCAGCTTTTGCCTTAGCGCCTTCCTGGAAGCATCTGATTGTCCTCCATGGGGCACAGGATGGGGAAATACACACACACACACCCATCCTGCCCTGGATTACCCCATTTGGGACCCACTGAGTGCCTGTGGTTTTGCCCAGCCAAGGGTAGAAATCTTGGCAGCACAGACCCTTCTGTTCCTCCATGGGTTTTGCTGACAATGGGCCAATGCAATGGAACGGAAACTGGGGAGGCAGCTTCAACAAACCTCCCCTTGCATAGGAGTCTGAGAAGTGCCAGTGGCTGCCAGTCCAGCCCTAGCAAAGGGTTCCTGATCACTCTCACAAAGGCACAGCACATCTCTTGACTTCTTCTTCTTCTTCTTCTTCTTCTTCTTCTTCTTCTTCTTCTTCTTCTTCTTCTTCTTCTTCTTCTTCTTCTTCTTCTTCTTCTTCTTCTCCTCCTCCTCCTCCTCCTCCTCCTCCTCCTCCTCCTCCTCCTCCTCCTCCTCCTCCTCCTCCTCCTCCTCCTCCTCCTTCTTTGGAAGAGGAGAGAGGAACAGAACACCTACCGCCCTCTCCCTTCACTCAGGCCACTGAGCTGCAGAACAGACTCCTTCTCTATTGGAAGGTCTGCGTGGATGACTTCACATATGCGCACATACAGCCACACAGTGCGTGCACAATGTTTTATTACTCACCTGCTTGTAAGACTTCACACGCCCAGGCTTATAAACCTACTGAGGAAACAGGGGAAGGGGGAAATGGACGGTGAGAGTTCAGCCAAGAAGAAAGTGCTCTTCCATCCAGTGCCAAGCAGACGAAGTGGTCCTCTGAGCCCAGAGAGCAAGCCAGCCACCACCTGAGTCTGGGAGGAAGCACGGAAAAATGTGGGCCTGACCACCAAGTGACCCTTAGGCCCCCTGCTCCTTTCATACATGACGAGGACCGCTGCCTCTTTCAGGACCATCCCCTTGCAAGGCTGTCAGGGTCATGGGTTGGCCTGCACCAGAGAACTCCTGCGAATGCCCCCCACCCCCCCAATTCTGCTGCCAGACAGGCTTTGCTCCAGAAATACCTCTTGGTGGGCATTAACCAACCTTAGAGGAGGAGGGATGCCTTGGGTGTCTCCTTTCTTCCAATGGAGAGCCTTTCCCAGGATGTCCCCTCCCGGTGTCTCCTTCTCACAGAAGCAGCCACCCCCTCCACTTTCCGTGGGCCCAGGCCATCTTGCTCTGTCTTGTGCAGGGGGGGGGAAGGCTGGTGGGCACTTGAGGTCCTTTTCACCAGCCTTTCTCAATGTCAGGCTCTCCTGGCCAGGCAAGGGCGCCTGAGAGGGTTTCCTTCTCCAGAGATCAGGAAGGAGACCATATTCCTTCCAGCTGATTAAAGCACCAGAGTCCAGGAGCATTCCCTCTGCTGCGCCAGATGCAAGGACACCCCCCCTCCCCATTTCTCAAGGACCGTCTCAATTGAAACCACCCGGCTCCCTCCACAGCAAACCACAGGAAGCTCAAAAGCAGACACCTTGGAGAAATGCCATCCACAAGTGCTGGCAGCAAAGTCCTGGAAAAGACATGGCTCAGGGAGAGATGGATCGGGTTCAAAATCATTTCCTCTTCACCCCCCAAGTCAATGTCAGGTTTGCCATATGAACAAAACTTGGGGAGAAGGGGAGACAAGTCAGCCTGTGGCTGGAACGATCCACCAGGCATCTTTCGGAAGGCTTGGAAGAAAACATGGACACATTCTTTAACCCAGGCTCACCTGGACTTCGCTGTTGTGACGACATTTGCCCTTGTGGCCCCTGCTTGTTTCTCCCTCACAAAGCCTCATGTTGCATTCTCTTCTTGCTGCCACCAGTGGATTATTTCAATCCACAATATAAATGACGTTTGTCTGAACACTTCACTTGTGAACAGAAACAGAACTTATTTATTGAAGTGAAGTGGATTGAATAATAACAGAAGCTTCTCAGATACACATTACACACAAGCAAATCATCAACCGTTCTCTCAGGACATACTTCTTTTCTCTTGCTATATCTTTGCCCCCTTCTCTACCTATTTTCCTAGCCAGCTCTATCTCTCCCAGTCTCTGTTCCCTCTCTCTCTCTCTCTCTCTCTCTGGCTGACCAGCCCTATCTGACTCCTCCTTCTCCTGCCAAGCCTCAAGTAGCTTCTGACTCCGCCCCTCCAGTCCTCTCATAAGTTCATGCAAATCAGCTCATGAATATGAATGGCATGAATGACGCGGGCGATCGCCACAGTCGTGCTTGTTATGGGTTTTGAACCTGCGGCCCTGAGGGTGCCAATGGCTTTCCGTTTAACATGTCATCCCTGGAGTGGCACCTGCCACGATTTACCTTCTCCTGCTTGCTGGAGGCCCAGTTTCCCAGTTTATCCCAAAAGGAAGGTTACTATTTTTAAAATTATTACGTCTATTCTTGTGCTCCAATATGTGATTCATAATTTATCACTTTTATGCCGTGCTTCTGCTTTTTATGGCCTTGCCTTTTCTTTAAAGTTGTCTGGTTAATGTTTGTGCGCTCTAATACTGTGTACTTTTCTTTCGCGGGCTTTCCTTGGGAATTTGGAAAAAAAACCCTGAAATGTGCGGCATTAATCTCTTAAATGCAAGTCAGTGAAATAAAATAAACTTGTCCTTTGCATGGTCTGGAGCTTGATAATTAAAAAAGAAAAGAAAGGAAAAGAGGGAATGAAAGAAAGAAGAAGAAATTTATTTCCCAACAAATAGAATCAACAACCCAAAAAGCTCTGATTGCTAACCTTAATCATTTCTGTAATCTCATTAAAAAGAATTGGGAATGAAGCAAAGACCCCATTTATCACCCACATGTCCAGATTGCCCTTCAAAGGCATGTCATCATTAAGTATCTCCACTTCCTTTCCTTTGGCCCAGTAAGGAAGACGCCTCGTAGGGAGGCCAAAAGAATGAAGCTGCTCCTTCCCCCCCCCCACGTTCTCTTTTGGAGGGGAGGGGGCCTCTGGCTCTTCCTTTCTCTGTTTTGTTGAGCAATTAAGAGAAGAGGACACCCTAGGTAAACATGGCATCGGCGGGGGGGGGGGAGAGCGTGGAAGCCTGCTGAGTCTGGGCTTTGCTGGGAGGAAGAGACGGAGCATTGGAGGGGGGGGGGGGCGCCAAGAGGAGGAGGGAGGTTGAAGGGCAAAGGACCACGAGAAAGGAGACGGCTCTCTTTGTCTTTCTGGCCATGACGTGCAGATCCGAGCCTCTTCCCAGCTGGAGGAAAGGAGCGAATGAATGCACACCATGTTGTTTTTAGCATTCTTAATCTCTCTCTCTCTCTCTCCCTCTCTGTGTAAGTGCATTTGGTGTGGCTGAACGAGGGTCAACATGCAGAGTTGCTCTGGGGGAAAGCCAGGGTCCTATGCCGAGGGGCAGGGAATGCTGTGAGGTACTGAAGTTGTCACCACTTGCCGCCCCCACCCTTCTGGTTGTTGCAAACCAACCCCTGTGCTTTACAGGCCAGTCTCCTCCACCATTCCTGGGATACGGGTTTTATTCACCGCTGTTGCGCCTTCATTTCTGTATACTTTATTTGAGCCAATTAATTCACAAGCAGAAGCTTCCAGGTCTGTCAGAATTGTTATTTTGCCAATTCTCTCCTATTAAAACTAGAAAAACAACTTAAAAGGCATGTAGAATAAAAACTACCATGCCTATTTTTTTCCTGAAATACAGAGCCAGAATCTTCAGGGACTAATAAGTCCCTTAATTTTACCCAATTCAGACAGATGTTTTAGCCATTTTTGAATTCTGCATGACCAGAAACTGGAAGCAGGGACCCTGGGAAAACTGAATCTTGACTTGAGTTTGGCATCTGGATCTAAGATTGTTTTCTAAAGTGCTGAATCTACTGCCATATTAGCCCTTGTGTGATCACACTTCAAGACTAACTTCATATCCTGTTACTATAAATGTGAAAAGCGCATACAGTAAATGTTGTAAGACGGTGGCCCCTGTAATTAATATTCCTATTGCATATTAAAGAACTCTTTAAAAATATGTGGTGATTCTTGAATTCTTTTGCTGCCTCTGCTTGTCCTTCCCAAACTTGGAGTGTCACCCTGCGCTCATGGCAACATAAATTGTGTTGCTCTGTCCTGCATTTCTTACATGCCTCACTTAGAGAAGAGGCCAACTGCTCTTCCTCTTGCAAAGAGGAAAAGCTCGTTTCCCACTACAAAATGCCAAGCAGCCGGGTCCTCCAGTCTGCTATCAAATGGTTCTTTCGCCCCTTGGCTGGCAGGCAGGCAGGCAGCCAGGGCGGAATGGAATGGTGCCAAAATCATCTGAAAAGAAGAGGGGTCAACGTGGCCTTCCGGAAGATTGGGAAGGAATATTGGCTGAAATGACACAGGGTAGCCTGGCTAAAAGGAGACATTTTTGGGGCCCTTCTCCCAATACTCATTGCAAGACCAAGCTGAACATTTGCCAAGTTGGTGGTACGTTTTGTGGAATGTTAAATTTTGCATCCATCTTAAGAATCAGTGGCTTAAAACCACCCACAAGAATGCCTGACTGCTTTGAACATCTGGTAAGGGAGGGGGAATCTCACTCTCTCTGCCTTGAAGCCTGGATAGGAAGCCACACAGAACAAAGCACAGTACAGACTCAACATTTTTTCAGGCTGAAGGAATTCTACCTTCACCCTTGCAAAGTCACCTGAGAACAGAGCAGCCAGGCGGGCACACTGGAACCAGGAATGTAACTCTGAAAAGGAGGGCACACATCCAGCACAACTCCACACTCTGACTTCTTTTGCAAACTTCAAATTGAGGTGGGCAGGATTTCAGCTTTGTTTCTGGGCTTGGAAGAATGCAAAGTCTATTGACCAGGCGGCCCTCAATCTCCATCTGTGAAAATAAGGGAAACGATCTGAAAAGTCAGATTCATGGCAAGAATATGCTGGCATTAATGCAAGCTTGCTTAGTTTAAACCATTTGTAATAAAATGTAGGCTTCCATTTTCCACATATCTTAGCGCTGGCTTTGCTGTTGCAGCTGAGCAGAAAGATCTTCACAAGCGCACAAGAACAGAACAGATGGCCAGAGAGCTCCATGATGGGGACAAAGCTTGGAATGAGGGGTGGAGGGGCGGGTGGGGTCGAAACGGGGGAACTATTCAACAGGAAGTCCAAACCCCTGAAACTTAGTTCCCGCTTGAAACACAGGAGTTTGCCTGGGGCACAATTCCTCTCTCCTCTGACAGGTCTGCCTACTGCTGGTTCCTCCTTCAGTCTTCATTATCATCTTAGAACTGCAGAGCTGCCTTTTTTTGGGAGGGGGGGGCACAATCTTTTAAAAATCAGAAGCACTGAATGGTTTTTTTGCATCTCTTAAAACAATGAGCTGCTCCCTTCATGCTTGCTCTCTGAGTGTGCTTTGCTTCTCAAGGAGAAAGGAGATTAGTCCCCTGGGCCTTTTAGCAAAAACTGTAGAAACCTTGACTGGGCAAATAAATAAACAGAGGAAAACTAAAAAATAAACTCTGCCTTTAGCTTTCGTGCTACAGTTGAGGAGCCTCACAGGAAATGGAAATTCTTTGCTAAAATTTCTCGTAGTGTCAAGAAACATTACAATGATGAGACAGGAGAATTGAGTATTTTTCACATTTCTACCGTTGGGCGACTGTTAACATCAGGAATCAGTTCTGAACGTAAAGTTGGAGTTGGCTTTCTCATAATTTGGATCCACTCCTTTGGGCTACATCCTCAGAAGCAGGAGAAAGCAAGCTTGTTCCCGCTTTGGTCTCTTCTATTCCAGATTGAGCTTACCGGACTCCCTCAACCCTTCCTCCTGGGGCTTGGCTTCCAAACCTCTTCCCCCTCTCACTGGCCTCCTGTGGACATGTTCCAGCTTCTTCTTCTTCTTCTTCTTCTTCTTCTTCTTCTTCTTCTTCTTCTTCTTCTTCTTCTTCTTCTTCTTCTTCTTCTTCTTCTTCTTCTTCTTCTTCTTCTTCTTCTTCTTCTTCTTCTTCTTCTTCTTCTTCTTCTTCTTCAACTATTGCACCCAGAATGGGAGCCAGGATTCTGGATGGGGCTTGACCAAAGATTACAAAGTAGGGCAGAAAAAGGAAAATGCACCCACCTCTGCAGGAGACCCAATGATGTGCCCATCTTAGCATGTAATCAGAGGACTAAGAGTCAGAGCAGCGGAGCAGGAGCGGCTCAGGAGGCCAATGACATGGAAATCCATGCTTGGTGACCCGGTCCCTCCCCCTCTGCAGATCCGCTCGGGAGGCTCTCTGGGTCCACGCGATGCCCTTTTCGCCCACCTTCAAATGGGCTGCCGTAAAAGCAGAGCGGGGCTCACATGCTTCGACGGAGCAGCCCAGGACGGCCATTGAATAAATATGAGGTCCCTTGGCTTGTGACCTGAATGCAGCTGTTCTCATAAAGTGCGCAGACTGACAGCTTCCTGGTACAGCATGGATCTCGTACTGTGGGCTTTCTCCAAGTGGGGAGGAGGGGGGGGAATGAATGTGCGTGAGAGACAAAGGTGCAGAATTTGAGGGTTGCCATGGATACAGGTCAGATGCCTTTGTTCTTCCCCTCTGATACAGCTTATGGCGCTTAGAAGAGAAACAGCCATTTCCCAGATAGCTCATTGTACCTTCGGGTGCTTTCGTGAAGGAGCATGTTTCCACTTTTTCTCCATCAAAAGTCTGAAATAAAATAAAGAAAGCCACAGAGGTGGGTGGAAAGGGGAACCCCTGACGTGCAGGAGCTGCCTCCACGGACGCGGGAGGCAAACGGGAGCGTTTTGGTGCCCGCACTCACCCTGACATCTTGGCAGATTGTAAGTTCTGCAGGGAGCTGTAGTGTCAGAAGCCTCTTGGGAACTATCTGTGAACAGAGGTGGGAATGGAGGAAAGGGAAGGTGAACCAGGAAAGGACCGGAAGCCCACATTCTCCCTTCTCAGAACGGCAAAATAACAAACAAAAAGCCCCCCCCCCCAGACGTCTTCACTTCAGCCTCCAGACCCCTGTCAAGAGGGAGCCAAAGGATCAGGCGGTCTTGCGTGAAGCCACAACGAAACCTCCTCCCAGCCCAGAGCAGCTCCGCGTTGATACGGGGTCCCGTGTTTCCATCCATTGTGCAAGCCAGCCTGGGCCTCCTCGGGGTGTGCCTATGAAGGGGGGGGGAAATGAAAGATGGGGTTGGAGGGAGAGAGAGAGAGAGAGCGGTTTTCTTTCGCCTGCCTGAAGCCCACCCCCACCCCCCCAGCCAGCCTCCTCCTTCCTCTTCCAGACTGTTTGATTCAGAGCTGCGGAGGTTCCCAACCGGGACCCATATGGGGGCTGTCAGCTGCAACTGGATTCATTTTAAAGCTCTCACTAAGTCCAACGAAAAGGCGAAGATTAGAGCTGATATGCTGGCGCGGGGCCAAGGGCTGATCCTGGAGAGGCCGCCTCCAGGCCCATCAGGCAACGCCTCCCTTCCCTTCCCTTCCCTTCCTCAGGCGGGCGGCTGCTGTGCTTCATTCTTCCTCGAATTACTCCCCTTCGTTTTTTCTTTCTTTTCCGCTCAGCATCTTGATGATGGATGATGACATGCATAGAGAGGCATTTGCTCCTCCCAGCCTTTTTGTTTCAGTGTGTGTGTGTGTGTGTGTGTGTGTGTGTGTGTGTGTGTGTGTGTGCTTGTGTAGGCAACACACACCTGCCCCACTGAGGGCAAGGCCCTGACTTCGGAGCCGCTCCTTGAACGGCCCTTCTGGCCCAGCCTGACCAGGGCGATGAACGGCCCAGACGTGGAAGAGTGCCAACAGCAGCAGCAGCAGCAGGAGGGCGCCATCCATGGGCTTCAGACCTCAGCGTCCTCCTGGGTTCTGAGTCAAAAGGCGTCGACTGGTCAGGAGCCTCCTTTCTCTGCAGGGGAGGAGCAGGTTTCAACCTCCCTCTCCCTCCAGGAAACACCAGCCGGTGGGGTCAAAAATGTTTCTGGCCCAGCCTGGATCCTCCTGCTCTCTGGGGTGTCCTGGGCCCATCAAAGGAACGCTGGGAGGCGTCTGGTGAGATGAGATGAGGCGGGCCCTTGACTCTCCTCGGTGGAGCATTCAAAGTGAGGCTCTCTTGGAGGTACCCCTGGCTCATCTCTAGCTGTGCTCCACCCGTGTGGGTTTTCCCAAGAGTGTGCAGGAGGGTCCAGATAAGAGAACGTCTCCACCTGCCAAGGAGAGAAGAGGGTGCTGAGCTTCGTCCAGTGAAAAGAGGCCATGCCCGAGGGGACTTTCTGGGGAATCCAGCCCAGCCCAACCATTCTGACATTGAATAGTCAAGTGCAGCACGCAGGGCCAAAGGAGACAGAGTCATGTCGGACTGGGAATTCATCTTCCAGGCAGCCCCTTGGAGGCACCAGACCAGAATAACCCTGGCCCACCGACAAGGGTCAGCCTGAGCAGGGACAGACCCCAGTCGTCACCCTCTCAAGCTCTCTCTGCTCAGATACCACAAAGCACCACAAGGAGAACACGAGCTGGACACAGAGGACTGTTCTATCCTCTCACGCCACCTCAAGGATGAGGGTGATGAGAGAGAATGGAGCCCACGGCCTCAGGAGAGGGTGAGCACTCCCACCTTGGAGGCCTTCAGGAGAAAGCGGCCGCCCTCTGCCAGATATGCTTCGATTTGGATCCCCACCTTGAGCAAAGGGTTGGGCTCGATGGCCTTACCAGCCTCTTCCAAGCCCGTCATTCTAGGACCCTATGAGATGAAGAACGCTGCAGTGTGGTGGAGGGGCAGGAGAGACGGTGCCACAGGATGGGACCCAAGCCTTCTGGGACTTCATTTTCTGAACTCTTTCAGAAGGGGGTGAATTGGGTGGAGCGGATAAATGAGAATATAAAAGTGAAGGAGACCTGTTTACGTCTTGGGTCTAGCGACAGGCAAATCCGACAGCTTTGATGTCTCCTGTATCACTTCCCCTTTCTTCAGTTTCCTAGGAGGCCGTGCTGTGACCAAGAGAAAGGTGGAAAACTTTCGCTTTCACCAATGTTTCTCTTCAGGAGCATCAATTGGAGACGGCAGCCGATTCCCACCGGGAGGAGGACCACATGGCATTTGCTGTAGCCAAGGTCTGGTGGGTAGATGTTGTGGGGGAGTTGAAGGAGGGGGTGGGAAGGCCATAATGAGGAGGAGGAAGACCAACAGGGAGAGGCCCTGAGATGTGGGGAGTGGAGCTGAACCAAGAGGACACGCAGTGGGAGACACCAGCAAAGGCTTTGAAGCCCTTCTCTATAGGGTGCCCCCTTTTAAACCTTACACCATGCATGCCAGGAGTGGGCAAGGAGGGGGGGGTTCTTCTGAAGACTTGAAGAGCTTAAGCTTCCCCCCATCAATGAAAAAACCCTCATGGCCTCCCCCTCTGTCAATTATTCATTCTAAAATCCTGACCGGCTTCCCTTGAGCTTATTTGCTCGGCCTTCTTGTTCGGGTGGAGGTGGAAGAGAGGAGGGGATCATATCATTAACAGGAAAGGCAGGCGGACGTGCGAGGAAGTGCCCTCGCAAATCGGCAGGTCAGCACCACTTCCTGGGGTAAATTAAAACGCCAAGGGGCAACTTCAGCCACAGGATCGGGGCCATGGCTGGGCTCCTTCTCTCCTCTGCGCAATAGAAGAAGGGAACAGCAGGGCCACGAGAGGCAGCTTTGAAAGAGAGGCTCTAAATAATCCTCGGCTTGAAATAAAGTTTTATTGAACAAGCGAGGGGACTCAAGAAGGGAGCATGGTGGGTTAGATGAACCAAGATGACCCCGGCTTGGGAAGCCTACCTTGTTTCGGCCACAAATCCATTGGACGCCTACAGGAAGCTGCGGGTTCTTAGCCCCGCCTCTATATCCACACTGGGAAGGGAACCCGGACCTGCCTTACGACGGAGCTATCCTACCATCGCAACAGAAGAGAGGAAGCAAGCTAAGAGGTTGAAAGTGATGCAAGCACAGCGTGAAGAGGAGGGTGATGGTGGGGGGGGGAAGGGAGATTAAGAGTAAGGATGATTCCAGACCAAAAAATACAAACCAGTGACTTGGTTAAGTCTCCATCCGATTGGGGCAGACTTTAGTCTTATTTGCTTCTTTTCATCAAAAGGCACGTATCCCAAACAAAAGGGAAAAGGAGTCCGTCATAATAATCCTGATTGGAGAGGGAAGCTCCGGCATGGCAGCCCGGGGAGGCTCTGGGGTGAAGCCCTGGGGTTGTCCGATGAACGGCAGCGATGGCAGCCTCCCTGTTGGTTCCGTCCTCCTAGTGGCGCCCTTCTCCTTTTCTCCCACCTGTCGCTCAGTCAGCACTGCTTCTACGCGCAGCGGGTGAGTGAGCGCAGCCAGAATCCTGCGCCCTCGGTTGAGGCCTGTCCTGGGCACGCCAGTGGAAAGGAGGGGCTGGAGCCGGAGGTGTTCCCTTCCCGATTCACTCAGCATCTCGTGCTGATCTAGCCCATGCGATCCAGGCGGGCTTCACCTGTTGGATGTTCACACTTCGTGCCTCCTTCTGGGACGTGGCTTTTCTCTGGCCGGCAGAAGTTTTCCAAGTAGGATAAATGCAAACAGGATAATTAAGAGTGGATCAGGCCATGTGAGACACACGCAGCCTAAAACGAAAGGGATTTGTGGGAGGCACTGACATTTTCCTCAGATGTGCTGAGAGCCATTTGACTATTCAGGTTCACTTGTTTCCCCGGCCCTGCAAAGAGCACAGCGATAGATCCCTCTTTAGAAATAAATTTAGGGCCGGTTCTTTGGCACTCCGTCTCCCCCTCCCTTTTCTTACTGTTTGATTCATGCCATCCGCTCACAATAGCAAAAGCATCCTTTTAAAAGCCCCAGACACAGCTACACAATCCCATTCAGGATGCAGATCATCCTTCCAGGGACCCACCCTTTCATGGAAACTGCAACAGTCAAGCCTTCCTCCCTGTGGACAGGATGAGGCCCAGGCACAGAAAGGGCCTGCCCTGCGGCATCATTTTTCCAAGAGACCTAGTCTAGTCCAGCCTTTCTCCAGCCCCTGCAAAGCTCAGAGACAGGAGGCTCCTGTTTGTTTTCCTCCAGCTATCAGTAGAGGAGAGGATGATGACAAGCCAAGGAATAATTTATGAAATGCATTAAAGGAAAGATGGAACAAACGGTCTGAAGAGAAAACACTTCTTATTTGCCATTTGACCTTCCCACTGTCTCCTTTGAATCCATTCTCCTTACTCCATCATCATCATCATCATCATCATCATCATCATCATCATCATCATCATCATCATCATCATCATCATCTGTTTACGGAGCATGGGATCGCTTAACCCTGTCACTTGCACATGAAACAGTCTGTCTGTAGGAGTCTCAAGTGTTGGACAACCTTCTTCCCTAAAGTTTGCCAGTGTTTGATTCTCTCAAGAAAGTATTTTTCCCCCTAAAACAAAGCAAAAGAGCCCTACATGAACAGTTTTCAGAGCAAGGACCAAGCCATCTGTTTGCCAGCGTCCACGAGGGTAGGGCTCGATTCATGCAAAGGGGACAGGGAGGTGGGGAAAGGAGGGAGGCAGAGCTGAGCCTGGCAACCAACGAGGGCACCCTAGAGAAATCTTCCGTTCCTCATCTCCACCCAAGCTCGAAGGCAGCTCTCGGGGGAGGAAGCAGGAGGCAGCGGCTCGTGAAACAACTGAGGGCTAATTCGGAGTATCGTGAAATGGCACGATGGCAGCTGAACGGTAAAGGTCTATGGGGCGTGAAGAAACATGTCCGACCAGGCCCGCCCCTGGCATGGGGCTGGACAGGTGTGCCTTCACAGCCTCTGTGTAGCTTTACGGCCTGTCTGGAGCCTTACTCCTGCCGAGCGGGAAGGGATCCACCCCCGTTTAAACAGCGAGCCTTGTTCAGACATGAAAATGGATTGCTCTGCCTTGCCATGGTGGGGCCATCGCTCCCCACACTTTCTGCAGGCCACACTGTCTTTCAAAGGCAGTGCTGTTGGCTGGCCAGCTGGGTTTTGAGGGACAGAGTCCCCGGTCATCCAGTCTAACCCCACCCTCCTCCCTCCAGAGAATGCCAACGGGCAGCTCTTGCAACGACAGAGGGAGACGTTTCATGTGTGGGCTGTGCCGTAAATCTCCTTCTGCCTTGAACAGTTGATCTGCCACTGAAGTCAAGATTGGCACACGGAGCCCAGGTTAGGGTTCTTACATGCATTGCCAACTAGTTTAACCAACTTTGCCAGAAACATTGCTTCAATGTCGGCCCTTCTTAGATCAAATCCTTCTCTTCCAAAGTAGAAAGAAAAGTTAGCTGAAAATAATATTTCCTGTTCTTAATATCCTATTTCCTGCTCTTCATAACTCCTTTATAATACATATCTCATCAAATCAATCATGCTTCATTTGTGAGAGCACTGTTTCTGGATACATAATTAGCTTCTTGTCTAGTTTTGCCCTCAGTCTACTCCATGCTGAAAAAAATAGATTGCATAGGCTGTGCATGTTTCCATGAACCCCTAAAGAGCAAGGCAGGATACATGTATGAGCCAATGAACTTCACGTTAGGGGTGGAGACCCAAATATCTGACTCAAACAAGAGCCCTTCAGTCCCGTTCCCTTACTTCCTGAGCAGAAACGGACCTCCCTCTGAACTTACTGGAACTGACTTGAAATTTGAAAAAGGGTCGAAGCCCCTAGAAGCTTCAAGATCTGGACTCAGAAAAAAAAAAGGATGGGGCAGAAAAAAAGAAAGAAAGAGAGATAAGAAGTTGCGTAGGTTTTATTTTGAGGGGAAAACCAGAAAGACAGAGCTACCTTCTAATCTGAGGGCATGTTTTCCAAGGTGCCCTCCAACTATTGTGCTTTGGGATTGTGATTTTGATAAAACCTGTCATTCTCGTTTCCTTTCTTTTTGCTGGATTGAAAGGGAGAGACATATTATTTAGAACTGGAGACAGTCAGGAGGTGGTGGTTTTGTCTGTCTGTTTGTTTTGTTTTCCTTCACTGTTTTCATCCACTTTAATATGTCCCCCTCTTTTCATAGCTCCCTTTCTCCCTTCCATTGACCTTTCCTCAAATCTTGTCCCCTGTTCTTTGCCTTTAAATTCCTCATTGTTCGTCATCCTTACTCCTCTGTTATTCTCATGTGTCTTCCTTAATATTAGGCTTTTAATTTTCCCTCCCACATATTTTCCCAGAGTTAGAGATAAAACATTAATTTTGACATTCCCCGGAGGGTCCTGAAAATCCCTGTTATTGAAACGGCTACCTGCAGCTTTGATTGCATCTGTGCGGCTGTAAACATGGGCTTGATGGCTACAGGGACGCGAGCTATTTTTGGCAAATGTGTAGCATGCACATGGTGGATTGTATCCTGAGGCTGATGCAGCGTGGAAGGGAGCTGAAGCCTGGCAAAACGTAAGCATGGAGAAGTCAGGGTGGGTGGGTGGGGGGGTTTGTGTTATCCTGACCTCTTCCAGAAAGCCTCTCCAAAGCCCTGCCACCTCCCCATGGCAGGGCGGTGACCTTGATCTGCTAAAGTGCCAGGCCTGGCAGGTTCTACCAAAGAGGTCGGCCTTTGAGAACAGCCCCAGGAGCGACCCAAAGCCGTGCCCTCTGTGGAACGGCATTGAAGGCCACTTAAATCCAGGGCAGCAAGGAGAGAAGGAGCGCCACCAGCGAGGAATCGGTTACAGCACTACGGAAATAATGACAGTGTGAAATAACTGATGTCTGCATTGATGGAAAAATTTCCCCCACTAATGAAATCACAGACCTTCAAGGCATTTACAGACTAATTAGTACGTCCGCCTGAGCGCCAGCCTGGCACATTCGTTCTTTCTAAGAGCAGCAATAGAGCGAGAGAAGTTGGCGAAGGGATTCCATGGTTTGCCGAATAAAAGTGTCTGTTTACCCTTGAAATGTGCCTTGGTTGCCTGCCCTTGGTCTTCTGCCCTAAAGGGGCTGAAAAGGCTGGTATCAAAGAGGCTAAGTCCTGTGCCAGAGTTCTGGATCTTACCTCTGCCCCCAGGTCAGTCGGGGAGCCCAGGTTCCACCGTGCCACCTGCGCACACAGACACACACATGCACAGAGGAGGAGGAGGAGGAGGAGGAGGGCGCCTTTACCTGCAGCCAAGTGACAATCACTGGGAACGTGAAGTGTATGGTGGACATGATCAAGAAGCTGTGAAGAGCACCAGCCTTCTTGCAGAACTAACCCCAAAGGGCTATCATGTGGGTTTTCCCATTTTCCAGGGTCTAGGCAGCAGGATGTGTGCCAGATCTTCTGTTGATTAGGGAATCTCCAGCCAAACATCAAAAAAGGTTAAAAAGAAGAAAAAACAGGTGGTGGTGGTGTAGGGCGGGATGGACCGCAAATCTCTGACAAGTCAGGAGGGTCTGTGGGGAGGTTTGGTTCAAAACCACTTCTGATCCATTTACCCCCAGCCTCTCCCTTCCTCCTCTCCGGCTACACCCTCTGCTCCTCTGTTGTGTTTGCTTTTGTATTAAGATCTGCAGGTGTCTGGTATGCTACAGCGAATTGGAAAATTGAATGTGATATTAAGTTAATTAAAACTGCCCTCTGTGTGTTAATCTTCTTGTCAAGTTTTAATTAAGTGCTGATAAAGGCTCAGCATGGCGAAAGGCGGCCGCCGAAGGGGTTCGCTTCAGATTCCTCTTTTAGGGAGTCAGGAGGCTTCTGGCCTCTTCAGGGGCTGGGGAGGCTAATGCTCTTGATGGGCTCGAGGGAGGGAGGGAGGGAAGGAGGGGGCACTGAGATGCAGATCCCTTTCCGAGGGGAAGCCTTGCAGATCTCCTGGGACCCCACGCAGGGGGGAGAGAGGCTCCTCTGCCTAGCCACAGCAGCCCCACGGCCTGCTCTCCGGAGCCTTTCATCCAGCCATGCCAGCCTGGCTTCCACCTGTACAAAGAAAGCCTTCCAAAGAGGAAACCCCCAGAAGAAAAGGTTGCTAACCTTCTGATATTTCTTGCAGAAGGACTCTTTCAGAGGTCACCTTGTGCAAAACTCCAGAATAATCTTCGGCTGTGCCCACGAGCTACAAAGATGAAAACGGGGGATCTGAGTCACCAAATGAAATTGGCACTGAATGCTATGTTTAGAATGGGAGAGAAGAAGAAGCAAAACTCAGGACAGGATGGCAAATATTTAGAAATGTCCTTGTGCTCCATGGAAAAGGGTCTCTCAATCCAGGAAGACGTCCCTTGGAAGTCCTGTCAACTGCTATAGGATTTTTCTGCTTCTCCCCGACAGCTGGAAAGAGCAGCGTGGTTTTCCTTATTATGTGCCATTGAGTCGGTAAATAGTTTATGTTGACCCTAAGAGGGCTTTCAAGGCAAGGGAAATCTTTAAGGAGTGGTTTTCCCAGTTCCACTCCCCCAGTCAGTTTCCATGGCTGAGTAGGGATTCGAACCCAGGGCTCCTGAGTCCTAGTCCCTCGTTCTATCCACTGTCTCACACTGGGTATCCATGGCTTTCCTTAGCAGGAGCACAAAGGAAAAAAGATGGTATTTTGCTCCAAATATTTCTTTTTATATCAAGTCATTTTGTGTGTGCACAAATCATGACTTTCTCACAAGAAAAGTGTCACACCGTGGCTTGTGCACAAAACCACTCATATTATCACCCAGCAGGAATAAAAAAAATGCTTCAAGAATTAAATAAGCAAGGAGCTGCCTCCCCACCCCCTTCAGGAGAGGCTTTTCTCTTGGGGTGGAATGGAAGCCCTTGCCCGGGGGACGTGCACAGCTTTGTCCTTAGATGAGCTAAAGAGCCAGGCGACTCGTGCGTCCAGATTCCTCTGGACCAGGAGAGGAAGCCTTCTTCTCCTCTTCCTCCACCCTGAATGTCTCTGGGGCAGAACTGAACTCTGCTCTGAACTCTGTGTTGAGTTTGATCTCCTCTCTGGGAGGAATGGAGGGCGTGCTTGACACCCCCCCCCCCCGTCCTTTGTTTGCTGGCTCCCTTTCAGCTCATTTCAGCTTCTAATTTATCCCTTGAATGTGCAAATATATCAGGAGTTGAACCAGGTCAAGGGCTATTTTCCCAGCATAATTAACCACCAAACAGATCCTTCATAAAAAAAGGAAACACCGTCACCAGAATCCATGCCAGAATCCATGCCGGGACTGAGTAAGCAAGCCACCCGGTACCTCTTTGAACAGTGGGAGAATCTAGACCACCAGCCGGGTAAAGAGAGGAGCAGGATAATCACCTCTGGATCCTGGCAGGTGGGAAGGACATTTAAATTCTAAGCAGAGCAAGGCGGCACCTACTACAAAATAGATAGGTTTCATTACTTCCTGCCAGCAGGGAGTCATAACTGGAAGGGACCAGAGCAGGTGGATCCGAGCCCCTCGGGCAGGGCGGGTCAGTCTAGGTTAATGGTTTGTGTTATTTTGGTCCACTAAGACAACATTCACATTTAAACTTTAAATAAAATATTTTAAATTCTGATCATGGCTATTGAAGGAAAGGAAGATACAGAAGTGTGACAAGCAAGCATAATTTGCCCAGGAAGGTAAGCCATCAACTAAAAGTTTGTGTGTGTGTGTGTGTGTGTGTGTGTGTGTGTGTGTGTGTGTGTGTGTGTGTGTGTGTGTGTGTGTGTGTGTGTGTGTGTGTGTGTGTGTGTGTGTGTGTGTGTGTGTGTGTGTGTGTGTGTGTGTGTGTGTGTGTGTGTATAAGCCCATCTCTGCCCCCCCCCAAAGCTAAGCATCTCAGCCAGAGCAATATTCGGCTTTTCCTCTGTGTACAATTTTCCGATGACGAGGTTACTGGAGATGAGTTTTAGCAGAGAATCCTTTTCCCACCAAAATTGAAGCCATCCATCTTCCCTTTTGCTAACAGAATTATTCTTCCCTTCACTGCAAGGCTCAAAGTCTTGTTTGCTTGACACCACTCTCGGCGATCCTTGCGGGCTCTCTGCCCCGGGGCAACCTACCTGCTGGTGCGGTGCGATGCTCTTGCATCAATGGAGGGGTTGAGGCTGCTCTCCCTTGCCTTCCACCACAAAGGGAGGAGAAGAGGAAAGAGAAAAGCTGAAAGGCCAAGTATCCCATCCGAGCCAAGTCCTTTGGTCCCACAAAACACCTTTTCCAACCCTTTGCAATAAAACATAGCAAATAATCAACTAAAAACCCAGCAGTTTCCCCCCGGCTCACTTGGCAAAGGAGTGCCAGACACCCCTGCTTAGAGTGCAAAAAGATGTATCTTTTATTTTATTTATTTATTTATTTATTTATTTATTTATTTATTTATTTATTTATTTATTTATTTATTTATTTATTTATTTATTTATTGTATTTATACCCCGCCTATCTAGTCATTTTGACACTACCTGGCATATCAATGTGCCACTGAAACATCAAAATAAAAAACTAGAGTGAAGAGGCTGCAGTGCCCCATCAAACAAGAGAGAAAATAAATCAGCAACAAGGGGTAGCTGGCGATAATGATTCAAAGGGAAGAAAATGAATCAGTAATGTTAAAAAAAACACACTGGGACATTCATCTGCGTATACATACTACGTTACCATGCGGTGCATTACAACAACAAAGGTGTGGGAATCAACCTAGCAGTTTGAAAGGATCTAAAAATGCAAGTCAATAAATAGGTACCACCTCGGTGGGAAGGAAACAGCATTCCATGTCTAGTCGCGCTGGCCACGTGACCATGGAAACTGTCTTCAGACAAACACTGGCTCCACGGCTTGGAGATGGGGATGAACACCGCCCCCCGAGAGTCAGACACGACTGGACATTTGTCAAGGGGAATCTTGACCTTTTTATGGGAAGTACGTATTGTTAGAAGTGGGTAACATTTCCCTGGGGCGATTGTGACTTAAAAGTCCCTGCTGATCCAGAGAAACCAATAGGAGGACTCCCACCTGGGCTCTTTTTGTGCCGGTGGCCCCTCCCCTTTCCTGTTTTTCTCACCTGTGCTGCACCTGGAGGCTCCATGGGGGGGGCGGAGAGCCAGATGAGAGGAAGTGCAACCAGCTGCTTTGTGAGCAGCCCTTGGTGTCAATACTATCAAAGACCTTGACTGAAGAACTTGGATAGATTTAACGGAGCTTTGATGGTTATCCGGTGTTAGCTGTTCAAGACAAAGCAGACAGCGTGCCTAGAGAGATGGCATGAAAGAAGACACATGAAAACGAACACACTCTTGGTTCAGTCAACTGCAAGTGGAGGTCGCTCTTCTGTTGTCTTCTCCTTGGATTATTATTCAAGCCAAGAGAGAGAGAGACAGCTGGGAAAGTCTTAAAGGGAAGCAAACCCAAGGATTCCAAAGACTTGTTGGTGGGACTCAAAAGAATGGAACGGTTCCACAGTCCCTCAAGCCTGTCCTCCTGCTTCCATCTCTGTTGGCCACGGTGGCAGTTGGAGGCCCAGCGAGCAATGGGGTGGGGGTGAGGGTCCATGGGGAAAGCAGCCCAGAAAGGATGGAAGGAAGCAAGGATGAATGGTGACCCCTGTCATGGTCATGATGCAGGAGGTGCTGCTGCCGCAGGTGCTGCTTAAACAATGTTATTCAGAAAGCGGACGTGAGTTGCTCTTTGTTGTTCTAGAGACAGTGTGAGCAGAAATGAAGAAGAAGAAGAAGCAGGATTTGGATTAAAGGGGAGAGAAGCTTCTCTGGCCGGCTGGGGGGAGAGTGCCTTCCATGGGGTGAAGGTGTTTGAGCAGAGACCTGGCGGGGGGGCTGTTGGTCACGCCCAGTGGGGTCCTCAAGCCCAGATCCCTCCAATTTTTAAAATGTTTTGTTTAGAAATTCTTTTCTGTTTTGTAGGGGCGGGTGAGATCTTTTGCCCATTTTTCACCCAGCCCCATTTTGCACCTCCGGGAGTTCCCACAAATTGTTATCTTTTAAAATGGTTGAGCAAGCAGGACAGGGCGATTTCAGTTAAATAAGAATGAAAACCTTGTTTAAAGTTTAAAAACTCCATATTCACAAGTTTTGGAGAATGCATTTGAATAAATAGATACATCCAGAAGCAAGTACATGAGTGTCTCTGTCTGTGCCCCTCTCCCCTTAGACACACCCCTCTGGAAGTACAGTCTGTTGGCTGCTAGGAAATCCCAAAAATGTCCACACACATGGGTGTGCATGCACACACACACACACACACACACACACACACTCGGCCCCACTGAGACTGCCCAGCCCTGCTTTTCATCCACTTCGTCTTCTTCCTCTCTGCCTTGGGAGCTGCCAAGAAATGTTATTTCGCAGTCACAGCCTCCGTTATTGACTGTAGATAAAGTGGGTTGAAAAATGCTTTGCCAAAGAGTTATTTAGCCCCCATTAATCTCCTTAGAGCAGCTTGATTGTGGACAGACATGCTCACGAAGGACTTGATTGTTATCTGCATCAGTAATTAAGGCCTTGTGATTCAACTTATGCCCTTTATAAATGTGTCTTGCGAGTTCCATGGCTGACTTTGATCAGCTTCGTCTGCACAAAGTTCCTCCTCCTTATTCTTTCAAAGCACATCTTGCCCGGCCACTGAGGTCCCTGACCGACACACAAATCTTATCGGTTTGTCACTCGCCTTGTCCCAAAGTCTAGGCTGCCTTTTCCCCTTATTGGCTTGGCGGGTGGGGGTGGGGTAAGGGGGGCACCAAACAGCCTTTTGGAAATCAGCTGCCTTGGAGGAGCTGAGAGGCTTCCATCTTTTGGAGCACCACAATAACGGTCCTCCTTTGGGTATTGAGATGTAGGCAAATTGCAGGATGTGAAATTAGGAAACTAGGTGAAACAAAACTCATTGTGTTTCCAGTGGCAACCCTTAAGGAGGGACCCACAGCCGGGAGATGGGGTGCTTGGTTCAAGCCCACCACTGGCGTCTTGGGACACAGACTTCTGAACAAGAGGTGTCACTGTGTCTGGGTGTTGCATCACTCTGTTCTCCCCCCTGGTGGGAGAGACGATGACTCTGGCTGCTTTGAGAGGCTCGCTCTCTCTCTTTCTCATTGTCCCATTTTCTCTCTCTTTCTGGTCTCTTGCCATCCCTCTGAAAACAAACCTGCCAGTCTCCTGGGTCTCTTCTGTGCTTCTCCAGAAACAATTCTCTTTATCAATGCTAGGCCAGAATGACTGCTTTTTAGGTCCTGTCCAGGTAGAAGCAGCCCTTAATCAGACCCCTGAATCTGTTGGAGTTTTTGCAACCTCGCATGCCGCCTCTAGTAGGTGTGGCTAGGAGGGATCTTTCTGGACTCAGGTGACTGTCAATCACTAACAGCACTGCCCAATAGTTTCTTCCTGCCTCTGAATTCAAAGAGAGCCCCGCCTCTCTGTTCTGAGCCTTTCTCCATCTCCTGAGTCTGCTGAAAGCAGCCGGCGAGTCTGCTGAGTCCTGTTGCCTCAACGGACTCAGCCTCTTAGCTTGCTGTTCTCTGTTGAACTGTAAGTAATGAAAACTTTTATTCTTTCTACTATTAATGTCTCAGAGTGAATTATTGAGACTGTAAGTGCCAGTTAATGAGGAAAAGGGTTGGTCTACTCTGGGGAATTTGAAGCTACCTTGTTTTCCCAAAAAATAAGACCTAACCTGAATATAAGCCCTAGTATGATTTGTCAGGATGCTCGTAATATAAGCCCTGCCCCCAAAATAAGCCCCAGTTGAATGAAACCACACCCTCCACCCTTGTGCAGCAACCAGAAGAAGATGACAGGACTGTATTTGAATCAATGTAGATTGCTGTGCATGAAAAAAAATTAGACAACCCCTGAAAATAAACCCTAATGCGGTTTTTTGTTTTTTTGTTTTTGAGCAAATATTAATATAAGACCCTGTCTGATTTTTGGGGAAACAGGGTAATTGCTCTGTGCATCCCTGCACTTCTGCCGTGCAGCTAGAGGGAGTTAACCGAAATTCTGCAACAGAAACGTCTTGCCTCATTTTGTCGCTTTGGTTTGCAGCACCTGTTTGAGATCTTTCCCCTCTCTTGCTGTCCATGTTTAAATTAAGACACCAGCAGCTGGACCAGCCGCTTTCTGTAAGAAAAGGAGCCATCATCTCAGCTGTGTCTCCTCCCCTTCGTTGACTGGCCTTTTTGTGCCATGAATTACTTGGAAATGTAGGTGAGAAACAGGGATAAATTCCAGAACAGCAGGCGTGGTAGACTTCTTTCATAAGTGATGGCGGGGGGCCGGGGTTGGTCTTGAAAAGATTGCCTCTTTCAGTGTGTGACTATAATGAATACAGCATGTCGCTCCTGAAACCACCATTTAAAATTTAAATAATGTTCCCTAGAAATTGGGCTTTCCCCCCCACTTTGAAATGACTGGGAGGCTGCATGACTTCCTTTTCTTTCTGCGCTCTCATGGGGTCTCCACGGATGATCTGACTACGGTGGGGAGGGGTAGGGGTCTGCGTGTGCATCGTCGAGGGAAAACTCGTTCTGCGAGCTCACTTTCTTGGTCCAGAGCAGCCGATTCCTGCACCTTCTTCCAAACAGGTCTTTAGCGATGAGGGTCCAGCTTCCTAAAGTACAAATGTCTCCATGAGTGAGGGCCCTGGAGGTAGTCGCACCTCAGCAGTTGGCCTCAGTTACAGTGCACCATGGACTTTGTTGTTTTGGGAGAAACACAGCCTTACCATCATGCTGCTAGAGAGGCAACTAGCCTGTAACCAGAGCGGAAAGCCCCTTTCATGTTGGAGAGAGGTGGCGGCGGCAGTTTTTCACATTAGAGAAATCAGGTGAAATCAGGAAACCCATGCTTAAGCCTGGAAGACCAGTGACAAAACCAGCTAAGCTAATTTGCGTATCTCGAGAGGGAAGAAAAATTTTAAGACTGTGTGTGATCACAGAAACAGGAGGAGCATGGCCAGCTTCCCACTCATTTGAAGAAGGTAAACACCCATTCCCGGGGAACACTATTTGAAGGCAACCACACATAATCAGCCTCCCATACATAATCAGCTGGCACATTCTAATTCATTCCTGTGTTTTGTAAACAATGTTCTTTTTGTTTCCTTCCCCTACGCCTGCATTTGCTCTTGTAATTTACAATTTTAATTCTTCACCTATATGTCCGAGTCTGCAGAGAGCCCTCTCTGTGTTGCATGTAGGAGCCCAGGGCGTTTGCTTTGTCGCCTCAGTTCCAAATATCCTTTTGTTTGCATCCCTGTAGTCCGGGTTGCATCTGAGCCAAATATTCCTTTTCCTCTTCCGACTCTTGTATAAGAGTGTCAAACTCCTGCATCATCAGTAGTTGTGCTGGAGAGAGAGAGAGAGAGAGAGAGAGAGAGAGAGAGAGAGAGAGAGAGAGAGAGAGAGAGAGAGAGAGAGAGAGAGAGAGGTGCTTCCTTTGCATTGCCATGGAAATAAAATAAATGTCAGCTGTTGTTCCAACTGGTGCCACTTTTGATGGTTTCTTTGTAGCTCCAACATAGAGAAGAGATATAATAACTCCATTACCTGCTGTCAATACATCTGACATCAACTAAAGTTTAATAAGTACCTCAGAGCCACATTTCCCTACCGCTTAAGAGCCGGTATTTTCCTTCATGAATGCCTACGGCCTCCATCGCACTTCCTTCCTCCGGCGAAATGGCGAGGGGCTGGAATCTGGGCGAGAGGAGACTGTCGGCACCTTCATTGCGCCTCTCCCAGGAAGCTTTACCTGGTGAGACGAAAGCTCGAGAAGGGCGAGGGGCAGGTGGGGCCTCTCGGCCTGTCCTTCCCTGATGGCCTCCTGGGCCATCCAGGGGTGGCCTGGGCGAAGGGTCGACCGTCCCCCTAAGGAAGCCCAGATTTCCTCTGGAGCCCCGTCTCTGAGAGAAGCCGCACCCATCTCAAGGGCAAACACAGGAGAAAGCATCTCCGACGGTGGGCATGGGAGTCTCGCAGCCTCTTTCTCCTGGCAGACCTTCGCAGCCTCTTTGTAGTGAGATTTCTCCCTATGGGAACTGGCTTTCTTGTTCTCTTTCACAACCTTGCGCAAAATCTCTGGGGATTTCCCTGATGTTTTGTGGTCATTGTGGGCTTTTTTCCCTTCCTTGCAAGAAACCCTGATGTGCACGGATTTATTACCACGCCTGTGTAAAATGACATGGTCAGACTGCATGACCCCCTGGAAAGAACGCTGAGCTGTGCAAAGGAATCCACCCATTTATTACTCAACTGAACAGAGGGGGGGGGGAAGACCCCCCAACAAGGAACGAACAAGATAGGGGTCTCCATTTTGCAGGACGCTGGGAAGCATGGTGGGGGAAGGCTCAGCCAGGTGTCTCAAGAGGGTGAGACCCAGATAATTCCTGAGAACAAGACTCGTTTTCTTTCGTACTCTCTGTGTCTCTATTTTGCTCCCTCCTACGGCCAACCCATGGCCAGACCTGAAAGGGGAAGCCCTAGGATCTGGCTTTCCTGCTCACTGATTCACACCAGGGCGGTGGTGATGTCTCCTTCTATCTTCTAATCAGCATCACGTTCTCTCCAACCAGGACGGCGCCCAAGGCCTTATGGAAGACCCTCTCATCCCCCCCCCTTGGGATATCCTGGGGTGGGGGTGGGGGTGGGCAAAGCCCTTTCTCTTGAGCGGTACCTTCCGCCTGTGACTGGTTTTAAGAGCTGCCTGACATGACATTTTTGAGTTGCTCTGAGGAGGTGTCTGTGGAAGTTACGGTTTTGTTGTCTGCTGCTTTTATTGGTTGCCCTTTTATAGATGGTTTTATGTTGCTGTTTTGTGCTGCTTAGTTTTTATTGACTGCATTATTAATGTGTCATTCTTTTAATGGCGGTGTTGTTCTCTCTTGCCCTGGACTATTTTTAAAGGATGGTGTGTGAGGGGCCCTCACTTTTTCGGGCAAACCCATCAGCTGAAACGGCTTTGTAGCCTATAAAGATATCTCTCTCTCTTTCATGATGGGCTACATAATGAACTCTAGTAAAGGCGCAACGGAGTCGCCACCCTTAGAACCAGTTGAATATGCTGAAACATTGTGGGGGGGGGGATGTTTGTGGCCACTTGACCTGGGAGGCCACGTGTGATTCTGGCAAGATCCTCAAAGGGACGCATACACTGTGTGAATGTGGCGGTTGCGCGCAAGAAGAGGGTGAGTGGGACATTTCATGGCGGAAGGGCTGGCATGCGTCTTCCTTGCTCAGGGGCCTTCACAACATGGCCCATTGTCCCCTTGCTCTGTTTGCATGGCCAAGGATGCTGGGTTTTGTTTGTTGGTCTAGTCTACTTTGTCCGTGAGAGAGGTTGTGTCTTTGTGTGCGCATGTGCCTGCCTTTGGCTGCCTGCCCACACAGACTTGCAACTCTCTGTGTATGTGTATGTGTGTATGAGTGCATGCATGGGGGGGGGAGTTGTACAGTCTGTGTGTGCCACTCATCTGTCAGCTCTCCCTGATTACCACAAGGGAAGTCTCCACTGCCAGAAACTGAAGGTCACCAGAAGGACGTTTCAATTATTCTGTGTCATCTGTGAGGAACTCGACTCTCACTGGAGTCCCAGTGGAGAGGGCTGTGAAACAGTAACTCGGCTGAAGGAGAAGAAGGAAGGGGAAAAATTAAGGGGGGGGGGGAGAGGGATGGAAGAGAAAAGAAATCGGGAGGGGGGGGAAAGCGTCCCATGCAATACACCCAGAAGCTAAGGTCACCAGGATTGACAGCTGCTCGGAGATCATTCCATTTTCTGTGCTGAAAATAACACCTCTCTTGGCTACAGATCTGTGTTTCCAATTAAATATGAGACAGGGAAGAGAAGGGGGAAATAATAATCTCAGATTATTCCTCTAAAATGGAGGAAGTGGAAGAGATGCACAAAGGGAAGCCCCCTCACGGGGTCCGAGAGCCTCACTTCCAGAAGAGGAGGACGCTCTGTGGCAAGGCACCCCTGCCGGCGGGGATGAACCCATGGCTGCCACCTCCAAGGGAGACCTTGGGCTTGCTTTCATCTTGGGACAGCCCCCCCCCCGGGAGGTCCAGGGTGGATGCCTGCGTTACAGCACCAGCAAAGCCCAAACATTGGCTGGGGGAAAAAAAAACAGGGACCCTTTCCTGAGCATTGAGAAGCAGATGGCAACTCCATTAAAATGAATTGGGAAAAATGAGACTAAATTATGGACGTCGTGCTTGGGGCTATTTATGGAAATTTATTTCCCTGTCTATGCATCTGGGAGGCTGGCAGGAGCCAATTGGGAGCAATGGTGGCACCCAATGAGCCACATCCCGAAGACCGAGCTGCCCTTCTCCAGAGCAGAGACTGTGGGCGATGTTGAAAATGCAGTTGAACCAGGAGGCAGAGTTTGGGAGGCAGAGCAATTTGTGCCATCTTATGGGACAAAGTATCTTGAGAACCACCAGAGTCTCTTGTGCATTGCAAGGAGGGATGGAGGACGGGTGGATGGGATAAATGGCCATGATGATCAGACACCTTTTGAAATTCTGCATGTGTGTTTGTGCATGTAGGGAAAGAGCATCATTTTTTAAAAAAAGAATCGTCATTTAGTTGTTAAGTCATGTCGGACTCTTCATGACCCCATGGACCAGAGCACGCCAGGCCCTCCTATCTTCCACTGCCTCCCATAGTTGTATCAAATTCATTCTGGTAGCTTCGCAGACACTGTCCAGACATCTCATCCTCGGTCGTCCCCTTCTCCTCTTGCCATCACACTTTCCCAACACCAGGGTCTTCTCTTCTCATGAGATGGCCAAAGTACTGGAGCCTCAGCTTCAGGATCTGTCCTTCCAGGAGCAGAGCTTTCCTTTCAACGTGTACAGGGTCCTGTGCCTGGGCTCACAAAGAGCACGAGAGCGATTTCTGCAGCCTTTCCCTCCCTCTTGTCTCTCTGCTCCTGCATCCCAAGACACGGCTGGCCTAGAACTTGAGGTCCATGACTTGTGCTCCTCCTGCATCGCCACCTCGTTCAGCTGTCCGAGGTCTTTGGCTCCCTCAAAAGACTCCACTGTTTCTCTCGTATTTGCTGCCCTGCGAGTCTGGATCTGCCTTCCACTCAACAGGGGTGTTCTTGATCCTCTGTCATCTGATGTGGCAAGTACTTGAGAAAGGTCCTGCTCTCTCTGATTTTCCAAGTTGCACCACACAAGACAGCCCCCTGACCTTCACCAGCGAGACTCCCAGCTTTCCTGCAAAAATGAATACTTCTTTGCAGATCTTCTGGATGGATCTACTAAGAAGCACAAGGTAGAAGTGATGCTGGAGAAAATCTCAGCTAGGGAGGCTTTTCTCCTAATTGTGAAACTGAGGCTGTTAATCTGCGATAACAGCCTTCATCTGCATGAGTAAGCAACTCCAGAGGATGATTTGACTATCAGACTTCACTCACTCTCCCGGATCCTTCACAGGTCATGCATTCCCTCTCTACCCCCCCCCCTGCCCCGACATCTCGGGATTCTACATGCTTGATGTAACAACTCAGTGCTTCTGAAATAACGGTCAAGGGTCCCTAATTAGTGGTGCTGCTGAAACTCGTAATTTCCTGCATGGATGCTGATAGCAATTCTTCACCTGTGCTGCAATTTGCATGGAGCCCCTGGCATCTGGGAAAGGAGCCTTTTAAAAGTATTATTATTTGGTTTCCAAGTCTCACTATATGTTAAAGAGGTCGGGGAAACTGTAGGTTAACTGGAGAGTCAATGCCTTTTAGGGAGAGCTGACCCAGTTGAGAAAGCATTTCAGGAGTCAGTCAGGCAGGAGAGGGGCTCTCCAAAAGCCCCTCTCTGTCTTTTCCCCCCTCTTTCTCTCTGTGTAAGTTTTAATGCTCATATTTTGGAATGCTTCCCATTAGCACAAGGGGCCACTGAGGTTGAGAAGGTTGAAGCCGTTGGGCGGCCCCTTTGGCCTGGCACCTCGGGAAGGAGCCAGGGGACCCGGGAGATATTCTTAAGTGGAGTGCTGTCCTCTGAAGATGCCCATGGCCACAGAGACGGGCGAAACGTCAGGAAGAACAACCTTCAGAACAAAGAGCCAAAGAGGCCAAAAAACCCACAACAACCATTGGATCCCGGCCGTGAAAGCCTTCGCGAATACATTGGCCTTTGCTTTGCTCCTCTCCCTTTGCAGCGCCGAGCCTCTTTAAGTCACCACATCCTGAAACGAATGTAGGATAAATGTGGTGGGCAACGTGCTCCCAGAAATGAAACATCTTCATTAAGAGAAATGTTTTATACAGTTGGGTCTTGTTAGCTGCAGGAAAAGATGATGACTGAAGACTTTAGAGGAGAGATTCTCAGTCTAGAGTGGTGTGGAGAGATTGAATGAATAAGGGAAAGTGATCCACTCCCCTGAAGCCGCTCACATGGAGCTGCCAGCAGAGTGAAATCTATGCAGGAGGGCGTAAGATCTCCCTGCCAAATAGAGTCACATTTGAGGATTCACAAGCAGGGAAGGTTTTGATGGCCACTTGGGAGAAGTGGCTTGCCAACGGACCAAGGACCAAAGAGACAGATCGCTCCAGCATGACCCTCCGGAAAGCAAAAACGTCATTTAAAGTTTTTAAAAGAGAAAGGACCAGCCGCCCCTCCTCCCTTCTCTTCTCCTCCTCCTCTTTTTCCTCCTGTTTATTGTATGAGATGTATTCCCCACACATCCTTGGACATGTCTGAGCCCCGAACTTTTCTGTTCTCTCTCTTTGGGGTGTGTGTGTGTGTGTGTTCCCTGATGGTTCCTTCTCAAAAGGCCACTTTCAAGGCAAAGGTTCAAAAAACCCGCACCCGATCCAAAGCTCAGCCCTGCCATTGAAAAACAGCTCTGTCATCCTGAGAAGTTCTCAGCCAGGTGGCAGACCATTCAGAAGTTCTGATGCCTGCTGCAGAAATGCTTTCTTTTGCTTCCCCTGTTTAGTACCTGGGTTTTGGTACTGCAAGAGGAGACAAACTCCTTCCTGGCCCCTTCCCCCCCCCCATCCACTGTCTGCAAGTTTATCACGTCTCCTCTTACTTGCTTTCCTCTAACAGACACCCCCCCCCCGCCTGTTGTAACCTTTGTTCATAAGAGAGCGGCCCCAAACTGTGATCATTTTAGCTTATTTTTATGTATTTATTTCAGTACCTTTTAAAACGGCCTTTCAGGGCCGAATAAATGTTCTCTCTGTCTACCTCTATCTTTCTGCAGATTAAGTATTTTTCTTACCCTTTCCCGACCTCCATAGTGAGTGAGCAATATCGCTTTGGTATTTTGAAGGTTAAAAATGCTGAAAATTCAAGAGGTGAGGGATACCAGGAAATCTTCCATGGGAAACCAAAGCAATATTGTGACACAACCAGTTAGCCCAAAACAGAAGGTAATTGGCAGCTTCGGTGCCAGTGAAAAATTATCTTGGAAACTCCCATCTCAGAGCATTTGGGAGGGCTCAGATTGAACAGATAAGTTCCCCTGTCTCTGTGACTGGCAGCCCTTTTACATCTAGAGAGGTAGATGGAAAGATGCTATATTGCTTTTCACATGGCTTTCATTTTCTGTAGGGTGGGTTTGCACTTTCTCTTCTATTCTTTTAGTTAGCTGCAGATCTCGGTCCAATCAATTCATTGCCTTTGGGCATAAATATCTTGCCTTCTATGGGTGTCTCGCAATAGGTATAATTTGAGTGGTGGTCACAGTAGCATTACAAATAGGACACAGGGTATCTTTCATCCCCTCTCCATGTAGCTAGAAGCTTATTTCCAGTTTACACTCGTGTAAGGGAAATTGCATATGTTTTGGCCACACATTGCTTTTTACTAACTGTGTGCTGGTTGCAGTGCTGGGGATGCATTCCCAGGAATGCAGCCAACACCCTGGAAATGGAAAGCAATTTTCCTGGAAGACCTCTGTGTTTTCCCTTATGCATGTGTGAATCAGCAGAAGTGTTCTGGCCTAAGTCGGAGAGAGAATTTGCTCTTTTCTACAGTCACTGCGGAGGCAGGGAGAGAAAGAAGAACTTAGTTAGACTTAGTAAATCAGAAGTGAAAGCCTTTATTTTCTGCTCCAGTGATACAGCAGTTTGCTAAATGCCAGGAAAATCCCAGCTTGAGCCTTGGCTGAGAAGGAGCTCATCTTGAGCAGCGAGAACATTTGTCCCACAAGGAGCTCAGTGGTGGCATCACATTAGTTTTGTCCTCCTGAATTTACACCCTTAGAATTTCTTTAGGGAGTTCATCCCAAGGACCATAAATTTAAAAAAGGGATGAAGGGGGGGAAGCTGGCCAGCCGTCGGCATAAGAGATGCTCTGAATGCTGAATGTGAGCCAGGCAGTGCGGTTGGTCCCGGAGGTTCACCTGAACATGGAGTTTAACCCTCCCCCCCGGCTCCCCAAGAAGGACTGCAACTCCCCCTGAGGTCGTGTTGGGGAGGCAGGCTATTCCTGGCTTCCTTTGAGAAGAGCTTTAGCGGTTTGCGCTGCTGCTTCCGTCACGATGGTGCTCCTCGCTGGGCCCCTGGGTGCCGTCGTCTGCCATTGCCCACCCCTGTATATTTCATGCCATGTGGTGAACCGTGTGATGCCCCTTTGATTGAGGGCATGCCTCCGAATGGGGCACTGTCCTTGCTCCAAATGGGGGGTCCCCGGTGTCTGGCTCCCCGCCTGCCTTGGCCAGGAAGGAGGGAAGCAGCTCTTCTGCCGCTGACATGGAGCTCGGGGCGGGACAGGGGGCTGGGGAATGCCTCCCACCTAACCAGAGTCCATGCAGACCTTTCTCGGGAAGCGCTGCGCTGCTGGGTCTCTTCCCCCTGCCCCAATCCTGGCTTCGCAGAGCAATCCCCTCAGCTGGTCCCCCCTTGCTCTCCTGCCAGTGCTTTTCTCTCCACCCCTCTTTCCACGGAGGGTCCTTCCGCTTCTAAGTACCCAGAGGGCCATGGGATGATGAAGAGGAAAGGAAAGAGTTCCTTTAATTTTCTGGAAATTGGAACAGCCACCGGTACGGATTGCTTTCCCCTCAGGAACCGGGGGCCATGGAGGAACGAGAATGGCAGAAGTCATTTTTTCCTTACCTCACCAAGATTTTTGCAGAAAAGGGGAGCAGAGGGCGGCCCCACATCAGAGTTCAAGGGGGCCCCCACCAAGGCACATGGGCAGTGTTGGTGGTGGCAGCAGGCGGCACGGGGGGGAGGCAGAGAAAGGAAGGGCACAGGGACAAAGCGAAGGGGCCGGGGAGGGGGCCAACGCTGCATCCTGGAGGTCTACATGGGGTCCCGGAGGGCGGTCAGCGAGGTTGCCTCGCCTGGCCTCTCCGTGCTCCCCTCTCCGTCAAGATGCAGGAATGCACTGGGGGCTTTTTACTTCATTCTGAAATTCCTGGAGAATTAGTACATCATCCGCTCCTTCTTCCCAGCGTTCTCTCACCTCTCCTGAAACCCCCTGCCCGGGCTACCTCCTGTCCCAGCTGCGGCCTGATAGGGCAGCCATAAAAACATTACTAGGTATAAATGAACTGATGGGGATTAAGGAGCCAGAGCAGGCCTCCGAGAAGGCTTTAAGAGCATCCTGTTTAGAAAGGGCTCTGGTTCTGAGCCCCAGATCCCAAGCCACTTTCCCTCGTCTGTTTTCTCCTCTCTCTCTCTTTTTTTTTTTGGGGGGGGGGAAGGATTTAATTGAGAGACAGGAATTGCAGATGGAGACAACGGCCAAATCTGCAATCTGGGATGAACGAAACGGCCTCCCTTCTTTCCTTGGGGGTTCCTCTGCTCAGGATATCTCTGTGCCTGAAATGGAGCTGAAGCAGGATTTCTGAAATTAATGCTGGAATTGGAGCATGTGCAGAGTGCTGCCCTCTCCCATTCCTTCCATTTCCTTCACACACACCTTTCCTTGGGGCGGCTGCGGGAAGGGCTGCCTTGCCCCTCCTCTTGATGATGTCCTGGGAGAAGTTCAGAGGAGTCCCATCAACCTCCTTCCATCTTTGCTCCGACTGAGATGCATCCCCTGAAGGTAATCAGACACCTTTTGATCTTAATCAGCATTGCCTAAGTTAAGGAGACCCCCAATCTGATGACTCTCTCGGAAATCCCAGAATCAAGAGTGATGCCGTTGGGAGAAGCTTTCAGGGATCATCCAGACCTGTCTCTTCAATGATGCAGCCTCCAGTTGTCTTGGGCTACAAATCTCATGGCCCCCAGCTCTACTGTTTGAGGATGATGGGACCCATGGTTTATACTGGGAGTAGGTGGGAAAGGTTGACCCAGACAGGTCATAGAGGACTTCGTCTAAAGCTTTAGCTCACAACCAAACAGCTACACAAAGCCCAGGGACGGCCTGGAGGCACCGCAGCTCCTCTGCAGTCCCTGTTCAGGCATTTAGGCCGAGTGCGCCCTTGTTGAGCCGAAGGTGAGCCGAGGGCAGCGGGCGGTGCCCCTTCCCTCCTCTCGCTCCCCCTGGCATTTGCTCCCTCAAGTGGATCACCGGCGGCCATTCCCCTTCACCGTGCCTAAGAGCCAAGTCCCAAATGCCTTCCAAGAAGGCAGCCTGGTGGTGGATGCCCCCCTCTCTCCCCTGGCTGGCAATGACATCTAAGGGTGGGAAGGAGAGCTAAGTCTTTGCTTCCCTCTCCTTGTGCCAAGAGGGAGATCAGAGCGGTGATCATGGCTTTGTTTGAGAGGAAGAGGAGGAAGGAACTGGAACCGGGACATAAAGAACAGCGGGGACGTCAGCCCGGCATCTCAGGCTGATAGCATTGTTTGCCGGCATGGAGGGAATCCCACCCACCATTGTCGGTGCTTGGTGAAAGTTCACGGCGGGCAGATAGCATCGCTCCCAACGGCTGGCCTGCTATCTGATGAGTCAGAAATCAAAGCAGGCTGCCACTGACATTTAGCGCGATGGTGACCCCCAAGCCAGCTAAGAAAGAACTTGTTCTTATGGGGCAGGAGCATCTCTCTGCTTCTGCAAATAGTTTCTAGATTAAAAGTGGGGGACAGCTTGGAAGTGCATTTCTGTCAAAGCATCTCTAATATCCCTCTTGTATTCTATATCAAAACGTGTGGAAATATGTTCCGGATCCCTTGGTTTTTCTTGTAGGTTCTACTTTGGAAGAAAGGAAGGGGGAGGATCTTTTGCAAACTCACTTTAGGTTATGGTGAGAGTTGACATATTTTGGGTTTTATGGTGAGAGTTGATATATTTGGGGTTTTATATCTGACTGCATAGTTATTGTTGTTTATTTATTTATTTTATTGGATTTATACCCTGCCCATCTAGACCAAAGGTCTACTCTTGTTGCTACATGCTCTCACGCGGCCTCTGACTTATGGTGACCCCAGGAATGAGCCATCTCCAGAAGGTCCCGTCCTCAACAGTTCCTGCTCATCTCTTGCAAACTCAGGCCTGTGGTTTCCTTTAAGGCATCAGTCTATCTCGCATTGGGTCTTCCTCTTTTCCTGCTGCCTTCCACCTTCCCCACCATGATGGTCTTCTCCGGAGAGCCTTGCCTTCTTAGGGTGGGCCCAGAGTAGAACAACCCCGGTCTCAACACTCTTGCCTCCAGAGAGAGTCCAGGCTTCATTTGACCTCGGATCCACGTGTTCATCTTTTTGGGAGTCCAGGTTATCCCCAAAGCTTTCCTCCAGCATCGCATTTCAAACAAATCAAATCCTCCCCCCCCCCTTTCAGCTTTCTTCACGCCATACGTGGTGATTGGGAAAACAAGAGTGTGGATGATCTTGGCCTTGGTCTCTAGTGGCTCATCCTGACTTTTCATTATCACTTCTAAATCCTTCCTTGCTGCCCTTCCAAATCTCAGCCATTTTCTGCAGGCAGCTCAATCTACTGGTACTGAATTACTTTCAATTTCCTCTTTTCGCAACTCAAATTGCTGAGCATCTTTTCAACTCCATGAAGGCAGAATGGGATATTAAGGGTTTCCTGTGGTGTCACTTTGCCCCCAGGGATGAACAGCGGCTCCTTCGTCCATCCTCTCATCACCCCAGAATGGCAGGCATGCCCTCCTCTGGTCTGGCTCTGCTCCTTTCTCCAAAGTCAGCGAGTGTGCCAGGGATCCTTCTGATCTTCCTTAGTGAGTGAGGAGGATGGGGTTTTGTCTGCCCAGCGCCTCTTGCAAAAGAGCTAACACTGACAATTCACATCTGGTCCCGGCCACAGCGCGTTTCCTGGATGAGCAGAAATCCATCCTGCTGTCTTCTGGCCACGGACACTGGCTCAGAGTTAACGAACAGAAGAGTCCCCGTTGAAATCACCCGGAGCCATGGCTTGAGGGGTATTTAGAATTTCCTCCTGGGGCGAAATGCGAGAGGCCCTCGGAGGGAAGCAAGATGAATGCCAGGACACGAACTGACAGCCCCCAGGTCCTGGCCATCCAGGCTGGCTGCCCCTCTCCTTGCTCTGATAGCAATATAATAACCTTGTCCTTTATTGCAAGAGCTTCTCCGATCGCTCCATTTTCCAGTTCTTTGTTACCCTCTTAATCAGAAACTCCCGTCTTCCCTTTGGCTGCCTTGGCATGTCTTTAAATAACGTTTAAACTGCTTTCCTCCCTCCTCTGACAGCCTCTTTACGATAAAAGGTCCTCCCTGGACAGAGGGGGAAGCAAGACAATCGATAGACTGGCAGGACGCTTTGAATGTCTGGAAGACAGTTTTATTCACTGCCACTTCTAGCTTGCCTTCTCCATTCAGGGAGAGAGAGGGTCTCTCGCTCAGGGAAGGAGGCGGCTTACGCCTAGCGAAGGGCTGGAGCCTCCATCATCTCCTTTGTCTCAAACATTCCTTTCAAGGACACAAGATTCACCCGGCAACCTCCCCGGGGGAGATCCTGGGGAGCTGCAACATATCCAGAGGGGAAAGGCAATGCCTACCAGCCTTGAAAGCCGGGAGACAAGATGTGTGAGTTCTGTGTGAGAAAAGGTCCTGTGCTCAAGTCTTTGGGGGGTGGTGGGGGGTGGAAGAGATCCAAAGGGTTAAAGAGGAGGGCAGAGGGGAGACCCGGCCACCCAGGCCCAGAGATGGGTGGGCCAGAACTGTTTGGAAAGGAATCTTGAGGGGGAAATGGACCGCTTTCTCAGGGGGCCTGTCAGAAGGCTCAGGAAATCCATTGGGATGCAGACCCGTTCGCTTTTGAGAGATAATCCACCTGATGGGATTGCCAGATGCCTCCTGTGTGTGAAAACGTGTAAAATGCACATTGGGTGGGATTTAGCATCCTCCTCCTCGTCCTCAGCAGCCGCAGCTCTGGAAGACAACATTTCCAGCACGGGCTTTAGATTTCTGCCACTGAAACGAGAGCTCCTTAGGAGTAGGAGGGCCTGGACGACCAATGATCTCCGTGTCAAGGCCAAACTCCACCGGTGGATCCTCTCCCCAGAAAGTCTGCAAGGCAAGCAGAGGCTTCGATTTGGCCGGGAGCCATCTCCCGCATGCCGTCTCCAAGGTATTAATATATCTCGACCTCAGCCGAAAAGGAGCCTGTGATTTACAGAGGCCCACAAATTGCTTCCTCCTCCATAAGGAAAGACATATAAACCCATGTTCATGTCAGGTTTATATGAAAACTTAACATTAACAAGCAAATGGGGAGCATAACTCTCGTCTGTCAGCCTGCGGACTGATTTAAGGCTTTGGTTTACACCTGTCCATGGCGGGCTTGCTAATTGATGGAGAAAACACAAATCGAGGCTGAGAAGGCTGGCCGGCCGGCCCTAGCAAAGGGGCTTGGCCTCTCTGAGCCCAGCATCCTCCACCTGAGGTCTGTTTGTCAGTCTGGGAGCCTCACGTCCACGTCTTCGTGCCAGCCACAAGACAGAGGCTTCCTGTGGGCGGTTCTTCCAAGACAATCCTGGGAGCATCTCCTCTTCAGAGAAGAGGCGAGGCTTCCATGCAATCGCGTTGGCTCTCATTGTGGCCTGTTACTGGGGAGAAACTATCTGATAAGTTCACTAATTGTACTGGTGTGTTTCCAGCATGATCAAAGAAAGGAGCCCACCTGGCCGTGTACGGAGAAGGGGCAGGATTCCACCTGCGCCCCCCCTGCTTCCCTGGCCAGTCTCTTTGCTCCTCTGGGGAGGCAACCTTTTGACCGCCTCCAAGGGTGCCAAAACCCTCCCTCCGAGGACTCCTTTGCACCCTCCTGTCTCTCCCACTACGGCCAGTTCTGGTCACCACTGAAAATGGCCCCGGGCAGACCTCAGCCTCTCCTTTCTCCCCCCTCCCACAGCCTCTTGGTTTTCTTTTACCTTCTCAGAGAAACGAGGCATCCTTCCTAGTGTGCCGGCAGTGTCTTTTTCAGTGCCTGGTAAAGCCTGACCCGCTTCTCTGCAACCTTGATGGTCGCATCTCTGCGTGAGGCGAGGCCACCCTCGAAGCGCCACAGAGCCAGGCAGGGAGCTGGGCTCGGTGCTTTCAAATCGCCCCCGTCTTCTTGGCCTGAGCGCTGTCCCTCCGCCGCTCCTGGATGCGTGCGTGCGCTTTGTGAGAAGACATTCATTAGCAACTTAATCTGTGCTCACTGCAGGGAGGCTTTGCAGGGATTTGCCGGTGGATTGGGAAGCTGAGAGAGGGCCAGGGAGGTAAGCTCTACCTTGGTTTGGGGTCTCTGGAAGAAAGCCTCCTACCTGGCTATAGCCGCTCAGGCTTCTCAAAGAGTTTTCTGTGCAGGAGGCAGGCGGCTGATGACGGCACCCGTAAGGCCCCGTGAGCACCACGCAAGGAGAGCAAAACGTCGGTGATGTGGCCTGTCTTCTCCCCACCTCTCCCGTGGTTCAGGAACAGATGGGACACCTCAACAGCAGCTCTGCGTGCCACGGGCACCTCCCAGTGAGCCACCCGTGGGCACTGAGCAGAGGGTAGAGGAGCAGGATTGGTACCTCAGGTCCAGTCTGAACCCTTCTGCTCCAAACACGTCTTTGGGGTCCTCTTGTTCTCTTGATCTGTCATTGTTCTGGGTCAGGAGGACTGATCCTGACATGGGCAACAGATGAACCCTTTATTCTGTATGGGGTTCTCTGGGTGGCCTCCTCATCTCCTCTCTCTCTCTCTCATTGTATTGGAAGCCGCCTAGAGTGGTCTGGTAGTCCAGATAGGCGGGGTATAAATTAAATAAATAAATTGTGAACCAGCATGGGCCAAGGACGGCCAGGATTCTCCCACTCACCCCCTTCCACAACTCTCCATCACCCCCACCCTTGCCCACAAGAAGCGCCAAGTGGGCTCTCCTTCTTCCCTCTCATGGCTGCTCGGTCACTCGTGGGCCCTGGCCCCTAAGAGGGTCATCCTTAGGGTCGATGCTGAATAGGGGGGCAAAAAAAAGAAGCACAACTGCTCCTTCCTCCCCACCCCCACATGTCCTTGACCAGCCACCCCCTCTCCAGGGGGCATCAGGAGGCTTGCGTTGATTCCCTTGGTGGCCACTCAGCCTGTCTTGCAGTCTGCCCACCTTCTCGCTCACGTCTCCGCATCCTGAGTCCTGCGGTCTCTCCTCGGGCGGGACTCTGCTTCTGGCATCTGGCCCAGGCTCCAGGGAGCGCACAAATCCTGCCTGCTTTTCAGGGTCCCACTTCCCCAGCTGCCCAGACTGCTTCAGACCGTCCCACCCCTGAGCCCATGACGCACGCTACACAAAATACGCCCTCGCCCTGCCCCGCGGTCCCCCGCCGCACCCAGGCTGCGACCGAAAGGCAACCGAGATGCCCACCAGAGCTGCTGCAATTCGGGGAATGTCAAGGCACAATTAGATCTCGAGGCCCCCTTGGCTTCAGGGAGACGGAGGGGCGGCAAATCGTTCCTGGCGTTTGCCCAGTAATGTGTGATTTGGCACCGAGCACGTGAGCCTAGCGATGGGCCAAGAATAATTTAATCAGCGGAGTCCACGGGGATCCCTGGATTATCTAGGATTTCTCCCGTATCCGATAACACTTTCTGAATAGTGTTCCTCTCCAGCTGGTTGCTCTCTGAAAGGCCCAACTCATGTCATGCCTGGCTTGGTGGGGTGACCAAAGGCAGGCGTTTGCGCCTCACGACTGGGAGAGCCCAGGGGTGCTCAGTCGCCCGAAGGAGCAATGCCAGGAGGCAGGTTTCAAGGTGCATCCCCCCAAAAAACATTCCCTGGGGCGGGTTTAATATCTGCCTTCTGCCACTAGACCTGCACAAGCCAAATCAGTGAAATCTTTATGGAGCGTTGTAGGAAGCTCTGTGTGGACATTTTGGGATCACACAGCACTGTGTATAGTGGCACACACACGGAGCACATCTGATCCAGCGGGTGACGACATGCATTACTGGGTCAAACGCACCCCATTCCTTCACAGACAAAGCCTGGAGGCCACGTGAGGGGCCCTGCTGATGTTATAAGATGGCCCCCGTCAGCAGCAATGGCAAAATGTGTATATGTGTGTGTGTGTGTGTGCTGCCACCCAACAACTCCCGTCCTAAAAGCAGGCTACCTCTCCGTTTCCTGCGCCCAACCAATCCTCACCCAGCAGGTCTTTGAGGCCTTCGGGCGAGGGTCCTTGCCGGGCCTCTGATCCCATGTGCCAGTCATTCTGAGCTCCCCTCCGCTCCACGAATGTTGTGTGAGCCCCAAGACAAAACCGCCAGGCCATACTCTGCGTCGGTTGCCTGTGGTGCTCTCCACCATCCGCCGCCCCCCAAAAATAAGAGACCCCACAGGGTGTGAACCAAGAGCAGCTCAGCTTTATTCTGGAATGCTGCAAAAGAACAGAGGAAATGCTTGGAAGTCATGAGATCCAGATGTGGAGATGGGATCTTGCTCCTTTGGAGGCCCTCACAGAGGATGGGTGGCCATCGGCCTGCTGTCGTTGTTGGGTGTGGAAGGTCTTGTGTTCTGCCCTGATGATGCTAACACTCGTCGTGAGAGGAGGAGGAGGAGGAAGGAGGAAGGAGGGGTGGTTTCTTCACACGCTGCCACTTTGAGGCTCCCGGGAGGCTAGGCTGGCGGTGGAGGCCCTTTCTGCACACGTAGGGTCTAATCTCGCACGGAAACATGGCAGCTAATAAGACGGCAGGACTCCAACTCCTGTGGGTCAGAATGACACAGCCCCCCCCCCCACCCGAGAGCGGCCCTCTCGCTGGTGGATCTGGGAGGGACCAGCCCAGGCTGCCAAACTCTTTGCTGACATGCAGGAGAGTCTGATGCAACATGTTGTATGCAGCTTATGTGTCAGGAGACCACAGGAATGCTTTCATGAGAGGCCAGACTTAATGTGTCGCAGAGTTCCTTGCGCAGAGACAGCGTGAGGGATTAGTCCCACTGCTGAAACCCCAAACAGCTGCTCGGTGTCCTTTGGGTGATTTCTGAAGCACCAACATCTTGAGAGCAGACCTCTGAGCCCAGGGCTCCAAGCAAAGGCCCTTGCGGAGGCTGCCCACGCCCGGTTCCAGCTGGCCGGATCCATCCCTGAAGTCAGCAAGCCTCGTGCCAGGTGACCTTGCCCAGGAAGCTTGGAAGCCGTGCGTGTGCCACCCCCGCAATGTTATTCCTCGGCTCGGGCACACATTAGGAGGTCTTCCTTTGAACTCCACGCTCTTGTGCCAGAACCCAACTGAGGTCACTCCCAGAAGTAATAATAATAATTATTATTATTATTTAAAACCTCCAACCACTCCTCCGCTTGACTGTGGCCTCCTTTTATTTTATTTTTTAAAAATAAAATTGTCTGATGATCGGAACCAGCAGCCTATGGGAACACTGGTGAGGCAGGGCTTGTGGCTTCCTGTAGTAGATGGCCTGCTTCGTTCTGCTTTGACTCCCTCCACCCAATCATCCTCCAGCTCTGGGAGAGTCCTGTCATCTGATGGAAGCTAAGAACTCAAATGAGGCAGAAAAAGTCCTCTTTGGCTAGTCTCGCTCTTCTGCCAGGACAATGGGATGAGCTTCAGTAAAAAGAGTGCTGTGGACATTTTCCTAATAACCTAATAGTTTGGCTAGACAATTAGAGTTCTAATCGTCAGCAGACACCAGTTTCTTATCAGCTTAAGTGATGCATGTTGTCCAATCCACCCATGTTGGAAGAAAGGCATACCCAGGGTTTGGTAGAGGCAATAGAATCGCCTCGTGGCCCAAGCAAGGGTAGCCCAGAATCTGGGAAGCAACCGAGGCGGATGAAGGCAGCAGAAAGAGACGTCATCCTTTGTGCGAGTTCCTAATGATGCCAATGATTCCGTCCCTTCACCTTGACTGCTCCTAACAGAGGACATTCTGGCATGCGCTCAGAGTCAGCATCTGGCCATCTCTTGCCTTGGCAGACGTTTGGCCAGAAGGAAGCTGGGCGCGAGCTACCCTGGGATGGCCCTGTGGGGCCTGGTGGCCCCTCAACCGCCCCCAAGGAGCACGGTCGTCCTTTGGTTGGAACAGATGCTCAAATGTGGCTTCCAGATGTGAAGAGAGGATAGAGGAAAAGATGATGGGGGGGTAGGTCAAAGAGAAGAGGAAAAAATAAAAAAGGGAGAAAAGAGCCTGAAGAAACCTTTGAAGTGTTGAAGAAGGAATGGAGGAGATTCCCATGGTAGAATTCCCAGGGCTGTGGGTAGAAAGGAAGAGTCAAGCAGGCAGCTGTTGGCCGTGGGGGTAAGATCCCCAGTGCCGGGAAGAGGCGCTTGTGGGAGGCAACAGGGACCTCCTCTGCCCTGGGAAGTGCTCGGTTGGGGCTACAGTCCTCATTCGTTTGAGGTTCACTCACCTGCTGGACCCAGCCAGGCACAGGTCAATGAAGGGGAGCTAGAAAAAGGCTTGCCAGGGTTCAAGATGCCAGGGGATCCCTCTGCTTCCCTCCATCTATGGGTGATGAGACCAACCCCAGGGGGAGGGGAACTGCAAGAGGAAGACCTTAGCTTTTTGTGTGGGACGCAGTTTCCAACTCAAGCCACCATTTCCATCATTTCCCATCTGGCACCGGGGTGCGCTCCTAGCTATCAAAAATGGGCATTTTCCCTGGCCTGTGGTCTCTGTATTTCCTGGTTTGACCCCGATTCTTGGCATATTGACCCAGATTCCCCTCATGCCTAATTCCACAAGTACCTGGACCAGAAGCAGTACCAACCCCCCCACCGCCCCAAAACCCTTGCTTGCACTGCCTCTGTGACATGACAAACACTCACCCCTGATTTTAGAGGTTGGCTTCGATGTTTCCAGGCATAGGGTGCTGCTGGACTTGGCAAGCCAAACCAGGTGGCTTGACATAGTCTTTTTGCCCTGGCACTGCAGAAATAGAGGGGCAGAGCTGGTGATGGGTTCTCAACCTTCTAGCCCAGGAGGTGGCCAGGCTGATCAGCCTGCATGACACCCTGCTCTACAACTCAGGCTGGCGATCCTTCCGCAGAGAGAACCGGCCTGTTGTGTGTGTACATGTGTGCTTCAGTTCCTCCCACGGCATATTCCAATCATGAGCGATTGCTGTTAATCTGGGAAAGATGATGCGTTCCAGCTAAGACATCTTCGTCAACCACATTACAGAGAGGGGCTGGCCGTTGCGCTCTGCCTCTCTTGTCGTTTATGTGCCTCTAAAGCTTGGCAAGTATTTCTGGCCCTTTCGGTCTCATGGCTGAATCTGTTCTGGAGCAAACGGAGCCCAAGACTCAAAACAGCTTGCTGAGTCAGGGAGCTGTAGCTTCCGAAATATTTGGGGACCTCTTTGAAGAAACAGCATTTTTGCTTCCCCTCGTCCAGGGGGAAGTGATGCTTGCAGAGTTCTGGACAGACAGAGCTGGTTCCTGGATCGCGACGATCACGTTTCTGCCAGATCCTGCTGAAAGGCATTCAGTAAAAATTAAAACAAGCCATTGACAAACGATGCATCTGGCCTTCCCCGACAGCCACTCGGCAGAGGCTGTTGTGTCTAACGCTAACCTGTAACAGCTGATCACAAGGGCTGCCTGGGTTGCTACTGCTCTTTGCATTCAAACCACAAGGGTCACCACCAGACATTTCCTCTCTCCAAAGAAGAGCCTGGGCTCTGACTTGGTTTGCTTTATCCTCCCCCATCTTTGTGGGAGGGTTTGTTGTGGTTGTCTGGTATGAGGGGTGCAAGGGGGGGAGGCATAATGGAATCAACAAGGCCCACTCCCTGAATCCCACCAAATTTAAAACTCACAGGTCCTGTGGTCTTTGAAAGTCACAACTAAGAGTAACTAAGTAGTTGGGGAGAGCTTAATTCCCCCCCCGTAATCTGAACACATCTACAGAAACTATCTCAAGAGGGGGACTCTTGTGGATGCGATGTTTATAGCCCTTTCAGTTCCCCATGAAGCTTAACTAAATCCTCCCCGTGCCATCCGGACAATGCTTTTTCTTATCCTGGCACCTACTGCTATAAGCAGAGTGATGTCCCCACACACCCAGAGGTCCTGCATCTTTGTGTCCCTCCCAGATGCTTAGGTTTATTTTGCCTTGCTTTGGGTTCTGGTCTAAACCTCACCCTTCTCTCCTTTTTTCTTTCTTTTCTTTTTGAAAGGCCCCTAGGTTCTGCCTTGACAAGTTGAGCAGTGCTTTAGCGCTGCACTGATTTTGCGCTATACTGCTCCCTCCAACCTAAAACAAGGGACAGAAAATAGGAATGACTATGCTGAGGGCTTGATGGCAAAGGAAGAGGAAAATGAAGCTCACCACCTGAATGAATGCCATTCTCAGTACAGAAACTGCATGTCAAGGCACCAATGGGAAAGGAGGCAACCAGAGGAGACTGCTTCATGGCTTTCTACTTGAATCTAGCTTGAATGTGGATCTTAGTAAATCCTGGGGAATCTGTGTGAATAAGAAACTGAAGAGACAAAGGAGGCGGATGGTGAAAAATACGCCATACACGATCTGAGAGGGAGGGAGGGAGGGAGAGCTCTAATTCCCCCTTCCCAACACAAGACACCTCAGTGGGTAATGTTTTAAGACAAGGACAAGTGAACGCTGGCGTAAGGAGGCACCCCACCCTTGACTCCACTCCTCCTCCAAGCCCCACTCTTGGGGTTAATCCGAAGGGAATCATTGCTACCTCCAAGCATGAAAGGGGAGACAGATGGCAACCCCACGGTGGCCACGGGAGAAAATCTCTTTGCTCTGGAGGTTGTGTGATGGTGTCCTTAAAATAAATCATATTTTTCTAAAAAGCTGATGTAAAAATAGTGGCTTAACATTTGGAAGCCCCTGGAAGGCTTAAGGATGGGCTGGAAAGAAAGGAGGGAAGGGACGCATGCTGAGGGGTGGAGGGGCTCTGAAACCTGCTCTCGGCCAAGAGGACAGCTGCTGACATGGCTGAGGGAAAACTTTAAAAACCTAAACGGAGTGATTGCTGGCGAGTGACTAATGCTCAGAACAATGTCCAGTGCCTAAACTCTTGGAAGAAAGAAGAGAGAACCGGGGGGGGGGGGGGAACCTGACCTTGAAGCATCTCCTTGGCTTCGGTCCAGGATGTTCAGATGCCAAAAGTGCTCAGAGTCCCTTCTGGCTGCAATTGAGCTCCTTGTCTTTGGCAAATCACATCTGAATTTCTGGAACATTACATGTTCACAGTTGCAAAGCTAACAGTAATTAGAAAAAGCTATGAGACCAGGATGAGGAAAGGAGCGGGGGCAGGGCTAATGAATCACACGTGGACGTGGCATCGCTCAGCTGGAAGGAAATCAAAGCCTGCATATTTCTGAAGGTAAGACTGGGAATTCCTGCTGCTCTTGTATGTGGGGCTGCATTGTTCCAGTCCATGAAAGGACGTCACCTGTTGAGAAGGAGCCACTTCCTTTCCTGTTCAGGCCACCTCAAAAGGCATGGGGGAAGCAGGGCAGCCAGCCGGACGGACAGACAGGGGGCATCGGCCGCCTGCCCTGCGCCAGGAGAGAGCTTGGCTTGGACTTCCAGCGGCCAAGGGCTCACCGAGCCAGGAGGCAACTAAGGTAGGGCTTTGGCTCAAATGGGGAGGGAGGAAATGCTCTTTAAGACACGGAGGCCCATGGCTCCATCCCAGAATTGATCAGAGCTCCTGCCGCTCTCTCAACTGAGAACCAAGAGATGCATTCGGTGCCCTTGACCGGGGCTGATCTCATGAAAACAAGGCAAGGTGTTTCTCAAAGCCCACAAAAGTGGGGTGTCTTTGTTTGGTCTCCAGGTCTGCCAGCTCCAGCTTCTCATCTGCTCTGTGGTGGTGGTGGTGGTGGTGGTGGTGGTGGTGATGATGGTGATAACAACAATGATAATGACACCTTGAAAGGCAGAATCAGGATTCAGGATGATGGTTGTACTGTAATGTCTCTGCGACACCCTAGAAAAGAGGGGATGGACAGAGGATGTGATCATCACCATAAACGGAGGAACAGGCTCATCTCCTGCCGTTCCGGAGAAAGGAGAGAACGCAACCGGAGGATCCGGAGGGCAAGAGAAGAGATTCCAGCTAAGCATTAGGGAGAAAAGCTCCTGGCAGGAAGTGCTGCTTGGTAGCGGAGGGCTCTACCTGCCCCGGCCACGGCCTCTCTCCTGGGAGACCTTGAAACGGACACGTGGCGCCCACTCGTCAGGGATCTGTTAGCTGCAGGTATCTTGCTGTGGCAGGGAGGTGGGAGAGTTGATCTTTGGGATTGCTTCCAGGTCCTCCACAATTCTGCCATTCTAATGGGTGGATAATAATTACAGAACACATACAGTGACCGCCGAGACAATTAAGCTGCAGTGCTTTGGACAAGCCAAGGGAGGGATGTACGGATCCATGCTAAGCGGGATGGTTGGGGCTGACTTGAGCTTTCTTTCAGACAGCCAAGGACTGCCAGAAGCTGTCCAGTCCCAGAGGAAGGGGACATGGAAGGGGGCAAACCTCTGGATGCCCCAAAGACACAGTTGCTGTTTGTCCCTGCTGTGAAATGAGCCCCTGCCATGAAGGGCTGACCGTCTTACAGGAGCCTCCGGTGGGACCTCAGAAGATGCCAGATAACAACTCGGGGAGTTGCAGGAGCTAATCGCAACTCCCTCCCTCTCTCCCAAGCTGGCAGGATCACAGACGACCTCTCTGGCCCCTCGTCACTTGGCCGCAGTCCACTCGCTAATGCAGTTTGGAGCCTGAAGAGGCTTCCCACCCCTGCGATGGAACAGCTGGAGAGCAGAGTGATGACTTATTCCCAGGAGAGGCAAAAGAGGAGACTTACAGTCAGGCGGTTTAATGCAGCTGTTTGCTGGGCCGCCAGCTGGGTAATAAGGAGACGGAGGCAGGAGAGCAGGGAAGGACGGTTCAGGTTCCGTGGTCAGAATAAATGACGGAAATGGCACAGGGCGCTTCCCTTCCCCTGCATGCATGCAGGACGGCTGCCAAGCCGTCCCTCTGGACCAGAAAAGCAATCGGGGCTTTTTTTCTTCTTGTTTTCCCTTCCTCTCTGTGTAAGAATTCACCCATCCTCTCAGCTGGGTAAGAAAAAGGGATATTCATGCGGGGCCACCTTCTCGTCCTACATTGGAATCCATGTTACTATTGACCCTGATTGCTACTTCATTGATTACCTCGGGGTTTTGTAATCATTAAACCACCCCAAGACTACTATTTTCCAGCAATAAAGGAAGTAGCAATCATTGCCAAATCTGGGTCACCTACTCAGCGTGGATCCCCAAACAGAGTCAGCCCATCTCATGCCATCTGCATATCTATCTATCTATGTGTATATATGTATATATATATATCTAGTGAATGAAGCCTCAAATATGATTAATCTTCCGGAGCGTCTCTGTTAATGTTCCTGTTTGTCTCCCATGGTGATCACAAATGGTTCTAAACAAACAAACTGGTGGCCGGAAGCCAGCGCTGGTGACTCCTGGCTCAGAAACAGAGGAAATGTTTCAGACGGAGGAGAAGCGTTAGCCAAGACGTGAGCAACTGGCACCCGGCACGTTAACTGGATCCACTCAATGACCTGCTCCCCAGAATGATGCGTTGAGGCAGATTTATGGCTGGTTCTTGACCTGCTTTGCTCCCCGTTTGCCACTTGTGCCATTGAGCCTTTCTGAGTCCCTTTCTGGCCACGAAGCTGCACGAACTCTGTCAGGGAGACTCAGCCCCGTCTTCTCGAGGTGTGCACAACCACGGACAGTGGAAGTAGAAGACTCTCCCAGGGGAAGCCAGAGCCATGCGCAGCACGGATCGGCCGACTTGGGTGGGCGGGCAGAGTCATAGACAGCCAGGAAGGGGTAAAAGGAGTGAAATACACCGTGGTATGTTCCAGAGAGCTTTGTCTAAAAAGACGGGAGCATCATCGTTAAGGGGGTCTACCTGCTCTTTGGCTCATTCTGTGGGGGGTGGGGGTGGGGGGGGGTGAGGGACAGGGTTGGGGAACAGGCAGAGCAGTGCACAAATGTTTGTCAAGGAGTCAGGTTGAGATGCAAGGGCCAGAAGTGGATGGGGACCCAGAGCAGAATATGCGCTTACAGCGGGGGCAGCAGCAGCAGCAGCAGCAGGAGGAGCTGTCCGCCAAACAGACTTACCCCTTAGGGATTGGACGGGTGGTCTATCCAGGCTTGACGTGACATCCAGGTGAAAAAAGCCCATGAGGTGGTGCTTTGCCCCTTGCAGGAGCCCTAGGATCTTGCTGGGAAATACCAGGTCCGTAGGGGAATACCTATAATTGATTTTCACAATTATTTGCACTGGGCCTGGATGCACCACTAAGTGCATCACAAGGTGTGTCACTTGCCTATGTCATGGCACACCAATTTCTGGTTTATCCTACGGGAATGCAATTAGATTCCAGCTGCTACGGATTTGATTTGGTCTTCTTTCTTTCTTTCTTTCTTTCTTTCTTTCTTTCTTTCTTTCTTTCTTTCTTTCTTTCTTTCTTTCTTTCTTTCTTTCTTTCTTTCTTTCTTTCTTTCTTTCTTTCTTTCTTTCTTTCTTTCTTTCTTTCTTTCTTTCTCTCTCTCTCTCTCTCTCTCTCCCTCTCTCTCTCTCTCTCTCCCTCCCTCCCTCCCTCCCTCCCTCGCTCACTCACTCACTTACTTACTTACTGAACATTGGTAGATTCTCCTTCAACCCTCCAAAGTAGAACAAAACCAAAAACACAGAAAGCGCAGGGGCAAAAGGACAAACACATCTTGCTAAGCAAGGGGAGAGATGCTTAGAAATACAGGCACAGTTCTCCAGCGATGCTGCTGGGGATTTAAAAATGTTTTTTCTTCTTCTTCTACCATGCAGGAACAAAACTGAAAAACAAAACAAAACAAAAACCTCAAAGTGGCTGACTTTTTATTTTGAGAGGATACTTGATGTGTTGAGACATCATTTCATTGAGGATGAGAAAATTCATATTTGTTGCATCCTTGGTCTGTAGTGCAGCTAAAATCTATGCAGTGTTTTACACACACACACACACACACACACACACACACACACACACACACACACACAGAGCGAGAGAGAGAGGGAGGGAGAGGGAGAGAGAGAGAGCTATCTGGAGTAGGGGGAGATTGCTCAGTGACAGAAACGTAGAGGCAATGAAGGTCACGGTGGCTCTTCCTTCCCACACCCTCCTTCTCCCTCAGACAGATGTTCCAGCTGCAGTCATAAGGGCTTTCCCTGGAGAGTCATTGCAGAAGCTCCTGATGAGGTGTCCCCCCCCCCCCCCCGAATGTGTCTGTGATGGAACTGGAGAAGTGACAGTTTTCTATCCAAGCAATGTGACTTTTTGGGGGCTGCAACTACAGAGGCAGCCCCTGCCCCGAAAAGCAGAAGCAGACCAGGGTCGGAGAAACTCCTGGGGCATCCGCTTCCTTTAGGGGTCCTGAAAGGTTTCCAGCCCCTGATGACTTTGCTTCAAAAAGAGGAGCCTGAGACTCCGTGGGGAGGAACGCCTTGTGCGGTGAAATAAGACCGAAGAGCTTGCTCAGTATAAACGCACAGTGTGGTCGCCTTCCCTTTAGATGCCTCCTTGGCTTTGACCGTCACAGCTTGATGGACAGCTTTGCAGTTTCGGCGTTAGAGGAGGGATGGTATGCCTGGATTTTTAAATAAACCCTGGGCTGTCTGGCTGGATGGTGGTGCCCTGCAAGCTGGCAGCTCCTGCTCAAAGCTTCGAAGCGTCTCCCTGAAGAAGAGCCGAGAAGCTGCTTCAAAGTTCAGGATTCAGGGTCGTTTCACAAAAGCATGCGAGGGAGAAGGGAGGGAGGGAGGGAGGGAGGGCAAACTATCCATCTCCACCCCAAGGATGGGTAAAACAGAGGACCTAGAGAGGTACCAGGCTTCCGTAGAGGAACCCCCCCCCCATCACAACTGGGGTGGAAATGGAGATGCCGTTTCACCAATCCAGTTCTCCTGAAATCCCTGACTCAGTTCTGTCACGTTGTAGATGCATCTCTAGCCCTCAGCTTGGCCTCTTTGAATCTTTTCACTGGCTGCTTCTCCCTCTTTGAAATCAGATTCAGACGTCCTTCACCTTTCAAGCAAAGCAAGATCCTGACAAGAGCTCTGTTGAAATATCTGTTTTTATGGTGATCCTGAGGCCTTGACAACCCCGAATAAAGGACAAAGGAACCAGGAATGTTTGACTCATGTTCCCTCCAAACAACAACCTGGCCTCTCTTGTTATTTATGAGAACGGGTGAAACACAGGACCTCAGATATTGTGACGTTAGAAGTTTTGTGTGTGTTGGTGATTTTTATACATCTGGACTATTCCTGTTTATTGCTGTTCTTTTACAACATTGTCCGTGTTGTTCCATTATTTTTAGTGCATTTGGCTTCTCATGAGCCTTATCCAAAAAGTGGCCGTTGGAATTTCGTAGTAGAGGAAGAAAGGAAACGGAAGCCTGCCAAGGGACTCCCCGTGACTGGAACGCTGAGGGCAAAGAAGCAACAGCCAAGCGGAAGCAAGCGGATGCAAGCGGCTCCTGCCGTAACTTCCAGGGCCTGGGGAGCCAAAGCAGGGAACAGTGAGGCAATTACTCATCCATCTTGGAAAAAAAGATGATGTGCAGATATTTGCCATTGCAGTGAGCCTATTCATACAGATGCAAAGGAGAAAGCGTGCTTAGGGAATGCCGATGACTCTCACTCCAGTGGAAAAGGGCCTCTCTCAGAGAGGGCCTGTGACCAACCTAGGGGCACCCGGTGAGTAGGGGGACTGCACTTGGGTCTGACAAAGGCTGTCTGGCTCCATCAGACAGAAGGAGGGCAAAGAAGGCTAGGAGAGGCAGAGCTAAAAAGACCCCCAAGCGAACAGGAACAGGCATTCTCTCAAGCAAGACTCTGGAAGAAGCAGCTGATGGAAGAACAATGGCCGGAAGCAGCAGGCGTTGGCCTTTTCCAGAAGCTGGAGATGGGATGTCTGGTTTTGATCCAGAACGCATTTCAGCAGGTTCTCACTCATCCGTCCCTGCAAGCTTTCGATTGTGCGACTCTCACAAAACCAATGTTTCCCAAGAGTTTTTCCAGCACTTCTTGAATTTCTGACTGATTTGGAAGTTTGCCTCCTTTGGATGTGGGTTATGATCTTCTAAAAAATTATAAAAGCACCAGACTTTTAAAAATTATATAAATATATATATGAACATTCAGTTAGTTTTACAGAAGTGGTGGTTCTTTCCTGATGGAAAATGGATTGCCATTTTTTGCAAGGCCTTAAACGATCCAAAGACGCGGGCGCTTGCCCCGAGCTCATGTCTGCAGAACCATCCCAGCCCAATTCCCTTGTAAACTCGAACATCCGTCTCTGCTCCTCTGGAGAAGTGATCAGGAGAGGCCTAACTCTGGTGCTTCCGCGAGACATTTGCGGGTGCTGGTGCATTTCATTGTGCGTGCAGGCGTGCAAACAGGAATGCCTGCAAGGGCCTCATCCTCCCAGGAAGGGGGTGAAAACAGACACCCGTCTCTGGTGCATTTTACAGCTTTGAAGCTATGAAAGGACTTTCCAAATGGAATTCCTTATGGTTCCCCAAACCCCGGGGGGGGGGCGGGGGCGCAGAACGAGTTTGGGAGTGTATGGTTTCTCCTCTCTTTGCCTTGGTGTCAGTGAAGAGATTTATGCGCTCTCTGTGGAGAGGCCGGCCGGCCCCTTCGAATGCGCTCTGGCTACCCTTCTGTGTGGAGATGGCGCTGGGCCGCTCGACAGGTCGGCCACGCCAACGGCTTCATTCCCATATCTGTATATCTATTTTATGAAGCGAAAGCCACCTTGGCTAACCCTTTACCACACGTTCGGCCCAACAGAGACAAACGATGTATTGGACTGAAACGTGAGCCGTGCAGATTTTTCAGGAAAATATGTCTGAGAAAGCACGGAAGTTCCTAGCCCAGGCCTCCCCCTAAAAGGGAAATCCAACCTGAGGTAAACCTAGACAGACGTTTGAAAACATCCTTTTTCTAACTTCCGAGAGGAACCTGGATTGATTCTCTTTTGGGTAAAGAGACTCCTGTGGATTTTCCACGAACTCAGCTCCTGAAGCATTCAGGCATCCCAACTGGTCAGTTACACCACAACAATAACAACAAGTGCCCTGGAGGTGATGACCACGAGGTGATGACCTGTTGAAGAAACCAAGGTCTGTACTTGGCCCCACCCCCTTCTTCTGCTCTTCTGTTGCCCATATGGGTTTGATATATATATTTTTGAAGGAAAAAGAAAGAATATCAAAGAAAGACCTGAGGAGGAAAGAGTTAATCTCTCTCTCCCTCTCCCTCTCCTCCACCCCCCCAACCCCCCACCCACACCCCACCCACACCCCCTCTCTCCTACATCGCCTGTGCTCATGGCAGCCCATGAAGCTTGGGTTTCGGGGGTGGGTGTGTGCAAATATTTTTCATAAGCTGCTGCATCCTGTGGGGCTCAGCTGGGGGGGGGCCTTCCTCGGCATTCTTCTATAGGGAGAGCAAAGGGGGCAATAAGAGAAAGGGGCTGAAAGGCTGCCCAGTGGTGGGGATCTACGTTCAAATAAGGCACGGCGAGAGATTGGAGCCCACATGTAATTGAAATGCAGACAGCAAGCCGTTCAGCCACTGAGCCCGGGCTGTAAGGCAGAGGGAAGCGGAGGCCCCGAAAATTGGCCTTGTGTGCCACCTACGGTTCCTTTGGTGGAGGAGACGTCTCTCTTTCTCTCCCTCCCTCCCTCTCTCAGCTCATTCTTTGTTTGGCTGTGTGCAATTTATTCGCAGTCAGACTTGAGGCGGACAGAGATTCCCTCAAGGCTTTTCTCTCTGTGTTTGGAGAAAACCTCCAACTTTTGAAACCACAAAAGGTAATAACTGGCTGTCTACCACACCTCGGACATGCTGAGTTGGAGTCGGGGCTTCCAAGGTTGAAGGGGTGGACCTCCTTCCTTCCTTCCTTCCTTCCTTCCTTCCTTCCTTCCTTCCTTCCTTCCTTCCTTCCTTCCTTCCTTCCTTCCTTCCTTCCTTCCTTCCTTCCTTCCTTATGAACAGTGAGGTCATCTTCCACCACAACCACTTCCTGATAAGACTAACTGCTATCCTCACAACAGCTGGCGTGCTTGTGTGTCATTTTCCCAGCAACAATACATCCCCTGCAATAACACACAGTGCGCCTAGTGGGCCTGAACATGAAGAGCCAGGAGCTTGACAAAAACCCCACGGAACCCGTTGTGTCTGCTCTGGTGGGAGGCCAGCTGCTCGCCCTTGGGCTCTTTCTTGCTTGTCTTCCAGCTGCCACCATCTTGTCAGGCTTCCTCCACCTGTCCCATTCTAGCACTCCCTTAGAAGAACTGCATCATGGGAGAAGGGCGGGCCTGAGGAGACCCTACACGGAGCTCGTGGCAAGCAGCAGTCCTCACTTATGGACTGAAAGCCAACTGATTGCCATGCCACAAGCTTCTCTGATCCCCCGCCAACGGCAAATCCATTGACTTTGTTTTTGCGATTAGTCACCAGGAATTAAACACTGAAGTGAGTTTATGTTTTCATTGCTAAGATGTGGTGCATGGAGAGGATTGTGTAGCCACATCTGGTTCTTCTGACAATGTCCTACCTCCAGCATTTGATCTGACCCTTAATTTGCTTTTGGCTGCTTCTCTTCCCATCTCCTTTTATCTTTGTGTCTGTTCTCGTTTTGGTCCGTAAGTCATACTAGATACCTTCTGAAGGTCAAGTTCTTACTACTTTCCCACAATGCAAGATCTACTGTGGATGATGGTAGAGGAAGCCTCGAAGATCATGAGGTCCTTTGAGAACACCTTTAAAAATGTTTAATAACCTCCTTCGATATTTTTGAGAATTTGAAAGAGCACCTGAAGGGCCTCCCAGATTTCGGAGGAGAGAACCAGTTCCCCCACCCCCATCTCTGCTCTTAAATGCCGTTGTTCAGTTTGCAGTCCTGAACATTCAGCTGGCACCCACACGTCGCCCGTGGTGCAGTGGTCACTGGTCCGTTCCTGAGCAGCTGATGCAACCTCAGCCAACGGCAGATGTTTCCTCCATGTGGACAGAGCTGTGGTTTGAATTTTCTGCCACAAAAATGATCCAAGCATCTCCAGAGCATCTCATCTTTCTGTAAATGGAGAGGAGAGAGAGAGTACCGGGCTGAAACGGTGGGGCTGCTATTGTTTCCAGATGGGACCAGCTTCCCCCCCTTGTGGCAGGAGCCTTTGATTGTCTGTCTGTGGTATTGCATTTCTAAGCAACAAAGTGCCCCCCCTGGATGCGCCTGGAATATTCTTCTCCCTAAGTGCTGGGGGTGGTTGTGGTGATAAAGCAGGGAGGGAAGGGCATTCCATGTGAATCTCAAAGGAAAGCCTGTCCCCAGCAAAGAGGGCTCAATATGAGCAAGTGTACCTATGTATCTGTAAAAATGCCTAAGATATAAGAAAGGAGAAGATGTGGGGTGCTTAAAAGCTTGCATTCGCCAGTCCATGGGCCCCCCTTTTTTAAAAAAAACAGTTTTTTTAAAAAGGTGATATTCTCACATGCAGAGGTTGATTAAAAAGCCAAGCTGCCTCTCTCTCTCTCTCTCTCAAAATGTGGGAATAAGAGAACCTGGTGGCATACTGTTGTCCTAAGGGACATGACATAATAAATAGTTCCTGGGGTACAGCCCTCTTGTATCATGGGATGAATATCCTGTCCATCAGCTAGAGGAGTGTTGTCTTTCTGTTAGGAATGCCTGCCTTTGAGTATCTTGAGTAGCTTTCTCCTTAAAAGTAGACTCTTCCTTTTAAGGAGAAAACTTTCTTGTTCAATAGGCCGAATTTGGGACACCTCTGTGGTTTCGCCTTCGCACCTATGGTCAGGAAATTGCAACTTTCTTCTTCCTTCTGCTAAATAATGTCCTGTACACTCAACAGAGTTCTTCCAGTGATGAGAATAACATTTTGTGCAAAAAGAGGTCATTTTGGTAAAAAACGAAAACCTGCGTTGCACAAAATTGTGTAATTTGTCAATTTGTGCAATAGTTCAAATTTATGTGAATTGTCCCAGACTCGGATTCCTGTTCCTTTATTTATGACCTTTAATCCCTAGATGGGTTGTTTTCATCTTTAGCCTACCTTTTCTCTCTCTCCGTGTTGTGTTTTTGCACAAGTGTGCTCTCGTTCCCAAAGGCAAATGATGCTGAGCCATGATATATGTATGGGATGGAGGCAAGGAGCAGCTCTTGATCCCACCTGGAAATGAGGGCTCTTGTGGGGCTTCCGAATTCCTCACTGAGGTGTCTTGGCAGGTCATCACCAACATCCCACCTTTGATCAGGAAAAGAGGTTCGACCATAGCAAAGGGGTTGGCAGTTGGCCTTTCCAAGGGTTTGTCCCAAACTTTACTGGGTTCTGAGTAAAGGAGCGGAGCCCCACTCCTTCTCACTGAGACACCAGAACCTTGAGCCAGATGGAGTTGAAGTTTCCATTGAACCAGCTGGCAGGACATTTTGGGTGCATGACAATGTTGGCTGTCTCAACTTGATGAGACACATAGATGAGAATTTTCAAACTTTGCAGGAGCCCTTGCCTCCAAGGAAGAGAGAGAGAAAGAGACAGAAGAAGTACTGCTTCCCCGCCCCCCCGCCCCCATGCTCAAAGTCTCCATATTTTCCCCAAGCAGTCTTTGTGCTAAATTAGCGTCCTTTCCATATCCTGCCACAAAATTCACAAAAATGTGCACATGTAAATTTTCTAGACATGCACATGAAATATTTGCATTTCTATAATCTGTATGCAATTTTATTCTTCAATTTGTCTTCACCTTCCTCTAATACATTTGTGTGATCTGTAGGTAGCTTTATATTCACACTTCAGTGCACAGTTTACCCTAAACTGTATACCATTTTGAGCCGAGATCTGCATCACAGAACAAGGGGAAAGGTAGAAGCTGAAAGGCAACTCTGCACTGATCTGTCTTTTGGTTTAGGAAGTGCAAATGGAAGTCAGTTCACACAAAAAAAGGTGGACTTGACAAAATTCTCCAGCCCTGCTCATGCCACATCCTTTAAGAAAATGTGCCGAGACTCTTCCCAGATCACTTTGGCAATGTGCACACCTTTTATAAAGCCAAACTGGGGAGATTCTCAGTACATTTTCACAAGGGAGGATCTGGACCAGCTGGTTTGTTCCCACCTGCACCAGGAGGTAGGGTTGGAAGGGGAAATTAATTAATGAAAACCTTGATCTTGCTTCCCTTTGTAGTTAATGGCAAAACTGCCTCTGCTTTCGAGGGGGCTTTTCATATCCCTTCCAGGCTTTGAAGATGAAGAACCCTCTCAGAACGCCGAGAGAGTCGTTATGATGCTTCCAGTGGTCCTTCACGCCCCCTGCTTCCATCGCAGCTTTGAGGTTTGGCCAGTTCCAGGCTCGGCCACGAATGGCAGCAAATTCCTCCCTCCACACACAAACGACGGTTTGCCCCTCTGTTCTTTTGCCTAGAGACAGCCCTCCTCTGCTGTAGCAGAAATGACACCTTCTCGAGGTTGCCCTCCCCTCCATCCTCCTCATTGATTATTCATTTAGATTTATTCAGTAAGAAGACAAGACAAAAACTTGCCCACCGCCTGCCTGCAACCTGAGTTTTGGAAATCATGGCAGCAGCAGCGGAAATGAAGGCACTGCTGGGCATTAATTGGAGTGCTTTTTAATTAAAATCTTCTTGTTTCCTGATCAAAGATTAAAACAAGGAAGAAAATTTCCCTCTTGCCTCTCTTCTCACCTTCTAGCAGCATCCGTTATGTGCAGGACGGACACCAGGCTCCAGACGGGTTCCTTGGCTGCCTCTGATGGCTCGCAGCTCTTTCTCGTCCCTTCCTTTCTGCCTCACGGGCTTTTTGGATCTGCAGCATCTCCCTGATTCTAGAGAATACCTGTCTGGCAGAGGGAGGAGGGAGCTCTGTCAACTTTCAGAAAAGAGCCAAACCAGGTTCATCATCATAATCATCATCAACAACAGCATCTTTGAACTGCAGAGCTGTTGATCCTACGGATCCAGAAGGGATCCTACGGATCACCAAGTCCAGCCCCTCTCAAGGAGGCCTGTGGGGGGGGGGGGAATCAAACTTCCAACTTATATCTCCACAGCTGGATGCCTAAACCACTGAACTATCCAGCAATTAATATGCAGTGGCCAGATTTAACCAGCTCTCCTCAAGATATAGTTGCTCTTACTATCCTTGCCTGACAGGTAACTCTCAAAGACAACAATCCACAAGCATGGTGGAAGACGCAGTGATTCAGAGCCAGGCTTTCAAGAGTGAAGGGCTCAAAGCCTTGGCACGGGCCAGGAGAGATCAACCTGACTCTTCCACTTTCCCCCCACATTCCTCTTGGTTCAGCCTCCAGTTTTTACTGCTGCTCTGCGTTGGACGGTGTGCCTTTTGGAAGGCTCTCATCTACATGGACTCCATTAAATCCTCACCCATGTGCATCAGCAGACGCCTTGCCTCTGCAGACCGATTGGCCTGATCATTCCCTTGGTTTGGAAGCCTCCTCATTTGGAACAGGCCTTTCCCACAGATATTTAAGAATATGAACCCAGCCTTGGTTGTGTGGACCTGCACTTGTGCAGTGGTGGCCCCAGGCTGCCTGCTCATCCACCTCCTTTGGTTCTGCTGAAATAGCACGCCCTTGACTTATCTGTTATTTGTTATGTGTAGAACGGTGCCTCTGACACTTGAGAGCAATCAGAACACGCCTATGCATGCGGCGCTCCGGCTGAACTCGGGTGCCCCAGGGCACACGGGTAGAAGGTTGCTATAGCTTTCCAGGACAGTGACAGGGTGAGCAGATTTATAGTAGGAATCCTGCTCTGATGGAGTAGCTGTTGACTAGGCTTCCATGGGGCGAATGCGTTCTTTGCTGCCACAGCAGGTTTTGTTGCTTGGCTCCAAAGCATGAAAGAAACCGTGGAATTCACCACAGAGTGAATGATGTTGGCACGAGAAAGGCTGGGAGTTGACTACCCTTGGCAGTCAGTGGAGACGGTGGGGGAGGGACCTATGGAGAGCTGGGGATTTCTTAAAGGCTTGTGGGGTTCTTGGGAAGGACGGCGAAGGGGGCCAGGCCTGATAAGTCTTAAGGAGAATTTTTATGATCAGGAGATGGCGAGTCGATTATGAGAACCACATTGATTGTGGTTTAACAGCTACTGTGTGCATCAGATCTGTACCGCTCACGCTCCTGCCCCAAAGCCTCTATCAATATGGTTCTAATAATCAAACCAACATCTCATTAACATAAATAACTGCCTTGTTCAATTTGGGAGAAAGCCTCGACAGCCTTGTAACTGGGCTGAGCAGGAACACTAATTGCTTGATTAGAAAACTTTTCTGCAAGTTTAAATCCTGAAAGCAAGGGACTTGGCTTGACACCCGTTGCTTCCTGGCTTCTGGACCTTCGTCAATGAGTCTCTCCTTGGCAATTAGCAGCATGCCTTGTATTCAGTCTGCAAACAGGACAAGCTGGGGCCTCGAACAGGCAGCAGGAGGCAGATGTGCCGAACATCCGGTTTCCCCAAAGCAAGCCCCCTTTTAAATAATTTACTTCTGAGTAGTCAATAGGATTGGGTGCATGATGCAGAGGGACTCCCACTAGCCCTCTCCTCTTTTGCCGCTACATCGCTCAGTTGATTCAACGCTGACCAGTTAGTTGGTCTCCAAAGACCCCCCAGATCCTTTTCGCAAGGCAGCTTTCTCCCTTCTTATATTTATGGGTCTGGTCTCTCCTGCCTAAATGTAGAATTGTATGGTTTTTCTTTGATGAAACTTAAAAAAACAACAATTGGTTTAGTTCCCCAATCTAGTTAGGTCATCTTGACTCCTGATTCTGTGGCCTGGAGTATTAGCTGCCTCTTCTCCACACCTCCAATCCAGGTCATTAACAGAGATACTGAACTCCACTGGGATGAGGAAATCTGTTCGCCCCCCCCAATGGTCACTTCTCTCCAGGATGATGATGATGATGATGAGCCTTGAAATCTGACATGTTAAGGGTGAAAAAACCCTTCCATCCTCTTCCATAGAGCTGGGCAGGTGATGCTGGCCCTGAAGGTGGAGCCAGAGGGGGGCTCCTGGAACGGAGGCAAGAAGTCCGGAGCCCCAGGCCAAGGGGGGTCAAAGTTCCTCCACGGAGCGTCCAGGCCTGGCCCTGCTTGACAACAGGCAAACCGATCCGTGTTGGAGCAGCCCTGGTTGGTAGTGAGAGAGAAAGAGAGAGAGAGAGAGAGAGAGAGAGAAGGAGCATCATCTCCATTTATTTTATTTTTTTATTTTTACCCCACCCCTCTAGACAACGTCTACTCGGGGCAGCTACAGGAGCCCAGGTTCAGCGCTCTAATCCCCTCCTCCTCCTCCTCCTGTTTGTACTCATTTCCCGAGGGCTTCAGAGAGAGTCTTGTCCTGGGAGCAGGACTCTTAATGCGAAGCAAACAGGGGGTCGTTTCAGCTTCTTTCAAGACAATCACGCTTGATCGGGCTGACCTCGCCATTCCTCTTCTAATTCTGCAACCCGGATTTGGGTGTGCTTTAAGCCACCTGCCAGGGAAAGTATCAGCAGAGATTCGCAGCCCCTCGCATACAGCAGGAGGGCTGAACTTGGGGAGCTGAGGGCAAGATGGGGCTGCACAGGATCAGGGAGGCAGGCTGGGCACCCCCCTGGACCCCCTGCTCTGGGGGGGGGGAAGCAGGGGGCCCGCAGTGGCCAGGGTGGTGGTTGTGGTGGTGGTCTTGTCTCCAGCCAGGCCTGAGAGCCTGGCTGCGCCCTTTGACTCGGGCCCTTGCAACAGCCACCTCATGCCTCTGTGAGCGTCCGCGCTCTTGTGCCCTGCCTTCACCAGACAGAGATCCTCCTTCTCGGTCTTCCTCCTGTGCCCCCAAGGTAGCCGGCTGAGTGGGGAGTGAAGAGGCACCGTCCCGGTTGGGGGGGGGACCCTTCCCGGGAACGTCTCTGGGAGGGAAAAGCCCTCCTTACGTGCCAAGGGCAGCCTTCCAGCATTTCAATCAGCTTGCTCTCATTTGCCGCTTTTATTGTTTTCGTTGGCTCTTAATGTGTTTTTATTCACTGCTGCATTTGTCCGTTTATGGCTATAACCTTGTTTATAGTGCTGCAATTTTATTTTATGATTTGTTAGCTGCTCGGAGACGTGTGCTGGAGAGGGGTATGCGCAGTCAAAGCTCAAATGAGCAAAAGATGGGCTGCAACGGAGATGCGGGGGTCGCCCTTGAAGGTGGCCCCACAAACTGCAGAGAATCCCGTCTCTGGACTCCCTTCAAGGGGCCGTTTCTTATCTTTCTGATGTTTCACAAGCTTACATAACATATATAGAGAAAAGGTCAGGATTCTATTTTCAGTTCCCACCTTAAGGGTGGGTGAGTCCAAGCATCTTCATTTGAATCAGCTTTGTTTGACTTTCTGTCCTATTTATACATCAACATGCAAATTATTCTTGGTTAAATTCAGATACTGGCTTTAAAAAAAAGATGGGAACTGCATTACAAAACATGGAGGTGTGTGAAAATGGAGTGGAGTCCGCATTCGACTAACCGAATGTACTAACTGACTTGCCAAAAATTCTGGGGTTGAAGAAAATCCTCCAACCGCCGTCCACGCGATCCGTGGTGCGAAGGTCTGTCGCTCTGTACCGTGGCAGCAGAGAACCACCCAGTTTCCTGCAGCCGTCCCAGATTGGGTGGGGGCAAGGTTGTGCGAAGCCTCGTTGATTCAGAGGATCCGGTGACTGTTGGGTTGCGGGTTGGGCTTTGCTGCCGGCAGGGGCCAATTTGTGCCCATTTCTTTCTACAAGGCCGTGGGGGTCTTCCCCCCCATCTCCTTCCCCCACCTCCACAGATATAAGATTTGGTTCTGAAGCCCTGCTTTGCAAGGCAGAAGCAGGAGGATCCCTGGGATGAGCAGGGTGTTAAAGGTAATAAGATCTGGAATCTCCTCGGCTTGGCCTAAGCTGTTCCTTCTGCTCTCCACCCAGCCCTTGACACTCCCTTCCTCCTGGCAGGCTCCTCCGTAAATCCGCCTAAATTGAGAGATTCACTCTTCCCTCTTGGAAGAGGCTTTTGCTGACGAACATTTCCTTTCCTTCAAACAGAAGTAAAACAGTGGCAGCTAAATTCTGTTACTCTTGACAACAGTCGGTTCCCAGCGTTGGCTCCTCTTTGAGCTGCTAAAGTCTCTCTCTCTCTCTCTCTCTTTCTCTCTCTCTCTCTCACACACACACAGAGAGAGAGAGAGAGAGAGAGAGAAAGAGAGAGTGCAGAGAGGAAGGGGATGCAGAGGCTACTGCCATCTGGGGCAACTGGCACATCTGGAAACAAGATGCCCAGGCCATCCTGTGCCCAACAAGAATGAGATCTTCACACAGATTATTGCAGCAACGTTTACAGCAGGGGGGCAGAGAAGTGGCCCATATTTCACGGGCTGCAAGCTTGATGAAGGGTTGGCTGTATCGTTATTGCTTGAGAACTAGGGTCTGCACAGGCCACGTGCCGTCTCGATTCCACTTACACCCCTCTCTCTCTCTCTCTCTCTCTCTCTCTCTCACACACACACACACACACACACACACACACACACACACACACACACACACACACACACACACACACACACACACACACCCCTCTCCTTGGGTGTTTCTCTTGAGGGATGCCTATTCCAAGAGGTGCCAACCTGCAAGGCTGCCCAGGCCTCTCAGCTGGCAGAGGGCTGGGCTCAGGTGGCAAGCCAGCCAGCTGGACTCAGGGCAGCTCTGCTCCTCCCGCCAGCTGGCTCCAGGCCTGGTGCCACGGGCAGCTCTCTCCAACCTGGCTCCCTGCTTTCCCTCTGGCCCTCGCTGCTCCCAGGGGTGGGCGTGGGGTGTGTGTGCATCGACAGAGTCCAGTGCCCTTTCTCGCTGTGCACCTGTGCTCTAGGGTCCTGGAGGGTTCCTGACCCCCAACCACCAAGGCTGTGTGGCTCAAAGCCCAGCAACACGGAGAGGAAGGGGAGGGCCCTTTTGGCCACTGGGGAGAGGCAAGATGTTGCTCCAAGAGGCACTCTGGGTGCTTTGGCGCTTCATCCCAGTCTCTCCAGCCACGGTTCATGTCCTTCCCACTTTGGGGCGGGGCCTCCTTCCTGCTTTTGGCTGCTGCCTTTGGGGCTCCCATCTGCCTCCTTTTTCTGGCCGTGACTCCCTCTTTCTGACCACCTTCCCCCTGGCGCCACCTTGCCCGTCCGCTCACCAGCTGCTTCTCGGATTCGTGTCCCATCAGTATGACTCTGACCCGAGGTCTAGGCTGATCTTCAGCCCTGCTCATCTGTTCCTCCCCCCCTTGCCCTCTGGCCACCTCCTGGCTGGATGATTTTAAGCACCAGAGTTTTTATTGGGGTGCTTTCCCCCTTCTGGGTGGGTGATGGGGAACAAGCGAGTAAACAGGCAGGCTGGAAGGAAGCAGACCCTACCTGATATCTGGCTCCCTTTGAGTGCAACAGGCAGCTGCTTGCGACCCCCAATGGCCCAGATTAATCTCCCTCCGGTTTATGGCTGAACTTGATCCGCACAGGATCTCATCTTTCTACGGTCTGTCTGTCTGTGGTAGTGCTTTCCCCATTTGGAAGGAAGTGGAATAATAGGTCCAGATGATGTGGGCAGATTCAAAGGGACAACACATGGCACATTTTTGCATCCACCCTGTTCCGGAAGACTATCAAAAGTGGGGCCACAGAAGAAAAAGGTTCCCCACAGAAGAGACATAAATCAGGAGAGCAGGGGTTTCATGGAGCAAGGGGGAGCAGGTGGGCTGCTAAGGGCTTAGAGATGTCTGCTCCCCGTAGATCAAATGCAGGAAGGCCTGGCTGGAAGGAGGTTTTAATTCCAGATGGGGCTGAAAACCAGAGGAAGCTTCTGCCAGGGAGAAATACAGGCAGTGGGAGGTGGGTTGCTCCTCCGGGACAGGGCACAGCCAGAAATGGAGCAAGGGGAGGGTCTTTCCTTCATTCCGCCTGGCCCCAAACCTTCTGTGAAGAATGATGGCCTTTCCACCAAGGCCCCTGGACTCACCCCCCAGCCCCTGACACTCTGGGCTCCATCCATCCAGGCCAACATCCAATATGCCACCGTGTCTTGATGCAAAACAGTCTGTCTGTCTTCTGCCCAAGCTGGGCCGTCTTTGAGCTCTGCAGAGAAGGAGACAATCTTTGAGCCTTGGAGTAAATCTTTTCCCCTTACTCCCCTTCAACCCCAACACCTTTTTGGAGAAACCACAGTCTACCCAAGGAAAGACATATCTACCCATTTTCCTTCCTTTAACAGTCAGGTTTTAAAATCTCAACCACTTTTCATCCCAGATACAAAATTTGCAAACTGGAGTGAATTCTGATGCAAAAACGATCTGAAACGAAATTCTTACCTCTCCCCGGTTCTGCAATAGAGGTAGAGAGCATGGAGCCTGTGGGCTCTGGGACCCCACTCCCTTTTCATTCCGATGCCACAGAATTGCAACAGCAGGTTTTTAAAAAGTGGTGATTTATCTTTACAGCAGTGTCTGTCTTCAAGCTGAAGGGCCCTCGTGGAAACCTGCCGGAAGCACAGATCATGCCGAAAACAAGAGGCACGCTTCCTGTGTGCCTTGTTTTACAACTAAATTGTACCCCCCCACCCCCACACTCCGGTGATACAGGAGGGGCAGCAGCAGCAGCAGGAGGAATGTCCAGTGGCCTGGTGGCAAATGTGGCCTTGTGGGGCCAGGAGTGCCTGCCTGAACTTGTCCAATCCATCAGCCTTAGTACAGCTCCTTTTTCCTGAAAGGGCTCCCACAGGCCAGGCAGGTTGCTTCTGGTCGGTGCTTTGCACACAGAAAGGGACACACACACGTACCCACTCCTGCTTGAGGGTCTTCTGACAGACGCTGCAACCCCAGGGCCTCCCTGCTGCTCCAGCAGCTGCCCGGACCGAGGTGCCTAGCGCGTCTCCGTTTGGGCCCGTCTCCCTGAGAGCCAGGTTTCCTGATTAAACCTGACAGCCTGGAAGGGCCTTTTGAATTGATCTGTGATCTGCTCTTCAGGTGACCGATGCAGGAGCCCCCCCCCCGGCGGTGCCCCTTGCTGCCAATTTCCTGTCTCCGTGGCAACGTGAATGTACACATACCTGGGGTCTGTGCCATGGGAGTGCAAGGAAGTGCAAAGACGAGGAGCCTGAGAGAGAGAGAAAGGGAGAGATGATGTGAAATTGGAGTTAAGCCATGCAAGTAAGTGGAAAAAGCTCACGCCAGGGAAGCACAGCCAGCAGACCGACTGGGCTGTCCCTTTGCAGGACGATGAGCAGTGCCTTGGTTGCACCCCAGCAGGACTGGGGGGAGGTCAGGTAAGCCGGTCATGGGTGACCTGCCCGCCCAGGCCCACTGTGGAGCAGCAAAAAACAAAGGCCTCCGAGGGGGAAAGGAACCACCTCTTGATAAGCCCAAGGTGGGAAAGGCGAGAGGACGAGGGCATGCGAACAATAAGCACTTTCTCAAACCGTAAATTTGAAATGGCCTCTGCTGGAGCCAGGAAACCTGAACCAGGTCTCTGAGATATATTATCTCGGGCGCACACAAGGTCAGAAATTCTGACTCCTGCTGAAGTTCCCACCTTGTCTGTGTGAATGCAGTGCCCTCCAAGATCATGCGTGCGTGCTAGCAAAACAGACACCCACCCACCCACAAACGCACAACAAAGGGAACACATGCAACCACACATGCATGCCCTGCCGGCCTCCTCGGGGGCGCTTGGGGCATTCTCGGACAAGACCTACCAGCAGCCTGTTCCCTGCAGAGAAGCACCCGTGCCTGGCCCAGCCCAGAAAAGCAGGTCTGGCTCTTACGCGTGAGGCCTGGTAGGTTCCCCCCTCTTGGCTGTGCACCTGAATGGAGGGAGGGAGGGAGGGAGGGGGGGTACCATCTGGAGGCTAGACTCTGTCATAAGCTAGGCATCCCATTCATGTGCGCTCCAGATGAAATCAATCTGCAAACTCACTTTATTTCAGCCCCGAACTGAATATGGGCCTCATATAAATCAGTACAAATCAGACTGATTCCATTTGTGATTCGAGATTCCTCTAAAACCGGGGGCAGAGCCCTGTCTACGGGTCTTCTAGTTTTGTGGGCCTGGCTACCCATGAGAGGAAGTCAGACGGACAACTGAGTAAAGACTGGGATGTATCTAATATCGTTTCATTTCATTTTCAAATACAAGCCCTTCCTTGACTGTATGTTTTAAGGACTAGAGAAGGACCTCTGCCTAAAACATGCCAGAAGTGGGAATCAATGGGTTTGACCAATGAGGAGCCCACTTTTGGTGCTATCGGATTGTAACTGAACCGCAGGCACAGATATCTTATGAGCTCCCTTTGGCCAATGAGAGTCGTTTCAAATACCCATTTTGGGAGGCAAGTTCAAGGAAGAGAACAAAAAATTTTGTTTTTGCTGGAAAATGGCCCTTTGGAGTGATTGACCTGGACTTGCAGGCTGAAGGGAAACATAATTGTTTCACCCTTCCTTTCTTTTCTTGATTCATATCAGAACGTGGAACAATTTAGAATTACGGACTTGATTGAAATATGGATAAAGATTAGAGATAAATTAAAATGTTCGAAATCGTCGTCATTTGTGGGTCCCCAAATAAATGTTGCGTCATTTGGCTCATCAGCAAGTTTGCAGAGCAAAAGCTTCTGGAAGCCCAGCGTTGCTTCATTATCTGAACACAAAACACTTCATATTGCAATAAACAGAATTTTTTTCACAACACATTAAACAGCTCTCAGTTGTCTTCACTGCAGACAGTAACTTTGTAACGGGCTGTTAAAATTCCTATTTGTTGAAAAACAAACCATTTCGTGTTCAGATAATAAAGGATGGGGCTGTTGAGCATCAGGAACTATGATAAGGAATAGAGGCTGTTTTTCCTCTCACCAAGGCTGGCTCTGCCCTGAAGTTGGGTGAGCCCCCTCTTCTGGCTGCAGAGTGGAGAGGGCTGATCAACGGTGTCCCCCCCCCCCCCCAAACAGTGAGCAAAGGCAAGCCTGGGAAGAGGCGGGCGAGCCATCGAAATACCCCTTGTCGGTTCTCTCTTGGCAGGCCAAGTGAGTGTTTTCTGAAGCCCCAGAACCAAGGAGGCTGGACATGGCCTTAAAACCCACCGCCAGAATGCGAAGGAGCCTGGCCTTTTCCGTGGGGCAAAGCTCTGCCAGGGAGTCTCCAGGAGTGTCACCTGCCGTGCAGGGGAGTTCCTTTTCAGACCACCTGGAGAAGAGCAATGTGTCTAGAAGTTCAAAAGAAAGTAGGAACCAATCCCAACCCGACACGTTTGTCCTAATTAAGGCAGAAGGGAAAAAAAAGGGCTGGGTGGGGTGAGTGGGGAGGAAGCCATTAATTAGCTGAGAAGGAACAGTGGAGTGTTTTCTCTGAGCCTCCATGGGAGGAGTCTCATCGCCTCATCTGTGGGGGCAACGAGACTCGTCCATGGAGGACCAGATACTTCTTGGGCTTGACCTTCATCCACTGGGCCAAGTTCAGGCCAGGAAGAGACCTCCTGGATCGTTGTGTCACCACAATTTTCCGTATGTTTTGGAGGGAAGTTACTTATTATTATTACACACTCGTTCTGTAAATATCCCCCCCCCTCTTTTCTGGAACACTTTCTCACCTTTATGGTTGTGTTCTCCTTGGTTGTCCAGGATGGAACAGTGACCTCAGAAATCGACTCCAAGGCAGGCGGGGCTTCTCCGCCATACCTGAAATTACTTCTGGTTAGCTTTTGGGGAAGAAAGCAGACCGCCGAAGAATTGATGCCTTTGAATTGTGGTGCTGGAGGAGGCTCTTGAGAGTCCCCTGGACTGCAAGGAGAACAAACCTATCAGTTCTAAAGGAAATCAACCCTGAGTGCTCACTGGAAGGACAGATCCTGAAGCTGAGGCTCCAGTACTTTGGCCATCTCATGAGAAGAAAAGAGTCCTTGGAAAAAAACTTGATGTTAGGAAGGTGTGATGGCAAGAGGAGAAGGGGACGACCAAGGATGAGATGGCTGGACAGTGTCTGCGAAGCAACCAACATGAACCTGACACAACTCTGGGAGGCAGTAGAAGACAGGAGGGCCTGGCGTGCTCTGGTCCATGGGGTCACGAAGAGTCGGACACGACTAAACGACTAAACACACAGCTTTTGGGGTGGGAGGGAAGTCAAATGCTCCAGTCGGGGGGTGCCTGGCAAACAACCGCAGGGCTTGGCAGCCTTCTTCATGGATCCTGTTGGGTTGTGTTCGTTGGTCCTCAGTCTTTAATAGCAACAATGATTTCCCCCCCCCCTTCCCCATTCTTTTAATTTTGCCCCTTCTTCTAGCTCCCTGGTAAAACTGACAGGAGAGCCATCTCTTTCTGACACATTTATGGGCACTCTGATGGGCAGACATGGCCTTATGCAGATTTATGTTAAAATATTCATGGATCTTTCCCCTGCATTTATTTTTATTGATTTGCAAATGCAAAGCTTTGTTCCCCATTCAGTCCATAAACCTGACAGGGTGTCAGTAATGTCTGATTGAACGCTTTAATATACTCTCCTGCTTCTCCTCTCGGTTGGTCCCCGGCCTCGGTTCCTCTGAGGCTGGAGGCAAGCGACAGCTTTCAGTGAGAGCTGCAAGGAGAGAGACATGTGTTCGCTCACGGCCACGTTGATCCTGCTCCCCTCTTTTCCAACCCAATCGGCATGGATGGGAAGGCACGCGCAAGGCCCCTGAATGGATTTTTTTCTCCCTCCCGTCACGTTAGGCACAGAATTTCCTTCCTTCCAGAAGAAGGCTCTACAAAAAGCTAAACCTCTTTCTCCTGTTCCTCATTTTAATTTCAGCCTGTTTCCGGCTTTGATTCATTGGGGAATGGGGAGCGGGGAAGGGAAGGGAAAAGTAAGAGAAACCTGGAGCCTGAAGCTGACTTTCTGCCTCGTCCCGTTGAGTGTTTTTGCAGTTATCGCTGGAGAGAATGCCGTGACAGCGAATGAGTGAACAATGACCCAGAGCAAAGTGTGACTTCACTCCCATCCATTGTGCTGTGCATCCTTGTTGCTTTTCTTTATGTTTTGCAGGGAGAGAGGCTTAGGGCAGAGGGAAAGAACGTAAAATGCCATGTGTTGACACGCCCAAGATGGAAGATGACTTTTTTTTGATAAGTGAAAGGACTGGACTGTCATTGCTCTAAAGGGGGACCCGCAGTTGACAGAACTGCTCCTTCTCAAAAGAGGGAGTTTTCCAAATCCAGGGATAGAAGGAAGGGCTCCTCTGTGTGAGAGGGGATCTGAAAGGCCTCTGCAGAGCTGGGCAAGGAAAGAGACAATGCAGGCATGCCGAGGATCGAACAGGCAACGGACAGGAGTGGAAATGCTGGTTTCTGTCACACCCGAGATGCTGAGCGAGGGACAGCAGGAAGGAGGGTGCACTCACCGCCTTTGCTGGTTCCTTTGTCCACTGTTTGCAGCCGACACAAGAAAATGGCAGAGGGCAGAAGGCGATGCTGGGGAGGAAGGATGAGCCTGGGATTTTCAGATGGCCAGAAAGAATCGGTCAGAGCTGAGTTCAAGAGCCTACCACACAAAGGAGACCATCTCCTGCTTCTTCAAATGGACCTTTCATGGCTTCCTCCCATCGTTTAATATAATGAGGGGGTATAATTACCTCCTCCTGAAGTAAACAATCAGAAAGGGAGGAGGCAGCAAAGGCAGAGACCACAAAGGTAACTAAAATGTCACAAATAAACTTGATAACAATGAGAAGTTTCTGATTGGTCTGGGCCCCTTCCAACACCGTGATTCTGTGGTTTGATGATATATCCCATAATCAAAGAAATGACCTAATTTTGACCAATTTGTACCAGATCTTCATTGGAGTAGAATGGCCAAATAGATTTACAAACTGATGTGCATCTGGAGCAGAAACTGAATTAAATGCAGCACAAAATCCTTCCTTCCTTCCTTCCTTCCTTCCTTCCTTCCTTCCTTCCTTCCTTCCTTCTCTCTGAAAATAGCAAACTGTAAAGGTGCCCAGCACACAAACCCAGAACTTCGGCATGCTTATTCCTTTCTTTTGTCAGCATCTGGCCTGTACTGCCCTGGCAGTTGCAGGATAGGGGCCAGCCTGACCCAGGAAAGGTTTGGTGTTTGCAGGCTCAGGCCCTGGCCTGGGTAGCAGCTGCTGGGCCACTCATGAGGCTCACCTGGAAACCTGGAGGGAAGGGCTATTTAAGGAAGGGCTCTCCCTCCTAAAACTGGCCTCAGCAACAAGGGGTTTTCAGTTGTGCATCCTGCTCTGACTGCCTTGCTGTTCTTGATCTCTGGAGTCCCTGTGGTCCAGCACCTGCTCCTGTTCCTGCCTTGGTTCCTCCTGGCTTCTGCTGTTCTCCTGCATCTTGGTGCCTTATTCCAGCTCTGTGCTCCTGTGACCTGACTCCCAGCCTGGTGCTCCTGCCTCTGCCCAGACTTTTTCAGTGTGATTGGTAAGACTAACTTAGAGTTTGTTGGGGACATGGGCAAAAAGTCTTCTTGAGTGATATTGCACTTTTTTTACTCATAGATTTGACACTTGGAGAAGTCCTTCTGCTCTGCTGTGCTGGCCTGGGTCTGTAGTGGCTGTGAAAAATCTCATTTGCTGTCAACAGAAATCTGGTGAAATGATGAAACTGCCTCTTCACTCTGTCCTTATTTAGCTCCTCATACCATTAAGCAGAAAGCAAGTGTTATTTTATTCATTTCCTTGGTCCTCCTGGAAAGCGTCTCCTTGTTTACATAAATCACCAATGCACCCCTCTTCTGGCACCGTGTTTATATTTAATCAGTTGATTTGCAGGGGCTCCGTCTGCTGAGCTCAGGACCCACTGAGGATTTCCCCATTCTCTCCATCCCACCAGCCTCCTTGCGTATATGCCTAGTAAGCGGCAGCAGCAACAATACACATGCTTTATTCATTCGTTCTTTATTTATAGGACAAGCTCTTAGGTTCTATGGCTGTGCAAGCTATGAACCACGAGAACCTGCTTCCCCAGCGCATACTGGTATGTGTGGAGCAAAGACCGAGCCTCGGCACCAGCAAGGCAGCCGGGAGCAGAGGGGTGGCCGTGCTCTGGGCTTTCTGGAAAATGCTGTGTGGCTGGGTTTCCTCCTTGCCCTGTCTGGGTCTTCAGCCTGATTTTAAATTGGCTAGTTTCAAAGCTGACCATGAAAACTTCAAAATAGTTAAAGGCTCCAGCCAAGACATGAGAAGAAAGCTGAGACCTGGAGGGACCAGAGTCCAAAAAGATCATCCTCTCTATGGTGTGCCAGTATGGATGGTAATGTTAATTTTTTTAAAAAAAATGAGAGGCAGGGAATTAAGAACCCTTGGTTTGAATCCCACCCCCAGCCAAAGAAGCTGACTGGGCAGTGGAACTGGTCAAGCCACTCCTAAAGGGCCTCACTTATCTTGGACACCCTATTAGGGCCCTTATATGTCAGTTCTGAATTGACGGCAGTTCGGGCCACGCCAACAGATCAAATCAAGCCTCAACTCTTGCTATGTGCTGAATCGACTAAACTCAGGCTACCGCGTGTTGGATGTCTCGTGAGAATACAAGACTCAATGGAAAAGTGAGTACGGCTGATAAAAGTTGGAAGCAGCAGGAGAAGAGGAAGGGCCAAGGTGAGAGTGATTGATGCGATAAAGGAATCCTCTGCCAAAAGTCTACAAAAGCAGAGCAGGGTCGAGGAGGAGGAGGACTTTTGGAAGTGGCAAATTCGTAGGGTTGCCATAAGCTGGGGACAACCTGACAGCCAATAACAATTAATTCCCAAGCTCTTCACTTGGTTTGCATTTAGTTCGTGAGCAAAACGATCAGCGTCAAGGCCTTTTAAAGAGCTTTTTTCCCCCCCACTCCCCCCCCCCCCATGTAGCTCAGAGTCAGAGCCGGAGTTAGTAGATTGATTTTAAGCTCAATCTCCGCTGACAGACGATTGGCAAATAGCATCCTGGAATCTTCAGCCATTCATAAAAAATAAAGGAGGGGGAAGTCCCTGATCTGCAGCTGCTGTTTATTTAATGCAATTGATGGGTCTTGCTATTCAGTTTTATCAGGGAGTTGCAGCTTTGGATTTGCTCTTCTTGCAAAAATGTCTGATTCTCTGAAATACTCCCCGTCTTTGTGCCAAAGGATGAGGATGGAGATCTCCCTTCCTCCCACCTCTCTCTCACACAAACACACACCCCTTCCAATCATCTGGGTCTTGAACAGCAGGCCTTGCTGACTTTGGAGCTTTTGCTAATATTTCAGGGAGTTGTCTAAAACATTTGAAGAACTGGATTTGTGACGAGGGAGACGGAGCTGAAAGCACTCCTGTAGATGAACAACAATTCCCAGGGAAGCTTGATACTGCCATACTTGGTACACTGGAAATGGAAAAATTCAGAGTCAGCATTGTTATGTGGCCCTGTTAGCCTGAATTGTCTGGTACCTGTAAGAACACCAGACTGGTTGTTGCACAGATGCAGAGGCCCACCTGAGGAAATGGCCCTTCTCTCAACAAAAGCTGGAATAAGTCTGTTACTCGCTGTGCAACCCTCTGTTACATCCTATGATCAATCATAGGAGAGTGTGTTCAAAAGATTTTGCACCTCTTTATACTATTTATTACTTTAGTTTGCAGAATTAAGAAAAAAGGCAAAAAGAAGTTTTAGATGGACTCCCGTACATAAGGGTGAGTAAGAAATTTGTCCACTTTGCATTTCAACGTGAGAATACCCCCTCCCTGAAAACATACCGTAAAAGGCCTCTTTGATAAAATCTCTACATGGTAGAGGCTTGCACTTTATCCAGGGGGCATAGAGGATGTAGGCAAAGAGTAATTCAATCGTTAAAAATGTTCAACAATACAAACTTTGGAAAAAGGAGCACAGCTGCAAAATGGATGTAAAAGGCTTACAGTTTGGGCATGCATTGGGCGCAGAGAGGACTTCCTGGGAATAAGTTTGCATTTCCTGCAGCCTGATGCAAACCCAAATCCGAGAACGCTCAGGGATGGAGAAGCGGGTCCCTCCGTGTGATCCAGCTTGACGGATCTGCGCATCCAGATGGTGGGAGGTGGTTGCTTTCCATGTCTCATGCCTTGAAAGGACCCATGTTTTCCAGGTGGTGCTGCGGCAAGCTGCCAGGCACACCTGGCCTCAACCGGCTTTCGCTTCGCACCAAAACCAGCCTTGGAGACCTGCTGCATCTTGGCATCCCTGTGGGATGTGATGGTGCACAATATGGTTTCTTAGTGCGCATCACAAGGAAGATGATGCCAAGGGCAGGACCCGAAATCCATGGATTCCAATGACCAGAGAGAAATCCTGGTGGTAAGGATTTTTCAAAAATGGTATAGATCACCTTAAAGATCGATAGGCCCCTTCTTTTGTGGGAGGTTTCAAAACGGACGTTGGGTGCCCTCCGCCAGGGAGGTTCTCGTGTGGGTTTCCTGCCTGGGTGGAACAAGGGACTAAGTGGCCTTTGGGTTGCCTTCCCCATCTATGGCCCCGCCATGCTTTCCTAGGCCAGGTGCTTCCAGAGTCCCATCACTGTTCCGTGTCGCTTCTGATGGGTGTTGCAGTTTGGCAGAGCAGCTGACGACACTCCTCACAAACGCGAGCCTTCTCTAAGGAAGTCATAAGCCAAGAGCCAGGAGGGCAAATTGAACCCATGGATCAGAATCACGCAGAGTCCAGCCACATCTGGAAGGTCAGAGCTTCTTGACCTTTGGCTGCTTGCTTGCTTGTTTGCTTTTTTTTAAATACAAAAAATGCATCTCGCATAACCTGCCCGTCCCTCTCATAAAGTATTTCTCAGATTGTAGAGCCAGGGTGCCTGCTGACAGACTGACCTCCTGGGAGTCTCCCCCAGTCAACAACGTTCACTGTCTGCGCACCATCTTTTTCCAATCTGCCCGGGCCCCTCTCCCCTCACCCGTCATGCTTGGATTATTATTTGACTACTAATCTTCTGGACAGTTGAAAAGTTTTATCTTGGAGCGCAGAGCTGCTGAGTAAATTAGGCCCTTTCAAAGGGAGAGCCAGGGCGATTCTCAGGCCCTCCCTTTGCTCTCTTCTGAAGGAGGACGGATTGCTTTGATGGCTTCCCACAGGCCCCAGATATTGGATACCCAGGAGGATGACTCACAGGGCAGCAGGGGTGCTCCTCTGCAGGCTTGGCCAGGGAGGAGGAGGAGGAGGAGGAAATTAAATGGAGAATCCGGAAGCCTGTGGACCAGAGAAGAGCCCAAAGTATGGGGGAGGCGGGAGAGGCTTCCTTGAATAATGATGGCTTTCTCATAAAAGAAAGGGCCCCACTTACCTTATTTCTGGGAGAAGAGGCAATGGGTAGGAGAGAGGGAAGGAGTGAGCAAAAGCAGAAGGGAGGGAGAGAGAGAGGTGGGTCTGTAGGAGAGAAAGGGAAGTCAGGAGGGTCGTGGTACCAAGCCTGTAGCATGACCCTCCAATACGAACAAGGTAGAGAAAGGAATCTTTCTGATCCCACTAGAATTTGAGAATCTGCAAATAAACTTGATAAGCAAGAGATTCAGGGTAGCCAAAGGGGAGAACGTTTTTGTGCAGCACCCAATTAACTCCTGGAACTCACTGCCACAAGGTGTGATGGCCAGTAGGGGAGGAAAGACTGGCAACTACCCTTGCCTGCCAAGTGGGAACTCCAGGCTCCGAGTCCAGATGCCAGAGTGCACCCACACACTACACATGCATGAATCCTGGGATGTTTAGTTGGGTGAGGTCCTCAGTCCCAGGCAAGGCACGGGTGCTCTCCCGTGGAGAAACCTCTCCCGAAAATGAAAAAATCCAGGATCCCTTAGGATGGCGTTGTGATAGTTAAAATGGGCTCCTGATTTCTGTGTTGGGGCTTGGTCATTAAAAATGGCACTTTCACAAGTACATTTCCAAGCTGTTTGTTTCATCTTGGACCCAGTGTTGCTGAGCCCTTGGCTTTGTGCAGGACTCGGATGAAGGAATAGGTGGGAGTTTTATTTCCAAGATGGATCAGCAGTTGCTGAAAAGCTGCTTGGAATTTAATTTGGACTTGGAAAAACCATCCTATTTTTGTGCTTCTTTCAGACTTGGAGTTGGGAGTTCAGAGAAGGAACTGTGAAGCTTCTACAGTGTGTGTGTGTGTTTCAGAGACTGTTGTGAGAATGGCTGATGGTTGGATTCCAAAAGATCTCCTGTATAGAGAATTAGTGCAGGGAAATCACTCCAGAGGGAGACCACAGCTGCAATACAAGGAGAACTGCAAGCACAATCTGAAGGCCTTAGGAATGGACCTCAACACATGAGAAACCTTGACCTCTGAGTGTTCAGCCTGGAGGTGTGTGTTGGGGGGGGAGCATGGCCTCTCCCAATTTGAAGAGACCCTCGTCCAGCATGCCAAGCAAAGAGGCACTCCCAAAACCAGCAAATCCAGGGAGCTGGACAGGGGACTGATTGTCTTCAGTGTGGAAGGGATGGTCACTCTCGAATTGGCCTTCTCAACCATACTAGATGCTGTTCCAAGACCTTTATTCAGTGCGCGTTATCTCAAGGATGCCTACATGTCCAGAGACTACATATGTAAAGAATACACCCTACATTCCTCGCTCATGGTGCCTGGCCAAAACCTGAAATCTCAGTGCTATTTAAAAAACAAAATAGAACAAATCTACGAAGATCCTGACCTCTAGCCTAGGACTAAGACTGCCATTGGGAAGCTGCCTGAGGGTTAATAAAGACTCAAGCAACCCATCCAGAAGTTCAACATTTTTAATCAAACCGTCTTAGTTTGTAACAATTATGCGAATTGCCCAGTTTTGGCCAAGAAAGGGCAGCATTGCCCGAAAAGAGCAAATTTGTGCAAAATATCCAGAGCACCAAGGAGTGAGCTGCCATGCATGCTGGTGAGGGGAAGGGAAGGCTGCCATTGGTCTTTCTCCAGAGAAGCAAAAATCCCCCCCCCCACTCCAACTACAGCCACTCAACAGCAAACTCTGCACACACCATAAAAAGGAAGGAGCCGAGACATTCTGTGGCCACCGGCTTCTTTGTTGGTTTTTGCTGAAACCCATGCAATATTTATTTACTCAGGTCTGTGGAGCTGGGAGGCTCCTTGGGATTCCCTAACACCTTAGGTGGAGAGAAGGTGGGGGAGATGACTTGGCTCCAGTCGGATCCCGCAGCCTCTCCCGGCCAAGGAAGGTGAGTACTTTTGCCCTGTTAAGCAGGATCCCCCTGGAAAGGACATGGCTTCTGGCGCTGGCTGTTGAGGGATCAGCCCGAGGTTGCTCTTAAGGTGACCCCAGAACACATTAACAACTTTAATGGACACTGCATGCCTTAACCCCGCAAACACCCTTGCCAAACAGAGAGATATTTGGAGCAGCCAGGGTTAATGTAGACCCTGCTTGGTGCTTGGATCCTGCTTGCTGTCGGTCTCTTTCCCCATCCAGGATGGAGCAGCTGAGGCCAGAGTGGCGGGGAGGGGGAGAGTATTTCATTGGATTTGTCTTTGGGTGAGAAGTGTTCCACATTTGCACGCTGCGTCATAAATTAGAAAGAAGGAACCTTTACAAAAATATGTTGCGGGAGAAAGCAAAAGGGATTCACCCACGCAGGGAGGCGTCTTTAAGGATTTAGCTCTTGAAAGTCTGTCTGCGATTCTCTGGGTAATAGCTCACATTTGTAGTGGCTGAAGTAAGAAGGATGGCCTCTTCTCTCTGCCAACCGAGGCTCCATCTTCAAAAACCCCAAGGGGTTAGATCCGGCGTGGTCTCCGACGCACTGTACCTGCTTCACTGGCCCTTTACAATCTGCTCTTGTGAGAACATAGCAAAATGTTTGAATTTTCCTATTAGTTCAGTGGAAGAAATTTGAAATGGGGTCATGGAATAAATAAGGGATCAAGTGAAACTTACACATTCATCCTAGCTGAGATAGCCAGTTAGGGATTTTGGAATAAACTCAGCTGGCTTTTAAGGAGAGTTCCTAATTTACATTATTAGGACAATTTCACTGGGAAATGTTTTGATGGAAGCTTAGAGCCTTCGAACACCAGCTGGTGTTAGCTAGTGGACTGTCACTGAGCACAAAGGACCTGTATATCTATCAAGGTGACTGGTATCTTTCCATAGATTGTATGTCCTATTCCTGGAGATCTCTCAGGGAAAGCAGTACCTTGTGGCAAAAAGCCAAGCAAAAGCCAATCTATGTTGATATACCAGCCCATAGTGCTTCAAGCACTCTCTGGGCAGTTTACAAGTTAATTAAGCAGGCTACACATTGCGCCCCCCCCCCAGCAAGCTGAGTACTCATTTTACTGACCTCGGAAGGATAGAAGGCTGAGTCAACCTTGAGCCGGCTACCTGGGATGAAACCCCGGGTCATGAGCACAGTTTTGGCTGCAGGACAGGAGTTTAACCAGTGCACCATGAGGCTCTTAAAAAAGACCCTTTTCTTCCTGGGAAGAGGAGCATGGTTATCTGGACAGAAAGGGTCCCTTCTGTAGCTCAAGAGATGTGTGCAAAGTTCACTCCAAAGCACCACAACCTGAAAGTGTGGCCACCTTGCAATAGTCTTCCTGGCAATCCCTCGGATGACAAGAGACCACCTGTGGTTTTCTTGCAAGGTCTGGTCCTTGTGCTGATGCCCTGTCTGTGTGGCCTGAGAAGTTCCATTGGGTCCATCACTCCAGGGTTTCTTCTCGGTGGCTTGAGGGTCAGGCGAAGCAGCAAGTGATGGCAAGGAGATCCTGTCCTTGAGATCCTGGACCAACTCGTTCAGGCTTTAAGCACCAGATGAGCAAACACCCTGACCTCATGTCCAGCCACTTCTTGGGTTGGCAGGACACTCAGAAAACCACCGCTTAGGCTCAGGATCAGAATCCTAGGGAAGCAAAGGACACGTGGGGACTTGTAAGCATCACGTCCTTAGGATTTTTTTTTTAAAAAAATATGCTTGTAGTAGCTGCAACCTTAGTAAGGAAGGCCAAAAATGAAGATTTCTGAATGAAACCCACGATGTGGCTGATTTATAACACATGCAAGATCTGCTCTCCACCCATTGCATGCCTTTTCATTAGTTCGATGGTTGCATGGTTGAAACCTCAGTCAACAGAGTCATGTAGCTGTTTAGTTCCAGTTTTGTTGTTGTTTTCTTTTGATATGCGTTTCAAAATCCACTTCTTCTTTTTTATTATTATTGTGATTTTGACAGTCTTTTTCATCCCCCTCCAGACAGACTAAACATCCTGGGATTTGTTTGTTTGTCTTGATTGTTTGCTTGTTTTAAGGTCTCTTAAACTTCACTGTCCCCCCAAAGGAGAGCTTCTGGGCAACCACACTCCACACACAAACACAAACACATCCACACCCAAGGTGACTGGAGTCAGAGAGGAAAAAATGTATGATTTTTCCAGGAAGTTACAAAGTGCAGTTATGTATGGTAAACTGATTTATATTTCCTGCTTTTACCGTCCAGAGGCAAATATATATATATATATATATATAAAAACTCAAGATTCATTTACCATAAAACAATTGTGTTCTATAATTACAAAAGGACAAAACTTTTGACAAAACAATGGAAGGGAAGATGTGATGGACATTGGTATTGTGTTTTCTTTTATCAGAAATGAATGGTTGAGTTTGAAAGTACTGAAGGGTGATGTCGCCCAACCTCTCACCTATGTAGGAAATCTTTATTAATTCATTTACTTTTATTTCATTAAATTTGAGATTACTGGAGATTCTTTTTTCACACTTAAGGCAAGAGACAAAAAGAATCATTAAGGGCAGGAGATGGGGGGAAATGCTGATTTAATTCTTTGGGTTCAGGATACTATTTGGTATTATAGGGTATTTTAATTTTGTATAGAAGGATATTTAAACAAACAATGAGAACATGCCTATCCCCTCCCCCCCCAAAAAACCCCCAATGATCAGTGGGGCTGGCATGTTTCTCCCCCATATTTTCTTTCTTGGCTTGTGGGGTATTGTGCATTTGAGCTGTTTCTTACTTTTGTATATTTATTTCACACACATTTGAAACTCAGTTTTGGAGCAGCCCCCCCTCCCCCCTTGAATTGCTCACAGATATGCCTTTCTCACAGTTCTGCACTCCAGAGATGTGGGTCCAGGCGACGGGCGGGCAAACCCTTGCACGTCTGTGTGGATACATATGTTTGTGCTTTGCTTATAACCATTACGGCCGGCCGGTGCAACTTGGCAAACCCTGTGTTTATACTCCCCAGGCATCACGTCATGCTTTGCATTAGCCCGACCAAATTATAACTTCAAAGTTCTCAAGTTCTCGGTGGATCTCCTCCTCCTCGCCTCTAGATAAGGAGCCGTCATGGCTCTGAAACGGCTCCTTCCTTCCTTTATTTATATATTTATGCATTTATTTATTTTCCCTCCTCTTCCAATATGAATTTAAGGAACCACTTTCCATCTGGAGCCATGCAAGAGTTCCCCCCCCCTTTTTCATTCACAGTATTTACCTTGATTCTAATTTGAGTCGAAATGCCTGATATTTCTAGTCGTAATAACATGCCCTGGATGTAGACGCCAGAGGGGGAAAGAAAGAGGAAAGAACACCAGAAAGCTCTCCCTGCTCCTTCCACAGAAGCCTTCCACGCCCAGTTCTGTTAAACAACTCCTGGCAGGCTAATGCATGGCAGACGGCGAGGGAGACCTTAATCTGATATCGGGAGCAGCTCAAAATCACCCAAGCAGTGGCTGAGTAAGTGGGTGTCCCGTAGGAAACCCAAGAGTTCTGGTTTTGTTTTATTTTGCTCCTGGCTGCCACACACCACACCTTCCATCTAGAGCTGAAGAAGAGTGCCAGTTTTGGCTCTTTGAACCACAGGGGACGAAGAGGGACAGACAATTTTTAAAAAGTGTGACCCATGTATAGGAACCAAGCTCTTGGTTGGGTTGTCCTCCGCAAGCGTGAGCCTCTCGCAGGCTCTCAGAGTGAAACTGTGAGGGAAACTCACTCTTTTCTCATCACTGTAAGATTTCATGAGACATGATCTTGATCTTTTCTTTATTTTTGAGAAATCTCATGCAAAACTTTCTGTGAGTTCGTGGAACATTCCTAGCCATATTTTTACCTGGAAGAAATGTATCCTACAGAGGATTGTTACAGGTCCTGAACAGAATGGCATCTTTCCTGTGTGGGATTCACCAGAAGAGGAGTTAAGCAGTGTGGAATCATGTCCTTGATGGAAAGAGCCTTTGCGCTTGAGAGTTTAAAGATGGCTGTGGGTCATCGTTTTGTGCCTGGGGAGGGAAGAGGACCTTCTGCAGTGATTTAGCAAGGTTTAAAAGAAAAAGAGCTGCAGGGAAACAGAGAACGGAGAGACAGAGGACAGCTGGCGAAGTCCCCTCCACAAAAACAGAGCCGTCCCAAGACTACAAAAAGGAGACTCGTTCTGTTCTTACAACCATAAAGAGGAACAAACAGCAACAGGCTGAAGCTGTAGTGCCTCACAAAAGGCCTGACCTATGACCACCCCTGGCCCTCTCTTATATTTTTCTGACTGCAGTCCTATTGTGGTTGGATGCTTTTGAATGTGATATATTTGTTTCCCTTGGCTTCCAAACAAGATACCCAGAGATCAGAAGGGAAAAAAAAAACTATCAAGAGGCCATATCCGAATTCCTTTCCCCTTTTTAAGCTGCCCTCGCAGGCTGAACTGAGCTGCTCCAACCCTTTTGTTACCACAGCCAGCAGGGAAAATATTTACCGTCTTAAAACAATACACTCCCCCTCACCCTGTGGTCTGCAAGGTCATCGCCTATTACTTTAATTGTCCAACGAGAGTTTTGTATTTGGGTGTTGCTGCTGGCTACTAGACCCTCTTAGAGGAAAAATCTGTGATTTAACAGCAAGGAGAAAATTTCTAATCATTTCTTCTGCTGTATCAAAAAGAGAGCTGAAGGAAAGCTTAAAGACAAAAATTTCATTCGAAAGGTGATGCCTACAACGGTGAATGGAAAACCATGCAGCTTACATAAAGAGCGCTGGGAATAAGCAGTTTGTGGGTTTGGAAGTCTCGAGATGTGAATGTTATCTCAAAATTAAAGTGCTTTCCCCTCCCCCCCTTTTAAAAAAAGGCTCACAGGGTTTCAAATGGGACTTCACATCCTAAAGCCAGATTTAATGCTGTGGAAAATCATAGCAACACAAAAACTGGAAAAGCGACATTCTGCCAGTGCAATGCGCAGCGCCCCATCTCTACCCAGAGATGACCTGGCCCTCTGTGTTATGGCCTCCAAGAGAGCAAATGGTACCTGGATGGTCAAGAGGGCAGCCCAGCCCAGACACTACAGATGGATGGGAAGGGGAAGCAGAGTCCCCTCCCTTGCCTTTAAGAAGGAAGGCCTCTCAGTCGGTCCGACCGATCACCCACCACCATCTCATTCATATTACTACCTTTAGATACTTTAGTTTCCTAGAAATGGGCATGAATTGGTGGTTTGACAGTTCATGCTGGTTTACCATCCGAACAGGAGTTTGGTGCTTCAAACCCCACGTCCTCGGGTGGGCAGCCGCTCAGAGGCAGCATCCAGAGGAGGTGGGGCGGGGAAGCTGGGTCACTTCCTCCAAGTGGGTGTCTGCCAGGGGAGGCAGGGCTCTGAAACGCCCCCATTTGGCTGCTCAATGAACCAGCAGTTAGTGCTCATCTCTGTTTGGCAGCCTTATGTACTGCATTGCTAACTGATTGCTTTTCCTAAAAGTCTTTTTAGTGCAATGCATCTGGGCATTCGTGGATGCTCCGGTCCGATGATGCTACTGATTGCGTCCTCTCTGCTCCACAGCTCAAGGAGATCGTAGACAGACTTGGGGAGGTTCAGAAGGGAGGTTTCGGTCTCATCTGCCTCTGGGCTGCCAGGCTGAGCTGATGCTTGCTAACAGAGAGGGGCTCAACACCCTCTCCTTGAGAGCTTATGTGCAATGAAGCACACATGGAAAGCGAGGAGGCCGGCTTTGCGGCCGGCTCTTCGGAGACCCACCTGAGCCACTCAGTCTGCTGTTTCACAGGCTGGAGGAGCTGTTTCTGAAACTTGGTGTTCCAGTTCAAGCTGCGTGGGAGGTCTGAGGTTTCTCCATGGCTCTCCAATGGCCACAACGTCTGCATTAACACCTCCCTTCCTCCGGAAATGCCTCTCAGGTCAGCGTGCCTATGCGCATGTTCCAGTAGACCTCAGTGCGCCTCTTGTCTCTCTTGCTCAGGGCTTCCCATGGTGCTGCATATGATGGGCACCATTTTCATCACTGTGGGCCAGAGAATATGTCAGATTTGGGGGTGTCGAGTGGAGCCCACCCCGTCCACAGGTTGGCCTTAACCAATAGCAAGCTTGGGGATCTGATCTCCTGCAACACCCAGATCAAACGAAAAGCAAGGTTTTTGATGATAAGCATGTTTCCAATATTGTAGCGGGCGTGTCTGTAAACAAGCCATGCCTGGGGAGAGACTTCCTCCTGTGTCTTTTCTCCTCTGAAAGTCAATAATCTATTTTAAAATGGATCTCATTTTCCTTTTTAGAAAATCTATTTGCTGGAAAGGCACGTTGCGTTTGGCAAATGCAAGACAACAGGAAGCTGAAGGAAAAGAAAGGAAGCGAAGGACAGATGTGGATGTGATTCTTCCTGAAGGAAGCAAAACTGACAAAGGGCACGTCTAGGAGTGTAACCCTTTGCCTAACAGCCTCCGGGGACCCCCTGGATTCTTGTCCTTGGGAAAGGGCAAAGGGAGAAGCCCCAGCCAGGAACCAGGTGCGAGCAAGATGGCTAGGGCAGCCCTCCAGGCCAGGAGAACCCCTGTTTGCTGGAGCGGGTGATTCTTGTCCATTTTATAAGGTAGATTTGTTTGCTGTTCTCATCTAGGGTTGCTGCCTCCCTTGAGGTCTCTGTGGCTCGGGGGCCTTTGTCTGTCCCAAACCCACTTCCCGGCTGATGCTCCTCCAACAATGACCAGGACAGGATGAACATCTCCAGGGCCAGCCTCGTGGCTTGGCAGCGTGAAGGAAAAGCTAAACATTGCTCCTTTTAAAAACCCCTTTTATTGCATTTTCTTTCTGTGCTATTCTTTACTGTCGGGAGTTCATCTTTCAAGAGGAACACGAGAAGGCCTGTGCCAGGTTGGAGGGGAACTGGGGAGCGCCTCTACCTGAGGTCACAGCAAGCAGAGGGCACGTGCGACCGCTTTGGCCCCTGGAAGGGAGCTGGAAGGGAGAGGCCAAGAAAACGTTCTCACTAGTTCAAGGGAGGAAGTGGAGGTGGAGGCGGCAGGGACTGCAAGGGAAACAGATTTGGGATGGGAAAGGAGGGTGTGTGCAACCTCCTCACAGGCCAGAAGGCCTCAGAAAAAGTCTTGAGTGAGAACTTGCCTTGGAGTCTCTATGCATTTCCACTCAAAACGTTGAGGCAGACGTGGTGTTTCTTTCTGGGACGGAGCCTGTAGGGAATGTGAAGGAAGCAAAACAAGATAGCAGATTTTACTGGGGTTGTTGTGGCTTTCTAAGCACAAGTTTTAGGTTGTTATTTCATTCCACGGGAAAGCATTCCGACGGATGTCTCAGGAAGGTCAGCAGCGCCACAAGCAATGCCTGGTGGCTTGAACTGGCTCCGTATCTGAGGGAGCGGGATGGACATTGTTCTGAGTCGACTGCATGATGTCAAGACCAAAAAATGTTAATGCAGTTGGAAGCTGCTTCAGGAGAAGAGTCTAGACTCCGGCCAAGTAATAGGAGGACTCCATTGTGCTTGGGCCGGGCCTCCAAGCACTGGAGAAACCTGCCCGGTACTGGGCAATGCGGTTTACAAAAGGTATCCACCTGGTGGAATGCCTCCAAGCGAAGCGGAAAAGCTAGGGGGCATGGGCATGTCTCGCCTGAGCAAGAGGAGACTGAAAGATGATCACAGAGAGCCATCTTCCAACAAGGAAGCTGGAGGGAGCGCCTTTTCTTCTCCTCCAGAGGACAGGGGCCGGAGCAATGGAATCCCCTGACAAGAAAGGAGATGGTGACTAAACGTGGGAAAGAATTTCCTGGAAAGTCAGAGCTGCTGAACAGTGGAACGGGTTGCCTCCGAAGAGAGTGGGCCCCTCTGTCATTGGAGGCTGACTTCTGCCATGAGTGCTTTCAGCTGGCATTTTTGCACTGGCTCGGCTTCAGGCGAGATAACTTTTTGAAGTCTGCTCTACAACGTTGTGGTTCATGGTTGATGCCACAGGCCCTGGAACCCAGGAATGGGGAAAAGCAGAAGGAAGCAACAGGGTTGGGGAAGAAGGATGTTGACCAGGGCATTGAAAAGGGTCAGGATCCAGCAGCAAAATCATTCCATTTGCTTCCCAAAGATATAAGAAGATCATCTGAATTCCTGGCACATGCCAGTGTCTCTATTCTTAACTCTTTGTTTCAGTACCGAAGTGTGGCAAGTTCACAGGTTTCGGTGAAGAGCTTCTGAACTCCTCCATGCTGTCAACGGGAAATACAACTCAGTTTCTGTCTTCTTGTGGAAGTTCTCACAGGGCACGGAGGGGGGGGGGGTCTGCTTGGTTCCTTCATGACAGAACTGTTCTCCCAAGCATCTGTAACGTGGGGCAAAAGGAAGCTCCCCCGGCAGAGAGAGGGGCATCAGTGAATGTCAGTGATCGGCCCCAATTATCCGCCTCCATCTCTCTCTCACTCTCTCTCTCTCTGGCTAAACTGGTGGGGGTTTCGACCTCTTATTTATGTTTGGCCCAAGTTATCCATGTGGGTCCTTTGAGGACAAACCTGCCGTTTGTTGCATCTGCTGGGAAATGATAAGACAGAAATCTGATAAGCTGCAAATGTTTCTCCTGTTGGTTGGCAGAAAACTAGGTGTGTTTGTGTTAGTCTGTGGATTTGATTTGGAGACCCATTCCTTGCTTTGGACCCAGCTGCCATGGCATCATCACAAATGGGGTTGCGCTCTCGCCCAATGTCAACAGCCTGCAAAGCCAGCTGGTTCTAGGGGAACCACGGAGAACCTCCGCCTTCAAACTCTGGTGTTTTATTTCCAAGCTGTTGATTCTTTCACAAAGTTAAACACATATTTTAAAACCAAACCACAATCCCAGCTAGTCCTTCCATTTGGAAGAAGTGAGTGCAGGGTTGTTTGGTGGTTTCTTTTGGAAGAGATAACAATGTGGCCTTTGTTTCCTTCTCCCATTTCCTCCCACCCTCCTCCTCCTCTGCCGCCGTTCCATCTTTCCCAGCTCCTAAGCTGTTGCATGACAGGGTTGATCCCGCAAAGAGTCTGGGCTAAGGGAGTGGAGCCTCCAGGTTGTGGGCATCCAAAGGGGAGGAGACGCCTCCTTGCCTAAATAGGAGGCAGAGATGAAACCCTGAGAAATCTTTCCGAGTTGGTTTCATAGGCCGCAGGAAGACTGTTATGAGGTCTCTTGGGTTGTTTTGTTCATTTGGATTCTTGGTGTGTGTGTGTGTGTGTGTGTGTGAGAGAGAGAGAGAGAGTGGGAAAGACCTAGGAGCCAGAGGAAAGAACACAATTTCATGCAGCAGAACCAAAGAATAACCCTGTTAGACACCGAGGATGAACCTAGGAAGCTCTCCTTTCACTGCTTTTCTCTGTTTTGATCTCCTATGAAATGGACTCTATCTTTTGCAATATACATCAAAGCCGAGTAATTTAAACTTTGGTTTGCGGAAAGCCCTAGTTACCAGAAACCCCCTTTTTCATCCCCAGGAGTGCAGTGTGTGTTTAAGGAGGCAGAGAACAGCAGAGCGCCTGCTTTTCTGAACCTCGACATCGCTCCTGGCCCTTGACCCCCAGCTGCGATGTTCCTCTAAAATGAAGTTGGAGGTTGATCAGCACCCAGTTTTCCTGGAGGTCCTGTATTAGAAGGCACTGAATGACTGTGTTTAGCCTAGTGCCTCGGTTTGTCCCCTGTAAAATTATCAAAGACACCAACACTGCTTTCCTTTTCTTTTTACATTGTTCATGGGGGGAAGGAGAGGCCCCAGCATCCTTTAAGTGTTCAATTAGCCTAGAACGCTAATCAAGACCCCTCTGAGCTTTCCTAAAGGAGAACCATGTTTTTGTCAAGCTTTTTTATGAGAAAAAACCAAACCCGGAGGTTTGGGACAAAACAGAGACGCTTTCGGTCTCCGTCTTCCCTGATCGCTGCTTAAGTAAAGGCACACAGATGGGGGCCTGAGGACCCTTTTGCTCGTTCAGAAGTACTCTCATCGTGTCACAAATTCATCTTTGAATTCTGCACCTTTGCAAAGGGACACCCGGTGTGCTGTAGTGGACAGGGGGATGGGCTAGAACTCAAAAGGCTCGGGTTCAAATCATGGCTCAGCCATGGCAATTCACTGGGGTCTGTGTGGACATGATAAATCATCCCTGAAATCTCCCCCTTACCTTGAAAGGCCTGTTAGGGTCTCCAAAACCCAGTTCTAACTTGACAGCGAGTAGCCATAACAGGATCTACATCAGCGCTTGCCTATCAGGCAAAACCCAAGAAAAAGTTTCAAAAGACAGAAGCCTTTGGGGCACCTTGATGGCGGTTATATTTTGATGCCAGCTTTTGTGGACCTTCTTTTCCACGTGCCGTTTTCTGTTAATCTGGCCCCTCTCCTCTCCTCCTTTTGGAGATCCATTCCCTGCCCTTAGGAAGGGCGCCCTGCTTGCCAGCATCCTCTGCCATGTCCTCCACCCCACCCCGGGCTCCCAGTTCCTGGCTGGAGGAGAGAAAGGGCTGAAGGGGGGAGACCCTGAGAAAACCAGGGGTGCCCCCCCTGCGGACGCCTCCCCGCCTCTTGCCTCCACCCTCCGCCTACTTTCTGTGCAGCATCTGCTTGGTATTTCCGCCCAGCTTTACGGAGTGACGTGCCGTTCCTCAAGGACGGGCACGGGGGGAGGCCATTCTCTTTGTTTCCAGGTTGGCTCCTCCATCATCCTGACAAAAAGTCAGGCCTTCGTGTCTACCTCACCAGCTCTGCCTCTTTGGGGATCAGGCCACAGCAGCCGTGGCAGCTCTCGGTGATAAACTGCCCTCTCTAGTTCTCTCTCTCCCCCCCATAACAAATGAACTGTGTGCCGTTGTGCGTGTGCGTGTGTGGGGGCAGGCAGGATTTTGGAGGCTGCCATCCTGGCCCCTATCCATCATGCCTCCTGGATGTGCCCCCCCTCCCACCCCTTAACTGGTCTCACCTTGGGAAGATTAGCGCACCAGGGGGCAGGAAGGGGAGGGAAGCTTGGCCTTGGGCGGAGGGCGGTGGTGGAGGACGGAGAGACCCCGTGAGTGGCGGGACCCCCTTGAGCATCCTGGGGGGTAAGATGAAAGGCTGATGGAGGGAGTGTTGGCTGAATGGCTGCTCTGGAGGGAAAGGCCAGCAAAGTTGATCCTTGGGTGCCCAAGAGCTCTCTCGCCGGGCCCTCCTTCTCTTGGCCACAAATTTGGGCCTCTGGAAATGAATCACACCAGTGACCGCCCCCCCCCCCCGAGAGTCAATAAAGAAGGCAGCAGATGGACACATTCATTGTAGAATATTATTAGCATTGTCCTTTAAGCTCTATGGCGGAAGGGCTCAAGGTGAGGCTTGGTTCCAGGCAGAGGTGCACCCAGGGCCGGAGGAGACGGTTCTCTGGCCTGGATGTGACGCAGGCAAACGTCTCCCTGGGAGGGACCTGCCTGACCTCCACTGGTTTGCTTCACAGAGCAGGCAAACTGTAAAGGGGAGGCCGAAGGTGGAGGCAGTAGCCGGAAGGAAGGCTGCCCCTTTCTCCTTCTCCCCCCCCCCCCTCCCGAAGGAAGAGATGAGCCAGGAGTTACCTGGCAAGCCGGAAAGAGTGAACCTGACAGATTTTTCTCTCTCCTCACTAGAAAGAGTTGATCCGCACAGTATTTGTAGGAGATGTACCCATGCCTCTAAGCTATCGCAGACCCCATAAAAAGGCTTCCGCTCCCACCCCTTCCAAATCTCTCAGTGTTTAGTTTAAAGCGTGGTGTAAATAGAAAGGGGGAAAAAAAGGCAGGCAAGAAGCAGAAAACATTAATAAGAAAGACTTCCTTTTGCAAATGCCAGCTGTAGACACAAAAGACAGCCTTTGAATGTTCCATGATTGACCAGCTTTCACATGTTGCTGAAAAATGTGGCTGGTATTTAAAAAAGAAGCTGCGCTTCCTCTGGGAACTTTCCCTTCCGTGAGTTGCCTGTAAGGCGTTCAGAACATTTCTGCGCCCCCCCTTTCCAATTGCTGACACGTTAACTTGGCAACAGGCTGAATTAGAGGCTTCACGCTGCCTTCCTTTTAACATTCAAGGGAGGGGACGGTCAAAGAAATGACTCTGCAGGAAGAGAGAGAAAAAAATCTCCTCCCGTCTGCCTCCAGCCCAGCTCCTCACAGATTCTTCCCCAACTGGGCTCATGAATCTGTGAACACATCCCTGTGTCCACAACTTGGCACCTGATTTCTGTACCTGCCGTTGGGCCAAAACTCCTACGCAGGAGTGGAAACCAAGCTGTATTTGCACCCACCCTCAGCAACAGAATGGGGGGGGGGGAAATGAATGACAACCGAGGAGCTGGTTCCTGGCTCAGCGGCTGCTGGTGGTGCTAAGTGAGGCCGAGTTGATCTTGGGCTGGCCTTCTGTTGCTCTGGAGAAGACAGAGCTTTCATGTTGATCACGAGAGGACCTCAAACCTCTTGGCAGAGAGAGCAGACCTGGGCAGCTAGAAAGGGCAAGCGTTTGCAGCGGTTTTTCTGGCCCTGACTCTTCCCGACACAAACCGATTAGAAGCTGGAATAACACACCTGGCTCCCTGATAAACAATCCATAATCCCAATGGGGCTGTTTTGCTCACTTAAAAGTAGAGGCAAGGTTTTGGGAAACTGGAGTTCGTGCCAGGGAAGACAACGGAGAGAACCGTCTCAAATCATCGGCTTGGAAGGGGTCGCTCTTCTCCCACCCACCCCTCCTGAGATTGCCACAAGCCATGGGGTTTGTGAGACAGACCCACTGGGTGAAACCCTGCCTTCCTCTGCCTTTTTTTTTTCAAGGAAAGTTTGGGTTTCTTTTTAGGGCAGAGGCTAAAATCCTTTTACTGTACACGTTATACTCACACTTTTGGAAAAGACCACCTCTAGTAGCATTCACTCAGACCTCTGAAAACAGACATTGTAGTCCGCTCATGATTAGAATTGAAAGCCCATTCAGGCTGGACAGATGTGGTTTAGGGACAACCTAGGTAAACCAATTAACTCATCATTAAAAGCAGAGCTTGCTTTAAAGGGTGCACGCGCGTCTGCTTATTATAACAGGAAATTGCCTTAATCTACTCTTAGCAAATTAGACTGCTACTGTTTTGCAGACAGGAGAAAGCAAGGCCTTGCTCACATCATCTCAGGGACATGGCTCTGGAACCCATCTGCGCCTGGAGGGATCACGTCGTAAGAGAAGGGAGTGTGCATTGCCAGGAAAGCATTCATGTTTAAGGAACCAGACTTCAGGTAAATCCTGACCTGAAACTCTAAAGAACCATCACAAAGCGGGACCAGCTGATTTGCAAATCACAAGGTAAGGAAATGTTCCTGTTGTGTCCTCAGGGAGGCTTCAGAAAGAAGTCTCCCCCCCCTCACCCAGTGTCAGAGGAATGGCAACCAAACCCAAATTCTGCTACCCTTGGTGAGGGTGGGGCCACCGTGGGCCTGGGGAAGGGGCCTCTGGGCCCGTGACATGGGTAGGAGGAGACAGAGGTTGGCCGAAAAAGGAAAGCACTGCCCGATCCCACTCAGTCAAAAGCGAATCCCTGCATGGGCAGAGGAACAAGGAGTGGCCTGTGATTTGTGACAAAGTGTTAGGCAGGATCAGGAGGACCAAAGTAGGCTTGGGCAGAAGGCATTTAAGAACAGCACACTTTTAGGGGATCTGGCTTGGCACTGTTTAAAGTCTAAAAAAGGAAGGTGTGGGGACCCAGGGATGGCATGCATGTTTGTACACTATGAACGTGTCCTGTTATTCTCTCCCTGTAACTTAATTTGCTCAGTGGAAAGAGGGACAAATGAGTTGCATGTGTCTGGGGCACTTTCCCTTTTCCCTTGGATAAGAAGAGTGTAGAGGAAGGCTCAGGAAGCTTCAGAGGGTGGCACCGGGCAACTATTGACCTCAATCCTGGAGGGAGGGAGGGAGGGACACAAGGAGGGGACAGAATTGCCCTCTGCTGAAACCTTTGTTGCTGCATAGTGCAGTGTTTCAAAGGCACAAGCAATAAAATTATTTTTGGAAAGCTTTTGGCAGAGAGGATCCTGTTTAGTTTATAGAGTAACCACCAATTGCCTTCAGGTTGATGAATGAATGACTGCACAGAGCTCCAGCTGGTTTTTCCAGCCCAGATGTGACCCAAACCTCTGGGTGTTTGAGGCTGGATGGTGAGAGATGAGAACTCTGCTTTGTAACATGCATAAAAGGATGGGGCGCAGGGAGCACTGGCTGGGGTGGGGGGGAGAGAGGGGAAGAGGATGGCCATGAAAAAGCAAGCCAAGTTTGCTCCTTCAGCTCTAAGCTAGCTGCAAAAATTGCTAGCAGCTGCACCTATAAATGTAGTTAGGAGAAGAAATGGGGCAACGAAAAGTTTGGAGAACTGCTTAGTTGCAGGTGGACAAAATGAAAGGAACGACTTGACATATTCCTGCCATTACAAAACCAAACCACAGGTTGTGTTGCTGGAATAAGTTACATGATGCGCTTTGTTGGCCTCCATGGGGCCTAGCTGAATGAGCAGATGTGCAGAGATCTCATGCTGAGACTGGATCTGTCCTTTATGGCCTGTGTTGGTAGAGAGCAGAAGTGGTTAACATCTCTGTTCCAGCAGAGGAGGCCGGTATCTATCAATATGTCTTCACATGCTGCCCATCCTCTTCAAGGCTGTATGGTCATGGGGAACCAGTGTCTGCTCCTGACAACACATCATGGCATGTAAGCTTCCAAAGAGAGGTGTGAAATCTCTCGCTGTTGTGCCCAAGGAGTCCAGATGTGGTCTGCTCTTGGCACCAGCAGGAAGTATGCCTAGTTGAGATGACACCTGGGAGTCAGGGAGAATGGATGCCCCTAAGCTGGCTAGATCTAAGGTCCTTCAACCAGAAAGCAACATGCCCATAGGAACCTGGGCATTTCTTAAGCCTTGCTCAGGACCGAGATGGGCCATCCTCTCCCACAAGTTCCATAATCCCAGAAGCCATCAACAGGAGAAGTGGGCCTGGCATGACCTCTTGGAGAGGAACTGATAAGCCAGGCATCAGGCTCAGGAGCTGGGCCTTTGAGGGTTCTTAACTTGGTGGAAAGAGGAGGAGCCCCAAAGGATTCACCCTGGTCTAGCTGTATAAAAGGCCTCCCTCAGTTCAGCAACATCCGGCCTCGCTGGGAACTGTCCATGGTGCTGCGCCTTTGGGCTGCCCCTGGAGGTCTCAGGAACTGCCTGAGCAGGACACAACTGCCCAGTGCCCCTTCCTTCCTTCCTTCCTTCCTTCCTTCCTTCCTTCCTTCCTTCCTTCCTTCCGAAGTGAAATAGCATTTTCCCAACAAGGATGTGTGTGTGTGTGTGGTCAATGAGTTGTCATTCTTTTTAATTCAAGGCATTGACCATAAAAACACAGTTGCTTCTTCAGAAAATGCAAAGAGAGAAAATCCTGCCCGCACCTTCTGTCCTTATCCCTCAGCGTGGCGTTTGGATGGGGAGTGCCAGGCAGCGCAACATCAAAGTGCCAGGGGTACAGCCACTAGAGGTGATGATGAATAATGGAGCAGGAACATGAAAAACATCCTCACAGCCAAGAGGTTAGCAAATCTATACCAGGCTATCCTGAGAGAAGCCGAGGGTTCTTGGAAGCTGGAGGCTGTGGCTAGTTCAATGCCTGGGGGTAGCCTAAGGGAAGCAGCAAATGGAGAAAAGCCACCGTGAAAAATACTAATTCTATAAATAATGTTTTTGTATTCTTGCCACTGAGGAAAGGCAGAGTCGTCAAAGACGGAGTTACAGAAGGCAGCTTTCTTCTCTCCTGAGTCCCAAAGCTTTGTGACCTGATCTTCGCTGTAGATTCACACAAACAATTCCCTTGCCTTCCACTTGGACACTTCCACTGCAAGCCAAGTCACGCTGACGATCTGAGGAATTCATTACAAATTCTGTGAACAGTCCTGTTTGTTTGTTTGTTTACTTATGATAAATGTATCAAAAAAGAAAGAAAGGAAAAGAAGGAAAGAAAGAAAGAAATCCAAAAGGCATAGAGTCGTGGAAAGAAAGCTCTGTAGACTCTCTGCCCAGTCACCTTGTCTTAATAGGTATGGGATTCATCTGTTCCTAATTTAGACACTTTATACTCGTCCTTTTTAACTAGTTATTTCTGAGATAATCAAGCAGGTGAGCTCTGTTCCCATCCTGAAAGGACACTGGTAGACATCTGAGATGCATCAATGAGAGTGATGGGGGAGAAGGGAACGGTGGAGAACCTCTGACATTGCACGGCAAGCAAGAAAGGAGCCCCTTCCCTTTGAATGGGACCTGGGGGAGGGAGGCCAGGTGAGCTCTATGGACCTCTGCCGTGGGCGGGCGGGTGCTTGTCCCGTCTTCAGTTCGGGGCCAACGTGGCATCATCCCCACTGCCAATGGCATTTCTCTCCGATGCAAAAGGTCCCTCTGTCTCGTCCATTTTCTTTTCTGATCCGAGGAAACCTTCTGTACAGGATGAGCAAGGCTGGTGAACATGGATGCCAAATGTATTGTGGCCTCCCAAAATGGCCATGGAGTGGTGGGTGGAAATGCCCAAATACGAACTGCTGGATGGCTCAGTGGTTTAGGTGTCAGGCTATGGAGCCAGAAGTTGGGAGTTTGATTCCTGCAAGGTGCCTCCTTGACAGGGGCTTGACTCCATGATCGAGAGGGTCCCTTCCAGCCCTAGAGTTAATAAGATGACGACAATGACGATGCAGTCATGGATGTGGCAGGAGCAAGAAATAGGGAAACCTTTCTTTCCATATCAGAAAGGACAGGAACATTTCCTGCATAATCTTTCCGAGTTCTCACATGGGGGAGGACTCTGTTTTTGGACACAACCGTGCACATTTCTTTTGCAAGCAGCCCATCTGATCAGTGGTCCTCTCCATTTGAGGGGATGCTACAGGAGTGTCCTGCCCCTCTACTCTGGGCCCCAGGCAGCCTAGCTCTAAGTGGCACCTTTCTCTGCTCCTGCACGATGGCCTTGTAAATAAACCAAGATTTCAAAAACAGAGAAGACCCCACTTTTCTCCCTTACGCAGGAAATAACTCTAGCTCCAGAATCTCTTCCGCTCTACCAAAGGTTTTTTCTACTGGTTGCGCTATGAATAGACCGGCATGCCTGTCCTCCACCCCACCTTCTCCGTGGGTCTTCGCACCCCCCTCTCTGACTAGTCTCCATGGAAGAGGACCCTGCAGGACTGGACAGGGCAAGTTCCTTTCCACCTGTGTGAGGCGAGCCGGGATGAAACAGAAGCTGGTTGGAGGCGAGCAGGCCAGTGTCGAGCTTAAGCTAATGGAGTTTTACGGCAAAGATGTCATCCACAAAGTGCCTAATTATTCCTCTGGAGATTCTTCCCTTTGGCAAGTGGGAAAATCAGTAGATTTCCTTGGTGTTATTGGGAGTGGCAATTTTCAATGAATAGGCAGCAAATCACTGAGCGGCCGCCCTGACAATATGGGCAACTCCTGAGCATTGGCTTACATAGCAATTTCCATGCAACATTGAGGTTATTACATAGCAAGTGCCGTGTCATTTCAGGCTAAATGCATTATTATCACTTCTGCTTGACAAATCTACCTGGCCGAGTCAGGCTACGGAATGAGATTTCCTTGATTTGTTTGCTAGCAAAGCAGCTTGAGGGGATTGTACTTGCTTGCATTTCTAGCTCTGCTAGCAGCATCGCTGGGCACTCAGGATCAATTAGTCCAATTAATCACATTGTCTTTTAAACCACTGCTAATGATGTTCCCCGTAAGGTATGAAGGCTCCAGTTTCAGTCCAAGGTCCCACCCTTTGCGAACACAAACCCTCAGGTGGATGGGCCACCATTTTCTGCACTCTGACATTTTTGCACAGATGGACAGTGGCAGATATATTTTTAAAAAATATGTGCCCATTTGAATGCGTCCAAAGGATGGCAGCCCAACTGGAAAAAGCAAGTCTGGGAAACCAAACCCTGACACTCAGTCTGGAGAAAGGAAGGTGGAGGCAACAGGAGAGCCATCCTGAAAGCCCTGCAGGGTCATCCCTGGGAAATGGAGCCAGCTTGTGTCCTGCTTCTCCAGAGGGGAGGACCAAAGGCTTTTCGCCTTCCAGAACCAGGTGGTGCCCTCAGACCTGCCCTCTCCTAGGGAATTTGAGGGAGTTCAAAGCAGGTCCAGGAGATGGTGCTTCAGAAATGAAGAACGCTGGCTTTGCAGGAGACGATCTAGGCTGTGGGGATCTGAGTTATGGAGATCTCACTCTGTAGGTTCCAGGATCAGGGGCCCTGGAGCTGTTGGGATCAGGTGCAGGCAGGATGCTGGCAAGAGCAGTTTCCCAGCACCTCGGCCTGTGGTGCCCTGGATAGCATGGATCGGGGGATCCGTTCCTCCTTTGAGCCAAGGCTGCATGGAGAGTACCAGGGGTGGGGTGGGGGTGGTTGCGGTGGGACTCACCACAGGAACACAAGGGAAGGGTGAGATTGTCCCTTTGGTGCCACGAATGATTCCAGTGGCCTGAGGACAAAAACTCTTCAGCAGCTCTGATCTCGGGGAGATCTCAGGGCGGTATCCCCCTGGAATCGAAAGCACTCCAGTGATATCAATATCCATTCCAAAGGCTTAATTCCTTTCCTTCCTGCACTTCTCACTGCATAGTCAAAATCCCTTTTTTGCAGACATTTTACAGAGAAATGCATCCCCTTTCTCTTCCGTTGTCCTTCCATTAATGCTGTAGTAACACCAATGTCATGTAATTATTCTATGGGTAATTATCCTCTATGCAGGTTTTTTTTATTTTTTTTAATCTTCTCTAGGAGAAAGGCACAGTATCAGGAGATCAGCAGCAGCCTCTTGACATGATGATAATTATCCCCCTGCAGCTTTAAAGATAATTGTAATCTAGGAGGACATGCAATTTCCCCGAGTCTTTCGATGGAAGGGAAAGCGGAGCTGGCACCGCCAAAGAGTGCTTCTGCCTGCCCGCCTAGCCGAGGAAATGCTCCTGAGCTCAGGCGGGAAGGCAGAGACTAAGGACAGGAATCAGGGGACCTTTTAACAGATAGCCTGCGTTCAGGGGCTGAAAGCAGGACAGTATCGGAGAGACAGGGTAGAGGCGGACTTTCCGGTCCAAGAGCTAAAACTTCAAAGGCGTCCTGTGCCAAAGTCCTGCCAACCACTGCAAGACAAGAAAGCCAGTTGGCAAACCCAGGTCAGGGTCCATTCCTTTCCTAAGGCAGGGGGCAGATGGGGGGGGGGGGAAGCAACCTTAAAAGGAAAGGGCCAGTAGGGTGAAGCAGCCTCTTCCTTCGCCCTCACCTTCCTTCCTCACCCTTCGTTCCCAGGCACTTGGCGCTTTTTGGTGAGGCTGAGGATGGACATCTTTTCTGCGCCAAAGGGCCTCGGGGTAGCCAGTGCTGTATGTGGAGGTTAAACCTCCCTTCTGCTTGCCAGCATTTTGAATTGTGGTGCTGGAGGAGACTCTTGAGGGTCCCCTGGACTCCAAGGAGATCAAACCTACCCATTTTGAAGGAAATCAACCCTGAGTGCTCCCTGGAAGGACAGATCCTGAAGCTGAGGCTCCAATCTTTTGGTCATCTCATGAGCAGAGAAGAGTCCCTGGAAAAGTCCCTGATGTTGGGAAAGTGTGAAGGCAAGAGGAGAGAGAAGGGGATGCCAGAGGACGAGATGGATGGACAGGGTCATCGAAGCTACTAGCATGAATTTGACCCAACTCCAGGAGGCGGTGGAAGACAGGAGAGCCTGGCGTGTGCTCTGGTCCTTGGGGTCACGAAGAGTCGGACACGACTTCACGACTAAACAACAACAACAACATGCTTGCTGGCACATCAGAACAAGAAGCCATTTCTGCTCATCTTGTCATTCTTAGAGGAGCCGGAGCTGTGCCAGAGGAAAACAGTGACCGGCCTCTGAGGACTACAATACATTGGGGGGGGGGGCATTAAAGGGGAGGGCTCCTGGTACTGTCCACTGAAAAGTGACAGCAGAGGCCTGGCTAGAAAAACAGACGGTTCCGCAGAGGATAACCTTGGCATTTCATTCACACCAGAGTCTGGAAACATGAGTTTTCTTCTAACAGCAGTCCAGAGAAGTAAGATTCCCCGGCTGCGGTTCACCCAGAGCAGAGGCTGAGCCTGTGGATTTCTCCAATGGCTCCCTGTGGATCAGAGTCCTGGGCCCCCACTGGCATGGAAATTGGTAGGGCCGATGCCCCCTTCCAGGGAATGGGGATAGCAGAGCGTGCCCCAGATGTTCCAGGCACCTTTCTTGTCAGCAGAAGGAGAGAGGCAGCCGAAGCCTAGCTGAGCCTCCAACGGGAATCAGGGGAGAAAGAGAGCCGGCCTCTAAAGAAAAGCCAAGGCTGAAATCACCGGAAGGTGCAGAGGGAGTTTGCCCAAGAAGCCACCAAGAGAATTGTCTCCCAACACCCAAAATGGATGCTCCCTCCTCTGTTATTTTTCAGTGACAGAGACTCCGTCTCCTGGCTGGGCACTAAGAGGTAGTAGTAACCCAACTGTCTGCTTCAAAGGAACAAAAATTACTACTGACAATTAGCCATTCATTAGCATGCTATCAGCAGCATGAGAGCCAGCCCTTATCTGATGCAGCTTGAAGAGGTGTGTGTGTGTGTGTGTGATCTGATCTGATCTGATCTGATCTGATGTTGTCTGCAGAGGCTGATCAGGTGCCCTTGCAGCCGCCCATTGCCTCTTCCCCAGTTCCCTGGCAGCAGCCCAGCAACATAAGGACTGGAGCGTCTTTGCCGCAGCCCGAGGGAGCTGGGCTTGTTTGCCAAGTGGCTGCCCCCGGAGTCTCTGCTCCTTGGGACAAGGGTCGGAGGTCCTGGCTCTTCTGCCTCCAGCAAGGAGAGGGACCCCGGCCCACGACGGCAGAAGAGGGTGGCTGTGGTGGCCGCTCCCCATCCAAGAGCTGCGAGACCTCATTAGGCAAGGCTGACATTTAGCAGCCCCCTTCTCTCCCTGCCGTTATTCTCCATGTGTTTCCTCCTTAGCCTTTTGCGCTGGCAATAAGCACGACATTAGCGATGATAAATGACCATTATTGGCTGTTGATGGCAGAAATTAGGAAATGCTCATTATTAGCCTTGTCTCATCGCTGAGGGTGTGTGCTCTCCTTCCCTGCTGCTGGCCCCAGTTGAAAGAACCAGAGGACACTGTCTGTCAGGGGAGATGCACGACCCCCTCCCCGGGGTGGGGTGGGGGAAAGGGGAGATGGGTGGGCGAGCGAGGGAGCGAAGGGGCCGGGCACCTGTGGTACTGGCAGGCTGGAGCCTTCTGGTGAGGGAGCCTCTCCTTCCTTAGTAAGCCCAACGGAGGCTTTGGCTTGTGTGTGTGTCAACCCAGGGAGCGTGCCTGCCTGGGGCCTTGTTTGATCTGCGCTCTGCACCTGCAGCCTCTCTCTCTCTCTCTCTCTCTCTGGGTCTTTTTGCTCATCTTGACTGTGTGCTGTGGCAATTTAGAAGCCAAACAGAGGAGGCACACTTTCAAAGTGTACACACAACCTGTTGGTAAACAAATAACCATGAGGGGAGGGGGAAAGAAACTGACTCGATCCATAGCAGGTGGGTGGGTGCAAATTGAAAAATAATAAGACTGTAACGAATATCTCAGTTGGGAGGGCCATAGATGCAAACAGCCCCGTTTTTTTTGCAAGTTGGCAGTTCAATGGGGTTTGGTGGGGGGGGTGGCTGAGAGGGAGGCAGCTGACCTGATGAAGTGTGTGTGTGTGGGGTTTTCCCATGTCACTCACATGTCTAGGACCGAAGGAAGAGAGCTGAAAAACAGACCCTTTTCTCTTTGTACCCCTTAATCAGCCAAGTGACGTTCTCCTGCTCTGGCTCAGCCTGGTGTCCCAGACCCCTCCCCTCCCGAGGCAGAGGTCTTCTCTGTTGGAAATCACTGTCTGGTGAAGTTTGAACTGGATCCCCACAGGATCCGGTCTGGGGAGTCCACCAGGGCCCTGGACGTTAATGGCAGGAAGGGAGGGGGAGGAACGAGCACTTCAAAGCCCTCCACATGTCTTCATTGAGCTGTCTTAAAAGAATCCAGGTTTCCGTTACTGCGCCCCAGGTTGTCTGATCTGAGGACACCTCACAGGGCAAGCTGATAAATCTTTCATCTCCTTAGACTGCTGGTCTTCCAAATGCCTTGAATGTGCACGTAGAACACTGTGCATGCCATGCACCATGGGAGCATGTCGTTTGCATGCAAAGACCTCTGGCTGCCCACATGTTTTTCCCTCTCATTCAAGAGCCTCAGGTAGACTCCAGCCGCAGGAGGGAACAAAGCAGGAGTGCTCGGGTGTTCGCTCCCGAAAGAAGAATCAAGAGGACCAATGGGCGGTGCAGCCAGGAAGGTGGGAGGGAAACCAGCGCAATATCTGTAAGCATAGAATCACTACTCCCTGAGTCCTGAGAAAAGATGTTGTGGATTCCTTTGCAGTCAACCCACCTGGGAGTTGCACAACCTGTGACTTGTCTAGGTGGATCTGGCCCAGCAGTCATGTGCAGTAGCCTTCCGAGGCTCAATAAGCCTCCTGTTCCTGCCCTGTAAATGCCCTCCTCTCCAAACTGAAAGTTCAAACACAGAACCCTGGAAGGGACAATCATGTATTTTAACCCTTCGCCAATACAGAAGACTCCCACCAGAAACAACCTTGAAAGGTGGCTCCCCAGCTTGGTCCAAAATCCACCAACCCAAGGGGTCTCCACCGCTTTCAGAGTTAAACTGTTCTTCCACCCGCTCTTTCCGTCAGAAAGCCCTTCCTCATAATTAGTCTGAATCTCCTTTTTTGTAATCTGCATTTGTTTGCTTGAGCCCTTCCCTCCACAACAAGAGAGAACATGCTCGGTCCATCTTCCACGTGGCAGTCCCTTAAGGGAATGGGGTCTCACCTGGGGTCCCCAGCGGTTCATGGACTACAACTCCCAGAAGCCTTCACCATGAACTGTGCTGGCTGGAGTTTCTGGGAGTTGGAGTCCATTTCTGGCATTTCTGTCTGTCATTCTTCTCTTATCCAGGCTCATTGTGTTGTACAAGGCTTGGTTTCCAGATCTTCACCATCTTAGTTGACCTCCTGTAGACACATTTAAACTTCTCAGTGTCCTTGACAGAATGTCTGCAGATAAAAAACATATTTATACTACTGTTTTTTGTTTTTTTTTTGCGGGGAAAAGGGCAATTGATTGCTCTACCCACTGGGGGAGTGAGGTTGTATAAGGTGAATGAACCTTCTTCTTAGGAATGCATGACACCCATGGAAATTCTTTCAGGAAAAAAAAATCGAAGCTATTAGAATTGCCCTGCAGAAGTGCATCCTTGCTGTGCAGGACTCACATGGAAAGGGCAGAAGAGACAAGTACCTGTGCAGGACTGTTACTAGTCCTGTGCAGAATGGCACCAGAATGGCACATTTCCTGAGCAGGATTCATGAGTAAAAAAAAATTAAGCTATGCAACATTTGGTGACTTCCTGCAAAGAGCTACAGTCAGAAAATGGGAAAAAGGAAAATGTAAAATGAAACCAGGCTCTTGTTTTTCATGCAAAGCCAAGAAATCTCGATGTAACTAGAGGAAGTCTCAGTGGGGAGCCTTGGCATGGCAAGAGGTGGAAAATCACCGAGAATGAAACATTTTGCAAGTACTTGTCATGTCCCTCAAAGCCAGAGATAAGTGAGTTGCAGAGACGTGGCCACCTGTCCACCTCGCAGGCCAGCATCCCTTCTGTTCTCCACACCTATTTCACAAGCATTGCTCTTGCCAAAACACTTTTGAAACTGGGAGTGAGAAAGCCATGGATATTATTATTATTTATTATTTATTTTAATTATATCCCGCCTATCTAGTCCCACGGACCACTCTAGGCGGCTATACTATACTATTAAGGTTCTTCTTTAGCATACCATGTATACATTTATTTGCATGGCCTGTGACGAAAACTTCCAGTAAGACCCTTAGTGTTATGCCACAATTATTTGTTTGTTACAAGTATTTAGCTGCGCGCAACAGTCCTGTAAAAGCAACTTACAAGGCAAGTTTTCCTTCCTCCCTCCCTTCTATTCTTTACCACTTCCTTCCTTCCTTCCCATGGTGGGGCTTGTGGTCTTTCCTTGTTACAGGAAGTCAGATTTGGGCTGAAAATCAGGAAAAACTTCCTATCTGTTAGAGGAGTATGATGATGGAACCAATGACTTCAAGAGAAGATGAGTGCTCCAGTGCTGGAGGCCTTCAAGAGAAACACAGACACCCATCTGTCAGATCTGCTTTGATTTGTATTCCTGCCCTGAGTAGGGGGTTGGACTTGATGGCCTTGTCGACCCCTCCCAACTTCACTGTTCTTTGATTCTGTGATTTGAGGCAATCTCTTGTTAAGTGGGAAGTGGCCTTCTTTTAACAGAAGAAGACAGGGAGGGATGTCGTCAGGAACGTCCAATCAGATCTTTGGTTTGCCAACGACGGGGATTACAAGGTGATGGCGTTGGAAGCCCCTTCCCTTGCATCTGCCCAGTTATCCACATTATTCTTTAAAACTGGCCTGGACAGCCGGAGAGCCTTTGCGTGTTGCTTTTTTTAAAAAAGCCGACAGTCGTGTGGTTCTGCAACCTATACTGTGGCAATACATTAGCGGTATGAGCATCTTTTTTAAAGGAGAGAAATGAAACTAAATAAGGCATGGTGTGCACATAAAATGAATGTCTGAGCAAGTGCTTAGCAAGAAGCATTTCTGGGCCACAGATTGAAAACAGACTTGGGGGGAAAAGAGACTGTCAGCTGCCTCCCCACCCCACATCCACCTTCACCCCCTTCCCCACTGGCTGTCCTAAGAAATTTATGTCTCACCCACTCCATCATCTCCTTTAGGGCTGGGATATATTTTTTTTAACAGCTGCCTTCAGAGACTTCACCTCCAGCCCCCACCCCACCCCCCAACGCCTTATGAAGTCCACTCCATGATGTCACCTGGAACGATAATTCACTCACCTCCCGGAACTGAGCACCGGCCAGAAGGGATGCCATAAATAATGGGCCAAAGATGGGAGATGGGAGAGACAAGGTTTTCCCTGGGGGAGACGGGGGAATTATTCTGACAGCTGAAAAAGAGAGCAAGAGCGAGAGAGAGAGAAGCCAAAATGGGTTTCATTCTAAGGCGAGTGAAAAACCACAACTGTAAAAATGCAATGGGGTGGGGTGGGGAAAACTCAAACCCACCGTGTGGTGTGCATGAGATGAACTTTGGCTTTGGTGAGTTTAGCCTCAACAATGGCAAGACAAAAGCCAAACTCTCTCTCTCTCTTTCTCTCTCTCTCTCTCTCTGTGTTATTCGAGACCCTCAGAGTCACGGCACACGGAGCAACCCATGCACTCATGTGCCCCTTCCTTCTCTGGCAGCGGAAGGGGTGCTGCCTTAAGGGAGAGATTCCCCCACTTGTGGAAAAAGGGCACCGAAGAAGCCAAGAGGAGACCCCTCCCCATAGACCTCCTCTCAGGTCTAGACTGGGGATTCTCAGCCAAGGGCGAGATTGGCCGGTGAGGAAGAGGAGTTTCCTTCCTCTACAAACTGGCTGAGGAGAAGCAGAAGGTCCTTTCTGGTGGAGGCTTCCAAGCGGGACAAGAGGGCTATTGGGTGGGCGGCTGGTCTGGCGGGTGAGGGCTTGCAGCCGGCCTTTTCCCACCAGGTCGCGGCTGGCCAGTCTCCCAATCCCACAGCAAGAGAGAAGGTTCGGGGCCCTGTTTCCCCCTGGATGAGGGTTCCCGTCCCCCAAAACCTTCCACCAGCCAACAGTCTGCCTTTCTTCCTCAAGGTGGTCAGCACTGGGGGAAGAAGGCTTAGGGGCAGCCGGAGGAGGGCTGGCAAAGGTGGCCCTCCAGGGCGAAGGCTGTGCCAGGCTTTCTGCCCACACCCTGAATGTGGAGCAGGCATTTCCATCATCCTTCTTGTGGGTGGCTTGTCGAGATCTCTCCCCCTTCATGAAACAAGCAGGCGTCTTTCTTAATAAAACCCAGTCAAACAAAGCAGAGAGGGCTAACCTTTTCCAGGGCCCTTTGCCACAACGTGTTGTCACGGCGACAGCCAGCATCAGGCTGTTTTGTATGCACTGCAACGCAGCTCCTCCTCCTCCTCCGCACGGGCAGCCTGGCAGAGGCATCCACTCCCATTATGGCCTTGAAGGGAGGCGTTTGGTCTTCTCATGGCATCTTCATTCCTTGGACTGCAAATCCCAGGAGGGGGAAAAGGGCAAGGGCCTGCATGCCTCCGACATCCTGAGGCGCTGGTGCTTCTGAGCAACTTTGCTCCTTGCTGTGAGGGTCAATGGGGAGAGCAAGGGGGCAGCGGAAGCCCCATGCTTGCAGTAGAAGGCTCTTTCTGCTCCCAGTCCCCGGCTCAGCATGGCCAGAGCCAAGGGGGTGGCATGACGCTGGCTCTATGGAGGAAGCAGCATTCCTCCCTGCCACACTTCCACCCAAAGCTGGTGGGATTGTCTGGGCCCTCACCTGCTAACAGCCAAAAAAAGAGAGAAATGTTCTGGGTTGCATTAAATTTGATATTCTGCAACACCATAGACCTGAGGGCCAAGTGGCGGCAAGTGCTTTTGCGCCCTTCTGCAGGCTATGACTGCGTTGCTGTGTTTGGATTGTTGAACACCTCTGGAGGGGAATTCATGTCTCTTCCTTCCTTCCTAAGTTTTGGAGCTGACCTGGAGGAACCTCAATGGCAGCCCAAAGCATCCAACCTCTTGGGCCTCAGGTACTTTCATAAGACCTCTGCTACTCCTATGACGTTTCCCTGGTCAGGTTTTATTTTCCTCCACACAGGAAGGCATCCCATTCCGCTTATTTGCATTTACTGCACTTCATGCCATGTTTCATTCCCATAACTATGGAGAACCTGCCTGAAAAGGCCTTCATCTCTTTGTCTTCAAGGTGGCCCGACTCTCATTTTTGTTTCTGAGCCCCAAACGTGACAAATCCCGAGGTCAGCAGAGCTACAAAATCAGTGAAGCCTCTGGGAAAGGCTCAGCAAAATGGCTTCTGGAGGTCTTGGTGGCTGAGCAAAGACACTGGAGGAGGGGAAAACGGGGGCAAGGCAAAACCGGGGTGGGCCCTTTAAGGCTTTTTTAAAAATTCTAAAGTGCTATTTCATGATTACTCTGATTTCCTTTAATTTGCGTTTAGTTTGCACAAAAACCCAGCCATTCTCCTTCTCCACTCTCGTTGAAAGCATCACAGTAGATCTCACCATTTTGCGGGACGAGAGGAATAATTCTGGAGTTCCTCCTCCTGATGAGCCAGGATGGAACAAGTGAAGATTTTGCTGCCTCTGTTGGGGCTCCTTGGCCACCCTCCGTGAAGCCAAATATCCCCGGGGCCAACCGTCTGCTCCCCTTCCCTTCGGCCGGGCTCTTCGCCCCTTTCCGCCACCCGGCTTGCCCTGTCAGGCCATCACTCTCGGCTCCTCACCCAGGAGCAGCACAACCCCGTACCTGAGGCACAAGAATGCCTTGCCATCATGAAACTATCCTGAATACTCCGTGCTGGAGTCAAGGGAGGCATTTCCTTCCTCAGTGCCAAAAAGCAATCAAGTTCTCCACTTCTGACCCGGCCTCCTCCATTTCCAGATGCATGAGATTTAATTATCTTGAGCACAGTGTCATCTTTAACTCACAGTCCTCAGAAATAGCCTTTTGTTTCTGATCATGGGGCGTTCTTGGCAAAGATACTGGAGTGGCTTGCCATTTCCTACTCCAGGTGGATTGCGTTTAGTCGGAACTCTCCACTATGTCCTGTCCGTCTTGGGTGTCCCTGCACGGCATAGCCCATAGTTTCTCTGAGTTACTCAAGCCCCTTCGCCACGACAAGGCAGCAATCCATGAAGTGGTTGGAAATGCAAGAAAGCAAAGTGGCTGTCCAACGAGGCCTTAGAAATAGCAGAGAGGAGAAGGGAAGCAAAATGCAAGGGAGATAGGGAAAGTTACAGAAACTTGAATGCAGACTTCCAAAGAATAGCAAGGAGAGACAAGAGGGCCTTCTTAAATGAACAATGCAAAGAAATAGAGGAAGATAACAGAAAAGGAAAGACCAGAGATCTGTTCAGGAAAATTGGACATATTAGAGGAACATTTTGCGCAAAGATGAACATGATAAAAGACAAAAATGGGAGGGACCTAACAGAAGCAGAAGACGTCAAGAAGAGGTGGCAAGAATACACGGAGGAATTATATCAGAAAGATGTGGATATCCCGGACAACCCAGACAATGTAGTTGCTGACCTTGAGCCAGACATCCTGGAGAGCGAAGTCAAGTGGGCCTTAGAAAGCCTGGCTAACAACAAGGCCAGTGGAGGTGATGGCATTCCAGTTGAACTATTTAAAATCTTGAAAGATGATGCTGTTAAGGTGCTACATTCAATATGCCAGCAAGTTTGGAAAACTCAACAGTGGCCAGAGGATTGGAAAAGATCAGTCTACATCCCAATCCCAAAGAAAGGCAGTGCCAAAGAATGCTCCAACTACCGTACAATTGCACTCATTTCACACGCTAGCAAGGTTATGCTCAAAATCCTCCAAGGTAGGCTTCAGCAGTATGTGGACCGAGAACTCCCAGAAGTACAAGCTGGATTCCGAAGAGGCAGAGGAACTCGAGACCAAATTGCTAACTTGCGCTGGACTATGGAGAAAGCCAGAGAGTTCCAGAAAAATATCTACTTCTGCTTCATTGACTATGCGAAAGCCTTTGACTGTGTGGACCACAGCAAACTATGGCAAGTTCTTAAAGAAATGGGAGTGCCTGACCACTTTATCTGTCTCCTGAGAAACCTATATGTGGGGCAGGAAGCAACAGTTAGAACTGGTCATGGAACAACTGAGTGGTTCAAAATTGGGAAAGGAGTACGGCAAGGCTGTATATTGTCCCCCAGCTTATTTAACTTATATGCAGAATACATCATGCGGAAGGCTGGACTGGAAGAAACCCAAGCCGGAATTAAGATTGCCGGAAGAAATATCAACAACCTCCGATATGCAGATGATACCACTCTGATGGCAGAAAGTGAGGAGGAATTAAAGAACCTTGTAATGAGAGTGAAAGAGGAGAGTGCAAAAAACGGTCTGAAACTCAACATCAAAAAAACTAAGATCATGGCCACTGGTCCCATCACCTCCTGGGAAATAGAAGGGGAAGATATGGAGGCAGTGTCAAATTTTATCTTCCTGGGCTCCATGATCACTGCAGATGGAGACAGCAGCCCTGAAATTAAAAGGCGCCTTCTTCTTGGGAGGAAAGCGATGACAAATCTGGACAGCATCTTGAAAAGCAGAGACATCACCTTGCCAACAAAAGTCCGAATAGTCAAAGCTATGGTTTTTCCTGTCGTGATGTATGGAAGTGAGAGCTGGACCATAAAGAAAGCAGACCGCCGAAGAATTGATGCCTTTGAATTGTGGTGCTGGAGGAGGCTCTTGAGAATCCCCTGGACTGCAAGGAGAACAAACCTATCAGTTCTAAAGGAAATCAACCCTGAGTGCTCACTGGAAGGACAGATCCTGAAGCTGAGGCTCCAGTACTTTGGCCATCTAATGAGAAGAAAAGACTCCCTGGAAAAGACCCTGATGTTGGGAAAGTGTGACGGCAAGAGGAGAAGGGGACGACCAAGGATGAGATGGCTGGACAGTGTCTGCGAAGCAACCAACATGAACCTGACACAACTCCGGGAGGCAGTAGAAGACAGGAGGGCCTGGCGTGCTCTGGTCCATGGGGTCACGAAGAGTCGGACACGACTAAACGACTAAACACACACACACCTCAGAAATAATATCCCAGTATACACATACATACTGGGATATTACACATATTGCTATAGTTCCCTTAGTTCACACTTTATCCTTTCTGAATTGTTGTATAAATATCAGCTGGTTGTGGAAGATTTTCTGCACCTGACTTTTTTTTTCCAGTTGTTCCCTAATGTCTTCTTGGGGGATTTCAGTCTTTGTTAGGATGTAGCTGGATTTCCTAAACCGAATACCTTTGGAAGGGTGCATGTTCCTCATTATCCTCTACTGGGGTGAGGGGGAAGGAGTATAAAGGGGAGGAGAATCACCCAACCTCATTGGGGGTCGCCAATCCATCTCAACTGAATGGGCTCGTCTTCTCCAGCTGCAATCCATTCTGTGTATAATAACAATCCAAGTTCGGCAACCTCTGTGGCAGAAAGGTCTGTAGTCATCGTGGTGGTTCAAGCAAACCTTTATCCCCATCTTCTCTCAGGAGAAAGCAAGCAAACATTTGGTGCCACATGGAGTTCTGTGCCCATGGAACTACCCACCCATACTGTTTCCAAAAGCGACACATTGTTTTGTGGCACCAGAGAAGGGCTGGTGGCTCCTAAAGCATCTGAAGCTGCTCGGCCGATCAACAGGATCTCCTGCAGGACCTCCAAGTGAAAGAAGGCAAAAGGCCGGTCAGCAGGAAGAAGGCCTCTGGGTTGGACGACTCCCAGCCTGGAGCACCAGCTCTACTCTTAGAAGAGGGAAAGCGCCTGCAGCTATCTCGTGACAGCCAGCAGGACAAAGAAGGCACCACGAGGGTGAAAGAAAAGTTGGAGAAGGCAGAGAAGGACAAAGCAAGGTCGGAAACTTGGCCAAAGCCGTTTGCATTGGGCTGACTTCAGAAAAACCAGCCAGCCGGTCTGAAGACTGGCCTGCGGGCATGTAACAGCTGCCAGGTACCCTTTTGCAAAGCAAGAAAGCCCTGCCGTGACTCTGATCTCCTCGGCTGGCAATGCAGGGGGGATCACATCTATGGAGACGCCTGCAGGAAGTGGGATCAAGCCGTACCGACGCGGCTCTTTCAAAGCGGGGGCCAGGACAAAATGGGTCAACCCATCTCCCGTCTCCCGGCCATTTTCTCACATGTTTGTTCCTAAATAAATGCCATCTGTATTCTGCATGAAGCTATAGATAGATAGATAACTTTATTACATATATATATATAGAGAGAGAGCCTTAAATCCACATGAACTTTTGCTTCAAAACACATGAAATTTGTTTACAAAAACATATCCCCCCCAAAAAAAAAACAGGCACTTGTACCATTTCCAAGGGCAACACGTTGTTTTGTGGGACCTTGAAGACTTTTTTTTTTAAAAAAAAAATTATGCACTCCTCCTTCAGAGGTTGGTGGAAGTCTTCCCTCCCCCCCAAACCCAGGCAGAGAACTAGTGTGGAGGGAGTGGGCAGGGAGTTGGGCTAGGGTTCAAGTTCCCCCACTTGGTTGTGGAAACTCACTGGGAGAACCATTCCTGGAACACCTCCTCTCCTTAGAAACCCCATCAGGACCACCATAAATCAGAAGCAATTTCACAACATGGTTTATATCCAGGCAAGCTAGAGCCACACGGCTAACCACACAATGCACCAAGTTGCCCTTTGTTAAAGCAAGGGTCGCTGCTATTCACTCCCTGGTGTCTTGAGAAAAGCTGGCCATCGCCTGGTGCCATCGCAAGGCTTCTGGGAAGTCATTTCCCCTTCCGCTGGCTCTGAGCTACTTTGAGGTCACTGCACACCAGCGGGTGCTCCATCTGGCTGGACCCTGTGAAACACTTGGGCTGGCATGGCTGGGTGTCTTGGCAAGAGGGAATGGCCTGGGTAATCCAGACCAATGCCTGGAGGGCCACCATGCAACCCTTCTCTTCTGGGTCGCTGGGAACCCGAAGAATATGAACAAACCTCTCCCAAGTCCGGATCCTAGGAACACATGTGGCTCCTCATGGGCACACCTGGGGCTCACTGGGAGATGCCTTGGCTGGCTGTCAGATGACGTGGGGTGCCTTTGGATGGGATCTTGAACCAGCTCCAGCTCCAGCAGCATCCCCGCCCCTTAAGAAAACCCCAAAGCTGATGGGAGCCATAAACTGCCCAGGCAGACGTCTGACTGGAGCTAGCAGGCGAGGCTGGAGCTGAGGCCGCAGCCGTCCTTTCGTGGGACTGCAGTGCCACCCTTTGCATGCTGCCAGGAGCTGCTAGTGGCAGCAGGCCAGACCTTGGCCTCTTTTTTTCCAGTTGCCCTCTGCCCTTGGCCCACCTTGGCTTTTCCAACAGCGCCCCCTCATTCCCAAAAAGGGCTTGGAAAATGAAGCATTTGGAGCATCCCCAAGACAGCAGGGGAAAGCGAGGAGGGGACCCTCCTCAGGTTTTCACAAGAAACCACAGCACAAGCCCATTTTGGAAGTCAATTTCTGCCTCCCTAAGTTAACGATATTCATTCCAGGCATTCACACAATACAACTCAGTTTTTGGTTACATATTTATTTTTGTCATAGCTGTTTCCAACTCCCAGCTTGATGATACAGCCTTGCTGTGAAAGTGACACCATATTTGTCATGTCTGACATCTTGCTCCAATGAGGAGAAGATTACAGCAGCCATGGCCCTGGTGAGGAGGACCCAAGCTGTCAGAGATCAGGAGAGCTTCACTTCAGAGACACCGAGGGGAATGGGTGCTTTCCCGTTTTTGCAGCCCAATGTCCTCACTACACCTCTTCCAAGATGTGAGGAGGCTCCTCGTCTTGCGAAGCCTCGTGAGGTTATAACCCTTGCATCAGTTGCTCTTTGCCCCCTTCTTCGGGGCCTGGCTTGGCTAGAGGTGCACCTCCTCTTGTTCTGTTTCAGCCAGAGGTGTCGGGCACTCACTGCAACTTCTGCCTTGTGCCTTCCCAAGGCTCAGTGATTTATGTGCAGCTGTCAAATCCGTCCCACCATAGCCTTGAACTGGAATATAATTAGGGGCTTTCTGCACTCAAATGCCATTTGAAATGTCGGTGGAGTTGGCATGAAAGGTTCCCAGAAAGGTATTTTGGCATTTGCTTGAAGTCCTCTTGATTCCATTGAGTTTCTGCTGCTGTTGTTTGGGGATGTTTGTGTTCCTAGTGAAACTGGTCAGGTTTAACAGCACACTAAGCAAACATAAAGGCAGCCTCAGGGGACCAGACCACCCTTTCCCAGGAGTTACGTGATCACAGGAGCTGGTACCCAACCCAGGTAGTGTATGCGTATCTCGGAGAAGATCTTTGATAGACGACAAAGCAGCAGGCTGAAGGCTGACCCTTTAGTGCTTCCTGCTTGGTATGTGTGTGTGTGGGAGACAGGAATGTTCTGACCTAACCACTCGAAACCTACATGAGAATGCAGACATTCATCCATGCACCCATGCGCTCCCTGTCCTAGCAGTGCAAGTAACAACCAGAAAGGGGAAAGGAGAACATCGCGGAAGGCAAGGTCAATGTTCTACTCTGGTGTAAGTGCCACAGTTTGCGCTGTAGCAAATTAAAGTGACACCCAACTGGCTGCAAGGAAGTATACAGTCTGCTGCCCTCACTCAGAGACCTCTTTAGTGCCTCAGTGATTGAGGTCTGTCCCATCTCTTTCCCCTCTGATGCCTGATCAGCATCTTACTTCAAAGGCCTTGCAGTTTCCCTTTTTCCACTTCCATTCATGTGTGTGTGTTTTTTTTAATATTGACACCTTTCAGCCTGCAAATGCCAGAATTCATACAGGGCATCAATGGCCACTGCTCTGCCCTGTGAGTCCCCTGGGCTCTTTACTCTGCTCCCTAGTCACTATGGGGATGGGCAAATAGACCTGAATTTGTGGGTGTTTTACCAGTCAATGGAATGCAGTGAACAAAATAACTTGCATGTGTGAACTTCAATTGTCCTTGAAAAGGGGACACAGAGTTACACAGTACCACAAAAACTGGAACACACTCTTTCTGTACTTTACTTTACTTTATTGAGATTTATACCCCGCCCCTCTAGACAAAGTCTACACAAAGTGTACAGTGTTTTTTTTTTGTGGATGTGTCTGAGCTGAGCAGCGCCCATCCTTCAGGTCCACCCTTTCCATCCCTCTAGAACTCTCAGATGGTCCAATAGCAGATGGGGGCTGGATTAATGGAAAGGATGGTCCATTCTTCCCAGGCTGCAGAAGAGACTAGCCCATGGTGGATGCTGGTTTCAGGAAAGCAGATGATGAGGGCCTTCTGTTTCTGGTACGTAGACTTTGGGATTCTAATTATATCCTAGTATTTTGGAGCAGAAGCAGAAAAAATGGTATTGCAAAAATAAGTCAGTCTTTTTCATTTGGATGAAGGAAAATAAAGAATCCTAAAGGGACCAGCGCAGCTCACTAGGTTGATTTTATGGGTTAAGTAGCTTTTTTCAAGGGTGACAGTCTTTCTAGCAGCAGCTTACATTCAAAGTAACCTGAGCTTCAGCAGATCCCTCTGATACATTAAATCTAAAAAAGAGAGAGCTATTAAAACGATAAGATGCCTGGTGAACATACTCTCTGCAGAGCTAAATTGCAGAGAGGGGAGATAACTTCAGAAGGCAGAAGGAGAAGTCACCAAATAGTATGTGAATAAATGTTATTAAAAAATCTATTTCCTGTGCAGCCAAGAGCCGGATTCTCTCCCCCCTCCTCTCAGTTTCATGTTTTATACATCAGTTGCTGCACCAAAAATTATGTACAATGAATTCTCACCAGAGTCTTCCTAAAGTCAATGGGGTTTGTTCTGTGCATCTTCTCAATCTATGCCACGGAGCCGCGAGCATGCATGCGTAGAATCCCAGAAACAGCTTGTCTAATTGCGCCATGTGTCCTATGGCCCTGCCTGCCTGCCGGCGAGAAGGATCTGCCCGGGTGGCAAAGTGATTTACTCCTGAGGCACAGCTGTTGAGCAAGCAGGGAGGCCTCTGGTCTCAGCTTTGCTGTGAATGCATCTCCTTTTTGCCTGGGAGCATTTCTCCTACGTTGTGAGCAAGGATGGCTGTGAGCGCTCTGATGGCAATGATGCAATGTGGCTGTCAGGAGAGGGAGCTCACGGGGATGGAGTGGTCAGCTGTCCCTCGGATACCCACCCGGGGGCCTCACACCTCCTATAAACCCCGACCACCAGCCATGCTGGCCAACCCTACTAGGATGGGAAGCACAAGAGAACCCGCCTTCTAGTTTCAAGGGCAGCTGCAGAGACAAAGAACATGTGAAAGGCTTGAAGGTTTAGTGGTCAAACGATGGAGACCTAAGCATCACTCTTGGTTTGCAGGATGAACCCCCTTTGAATGGGATCATAGCAATCTCCCCCTGGAGAAGGTCAGGTCATCTGGCCAATAACTGGCTCCTTCTGTGCTCCAGCCAAGAACCAGAAGAACACTTGGATGGGGAGCCCAGCCTCGGAGCTTCCCCAAAGGGACGTGGCAGGTGGAACTTCCCCTTTTATTTGCTCATCTTTAGACAATGGGCTGAGAGGGAGGCAGGGAGGGGCGAGAGAGAAGGTTGAGCCTCAGGGAAGAGCTGGCTTTGCTTCCAAGCAGGAAGACAAATCTAGCAGGACAAGCGGTGCTGGAAGGGGTGGGGAAAGTCCCCTTGGCCTTGAGCCCTGGGGGACTCTCCCCTCCTTATGACCACCTGCCAGGAGGACTTTACTGGGCCCATGCAGAGGGGTATGTGTGTGAGCACAGTGCACCACATGAGATATATTTTGGAATACAGGACCTGACAAACCGAGGGAGGGGTGATGCTTTCCTCTGAGCAAGCAAGAAGCAGCCAGGCTACTCCAAGAGAGCCCCTCCCTCTCCCAACTCTTTCCACCTCTTGGCCTGCTTTCCTGAAAGAGTGGCTGCAACCCTGGAGCTGCAATCAAAGAAGTCATGACAAGTGAGAAGCGTGTAAGGTAGGACAAGCCCAGCCCTGGGCAAGCTCTTTGGGGCCCCCAGTCTCTTCCTCCCATGGTCGCAGGAGAGCAAAGGATGGACGGTTGCTTCCAGAGATCCAGGAGAATCTCACCAAAGAGGCAGAAAGGGTGAGCCCGGATGGGCACCCATCAAAGCTACCATGAGAGGGGCTCCAGCGTGGTGGGTCCTCCTCAATCCTTGTCCTATTCCTCCCATCTCTTCTTCTGTTTCTCTTTCCAGGAGGAGGTGAGGGGCATTGGGGGGGCGGGGAGAGGAAGAGGAAGACTGGTTGTCCACTTTAGTTCCATTAGTGACTTCTCTGCTGAGTTGCATGTATTATGGATACAGCAAAGTCTTCGAGACCCGAATGGATCCTGCATTATTCATGTCCACCCTCACGCTTTGTCTTGAAAAGCTCCACAGGCTTTTAGTGATGTAAAATAAATAAATAAATAAAATCACAAATGTGGGCTTAAAGTTGTTTTCAAAAGTAGCCCATAGAGAAATGCCCCCAAATCGCCCCGCTTTTTAAAAAAATGGCCACAAGGAAGGGAATCCAGGAGACTGGACGGTTCCAACGATTTGGCATTTCTTTGGCATCTCTTTCTCTTTTCGCCCCCAGTTCTGGACCTGAGGTTGGCCTCAGCAAAGGGTCCCTCTTGGGTCATTCCTAGAGATGCCAACGCTGCTCGTTCCATTCTTCATCCCCATCCATTGAGGCTGTTTCCGCTCCCCAAGAACCCTTGCCAATGAGAGCCCGAAACCTCTCTTCCCTTATCTTTCGGCCTCAGAGGCTGCTTGGATAGCAGCAAAGCAGTCTCCTCCTGGGTCCTCTGGGTTGGAGACCCAGTCCTCTTTCTTCACAATGCGTAAGTGGCCACCTTGCAGAACACCCCCTTATTGGCTGGGCAGCTGAGAAGGGTGAACTTCTGCCTGGCTGTCTGGTCACCCACTCAACCCTCCTGCCTTTTCTCTCCTCCTGGCACCTGTTGGTGTGGGCTAGAGATATGCATGGATTAAAAAACAAATCACCAAATTTGTTCAAAAAATACATCACTAATCCATTGATTCATATTTGTACAGTATGAATCAATGCCCTCAATGAATACAGATCAATGAACTTTTAGAGATTTTTGATTCATGGGTTTTAGATGTTCAAAGAAGCTTTTACTGACTCTTCTCTACAATCCCTCTGATTTTCCTGAAGGTTGGGTTTCAAACATTCAAGTTATACACCTACAAAGCACCCCCCCCAAAGTGCCCTATAGCAGCTGGGTTGGGGAAACCCAATCTTCAGTAAACTTGGAGGGATTGTAGAAGGGGGTCATGGGAACCTACTCTGTGATTTTGGTGTCTCTTGGTGACTAGGGGGAATTTTCATGGAGGGACCCATTTTGTGGGTCTATAAATTAGACATCCAAAACTTCAACTTCACCATACTGACAGGGCTTATAGAGGAGAGTCAGGGGAAGTTTTCCTGCAAATTTGGTGTCTCTAGGTGCTTGTGGGACATTTTCTATAGTTTTTTTAAAAAAGAATTGATTTATCAGAAAAAAATCATAAATTCGTAATTCGTGATTTGTCAACCTTGATGAATAACAAATCAAAACGAATCACAATTTTTCTGATTTGTGCCCATCTCTAGTGTGTACAGATCTTGAACTGTGACCAGAAAATTGTCTGGAGAGGGGAAAGGATCATGCAAACCAATTGTAGTTCTTTCCAACGTCAGATTTACATGATTTTTGGTTAAAAGTGCAGCGGTATTGTTGTGTTTCAAGGTTGTTTTTTCCCTTTTCTTGTTCTAAGTGAGCCTGGCAGCAAGAGAAATGTTGAAATCCATTCCCTGGTAGGAGCTTTCCTGAATTAAATACCATCTTTTAATGTCCCCATGGGTTCCAAAGCACTTTAAATGTGATTATTATTATTATTTAATTTGCTTCCGCATAATTTTTTGCTCTCCTCCAAGGCTCGGGAGAGAGGGAAAAACAGATTAAAAAGGCAAAAAGACATGCTGGAGAAGCAAAGGCAAAGTTGATTATTAAGCACAAACCTCCGACTAATCATTCTGCTTTCTGCGCAGTTCTGCAAGTTTCACGGCCGGGCCTTCTCCGGCTACAGATGGCCCATCTGTGGGGCGGTGGTGATGCGCAGCCTGCCGTGTGCTCGGATCTGCAGCGGGTGGCAATCGGAGGAGAATATTTCCCCGACATTCCAGTCTTATTCCCTAGGATATTTCTGGTAAATCTCAGCTGGCTGTTAATGGCCCAGAACCGGCTGGTGGGTAATGTATGCTCCTGCATAGCATTTTTCTTTCCATGGCTTGCCTTTGCTCTCTTCCGTGGCTCAATTAGTGTCTGGGCCAGAGCGTCCTGAGTAATGTCGCACCGGCTGCTTCCTCTGTGTTTCAATTACACGAGAGAAACATTTTCAAGGCAATTAAAGCTTTCCTCTGCTTGCAGACACCATTTCTGCTTCGAGGCCGGCAGGATCTCCCTCTCAGGAAACAGGGGAGGGAGGAGAAGGACAGCCACCACAGCCACAGGACAATCGGGGGGAACACTCGGAAGCACAGCCAGGCTGAAAGGCTGGAGGACACCCCACAACCGCGGGTGGAGCTGGCATCCTTGTGGGGCCGCCTCTCCAAATTCGCCTCTGAAATTCATGGAGGCAAAGACGGCGGACTTTACGAGACGTGGGACAAACCACGTGGCTGCCCAGTTCTTAAAAGTCCTTAGTCGTTCGTGCCAGATCAACACGTTTCTGTATTAATCCTAAAGATGGGCACACCTTGTGGCACGTTCCAGTTTCCAGTGTCCCCCCCCCACCCCAGTTGACGGTCTTGTTTTAAACACACCTACACAAGAAGGTCGTGAATGATGGATGGATTGTTTTAAAAAGAGGCAAACCCTGCCTCTGATCCTGCCGGTCTTTATCATTCCAAGCAATAAAAGGGCAAGCAGCCTTTGTCCCTCTGTGTGTGGCTTGTGCCATTTGCATTAAAGTCTCATTTGTACTATTTTGCTGAACGGGCACACATGTTGGAGAGTCGTATAACTGCTTGAAAGGATAAATAATGATCGGAGAGCAAACCTCTGCAAAACGATCTGTTGTGTCTATGTCAGTTCCAACACGTAGTTGACAAGTTAGTTTTTCTGATAATGTAATCTTCCAAATTCTATCCATCCATCTTTTTATAGAAACTTCATTTGCATTTTCCCCGGGACCTGAGATTTCCAATTTTGCTGCCGCCAGCGATAAACCTATGAGAGCTTTACGATGCAAGTTTTCATTAGCGACTTTGGAAATTGACAGTATTAGCAAAGTTTTGCAATCTTAGCTGTGTTGCTAGTAATCGTTCTTTAGAGTTCATTCCCAAACGTGGCCACTCTTGAATGATGTAACTCCAGACAGACTAAGGTTCCTTTTGATCACAATTCTCCCCCACAGTTGAAACCCAACCTAACACAAAGTTGTTGTGGGTTTTTTGGGCTCTTTGGCCGTGTTCTGAAGGTTGTTCTTCCTAACGTTTCGCCAGTCTCTGTGGCCATGGGCCTCTTCAGAGGACAGCAACCTGTGCTCTGGTACACAAGGCGCTAAATATTACACCCTTTGCATAAAATTCATAGCATGGAATAAAAATGTGCGCTGTCTTTGGTCATATGTGCAAATATGGACCAAAACAGAGCCATTCCTGCCTTTCAGGGGAGATCATGGGGGGAAAGCAAAGAGCCCCGAGGCAGTCACTGGGTGGAGAAACATCCCCCACTGATGCTTCCCATTAAAACCAGCATTGCTGGAATTAAATATGTTAAAGTGAAAAATATGCCATGTAATTAAAAGTAGGGGAAAGGGAACTGAAAGAAGTGATACCTTATAAGGAAGACTCTGAGGCTGTGCTAAAGGGAGTTACTGACAGCTCCACCCACCAATGAAGCAAAATATGCCTCCTGGACTCTCCCCAGATGCTGCAGGTGTATCTGAGTGAGATCACGGCGCTGTAGCAGCTGCTCTCCGCATGCCTCCCTGAATGGTTTCTGAAGGGCTCCCTTTAGGAGTCTTCCTCTCCTCCTCTTTGGTTTCTCATTTCCTTATGGTGGAGGTGCCCCCCCTTGCTTCTCACCTTCCCCCCCCTCCTCTGTGGGTGGGCGATGGTCAAGCAATTCCACTAGAGACCATCTTGACGGTGCTGGGCAATGCCCTGCCCTAAATCATGGCTGCTTGCATTTCCTCATTTGTGGGACTCCCCTTTTCTCCCCGGCATCCAGAAACACAGGAATCCAGTGAGACAAGGATTGGAGACATTGAAGTGTCTCCAAAAGGGGGCAGAGCAGGTTGGGCATCGGCCTTTTTGTGCCCGTATTTGTGCACAGGTTGGGTTGAGGGGCCAGGAGACACCCTGAGGATAGAATGCCTCCTCCCTGTCTTTCTGCTGCTTTCTGCCAGTCGAGGCTCAAAACAGACCCAATGTTTAGGACATTTTCCGAACAGTCGTCCCCTCCCTTGGGGGAAGGCTTCTGCTTGTCAGAGGGATCGGTGCATTTCTCATCTTGTGAAAGGATGGCCAAGGGGAGACAAGGACTGGGGCACCGCCTGGCTGCAGTGCCACACCTGCACAAAACCACCACGGCCCTGGTCCATTTGCTGATCTGTGCCCTCCAGGGGTTGGGGCTCAAGTCACGGGACTCCTTGTCAAGTCGGATTGAAGTCTCACCGGTGACTTCACTGAGACTCGATTTTCAATGACTTGGACTTGACCCAGAACCCAGCCACCCACCCTCTTTTATTTCAGGGAGGGGGGGCACGCTTGTTTTTTAACAGGGACTCAGACTTTGTACTTGGTACCAAAGACTCAGAACTGGACTTGGAACTTGGATCCAAAGACTTGCCAACATTCCTGGTGTTTCCTAATGTCTTTTTAAGGGCACGGACACTCTCCGTGGATGCCAAGGCAAAGCAGATCTTAAGGGGCAGCTGCCATTCGGGTGTTGAGGCCACTCCTTTTGGGGGAAAGTTCAGAATTGCCCACAAAAGAAGCCAAACGGATGCTGGGAGGAGTTGAAAGGTAGGCGGATATTCCTCAGAGGATATTTCTCAAGGATGCTGATTGCACCAGTGCTGACAGATTCCTGGACTGAGGAGCTACTGAAATGGATAATTCTGGCAGCTTCAGGGACTGAGAATGGCTGCTTAAATGCCTGATGATTTTATTTTTATTTTTATTTTTTGCTCATGGCTGGAATGCATGAGAGAGGTACAGACCAAGCCAAAGCCAAGCCATTTCAAGTAGATTGAAAGCGAAAGCCCTCTCAGATGTCTTCACAGGCCAGTCTGGGGACTTATGATGTCACTCACATTTGTTAATAACTTGGCTCAGTAGAGAAATGGGCCCAGCTCATAATAATGCCTGGCTCTAGGGGTGGATTGGGCACCATGTCCCCAGACATTCCTCCCTAGCTTGGAATGGAAAAATGCCTTCTCAACACAGCCAGCCCACGTCCAGGTGCTAAAAGATGCCGGATCTGTAGGTGCGCACACAAAAGTCCTTTACTCTTTAGCCCCTTAGGCTGAACGGATCCTTCGTCATTTGTGTAAAGGCCAACATGCCATCAGACCATCTCACCAAGAAGCGGCTGTTTGTTTGGGCATGTATTCTCTCCTCGGTTGGGCCCCTGATTCCCCCAACTGCCTTGTGCAAGCATGGTTGTCTTCAGCCCAGATGAAAGGGACGTGGATCGCTCTTCTCTCCCGCCCCCCCCACACCGTTTATTTTATTTTATTGCATGAAATGAGTGCAAGCCAGGAAAGCAACCTCCGATGACAGACGGGTTTTTCTTGAAGGCCCCTGAAGAGAGCTCGCCGAGCGGAGTCCAAATTGAGTTGACAGGAGCCATGAAGGAAAGCCGAGTGGGTCAGGCGTGGCGGAGGGAGGCATTCCTTTCCTGCTCACATCACCCCCACATGGGTTCACTCGTAAACCTGCCGTGTCCACAGACCAGCTCTGCCCCGGTTCTACCTTAATCTGCATCAACCGCCTTCCAACAATGTTGTGTCAACACAGCCTCCATTAATACCTTTAAAGTTCAAAACGTGTCATTAATATATTTTCTCACAAACCAGGCACTGAAAATGCATTTTGAAAAGGGGTGAGAGGAGGCGCTAAGAGCTGTGCGGGGACAGGTGGCAGGTGTGAAAACGGAAGTATAACAAAGTTGTGACCCACACATCAGTCCAGGACCCAAAAAGACCATATGAGGCACACATCTGTTGATCCCAACCTGGCCAATTCTGGGGTGGGGCCCTGGCTTCTGTGAGGAACAAAAATCTAGGTGATGAAGGAAGAGATCTTGAGGACCATTGTTTCCATGTGCAAAGACAAAACGAGGGACACATTACTGAGCCCCCAAAGGTGGGATTGAGCCACCCCTGAGCCACCGAAGGCCATCAGAAGAGAAGAAAATGGGAGGCAGGGGGGTCTGGGCGGGGGGGGGCTAGAGGTGGCTTGTGACAGCCTGCAGGTTTTTACAGGAAACCATCCACCGAACCAGGGGGAATGTGGGGTTTAACCAGCAGGCCTTGGAAAACTCTTCTGCTAGAGGTGGCGGTTGACCTGCCTCTCAGGGTGTAAGTGGCCATCCTTCCCCCAAAGGAACCTGGCGGCTCTCATGTGGAAGCAAAAGGACTCCATCGTCTGGACTTAACTGCCCAGGTTGGCCATGCAGGCAGGAGATATTGATGAGACTTTCTCTCAATATCTGCTTGTCCATGTCTTATTTGAATTTATATGAAAACGAGAGAGAGAGAGAGAGAGAGAGAGAGAGAGTCTTCTTCGCTGCAGCACTCCAGTTCTTCTTGAGAGGGTCTTCTTGGTAGCAAGAACGCAGCTCAAAGAAACAAGGCACAGGCGTGGGGCCCCTTCCAGGCCAACAGACTTAGCTCAGGGTGGACTCTGTGCTTTGCAATCCGTGTTTGCAGATCCATGGGGTTCCTCGTAGTCCACGAAAGCGGGTGCGAGCATCAATCTGCCAGCTTCCATGTTGCCCATAGACCCTTCTATGTGTCCTTGCATCTGCACGTTGTAATGCATTTTGTTGAATGGTGTTTTTTTTCCCCCTTTCACACAGGGCTACTCCTCTAGAAAATATCAGGAGGCCATTTTGAGTGTCTCAGCCCAAATCCCCAGGCTGGCTGAGGAATTTTGAGCGTTCTCTTGTAAAAAAAGGAACTTTCCCCCAATGCTTGAGTTTAGTCCTGGATCACCCCCCCCCCCCGCTCTCTCCAGGTCCGCCCTGCATTCTGAGGTTCCTCTTCTTCTTCCACCAGCTCCTTCTCCTCCTCTTCCCGCCAACCAAGGCTTTGCTCTCGCCCTTTTCCTTTTCTCACGGCTGGTTTGAGTGGAAGTCAGTGTGTCTTGTCTCTTCATTTGTTTTCCTCTCAGGCTCCGGAAGGCTTTGCCAGGGGATCACAGAGGGTGAAATTAATTCATTTTTGTTTATGCAGGTGCTAGTTTGAAGAGCAAATGTTATTGCTTGTAAAATCCTTTGCATTTCATTTTCTGAAAAAGCAGCATCCCAATAAAACATGGCAGCATGTCAACAGCGTGTAGCGGGGCAGCCATATGCAGCGAAACAACCGTTGGCAGGAAGCAGCCCGGCTGGACGGCTCCCAGCTCACCAGCCCTTCCAAATCCCGCTCGTTTCCCCTCTAAAGAGCATGATGCAGCTGCTGGAGCTTCTTGTGGAAACAGGCAGCCATGTGTCTCCCCCCCCCCCCCATTGCCCACTTTGCCCAGCCAGATCCTTTTCATGGCAAGATCTTCCCGCCCCGTGGACAATTTCCTCCCAGTTCGTTCCAGCCTGCAACCAGCCCTTTCTCGGCTTCCTCTTGTTCACACCCTCCGCATCTCACGTAGGTGGGTAAGTCGACGGCACGCATGGAAGGGCTAGCCTGAGAGGGGCTGCTCTGATTTCTGCCAAAGGCTTCAACTCCCACAACGGGAAAGCTGTTTTCACAATACATGGGGGCTAATCCAGAAGCAAGCAATGGGTGGCTGGGGAAGGAAAGAAAGAAAGAAAGAAATGCTAGAGGCTTCTGGCTAAACATTGGGCACCTTATTTCAAAAGATTTTTTTTGTTGTGTTTGTTGTTGTTGTCAGGATATTAGGACCCATCGTAGAGGATTTTCTCTTCGTACATGAACCAAAGTGTGCTCACAGGCATCCATCTTCACACAGGTGTGCAGCCACAGAGCCCGCGCATGAGGCTGATGCAATCCATAAAATGCATATTGGACATGAGGTAATGTCTGGGAGAAGACATCCGGTGATGTGCCCAGGGATGGGCTGTTCGCACTGCCTAAGTGCTGCACACTATGGTGCCGTGCGGAGTGTCTTGTTGGAGAGTTGCTGCACAAAGTGTTGTCTGTCTATTTATTGTAAGCGCTTTATTTAGCCTGTGGACTGATGTTTTGTAGTTCTGTTGTACACAGCCTGTGAATCCACTGCAGGTGAATCCACCGTGAGTCTCTCTGCGGTCAAGACGGGCTTGTCTCGGAGCCCTCTCCACACCCCAGATCTTGACAGTCGCTGCTGCTGCTGCTGCTTATGTTTTGTGCAGCTTCTAACTATGGGACTTCTCAAGTCTGCTCCTCCTCCTGTTTGCCAGCCTGCCTGCTCCTCTTCCCTGTGATTTTTCTCTTCCTCCTGTCTCCTTCAGGGCACCCCGAGAGTGAATTACTCCGTCCAAGTAAGTTGCACGTGAACCAGTATACTGTACTTTTGACAATATGCCATTTTAAAATCCTACAAGACGTTAGAATTCTGAGGAAACGGTCCCAGGGCAAAAGGGGCTCCCATGGGGTAGAAAAGAGGATAGCAGGGCAGGTTTTCCTCTGTGCAAGAGTGGCAAGGTGCAGACACCCTGTTTCCTTTGGAAGCCACCCAGGCAGCCACGTTTTTTTAGCACCCACTGCCTTCCCCCTCCCCCCCAGCACTGAGTCTTCAGTGGCACCCACTGGCTGGTGCAAGGCCAGATCCATGAGATTCCATGAGCTTAGACATGTCCTGTGTGAGCAAAAAGCAAAAGGCTACTAGTGGGGCATGAAAAGGACCATCACATGCACCCAGGGAAGAGGAGAAAAAAGGATGGGAAATATTGCTGTGCACCCTTTTGTAGACAGAGCTGTTCCCTGCCCTCGCCAGTGGACACCCCCAGGCTATGGCAATGAAAAGTGGGTGTTGCGGGAGAGCTTCTGAAAGTGAAGCAGGAAGAGGGAAGGGACTGGCCGTGTGCTGCTATTAATGACAGCACGAGGCCTGAACCAGCCTCCCAACGCCTTCCCTCGGCTCTGATGAAGCCATATGTGGAAACGCGGAAGCACATCCAGCGAGGTATATGAGCCGTCTTCGTTAAATGAAATGTCTCAGACAAGTTGGAGGGAACCAGGAAAGCATCTAATGATGCTGAGAAAATGTGGATGAGTCAAAAATAAAGGCCCTCCTGCTCTCCCGTCTCATGAATTATTGAGATGGGAGAAAATAGGGCAGACGCCAAGACTGACAAGATGTTTTATTTGGCCAACGCCAGGACAGGCTTCGGGAGAAGAAGCTTCTCACAGTCGACTCATTTGAAGCGTTGGGAACAGGAAGGCAAAGGGGGGGAAAAAAGCTCACCTGACATGAAAGGAATGGGCGACCACATGGCCACGTGGAGCAAACCTGGGACTGAGACCGGTCTCAATCTCCCTTGGCTACCTAGGGAAAGTGGCCGTTCCTTTGGGTGGCTTTCTTCCCACACAGGAATCGGTCTCTTTTGACTGATGCAGGCGATGTCCCTGCCTGGCGGGGATGCCTGATGGCGTCGCCAGTGGAAAAAGGACCCGATCCACACTTTTGGAGCTGATGCACACAGATCAGAACAGAAGCAGCCTTCAGATTTCACCCTTGAGTGTCGCTATGCAATCTTTGGCCCAAAAGATGTTTTCCCAAGTCTATTTTACCCAGGGGTAAAATGAATCTAGAAAGGTGCATTTTGTGTGTGGGAGGGAGGGTTCAAAAATACAGTGGGGTCTTGACTTGAGAACTTAATCCGTATTGGAAGGCGGTTCTCAAGTCAAAAAGTCTGTAAGTCAAGTCTCCATTGACCTACAGTGCATTGAATACCGATTAATCCCATAACAGGCTGTTTTTGTTCCATTTTGGTTTTTTTCTGGTCTGTAAGTCAAATCTCAGTCTGCAAGTCAAACCTAAATTTTGCGGCCAGAGAAGTCTGTAACTCAAAAAGTCTGTAAGTCAAGCCGTCTGTAAGTCAAGGGTCCACTGTACTGAATCAATAAATGTTCCTATAACATATTTTGCCCGTCACTCTCACTGAACCTTTTAAATGCAGAGTGACACAAAACAAGATATTGATCAAAGAACTTCTGCCCTGCTCTTTCGTTGTCTGGGCATCACCAGATTATAAGGAAATTGATTTATGGGGTCTTTCGTTCATTTTTAATTGTACACATAGTCCCATCAATTAGAGAATGTTGGTACAGATTTTTAAATCGTGTGAATTTTTAGCCAAGCACCTTTTGTAGATGCAGGTCATTGTTGTGTACAGATTTTTATCTTTTAAAAGAGAAAGGAAGTCTGGGCAGCTGACAGTATTCTAAGGGGAAAGACATTCATCTCTGTAGGGAAAACGCAAAAGGGGCATTTCCCTATTGAAACAAGGGCCCGGCCCATTCTTCAGCCAGCCCCAGCCAAATCGTAGCGTTGTGCCTGCAGGGAGCTTCTGGGCTTCCCTAAAAGATAGAGAGTAATATATGGCCTACTCTTTAAAGCCTCCTACTGCTCTTTTAGACACAGTGTTTGCTATTTATTACAAGCCTCTTCTGAACTTTTCATCTGATCCATCAGTCCCACTTCGAAGGATTTGTTCTAAATCCATGGGAAAAGAAAAAGTGGAATGAATCGTTTCAAAAACCTGAACAGGGGAACAAGAAGCTGTGGTGAGCAATCTGCTTGGGGAGAAAGGAAATTTGAAAAGACGCAGAGGTTTCCAAAAGCTGATGGTGAAAGCAGGGGCTCTCTGAACGTTCAAGAAGAGCCCTACCTTCTCATTAGGAGCAAAAGCCGGTCGGAAACCAATTGCTAATTTTGTCAATTTCTCAAGTACAGGACTTCAGCACAAGAAAACAACCAATGAAAGGAATACGATGCCCTCTCAGAACTCCAGAAAATGCGCTTTTCAGAGAGAGAGAGAGATGCACTATTCTGCTTTACAAACCCCGAGGAAATGTTTGATCTAAACAATCTCAAAACACTTATGTTCTTGACACAGAACTCCCTGAGAAAGCACAGAGATCTAAGATAGAAATTGCCGACCCCGTGGGTTCAATTGATAAGAAAAGGGAGGTTGACTAATTCTTTGGTGCACTCCAGCAGTCAGTAGATATTTGCAATATGATCTCAAGTGCCTCTTCCATTTCAGAATCAAGTTTGAACATCAGGCATTTCTTGCTTTGTTGCAGCACTTTGAGTATCACTTTGCTGGCCTGGGAAATTAAAGCAATGATCCCGTGGCTACTCAAATCCTTGGCATATCTTTTCTTGGGGGATGGAATGTATGTTAGATGTTTACAGTCTGTGGGCCATTGTTTTGTTTTCCATATTTGTTGGCATATTCTTGTTAGGGTTTTGAGAGATCCAGTCTCCGTGGCTTGAACTAGTTCTACTGGTATTCCATCCACCTCTGGGGATTTATTTCTTCCTAGTACCTTCCGAGCAGATTCCACATTATTTTCTAGAACTGCAGCTTCTTCACCTTTCATCATGTTAAGGTGTGCATCCAAGAGGGTAGGTTAATTGTTAGTGTGTTGTTAGTAGAGGTGTGCAAATATCTGTTCCTGTACTACAACTATCAGAATCCTATGCACCCCTAGTGATTATTGTGGCTGGTCTTGAGTTCACTATCAATTAATTAAGCTGTGCTTTCTGCTCTGCCAATTATATAATTTTTGCTGAGGAAGCGGTGGACCTTTTTATGTGAGAAGTCTGTATGCAAAGATGGGGGCCTACATCCAAGGGTGCTGTGGTGGTGGATTTTCTAAAGTGAACAGTGGCCCACCTAAATGATCTTTCTTTTTTACATATGACTTGAAAACAAAAACCCCTGATGTTTCAGAACAGAGAGATTCTGCTCCAGAAAGGAATCAAGTGTCAGCTTTTGCATTCTGAGTCAAAAATATAATGTTGAATATGTAATTTCCTGACTCAAACTACACAGCTGAAGCTGAAGAATGAGTTCACTGGCGGTATATATTTGAATATTCCACTAAATATATTTGAATATTCAGTTTTATGTTAATCCTTGTAAGTGGCTTAATAGTGATGAATAATATCAGGAACATGATGTGCTCAGATTATTGTATAGCTCCCACACACACACACACACACATTGAAAACAAGTTTGGTTTTTAGGAACACAGTTCACAAGAATTCAAAGCTCTGTAATCAATAGAGGCCAATTACCCCTAATTAGACTCCTGCTTCTATCACATACCTCCTAATCTTTTATAAATATGTTTATCATAATCAGTTCATTAGCAGGAAAGTAAATGAAGGCAAGGGATTTGTCACACTTGTTCCGTGCTGGCTACCTTCCAGGCCAGGTAATTAGGCACTTAAACTACACTTTTCCAGGCACTTACTTGCCTGAAGGTAAATCTTAAAAATGGGTTGAAGGTAAATACTGAAAATGCCCTGCTCTGTACGTGGATATTGGGCAAACAGAGTAAAACTGACCGACAGCGAGGGCTTCCAAGGGCCATCCGGACCCACTCCATCTTCGGTCTCTGCCATTATCTGTTTCTTGTCATTTGAAATGAAATGAAATGATTGACTAAAATGGAGGGAGGGCATGAATGGCTATGACCTTGGCAAGCACATAGTGCCACTAGAGGTGGGCACGAACAGCTGCTTTGTTGGTTCGTGCCAGTTCGTTTTCCAGCCACACCGGCATTTGGCATTTCAAAGGCCCGCATCCTCCTGCCAGAGGACGCGGGCTCCCACTCATTCCTGCTAAGAGTATCTGGTTGTTCTGCTCACGAGGAACAGGAGGTCAAAGGAGAGGCTTGAGGGGAGCAAAACAAGGCATGGTGGGAAGGGTCTGACAAGCAAAGCTAAATGGGTTCATGTCGGGGGTGTGTATGAAGGGCATTTCGTTTTGTGGTTAAATTAAAATTCCCCACGGGAATTTTGAGACTGGGATGTTATCAAAGCAGAGTCTCTCTCTCTCTCTCTGTGTGTGTGTGAAAGATGCATGAATGGTATCTTTACACAATGTATCTAACTAGTTCGCATTACAAATAACAATTAGTAGTTATTATCGCTTCTGCTAGAAATGTTATGGCTCTGAACTGGCAGCTGGCCGTCTCCTTTTCAACTCTATTAATAGATCTAAGTAATGAGGGTTTCAACGAAGGGTGGGCAAATCTGGCTCTCTTGCTCTCTCAAATGTTCATATATTGCCGGGTACAAATTTGTCCCATCCTGTTTGCTCATAAATTTGCAAAAAAATATATTTAATTTTTCATAAAATGATGTGTTTTTCTGTGTGCAGCTGGGGAGCAGGGCTGAAACTGAACTGTGTTCTGGTTCACATAGCAGTTCAAACACAGTGAATTAAACTGTGAAACAAGCAAATTTCTCATCCCTTCCTGGCGCAGATGTATCTAAGCACACATCTATTACCGTGACACACCTAGGCACAGAGGAATTCTTAAAACGCATGTGTGTCTGTTTTTACTTTGTTTTTTGGTGTGCAATTTTAAGCACACTAACGGGACTTGCAGTTCTTGGACTAATGTGCATTGGGACAAAGTCACACACACACACACACACACACACACACACACAAACACATGCATGTGTGCACACACATGAGCATGCACACCGAAAGGCACACATACATATATTTGCAGGAACTGTCTGATGACATTGGGACAGCTTACTAAAACTTCACCTGACAGTTTTGTAGTCCTTGTGTTGTGCCTGTTGGCCTAAATCCTGTTGGTAATCCCAGCTCCAGCAGACTCACTGATTCGATCCCTAGATGATAAAGCAACACTTATTTAAATCCCACCACTCAATGGTTCTGTTCTAGCAGAGGCTGGCAAGTAGCTTTAGACTATGGTCTTCATTACCCATCATCTTGATTATTGTAGTTTTTGTTACTTTGGTACTATCTTTGTGTTGTTGTTGTTGCTGTGAGCCTGGAAACATTACCTTTTTGGACTACCCCTCCCATCATCCCTGCAGCCGGCTGCTCCCCAAAAAAGGTAACATTTCTCTGGAGGTGAGACCACATTTTCTTGAATACAAGCAGCAGACGTACATTCCTGGGCTCACCCACGCTCGCTGTCTATCCTATTTTCCTTGCTGCAGCAAGGATAATAGGAAATAGCCAGAGACCCTGACCCACTCCATTGGCCCCTCTGGGCCCACCGTCCGCTTCCTGGATGGTCTCCCCCAGGGACTGTTTCATCCTTAACTACTGTAGCAGCACCTGATTTTGCTTGCTTTCCTGTTGCTCTAAGATCTCCCTTGCCTTCTCCATGGTTCGCTTTTAACCCTACGGGCTGAGATGGCATCTTCCACTTATTCGTTGCACTGTGTCTGGAAAGCTAGATGTTGGTTGTGGTAGCATGAGAATTTAGGAGGAGTTGGATTTAGGTGACAATGAATGTTGGTTGCTGGTCAAGCTGAGTCATTGCACCTCCACAGATGTTCACACATTCACTACCTAGAATGAAGAAGCAACACAGCTGGCAAGCTGCTTGTTTCAGGGATCGCCTACTGACTGAAAACAGGGTTCACTGTATGAACAGAAGCCTCCTGGACTTTTCTGTCTGCTCCACTGTGATTCCAATTAAGGACTTATTGATGTGGAGGCTGGGTGGACCTGCATGCTGCTCAAATCCTACTTCACCCAACAGAATTTGAAGGAACGCGCACAGAGCGTGGCATCTCAGCAAAAGGAAACCGGGCGGGAATTCACCGCAGCATGCATGCAAAGCATCCGTCTGCTCTGAAACCTAGTAAGGACTTGAATGCATCATGTTAATGGCCTCCACTCCTTGTCTCCTTCTTTACTAAGCCTTTGCTGTTTCAGTTTGGACACATCTTGCATCCCATAGATCCTCATTATCTTCCTTATGTTCACTGTTGTTCACTATGAATATTTCATAAGCATCCCCCTTCCGAAGCCTTTCTCTTGGATCTGCCAGGAGAAGTGATCTGCATTAAAGGAAGAGAATGTGAGAGAGAATATGCACAAGAGAGGGGTATCAAAGTGTCTTCCAAAGGGGGGGGGGAGAGCAAAGCAAGGCAAGCGCCTGCACTCATCTCCAGATGAAGCCGTTGTCTTGTCTCTCAATGGCTTTGAAAGAGGCAGCGAGAGCAGGAAGCAGGGCATGAGGCAAGCCTTCCCCCTTGGATTTGCTTTCAAGGGTGTTTAGTTGCAGTCATCCTCTTGTTCAGGTGTTCCAGCATCCCAAATCTTGACAGGTATGACTCTTACGTTGCTTGACTCTTACTTGGCTGAGGTCAGGCTCGGCATAGCTCTGCCACTTTCTACCAATGGGAAACAAGGAAAGCATTTGAATGCCCCGTGGTTGATGGCTCTTGCTCCTGCAGGGGTGCTGAACAGGCTTCAGGTCCTTTGTAGTGGTCACCCCTGAGGGTGGCAGTGGAGCCAACAGGCTCCTCCAGAGAGAGAGCAGAGAGACCTCTCAGCTCATGGGTCAGGGTGGGGCTGGGTGGGGAGGTAAGCCTGCCTGCTTCGAAACAAACTGCATTTTGCATGCATTTGGACCTATGGCCACACCCTTGACTCTGTTGCCTCTCAACTGGGGCTTTTCTCTTTTGCCCCCCAAGAGCTGGGACTGAATACCTCTTTTCAGGAGGATCACCCGGTCCCACTTGGTGCCATGCTTCCCCTGGCCTTCACACCCTTCCCCCTGCAAAAGGTGCCCTATGCAGCAGCTGTGGGTGCGGACGCTCCGTGGCTTATTCCTTAAGAAGAGCTTCACAACAGCCACAAGGCGGTGGGCCCTGTTGTGAAAAGGGGGCCATCCATTGGACTTGTGACTGGCGCATGGCAGGCATCTCATGAAAACTCCATCGTAGCTGAGTCTACACTTGGCAGTTCCAAACTCTAGACTGGCCGCACGTTTCTTCATGGATGAAGGCAAAGTGTCTGAGCTTTAAAAACATTCAGAGCTGGGAGAAAACAAAAACCGGCAGACCTCCCATGCCAGCAGACGCTTTTTAGCACTGACCTCATCGAAGGCTGGGTCTTTGTGATGCTGTGCTAGGATGAACGCCCCTTCTCCTGGGCAGACATCTCATCTTTAACAGCTACCTGGGAGGAAAGGGCAGCCCCCAGGCCCTGGAATCATGTCGGGCTCGCCAGCGTGCGTCGCCAGGGTCATGCTGTCTGGAGGTAGAATGACCATGGAGGTCAGAGCGACAACAGGGTGTGGGACTCGCCCGTATAAGGTTGGTGGAGGGCTCCCGGGAGACCATTGGCACCAAACCAGATTCTGCAGTACCACAGATCTCCTTCTGTTATGGATATGTTCTGATAAAGTGTGGCCCTTGTTTTATTTATCACCTGCGTCTCACCTCGTGATTCCACAGTGGGAGGGCAAAAGATCTTGGTAAGAAACCTTCAGCTAAAGCATATTTATCCGTTGGGCCATTGAATCTCTGCTTAAGACCCTCGAATGAAGCGATCCTACCACTGCACCATGCATGCTTCAAAATCTGCATCGATTTTTAAAAATGCACATTTATTTGAACATTCTGCCTACAACACATTGCTACAGGACAGGGAGTCTTGTAGGATTGGCATGGTTTTCACAAACTGCCTCTCTCTGAGATTAGCATACTTTCCATTTAAGAAGCGAACCCCACATGGAGAGAACAAGCTCTTAACAACTGGCTGGTTATTATTATAAAAGAGGCAAGCCACCTTTTCGATGCTTCTTATGCTTACAAGTCAGCACAACTGTTGTGTACAAGTTGTGTTAGCTGTGCTACTTTCATTGAAAAGCTACTGCAAACAATTTTGCTTCATTTCCACAAGAAATCGTTCTTCTTCTTCCTCTCGTTTTGGCTGAGAGTACAACAAGCCACCTTGTCCTCTTGCACAAGAAGAATCTTGCAGTTCCTCACTCTCTGAGCTAGTTCATTCCTGGCACAAAATAACAGCCGCAACAAAAGAAGTCGACTAACAAGGTTATCTTGTTAAAGATGAACCTCAAAGTGTGGCTACTGCCTGAAAGCCCTTGACTTCTGTCTTGTGGTTGGCATTAGGGTTCTTCAAGGGACATGCATTGAAACCAGAAGGAGAACTCGAGGATCGCTGGCCTCTTGGCCCAGCCAAGGTCTCATGTGTTCCACCAAATCAGATGTTTGCTTCACGTGTACTGGTGCTCATTTACAAGAGTAGAAACCAACACCGCCACCCATCACTTGATATCAGCTCTCACAAATTCTTACCGTAGAAGCCAAATGCTATCTGCCTCCTCCCCCACCGGTCACTGTAAACAGCTCCCTTCTGATTATCCGAATAGCATAGATGGCCCAAGGCAGTTTGGTTCAAGAAAGCTGCATCTAATTTTATGCCACTTTATCACGTTTACAAATCGACGTCTCCTACATAAATACATCTCAGGCAGCCTGAAATGGTAACTTAGCCGGCCTCCTCTTCCTCCTCCTTACAAAAGCCATCCCGCCTGGAAAGAGGATACCAAGGACTCAGACCTCAGGGATAATTAAACAGGAATGCCCGCTGCCGTTTGGGCCGGGGGCCAGGGTGGTCCAAGCAGGATATGTTAACCATTTATTCTTCCAAGTAGATCTAAGAACACGCCTTAAGTAGAGGATACAGGAAAAGCCCAAAAGGGTCCGTGCGGACGATCACATGGATTCCAGGAGGCACCGAGTGGAGTGACATCTCATCACTTGGTTGGGATACACGAGAGTTTTAGCACAAGGGACACAACGCAGGGCGTGTTGAGGTGAGGCCAGAATTCTTGCGGGGAAACGCAACAGTTGCCAGGCAAACCCACAGAAGTGTGGTAGATACCAGCTTCCTCAACGTGGTTTGAGGGCTGCCTTTGGCCATCTTCCCAACTGCCATTCCATCATCTCCGCCATGGGGCTCCATAGGAGGCAGCGCGGCAGCTCAGAACTGTTTCTGCCAATTAATGTAAATGAACAGGGACCCTGGGGCATGCTTGGAGCCTTTTTTAAAAAACAAAATCTGTAGGTCTCTTTCTGTCTCATGTCCTGACTTGTGGGGCCCAGTATTAGAACGTTGCTTTGGAGAGGCCCCAGGGCTGCCGAATAACACCCTGACCCCTTCCACTGCCACCGCCTGAGGGTCGCTCTTTGCCTCCCTTCCCTCCTGCTCTGATTCTGGGTGTTCACTCTCAGGGCCCTGACCCAACTTCTCCACTTCTCGTGGAGATAGGTCATTTGGGGTTCCGGTTTGCATCACGCTTTCACTCTGCTCCCCAGTAAGCCTGGCAGATAGGAGAGCGCTTGGGGGAGAGAGAGCAGCCGAGAGGGAGCGGCATCAGGCAAGACAGGAAGCAGTTCAGACAGTGAGGTGGATTTGGCAGAGATGGGATCAAGGCAAGGGGGAATCTTGGAAGCCTTCCCAAGATGGCACTTGGCATCCAGATCAAAAACAGAAAACGGGGGAAAGAACAAGGACCTGGTAGGGTTGAGGATAGCTCCAGGGTTCCTCACACTGGGAGCAAAAGAAGACTCTGGCCTGAGAGGACCGGCCATGGCGTAAATGGCCGTTTATGAGAACCCTTGAGAAACAGTGCAAGTGGCAGGTCCCACCCTCACCTTCTCTAAGGATTGAGGGGGTCGCCTTGAGCAGCACTGCACACACACCCCTGCTCCATATCCCGCCTCCGCTTGGAGCAACGGAGAGAGTTGCCATTGACCGAGCCTGGAGCCGGACTCCAGGGAAAGCTGAGCTCCTGCCGGAATGCCGCTTCCTCACCTCTTCAGCCACCTGCATGGCTGTAGGTTGTTCAGGATGCCTGCCTTACTCCCTACAGCGGTGGCTTGCCATGCGGTGAAAAAAAAGCTGTCGTGAGTTGGCATCATGGATGGCAAAGCTACGCACGACTCTCAAGGCATCTTTTTTTTTTTTTAAATCCACACACACGTTTGCAAAAGAATAGCAGTTGTAGGAGAGGAGAAAGTCAAGATCTGGACTGTGGTGAAAAAGTTATTAAGCCTTTCATAAATCCTAAAAGAGAAAATTATCTGGCCATTGATGGAATCCTCCCTTTAAGTTGTTCACCCCCGTGTCCAGGCCTTGGTGTTTCAGTTTGTTTGTGAGATCTCTCTGTGCAAAGGATTCTCCCCTCCCGGAAGGGCTGCTTTGTTGTTTTTGAAGCAAGTCCTGGAGCCTCTTGGGTCCTTTGACCCCCTCTCCCAGGCATAGAAGAATCAGGTTCTCGATCGGTTCAGCCTGGAGACCAGGGGTGGGGTGGGGGGGGTTGTTGGGCACAGGGAGAGGGGAGCAATCAGCATATTTTCACTTGAGCTTTTAAACTGGTTTGTTCATAGTTGGTTTATTTGTTCTTGTATTGTTGCCCATTGTGAGGAGTTTTACACTAGTGTGTGTGTGTGTGTGTGTGTGTGTGTGTGTGTACATGAGCATCTGGACCAGGTTCCATGTACAGTACTTACTTTAGACTCTGTAGCCTTGATAATTTCAAGTCCAGTTTAGAGAAACTTTAACCCCAAAGGTTAGCATTCAGAAACGAAGATCAACCCTCTAACTAGGTCTTGAAAGCATTGCCTTGCATGAACTCCCACCCCCAAAATCAAGGATCTGGAAGCACAACTCATGAGCAGCCTCTCCCGTCCAGAGACACAGCTGGAAAAATGGACCGCGGCCCATTCTTCATCGTTGCACGTCATAGGTGTCTGCTTTGAACGTGAGAGGTGTTCAGTAAGGAATGTCGAACCCCTTTTGAAGACCAGCTGGAGAAGCGGAGGGGGTTAATCACACCAAAGTGGTGTCCCCAGATAGGCACAGCAGGCCCAAACATCTGGCAGCAGATCCAGATGTTGCCCTGCTCTTCTTTCCCTTCCTCCTCTTCCTTCTTCTCCACTCCTTCGCCCCCACCCCGGCTCGGTGTTGCTGCCTCCTGTTTCTCCCTCAACTGGTTCTCATATTTTAGTGGTCTTTCTTTGTTGATGCTCAGCAGCTTGTTTCTTGTGCGCATGTTTGTTTTTTGTGGTGCATTAACTATGTCATGTTTGAAAACAAAAAGGTCTAGTTACTAATGGAAGACACGCCAACGTGGCCCTTGCAGGCAGGCAGGCAGGCGGGCGGGCGGGCTGGGGTGGGGGGAAAGTGTTTTCGATTAAGGCCACATGCCGCACTGACTGGAATCGAGCCCCTGATGAAATTTGTCAGGATAATCCAATTGAGATTGCAGTTACCTTGTATGTTTCTTCCTGCCTCTCTTCGCTCACACACGTTATTGTGGCTTTCTCTGGTTTGGATGCTGGATCGATCTGTCAGTCAACTGAGAGTATCAAGGCGTTCATCAGGCTGCTCGGCTCCACTGAGGATGGAGGAAGGAAGGAAGGATTTCCCAGAGTTTTGTTCCGTTGTCTCCGGTGGAGAAAACACGGCTCTTGCACAAGCAAACCAACATAGTAAGTGGTCTGGCTTTCTACTGCACATTTCCTTGGCCCGCTGTGTTAACAAAAGAACAGCAGAGTCTCCCCCCCCCTTCCCTTCCCTTTCCACACATTCTATTTTATGCTAAAGTCAAGACATCTGTTTCAGAGCCAAAGCCGTGTCGTCTTCACTGCTCAGTATTACCAGCTCATGGACCTCCAGAAAAAGAAATCAGAGGGTCCTCGATGAAAGGTAGTCTGAGCTCTCTCCAGAGGCAAAAAAAGAGAGATGAAACCGATGCTGTCCTAGTTTGGCTGCCTCATGGGAAGACAAGACTCAATGGAAAAGGACACTGGCCTGATACCTGGTCACCCAACAGGGCTACCCCTCTTGTCCCATTCTTATCATTCTATCTGTGTGGCCTAGAGATAAAGAAGTCATACAGAGAAGGTGCAGGGTGTGTCCTCCATCTTCCCAGAGTGCAGGACATGTAACCATGGGCTCAAGTTACAGGAAGCCAGATTTGGGCTGAATTTCAGGGAAAACTTCTTAACTGTTAGAGCTGTATGATAGGGGAACCTATGGGACCTTGGGAGGTGGTGAGCACTCCCAACGCTGGAGGCCTTCAAGAGAAAGTGGGACCACCCTCTCTCTGACCGGCATTGACTGGGATTCCTGGCTTGAGCAGGTGGGGTTGGACTTGATGGCCTTCGGAGGCCCCTTCCAACACCATCGCTCCAACCACCTCTCAGAGCGTTTCAGTGCTCCTTTGGGACAAATGCTGGTGGTGGCAGTTCTACCCAGAGGAGTGAGGGGTGCTCCATTTTCAATAAACTCCTTCTTTTTGACTTGGGAGCAAAAACAGAGAGAGGCCCTGGAAGGAAACCACTGGAACCGGCCCCGAGACCAAACGGGCAACACGATTCCTTTTGGGAAGGAATCTTCCCACCCCTCGTATCTTGGGTTGCCACATGTGAGTCCTTCTGCCTGAGTCTTTCATGAAGATAAATTCTGGAGCAGGGGCCGTTCATCATGCATCACACACATATTTATTTTACTTCTAAGTGCTTTCCGTTTTGATGATTTGCTTTGAGCTCGGGAAGGAATTAAAGTGTGGGGCTGACAATATTAGAAGGAATCGCTCACATTTTTGGGCATTTTTCCAGATTCTCAAGGTGTAAGGACCCTGCAAGCAGGATTGGGGGTGTGTGCAGGGGCTGGTTGAGGCCTTGAGATGGGTGGGGGGCAGGGGTGGGATCCAGAAAGCACTCCTCCCTCACACATGAAGCGCTGGCTCTGAGAACAGCGAGGGAGGGGGATCAGGGGCCAGAGGGGAATGCAAGTTTAGAAAACATTCTTCTGACTGAACGATGGGATTGGAATGTCAAAATACCAACCCACAGGGGGACGAAGACTGAACAAAGAGCCAAGGAAATTAGCTGAGAGAGAGAGGGTGGACACACATTGCGACCTCCTCAGTACAAAACACGACACCCACCAGAGCGGAGGCAGAAAATCCAGACGAAAGTTCACTCTGCGGGTGAGCGTTGGAGAGAACAAGCTCTCTGGCCTGGTTCCTCCCTGGGCAGATTTGAACAAGTCAGCATGTTAGAGAGGGCAATGCTCCAGAGCTTGACTGGGAGGGCTGCAGAAAATGGGGGTAGGCGCCGAGGAGGTCAAGCGCTGCATGCAAAAGAGCCTTCTCTGGTCCTGAGGAAGCAGGCCATCATGGTCTGGGTGCCCCTGAGGATGTACAAAGTACCCTGCCTGCTAGAGGGGAGGTAGAGGTGTCTTTCAAAGGCCTTTGCCCACATACAGAATGTCTTTACCTTCTAAGAAGCATGTGTTGGTTGGATTTCAGTACCTAATCTTTCCTTTCTGAAGAAGAATCAGGTAGAGAAGCAACCAAGTGGCCATCCAAGCTGGCCAGTTGGATAACGTTCTAGTTGACCCATGAAAATCCAGGTTCACTAACAGCTCTGACAGACTGCAGGAGTAGAAGAAGGCGAAAGCCATGCAGGGCAGCCAAGGTCATTCAGGTGAGGCCTCGTTGGTCCACTTCTGACATCTCCAGGTGAGGAGACACATCCCAGGAGAGGAGACCATTGCCTCCAGAGAATTGCATGCAGAGCATGCCTTTAACGTTCCGGTTTTTAAAAGGAAGGAAAGGAAAAAGGCGGATGTTGTTGGTGTGCCATCTAATTCAGTGGATGCCCTGGAGTCCAATAGAGTTGTGGGTTTGATTTGCTTCATCCCAGAATTGAATCGGGTGATTATGCTTCAGTCCAGACCTTACCCAACCACTCCAAATCCATCTGCTTCAGTTTACAGGTTGTGATCTGTCCAGAGCTGGTGCATAGTCCTTATGGCCATGGCCAACTAGCCAGTATTGGCTTTCTACCTGATGGCCAAAAGATGCTTGCCCCATCTTTATTTTCAATTGACCTTTTCATTTGTTAGCTGGATTTTAGTCAGGTTCTTCCCATAACCTCCTGGCTCTGAAGCAGTTCCAGTGTGGCCTGCCATCACAAGGATTCCTCCCTACGACCTCCAAAGGACCTTCCTTGGTGAAGGCCGTTAGTCTCGGGTCCCTTCTGTGGAATTAATGGGAACCCGATGGAACCTGATGGAAAAGCCCAGGTGGGTGTCCCCGGCCACACGATCACACTGAATATTCTCAAGAATAAGAACTGTGCTCTGATTTCCCAGGCGCTGAACCTTGAAACCGTTGCTCATTTTCTTCTGCCATTGTTCAGATGTTCAGAATTATTATTAGTGTGAGTAATGCAGTTTATAGAGTATCATCAGTGCTCTCAGAGCTATGCGAGGTTAAATAAAACAGATCCCTAATGAACGATTACCATCTGAAAGCTAGACAAAGGGAAAATAAGGGAAAAGGGGGAAGGAGCAGGGAGATCGGGAAGGGGATGTGATGGGAAGGAGAGCCAAGACAATTAAAGATAAACGCACAATGACTCCACAGAACTGGAGCCTCTGGTCCCACCAAACAGAGGAGGCTGCCACAGGCAGAAACCAGTTAGAGAGGAAACTGGGAGTAAGGTGGAGGGGGCTTGAAGCATCAGAATGAGCCTTGCCTTGACCCAGAGGGGGCCAGTGTGCCTCAGGAAGTTCCTCTCGCTGCTTCTGAGCCCAAGTTCGCACCGAAACCTTAGAGGGAAAGGCATGTGAATGTCCCCATCCCACGGCCACCCTTTCCCTCGAGGCCAGAGTGGTCAGGCGGGAGCCATGGCAAGGGAAGGAGGGGACTCCAGAGGTCATCTGGGGGTGGGGGGTGTCTTCTACTGAAGTGTGCAGCTCTGCTGAAGCAGGATGATTCTACCTTTTGACCCACCAAGGCCAGAATTCAACTTCCTGAGAGCTCCAGTTTTCAAAAAGAATTTAAGATGCAAGTGTTTGAATTGACTGCCTGCAGGAAATAACCGGTAAACTCTCTGGAGGCCAAAAGCTGGACGGAGCAGAATTTCCAGGGCTGCTGTGATGATTCCAGGACTCGGCCCTCAAGTCAGTTGATTCATTTATTTGCAGGTGTCAGATCTCGTCTGCACAATTAGCAATTTCTGAATTTGCAGAACTTCTGCAGGTCATCCCCTCACTTATCTTCTTGACCTCTAATTGGAGTTATTTGCTTTTTTAAAAAATTGGACTTTGGCCACTTCAGTTGAAGCAACAGGTGGCAATGGGATCCCCTCAGCCTTCCCCTCCTTCAATATCCATCTCCCCATTTACGAGGACAGGGAAGAAATAATGGTGTGGAGAACACAAATTCTGGAGCAGTGGGATGAAGGCCTTCCTCCAGCCGTTTCCTTCCTGGGTGTAGGGATGGCCTTGAAGAGAATAGGAGGGAAGTGACCCCAGCCACTTGAGCGGGATGCTTCTTTGGGCTGGGCTCTCTCCATTGCGGGTGACAAAAGGGAGATGCTGGCTAGGCTGGGTGCCCAGCGCGCTCTCTCTCTCTGCTGAAGAGGGCATAACCCCAGCCAAGCTGAGGAGAGCCATCCGCCTCCTTTACACAGATTCCTGCCGAAAAGGTAGGATAAGAGCCACAGGCTGCCTTCATGACGTGCGTGAAGATAAGGGCGGTCTCATGTTACTCGAGCCGGGCTTTCTGTGACCTGATAGCATTAACACTGATTCCACCGACTATAAAGAGCCCCCTTCAGAAGGACGTGGGCTTTTGCGCCTCCGACTCCATTATGCACGAGCCCCCCCCCCCCTGCTTTGGCCTCCACAGGACTTTCCCCCCCTTCTCCGCCGTCTGGAGATACAGGCCTTCCTTTGAACGTCCCCCCACCCTGGCAAGCTTCCCACCAAAGTTTCAAATCACACCGGATAATATTCCCCCTCCTCCATTATGGCAGCCAGAAGACGCTGCCTCTGACACAACACCCAACACCTCTGCCTGGTGGAAGGGTATTTATGGGGCCAGAAGGGGACTCTCCGGGGGGGGTGTCTTTGGAGGATTGGGGGCTTACTAGCAGATCGCAAGCCAAAGGGGCTGGCTTCCTTGCATTGCTCCCTGGCCCAGAGGTCGTGTCGGCTGCTTATCAGATGAGCTCTTTTCTCCCCATCTCCGAGCTCCACAGGGTATATCCTGAGCCCTGGTCTTGGCCTCAAGAATCTGGCCCTTCCGAGGGGCTGCCCATGCGGGACACCCGGTGGGCCAGCAAAGCCCTTGCCACCCTCAAACGGGCTGGAGTTGTTGCTGCCACTCCCTCAAGGTGCAGAGGGATGCTGCTCGCTGTGCAGGGACATTTCTGCCCCCAGAGGAAGCCAAAGGGCTGCCTCCCCCCCCCCAAACACCTGCTTGCTCCCAACATGCTGGAAGAAATTGATTGGTAGGTCTGGCTTTTCCCTTCTCCTCCTGGAACCTTCAGAGCAGCACAAAACAGATCCGTGGGGTGTAAAATCCCACCCACATGGGTCCATTCAGCACTGGCCAGAGGGATCCCTCCCATGATTTGTGGGTTGGGGAAAGGGGCTCTAAGGACACCTGCTACCTCTTCCCTTTTCCCCACCCCACCCTGTTCGCTCACCAATGCTTTGCAGAGAAGGAGACAGGAAGGCAAATAGAGGGTGGGTGTTTGGCGCCTGTTCCCCTGAAATTCCCCGCCTATGTTTGCCTCTGCAGCCATGGCAGGGCAAGAGGGGGGCTCTGAACATGGAAGGGGAACGAAAAGGTCATGGTGGAGGGTACAGAGGGACCAGGGTGTGTGTATGCGTGTGTGTGTGTGTGGGGGGAAGGATGCTCATCCCTGAGGGATTTGGTCAGGGCTGGCCTTGGGTGGTCTTTTGGTTCATTTCTTTGTTGGTGAGCTCTTAGGGCAAATGAGCAAACGTCTCCTTAAATGGGGTGGAAAAAGCTTGAGATCAAACAGAATCCAAAGGTGCAGGAAGTGAAGGGGGGCAGCTCTAAGTCCGCCTCTTCTCACATCGAATCCCCTGCAAGAACTTGGTGGTGGGAGGAGGCGTCTCCACCATCCAAAGCCAGGTCATCTCCTGACAGGTCTTCAGGTTGCTGGAGAAGGACAAGGAGAAACATTGTTTGATCGGGTCGCAGGCCGGCCGGCTGTGACCACAAGGATATATGGAGGGAGTAAACTGGTTGAAGAATTTGCACAAGGGAGGAAGGGTCTGAGCTACAACCCCAGCGTTTCCAGGACTAGAAGAAGCATTTCCAGGGCCCAATGCTTCTCAGCTCCAGGCCCCTCAAACTCTAATGGGGCAGATGGGGATGGTGCTGGGCTTCGCCAAGGCCACCCTACACCACCAGGAACGTCCTTCCTCACTGCAACGTGAAGGGCTCTTTCCTGTTAGAGAGGCTATGCAAGATAACCTCCTGGCTAGTCAGAAGTCCACCCTTTCCTGGTGGAAGCCCAACCCCCCCCCCCCAATTTGCTGAACAGCTTATTTTCTTGAAGGGAATTATAGAGATTAATTTCTTGGAGCTCCTAAGTGGATCTGGCTGCCGGGGCCTCAGGAACAGCTCCTCATGGTCTCCAGAAGGGAGTGTGCAATATGTATCCCTTTATGGAACAGTTTACAATGAGGCGATATGGCTGGCTTGGTTTATAGGTCCTCAATAAAATGGAAAAGCCATTGGCTGGGTGGCTGCACATTGGCTGTCTATGACGTGAGCTCTTTGGTGTGTGTATAATTTATAAGCGCCCTGTGTGGGTGTGCAAAGATCACAGGCCCCCATGCTCTCCTAACTCAGCCAAGATCCAGGAACCGGAAGGGAGTGTCGCCCTTAAAGACCTTCAGAGACAAAGGAAGGCATCCAAGGATGGAGGAGGGGACAGGGTTTCTAAGGCTAACCAGAACTCTTATGCCACTTCTCATTTGAAGCTCGCTCCATCCATCCATCCATCCATCCATCCATCCATCCATCCATCCATCCATCCATCCATCCATCCATCCATCCATCCATCCATCCATCCATCCATCCATCCATCCATCCATCCATCTAATCTAATCTAATCTAATCTAATCTAATCTAATCTAATCTTGTCTGTCTGTCTGTCTGTCTGTCTGTCTGTCTGTCTGTCTGTCTGTCTGTCTGTCTGTCTGTCTATCTATCTATCTATCTATCTATCTATCTATCTATCTATCTATCTATCTATCTATCTATCTATCATCTGTTGTCTGCAATATTTTTAGACCCGAGGATGACATTTGTAAAGTACAGCTTGCCATATGGAATCCACATCTAATTTCCCCGCTCTCCAGTACTTTAGAGTCCCCCCCTCCCGTAAAAATAAAAGAGGACAAAATAAAGCACAGATTGGTATAAAAATGCCACATGCTAATTTATATTTATAGTAGAACCTTTGGAAATAGTTTGTTTATTTATTTATTTATTTATTTATTTATTTATTTATTTATTTATTTATTTATTTATTTATTTATTTATTTATTTATTTATTTATTTATTTATTTATATTGGAGTCAATGGAACTTGTTCCACTCTTAGGAAAATGCGAGCAGCCACATCTTCAGCAGCCTGTTTATTTCAGCCTGAATGAACAACTGATTGCTGAAATTTTAAAACTGTTGATACCACGTCGTGTTGAGCCTGTACATCTGAGGGTTGCTTCAGCAGTTCCTTTTGGATGCCTTTTCAGGAGAACTTCCATCCCCATGTAAAGCAAACCTGTTGTGATCTCCATCGGAGAGAACATTCCTGGTCAGGCTTCATCAACTGTGGCATTTCATTGTTCTTGTGAAAAAAACCCCTGTTGCTCCTCCGTCTCGAATATCATGAGAAAGAGACAACAAGCCAAGCAAAGGCCAGGCTTTACATCCCCCCCAAAAAGACGAGCGGGGATGGGGGGTGGGTGGGAGGCATCAGGACAAAGATATGAGAAACCAACCGGGAGGTTGCATGGACAACGTCATGAGGACTCGGCTACAGTTGCGAGTAGGAATTTCACTTCAGGATACGGAAATCTAGGCTGACTCTCCTGCTCCGTGATGAAGATATGCGGGCGATATTGCATGAGCCTCTCTGAACCCTTCACATAAACTATTTCACTGGGTTTTTGTGAGTCAGAGAGGAAAACATGTCTGCCAAAACCCTTTTTCTCATTGATTTAGGCTGTCATGATGAGACAACTCAATGAAGACGTTTTGGGCTCTGAAAGATTCCTTGATGGCGAGACAAGGAGTAGTACCTTCTTTTTGTTGAGGTTTTGGCAACTTGCAAAAATGGCCTTATTATAAAACCACAACAACCGGTATCCTTTCGATTCGAGAGGCAGAGTAAGTGCAGAACAACTGGTGATGGTTAAGAAAAGATAGGAACAACCCCTGCAGGGCTCCTAATCCACACAATAAAGCAGCACTGTTGTCATGTTGCACAATTTGCCGTATTTGTGCTGTTGGTGAACGAATTTCCTCAGTTTGCATCCAAAATCATTCTTTCTCTCTTTCTTTTCTCAAGAGCCTTCCAGAATGCTTCTCCCTCCCAGGTGCTGGAAGCAGACAGCGATTTTGTGGTCCTTATTGCAAGGACAAGAAAAAAAGAGGATTTACTTGTGAGAGTAAAATGTCTCTCTGAACTCCTTTTAAGAGGGAGAATGAGAGAGATATTTAAAGAGATTGCTAAAATTACGCGACTGTAAATTATCTGCTTTCCATTGTATTGCTGTGAGACCTTCAGGATCTTAGTTCACCGGGTTTTGTGGTCACCACATTTTTCCTGTCCTAATCCAAACAGGAAGACTAGGAGTCCTTGGCCCAAATGGGGAATGCGTTCCCACCAGCACTGTGAGTTGCCAGCACAGAGCCAAGGTTACGGGGGAAGCTGCCAAGGGTGTGCTGAGCACAACTCGAGATGGGAGAGATACCTCGCAGGACGGCTCCTCAAAATCCTTACAGGAAGCAGAGGGAGACAGACCCGTCTCTTCACTCTGAAGTCAAAGTGGTCTGGATGCGTGGTCATCATATGGGAGAGGCTGTGTGGACAGGGAAACCCAAGGGCTCAAGGACAGATCTGGCTGGAGCACCGTCAAAGACAAGAGATAAAAATGGCAAAGATGGGAGGCCTTTTGAAGGCTCAAGGCTTGGCAGCTCAAGGCAGCCTGGGTTGGAATCCAAAAGCCAGCAGGACCTTCTTCCAATCTGTCGCTCATGGTCCAGAGTGACAGGCACATCGTTTCCTCTCCGAGTAGACAGCAGAGAAGAGAGAACTCCAAGCTAAATAAATTGTGAAGGGACGGAATAATTGCCCTTGGGGTATTTGGTTTTACGATGAAGAAGCATCTTGGCCCGAGCATAAATCCGAACAGAGGAGACAGGAACTGCTCGGGTGACCTTTTCCCCACAGCAAGGCAGTTTGGCAGCGGGTGACAGATGGGGCTCAGCGTCAGCACAAAGGAAAGTCACCGAAAGGCCACCTGGGCTTGCCGAGCAACAAGAACCGAAGGCCGGGAGAGAAACCTGCCTGCCTGTCGGCTGCCCGGCAGGATCGGGCCCCTGCTCACCTGGGGAGAAGCCTCCTGGGCTGCCAGCGTTTCTCCTCTGCAGGATCGGGGCCCCTGCCTCTCCACCACGGAACCTCTGAGGCTTACGCCTCCTTCTCTGCGGAGAAGGTGAGAAACACAGGCTGTCCAGGATGCGGTCCACCTCTGGGAGGTTTGGTGGCTGAGAGAGCAGTGGAACAAGGGATCCTTTGAGGGATCCACTGCAAAGCGACCGATGAGCAAGACTCGCTCCCAAGGAAAACCTCTGGGCCGTCCCTACCGGGTCATGGCTGCCCTTGTTCCGCCCTGGCTGGCTTGGACAGAAGAAGTGTGCCGAATGCCCTCCCGATGTGCTACGACCGAGGGTGGCATCCACAGCGCCGTGTGACACAGAGCCTGTGGAGCAGCCCCCGCCACCCCCACCCGGATGACTCCGAGGCGCTTCGTCTTGGCCCATATGTTTCCTATTGAGGCCATCAAAGTCTCCAGGGCTAGGCACCCTCCCAAGCCACAGTGTGAATCCTTAATAGGAAACATCCAGGCCTGTCTCTAGGAGGGCTCCTACTGAAGACGCTGAACCCGCTAAACGGGCGGGCAACATTCGTCCACGTGAAGTTGTGGAGGGGAGGAGCTCTAGGCGGGGGGGCCCTCACAGGCCACTTCTATCTGCTGATCAGTCAAGATCATGAGATTTGAACAACTTGCCATGGTTAGTAGCGGCTAAGGGATGATCCGCAGGAGTGTGTCTCAGCCACGTACCTGATTGTGCGGCCAGGATGTGTCCCAGCACTGCGCAAGTGGGCTACAATCCCCTGTAGCAAGTTGCACAGGCCTCACATAAACACATAAGAGGAGGTGGAATTTCAAGGGTTTCGTCTTTTTCTAGCATTACCCAGAAAGTGGGACTTAGGGAACACTCTGCTGTCTTTAACGAGATAATGTTTCTACAGTGACTGCCAAATCCCAAGGGCTTTCTTGTAAGTGGGGGGCATTCTCGTGGGTATTATACGATCTTGGATTCTCTTCCTGCTCCCCCCCCCCCACAAAAAGCCAAGACCACAAGAAGACTCAAAAGAAAAACCCAGAAGCGAAGTGGCTGTATCTTACTTTACTTAAATGTGACACAAATGCACAAACCGTGAGTGCCTCTGAAAGATAATGAGCGGATTGGCAGCTGGGAAGATGGGCCAGGCCACGTGGTGGGTTTAAAGGCGCAACAGCTCAAACACAAGCCGGCTCGTTTCCCTCCAGGACTGGGTCGCTACAGCATTTTAGGATTCTTCTTATTCTGTTGCTTCTCCCTCCCTCCCTCTCTCTCTCTCTCTCACACACACACACACAGAGTAGCCATCAACTTTGGCATGCACATCAAGACCACCTTTGCAGATTCATCTGAAGAAGATGCAGTCCAGGAATTTCCATGGCATGGATCGTTTATTTATTTGTTCGTCTATTTCTCTACCTCTGACTTAAACCACCCCAAGCAGTTTAGACATAAAAGTGATGACCCAAAACATCCACAAACACAAATATAATAACCAAATAAGCCCCAAGCAATCACAGGCTATGGGAACAACTGTAAAAATAATTTACAGGAGGATGGCTTTAAAAGGTTCCTGGAACGAAAGATGGGGTGGAGGAGACCTGGTGAACTTCCACCAGGAACCCATTCCATGAGGTGGGGGCCACTGCCGAGAAGGCACAATTCCTCACTCTTCTCCTTTCCTCTCCTTTCCCCCCTCCCACTTTTTGTTCTCATGTGGGGGCCGGTTGTGCATGTTCGAAAACAACCCGGGGGTCCTCTGCTTTAATTAAAGATGCTACAAAAATCCACAGTTTCTCATTCTCAAAGAGGTGTCCCAACCCCTTGGGACATGCTGTCCAAAAAGAGAGAGGAGTTGTTGTCATCATCATCATCATCATCGTCCATTGTGGTGTATAATAATAATATGAAAAAGAGCTCTATTTTTGTCAGGAACAGTGGCGGATCAAAACTTAACACCGTTTTGTGTAAGAAACTCAAAACAAAAACCTAGCGTAGCTAAAACACAGATCCGTTTTTGCTTGTTGGCTGTTGGGTAAGGGGCATCAGTTCAGACTCTCTCTCTCTCTGTGTGTGTGTGTTTGCGTGCGTGTGTGTTTGTGTATAGAATACACTTCTGAAGTGAGACATCATTCTCAGAACAATTCAAGAAGTGACGGTTTGTTCTTATTCAGGGCGGGCGGAGGGGGGGGGAGTGTTTCTTTGCTATCTTTTTTTTAAATGCCCTGTTGCCGTTTGTAGCATTTGAAGTGTTTTCTAACACTTTCTGGGAATGAATGATACTCCAAAACATAATTTTATATTTCTCGGGATCATTGGGTGGCAAAAATGACAGATGCCTACACGGGTTCCCCCTCCCTGCCAAAGTGTAAAAAAAAAGAGGAGACAATGAAACCATTTTCCCACCTTGTCGAAATGCAGGTAAGCTGCCAACTGCTGAATCGGTGAGAAATTTGCCCCTTTCACAAGTCTGAAATGTTTCTCTGGAAGTGTGTGTCTGGCAGGACCTTGTTTGGCCCACTGTTGACGTGTGCCCACTCATCTATGTGTCTACATGTGGGGTCCAGACCCTGCAAAATCTTGAGAGATTGGCTGGAAGCAATCAGAGCATCGTTAGAACCGAACAAGGAATGGTCTTTTCTGAAAGGGCAGGAGAGAGAATTTCAGTTCTCGGGAAAGAGGGACCTTTTGCCCTCCAGATGGTTTGGACTTCAGTTCCCAGAAGCCCCGCAGAGAAAATGGTAAGGGTTTGTCCTGCAGGATTTGAGGTCTGAGACCAAAAAGCCCAAACCGCCTTCTCTAAAGAGCGACAAGTCCGGCTGTTTCCTTAGATCGTCCTGGCATGTCCTGGGGACTCTCTCTCTCTCTCTCTCTCTCTCTCTCTCTCTCTCTCTCTCTCACACACACACACACACACACACACACACACACACACACACACACACACACACACACACACACACACACACACACACACACACACACACACACACACACACTGCTGATGGTCCCACCTCCAACATCTGGGACAACAGCATCCATGGTGTCCAGTGGTGACTCTCTGAACAATGCTGGTACCCCAGTCCCGTGTCACTTCAGAGGTTTCATCTGCTTAATTTTGTGGGAGACAAATATCTGTAAGGGACATGAAACTCCACGGTGGGAAGATTTCCCCATCTTACTACCCACAAACCTCAATAACCCACTTGAAACTTTTCTGCATAGGCCTGCAACTGATAATATAACGGGGGAACTCCAAAGGGTGTGTGGGAGAGAGGAAATAAATGATCTCCTTGCTTATTTAGGTGGGGCTGTTCTTGCAACTGCTGGTGACCACCAGATGAAGGAGGGAGGGGGGGGGGGCCCGGAGGAGAACACAAAGCCTCCTTGTTAGTCACACTCCTGTGCCTGTTCCGGAAGGCCCTGCGAGAGAGCAGCAGCCTCACGTCTGGCCTCCCCTGGTGCTCCCACTCTCACACCATCGTCCTCCCCCCCCCAGCCACCCCCACTTTATTCCCTGACACTTGGTAATACGATTAGGATTCAATTCTGGTGAGAAGGGAACTTCACATTCAGAGATGCCTGAGGCACACCTGGATGCTATCAGGCACTTTAATTTCCCTTTCAAATTACCTAGTAGACTTGATGATTTCCAGCGATTTCTCCACAGAGGTCTGTCTGCCTGTCCCCGAGCCCCCACGATCTAATATCTGACGGGTCTACGTATGTCAGAGCACCTGCAGCTGGGAAAGGGGGCCCTCAGCAAAGGAGGAGGGGGTGCAATGGGGTCAGGGACACAGACGGAAGGAGAAAGGGAGAGGATGGAGGGATGGAGGGATGGAGGAACAAAGGAAGGAACTGATAGGAACGGGGCACGGCAAAGGCCAGGCTGTAGCTAAGAGGGCTTCCTCTTCAAGAACCAGGCACTGCTTGTTCCTGCCCGGTCATGGAGGACTCAGCAAACCACAAGATAAAGAGTATTTCCTAAATTCCTTGTTCTTGTTGATTTAGTCTGTTTTAAGAAGATGAACCTCTTCTGTGAAGATTTTTCAAACTTCATGAGATTCCTCGCCTCCAGCAGAAGAGTGAGATGAAGGCCTGCTGGCAGGGTGGGGTCTGTTGAATTTGCACATGCAGTCTCTGCACATAACTATTGTCCTCATCCTATGGGATCCAAATAATGTACACGCACAAGCATGCAAACTAAACATAGAAAGACTAGCTGATTATTCAAAAAGATGCGAGCAACTCATCCAGTGCTTTTAATTCTTAATCATCCATGCTACTACAGCTGATGCTTGCCCTCCATCACTCCCACCAGTGCTTAGTGAGCCTGTAACTGGGCAAGAGTACATAAAGGCAATACAGAAAGCATCATACCCAGGGCTTCCTTGAACCCAGATCCAGATTTGCAGGTTGTATACCAGACTTGGAACACAAAAGTCCAACTATGATGTTCTGCAGGTTTCCCTTTGCATCGTTTCCTCAATCTAGGCACCGTCACCTGTGAGGATCTGGCTGTCAGTACCAGCAGACGCAATGTGGGTGCCTGTCCCATTGCTTTCACCTTGTGTGTGTGTTTGTGTGTGTTGTTTTGTTTAGGGCTGCAGATAGATTCAAACCGAGGTTCACTCTGACACCTCTGTCAAAAGCAATTATCTCCCGCTGGAAAGGTGGGGAGAGGGATCCGTCGAGTCCATTCATGGCGGTGAGCTCTCTGGAGCTGGACCTGCTCGAGGCATCCAGGCATCAGGAGGAACTCGGTGTGCGCACCGATCGCATTTCTGAGCCACGGCCCTCCCTCCCGTGGTCTGTTCCATCGCCGGGGTCGTTCCCACTCTTTGGAATTTATGGGAATGTTTTCCTTCTCCATTGTCTCAACAGCCACTGGGTCAGCCGGTGGTGTCAGCGGCATTTTGTGGTTTTCATTTCCTGGCCTGCAAAGGCTGAGTCTCCTCCCTGGTGGGTCCTCTCTCTTCTTATTGTTGAATGCCGGGTTTGAACCAGAGGCTCGGAGGTGAAGGCGACTGGCTCCAGGGTTGCCACGGCTTGGCCGTTTGCTTAATTCCTCTGCCACCCACGATCCCCGGGTGCCCTCCCCCCTCCAGCTTTTTCTGGCCCCCTAAATGTTTTCTTGTATACATCCTGCAGGCTGAATCATCGGAGAGCAAGAATGAAGCTGCTCTGTTCTAATGGGATCTGAAGTGAAACCCTAGCCGTGTGTTAAATAAATGATGGAAAGGCTAAGCGCCCCCCCTCCTCCATCAAAAAGAAGCATTCAAAGCAAAGCACAGTCTCAACCCAAGGGCCCTTGGGCGCCCCAGGAACTTCCCGTTCTTCTCAGGAATGGCTCTGTTGGGCCAGGCATGCGTATGAATGTGCTCCTGTGTGTCCACATATACTCATAGGTGCGTATGTGCATGGGCAGAAGTCCAGTAGATTCTGGAGCACCATGGCATGATGGTGGCTCCTTCCTTCCTTCTGCACCCACTGGCCCGGAAATTCTGTTCCTGAACGTCCTTCCACCTCCAGGTCCCACCAGGCAAGGCAGTTCTTTTGCACTCCAGAAGCAGCAACCTTCTTGTGAGCCTGGTTCTTAGTCCACCTTGCACTGGGTCTTGAACACTCACCAGCCACCATGGCTGCTCTTGAGGGCTTCCGGCTGCGGTTTTCCCAGGCCTTCCTGGGGATCCCTGGTGTTTCCTGGCCTTGATCTTCGTAGCGTCTGAAATCAGATGAGATCAACAGGATGATCTGGTGGTATACCTGGACTGCATCTGTTGACCGACCTACTAATATTTCCTTTCCATTCTGGAGTTCTGTGGCTGTTGTTCTGGAGCCCAGAAAGAGGCAGCATTTCTGCTCAGGTAGCCAGAACTTGAAACCAAGCCCAAAGGAGCCATTCCTCTTCTTGTTTGGGTTGGGCCAGAAGGATGGGTGCTAGGCTAGGCTTGTCAAATCTGGAGCTGGGCTCAAGAATCTTTCCCAGTCCAGGCAGAAGAAGGATTTGCCTTGAGAGCACAGACCTTCCTTCCCAACAGCCATGCACACATGGATCCTTTTTACCTGTTCATGATAAGGATTGCTTTCAATGTGGTGATCTCTAGCTAGTACTTGTCCAAGACAGAGGTTGCATGGAGTGCTACATCCATGGGTCATTGTGTGCTGCATTTCCTCACCACGGGTTTAAAAGTTGTCTTTGGCAATCCACTCCATGCTGAATTGCTACACATTTCAATCCACGCAGGTAAATACCAAAACAAGCAAACAAATCCAGCATCAGGTTTAATTTAGCTCACAATGCCACAGAGGCAGTTGTCTTCAAACTTCGTATTTCACAAACAGAGAGAGGCAATGAAAACAGCAAATATTGGCCAGTAGCAACTTGGGATGCAGAAGCTCTTTTAGGTCAAAACCTTGATGCTTCTCTTTGAGTACAGTATTTTTTCTTTTTTGCTCCGAAAGGATCAAGGTCCGGTGCAAACACAACATGTGCAGTTGAAAATAATTCTAGCATTGCTACATAGTTAACAAATTATGACATCAAACCATCCTTGAATTAAAAAGAACCTAGGGAACTCTTCATGGTTGTCCCAAGGAATTGTTTATGGGGGTGAAGCCAAGCCGCCTGGGGTCACATGGGCCTTTTAATGCAGGCAGTGCCTTCCAACCAAACGCACCTGCACATGTTGTGTGTGCACCAGGCCTTGATCCTTGGCATCGCTTCAGGTGATATTCAAGTGAAGCCTGCAAACGGGGGGGGGGGGGGGGGAAGAGAAAATCCCCTTGTCTTGGGAAGTGGCAGAGAAAATGTGGAATGTGAGAGGCATCCTGCGCTCCAGCAAAAGTTTATGAGCAGTGAGGGACGCTTAAAAAAGAGAAGAAGAAATAAAAGCTTTTTAACAAAGACAGCATCACCCTCCTCATAACATTGACAGCTTCATAAGATCTGTCAGGAACGGAGCAACCAGGTCCTGGAATAGCTTCCTTCTCCTAGTTTCTGATTCTCCCATTTCCTGTAGGGAAAAATGAAATATTTCTGCATTTGCGTTCCCACATAGACACACACCTGGAGGGGCCTGGGGGCACAAAACATGTTTCCAAACAGTCGGCGGAGTCAATTTCTTCTCAGTGAAGGTCTCCAGAGGCACCTTAAGCCACGGATGAACTAGCGGCTCTTCCCAGCTGCTCCCTTTCGAGGGCAAGGAAAGTGACTCTTTTCACACTCTTTCCGTACTCTTTTCCTACAGGTTTTCTGGAGGCAAGGAGTCTGTTGAGCAGGTTGGTTTGCTCAGGACCTGTGGGTCTCATCCTGCAGAAGGCTCTTCCAACCTGTATCTCCAGCATACCCCTGCCTGAAGGGGCGCTAGGGAAATCAAAACATCTCTCTAGCGGAGAAGGAAGTTGTGGTGAAAACACCTGCTGTGCTTTTGTGGAACATCATAACGTGACCACATGCTATCAGTCAGGCCCCCAAGCAAGTCCTGCTCCATCAGCAATGGGCTTCTCTTTGAGGGGCTCACACCCACCCAAGGCTACGAGTGGCCACTGTGAGGATGACTTATCCTGCCGCCTCCAACCGCACATGTGTGCAAAGAAGTGGATTCTTTCCTGCTACAAAAATGGAGAGCCAAGGTGATGTAATGGATAGTTTTCCTAGGTTAGGAGCAGAAATCCCCTTCTGGGTAGCCCCGTGCCTTTTTCATCGGGGTTCAGACCCACCCTCCAGCTTTTTTATCCCAAATGAACCTGGGAGAGTGGTCCAGTTGGTCCTCCGGTGGCTCGGGGGTGTGTGTGTCTGTCTCTCTCGCCGCCCCCTTTTCACACTCCCTTTCCTTTCTTCTCCCTGGCAAGTCTTTCAAATTCTGGCCACAAAACCTGGAGACTTTGGGACAACCTGGAGACTCCTTAAACGAGATCTACACCTAGTGGTTAAAAGTAGGTATGAGACGCCTCTCTGGCTAAGGGAACCACAGCAGCTTGCATGTGGCATCTTCAGAAAGGAGGGAAGGATGACTCTGTCCTCTCCTCACACAGACAAAGGTGGTCATGCACTGCCTGGCACCTGGTCTGGATTAGTGCAGTGGGCTGAAAGCTGGAGACCTGTTGTGCGTCTTTTCCCAGTCACCTGCAACAAGCGCATGCTCTCTCTCTCTCTGTCTCAATCCTGCCCCCCCCCCACTCCCACCCTGGCTGATTCTTTCTGAGGTACCTGCATTTCCCTCAACTGCAAAAAGAAAGAAAAAAATGTCCGCAGGTGGGCAGTGGCATGAGGCGAGAGGACCGCGTCATGAGGTGAGGTCAAAGGTAGACTGTAGGTATTATGAGGTCTGAAAAGATTTGCGAGCGTCTACATCTGCACTTAATATTTTTACTGTTTAAATAAAACAAATACGGCGCTGGCTCAAGACCATTTCCTACTTGAAGGATGGCTGTGCTTCAATCCACATGTAAGTCCAGGAAATGGAAATCTGCTTCGTTTATTTAAATATGTGGGCTGGAATGAAATCCTTGAGTGTCCCCATCACCGCTCCACACTGCCTGTCTGCTTGCCTGTCTCCCGGTCTTAACATCATCATCCTCATCATTGTCTTTGTCTCCTTCTGAAAAGTCAAGCGTACCAGCTCCACCGAGGATCGCTTCTGATTTGGACGGTCTAGGGACTTCTGGTCTAGACAGTGGCCGGAGCCTGACGGTTGCATTGCTGCCTGTGGCGGCTTGGAGAAAACAGTATAGTCCTGGGTGGGTGGGGTGGGGTGGGTCAGAATCGAAGGGGGGGGGAAAGAAACCATTAAAAATGGATGTTGCCTTGAGAATAAGGAAGAAAGCATGGAAACAGGGCCCTGGGGTTTCCTGGGGTCGCAGGCTTCACCATTCTCTCGTCGTACGAAGGGCCCTTGAAAAACCTGGCTGAGCCCCTGGCCCGTATTCAAAGAGTAGGGCAGGATGGCAGGCCGAGAAAGCGAGACCTGGTGGGCCTTGATCTCATCCAGTTTCAGCGATTTCCTGGCCTTCATGAACCAACATTTGTGTATTTTTATTGAGCATGTTTACTTTTTTGTTTTTGTTTGGAAGACGGACTAACAAAAGCAGCAACAGCAACTTAACGAGGCCTAAGATAATGAGCCAAAGGCTCAAACCAGAGGCAGGAAAAGTGCATCCTGCATCGATCCTTTTTGTGACTTGTTCGAATCCAGCGTGTAATCCTATTTAGTGCTATTAGAACAGGTGGGAACCCCCTCACCACCTCCTCCCTGCTAGGAACAGCGGCATCAATTTTATTTATTTATTTATTTTTATTTATTTATTTTATTTCTATCCCGCCTATCTGATCTTATTAGACCACTCTAGGTGGCTTACAATAAGAGCAACAATGTAATTTTAAAAAACATTACAGCTAAAACAGAAATGAGGTAGAGAACTAGATCGCTGATCAAGAGAACTAGACCAACGTCATCGTTAGGTGTGGATTTTGTTCCAGTCCATTTCTTAAGAAGTCACTAAAACTCAGAACCTCCATGATTTGGGACAGAAAGAACCATAAAGATAAAGCTGAATACAGTGCTTTTTAAAACTTTGTGTCTGCTTCCAGGGCATGCATTTCATCTTTCAAAAAAAGCGTCTTTTCCAAGACGTTTTAAAACAAAAGAAATGAAATGGAGCATATGCTTTTAAAGGAATGTCTTTGTACTCAGTCATTGATGAGACCACACTTTCCTGTGTAATCTTATGCAAGTCAATGTCCCTTTTAATATATATGGTGTGTCGTTATGCCTAACCTTGTTTGAGCAATCCTGCCAAACCAAGACAGGAAACTGGCATGGTTAGTTTCCTGGTCACACAAAGTTTCCCTCTTCCTTTGACAGGAGAGGAGGGCATTCGCACCCCACAGCTGGTTACCCACCCCTTGCCTAGGGTTGAGAATTTCACTCCCCAATGATCCAGCCCTGAAGAACTCTGGGAAGCATTTCATCACCCGCCCCCCCTTAAAAAAAACCTCTCCTGCCTGTGATGATTGCTGCTTTGAATGCCTGGTACACACACACACACACACACAGAGACACACAAACACACAGAGGCTTCCTCCCCACCACCTGACATCTTCCTTCTCACCCCCAAATTGCAAGTTTTCCCTTCCTCTGCCCTGCCTCTTCTCCTGCCGGCGCTCACCCAGGGACTTTCCACTGGTATTTAATAAAGTTGATTAGGCAACCTCCTGATTTGCTTTCATAATGAAAACATAATTGTTCCTGCTGTTAAATTGTGGCGGCTCTGTAGCGGAACTGGTGGGTCTGACGGAACAGCATCATAAATCGTGGAGGAGCCGGTGGTTGGAGAGATTTTTCTCCTCTTCCTCCCCTTAGGAAGCCGAGGCATCGATGCCTTGACCCCGGGCATGGGGGCTGCAGAGTAAGCACACAGCAAGGTGAGGCCCTGGCACACAATCCCCTTCCCCCCCTTTTAAAGGTGCCCCCAAGAAGAGGGAGACATTGCACTGGGGCTGCAAGGTATGCCGCTTTCGTCTCTGTGCTGAGAGCTTTTTCTCTTCTCTGTCTTTCTCTTGGCTCAGCGATCTAAAAAATCATGCAGCATAAAAAAGAAAGAAACAGAAGGTTGTTTCACGTGTCATATATTTGGGGGATTCAGAAAATGGAAGAGAAAGCTGACACTGGGTTGGGAGAAGGCCTGGCCTCCCACACCTGCTTCTTTCACCTCATCTTTGGAAGGTCCTGCTCTCAAATGCAAAACTTTGTTGCATTCTCCGCCACTTCTCTCCTGCCCTTGTGAAGAATTTCCCAGCACTCTTGGTCAAGTAGAGAGAGAGAGAGACTATTTTTAAGTAAAATTATCAGGTACTGTGCAAAATTGCTAAATTTGTGCACTGACTGAAACCCAGCTCTTTCCATCCTAATTGCACATCTTGGTAATTTTTTTAAAATCAAAATCAAATGCCTCGTCCCTCCCTCCGAAGGATATCCAGAGGCATTCTTCTTATCCCTTGAACATGTTCTCAAAGTCAAGGTATGTTGCTCCTTGCCTTGCCGAAAAGCCCGGCAGCAGCACCACTGCACACATTAGCACAGAGAAGTGCCTGTACATCTACAGAGGTCCCTGGTTAGCATCACCTTTCAGATGAAAGAAAATAAAAGAACTGGCCAGGGAGGTTTGAAATTGCTGACCGGAAGCCCTCCCCCCCCCCCACATGTATCATCCTCTTAAGAAGCAAAGAGAGGCTACTGCTTTCTGGATTGCAACGGGGGAGGGGGGGTCCTTGGAGGTCAAGAGGCTTGAGTGGAGAATGCTTCTGAAATCTGAAATTCAGGAAGACCCAGAGCCACCGAGAAAGAGCCTGAAGGCTGATGTCAGGCCTCCAGAGAAGTGAGCGCCTGCCACATTAACTCCACCATTGCCAAGTTAACTACCCATATCGTTGAAGCGACCATCAGCAATAAAAGACTAAAAATAACCCTAGGCCACAGCCAGCTGCGTGAATAATAGATGCCGAGCATCATCGCGCAAGAGGATGAGTCTATGGCTGGTCTCTTACCGGGCCTTGCTGCCTTTCCCTGCGGGTGTATTAGGGAGCCCGTTGGCTTGCCTGATGTCCGTGTCACGCCCACCGACAGACTTGCCATTCAGAATGCTTCTTTCTCGGGGAGTCTCCCTTGGCCTGTGGAACTCGATTCCACCAGCTGGAAAGTCTAGGGCAAGGAAAAGGAACCAGAATGGGGGCGTGGGGCGTGGGTGCCTCCCTCTGGGTCATGTTGGAGCTCTTGGTAGCTTGAAACGCCATTGGCCACAGTGTCCTTCTAAAGCATCTGAGATGGGGCTTGGAGGCCCTCTTTCTCAGCCGCTTCTTCCTGAAGCTCAGAGTTCAGAAGCTGGTGTCGGGCAACTCTTATTTTAACAAAAGAGCCATTGGCTTCACTGTGATTTACACTCTGTCCATCACGCTATTGATCATACACATGTGAAACCACTGGGAGGCATTATTTAGAATATGGTCTTTTGTTACCATCACAAGGATGATGATGGTGGTGGTGGTGGTGGTGGTGATGCTCAGCTTCGTATCTTCTTTCCATCTACATCCAAGAGAACCTGGCCTGAGTCAAATCATTGGTCCATATTATAGCTCAGGATTGCCATCAGGAACTGACCTCAGGTCTGCTGGGTTTCTGCCATGACTCTTTCTCAGTCCTTCCTGGAAGTGCTGAGGTTTGAACCTGGGACCTTCTGGACACTGCCACACAGCCACACACGTGCAATATTATTGCCACCCTGTGTGCCCCCATTGTAGTAAGCTGCCAGTGCTGTGTGAGGATTGAAATGCACCCATAAATTCTCTTTGAATGGTCTTTCCCATCACGGCACGCCACCAGCACCACTAGAAATAATCTAAGCCAACCCGCAGAGAAAATCAGTCAGCAGAATCCTTTCTTTAAAAAAAACAAAAAGGCAATGCAATGTAGTTGTATACCCAACCTCTTCACTGAGGAACTGGACATGGGACAAAGACATACAAGAGGCATGGATGGGACCGCTTCCCCCCAGGTGCCCGCGGAGTGAGGATCCGGCTGGACAAGATGCTCAGTCGATTTTAAGACGGGCTTCCCCTCCAGCAGCAACAAGTGCCTTGGACTCCAAGCATCTGCTTTCTCACTCCTGTATCTATTAATTTGAATTGTTTTCGGACTGGTTGCTGGGAAGGAGACATAGGCTGAAATCGTGAGGCTGCTTGAACAGGAAAACTGCTCTGAGGACATCCTACGTATCCCTGCAGGACGAATATGTTACTAGTGGGGTCCCCAGAGGGTTTTATTTCACCCCGAGGCTTTGGCTGGGGATGTGAAAATATTTATTTTATTTATTTATTTGATTTATATCCCGCCCATCTGGTATATTCTGAAAAGAGGAGGAAGGCCGTTCCCATGAGCTGGCATGTGCTTAGCGTGAAAAGGGGATGGGAAACGTGCCATCGTGATGGATCCGAATTATGAAAATGCTGAGCAATGGCTCCCCCACTCCTTTTATCTTTTCTCACCACTTCCCTTCGGATTAAGTGAGCTCAGAGGAGGAGGATCCTTGGACAGCCTTAGCTGGATGAAAATCACAGTGATAGAAACCTCTCTCTCTTGTTCTCTCATGCACACTCACAGAGACACACACCAAGATCTTGTTTAGCTATTCTCTGCCATCCATTTATCTCCAGCTTTCTTGCCAGTTGCTCCTTTGTTTTCCCCAGACTAGGGTCTTCACAACAAAACAATCTTTCTTTCTTTCTTTCTTTCTTTCTTTTCTTTCTTTCTTTCTTTTCTTTCTTTCTTTCTTTCTTTCTTTCTTTCTTTCTTTCTTTCTTTCTTTCTGTTCATCCATTTATCCTTCCTTCGTTCCTTCGTTCCTTACTTCGTTCCTTCCTTCGTTCCTTCGTTCCTTCGTTCCTTTGTTCCTTCCTTCCTTCCTTCCTTCCTTCCTTCCTTTCTTTCTTTCTTTCTTTCTTTCTTTCTTTCTTTCTTTCTTTCTTTCTTTCTGTTCATCCATTTATCCTTCCTTCGTTCCTTCGTTCCTTCGTTCCTTCGTTCCTTCCTTCGTTCCTTCGTTCCTTCGTTCCTTTCTTTCTTTCTTTCTTTCTTTCTTTCTTTCTTTCTTTCTTTCTTTCTTTCTTCCTTCCTTCCTTCCTTCCTTTCTTCCTTCCTTTCTTTCTTTCTTTCTTTCTTTCTTTCTTTCTTTCTGTTCATCCATTTATCCTTCCTTCATTCCTTCGTTCCTTCCTTCGTTCGTTCCTTCGTTCCTTCGTTCCTTCCTTCCTTCCTTCCTTCCTTTCTTTCTTTCTTTCTTTCTTTCTTTCTGTTCATCCATTTATCCTTCCTTCGTTCCTTCGTTCCTTCGTTCCTTCGTTCCTTCCTTCGTTCCTTCGTTCCTTCGTTCCTTCGTTCCTTTCTTTCTTTCTTTCTTTCTTTCTTTCTTTCTTTCTTTCTTTCTTTCTTTCTTTCTTTCCTTCCTTCCTTCCTTCCTTCCTTCCTTCCTTCCTTCCTTCTTTCTTTCTTTCTTTCTTTCTTTCTTTCTGGTGGCATGAAAACAAATCTGGAAGCGATTGGGTGGGTGCCTTGCTTAGATAGGAATGCCATGCCCAGTTCATTTCCTTTAAGGAAACATAACCCGGGGGGATAATTAGAGCTTCTCTGTGTACACAATCCTATATTGTTTATCCAACACAAATTAAAAAATATGGTCCCCAAGAACACAAATCTGGGGAGATAAAGGAACGATCAGATCCCAGACGGCTTTCATTACAGTCCCGAGTTCACTGGGCTTCCTCTGCAGCGTGCTTTGTGTTATTACAACCACCGCCCGAGACATCGGAGCCTCGTGCTTGGAGGCGGGTGTGTCTGTGAGGGGGCACCAGTGGGGTTTAAGGGTGTTATTTCCCCCATGTTGCCAAGGTCTCTGGCTGGGGAATTTTGTGGGGTTCACTATGTAAGCCTCTGTATTTAAATAGCAAAAGGGTCTCACATAAGAAAAAAAAAAGTTCCCCGCTGGTACGAAAAGCCAGGTAGCCCCTTGGACTTCTGGTTAAGCAACATTGCTCATTTGCTCGCTCCCTCGCTCGCTCACTCACTCGCTCATGCACTCGCTCACGCACTCGCTCACTCACGTGTTTGTTGAAACGACAAGCTGCCCTACTTCCTCAGCTCTCTGGGCGAGATGCACCATAAAAACAAAACCACGAGATCATGAGCATCAGTAAAAATGCAGCATAAACCCTAAGCCTTTTTCAGAATGAAGCCTAAAAGTGGCAACCAGTCAACAAGCAGAGAAATTAAAAAAAAATAATGGCAGACATAAAACAGCTCAAAACAACAATTCAAAGCAGACGTAAAGGACAATAGAACTGGGCAAGAAAAATGTCTAGCCAGTTTTAACGCTTGGCAAAATTTTGCACGGTCCCCAAATAATGACGAAGAAAAACAATGGGCAGACCTCTGTGGAGAGGGCCATTCCACATGGGGGTCCATGTGTCCATGTGTGTGTGGTGCCATTGCAAAAATGTGCTTACAAACAGCTGCCCAGCAAATCATGGCCAGAAGAGTAAGCAGAAAGCAAGGTTCCTGGTGATGTCCTCCATCACTGGGGAGGCACATAGTTACAGAGACACCATTCCGGAGACTGTGGCGTTCAGCCATAAACAGTTGGTAGTCCCAAATCAGCACTTGAAAGTGAACCAGAGAGAGAGAGAGAGAGAGAGAGATTGAGTTGAATTCCAGAATAACTGCATATAGCTCAGTGGGCTGGAGTACCTTGGTGCAGAACCTATGTCTGAGAATTGAAGTCTCTACCTGCTGTATTGAGAGAAGGACCAGCCGAGATTGCCTGGAGGAAATGTGCTGGTGGCAAAGCGTGGCCATGTAGCCTCCCACCCTGTGCAGCCCTGAGCACACTCTGCACCTCAGTCCTGGACTGCTACCCTCAAGGAGAGACTGGGGAACCAGTTCCAAAGAGTTCATACCTAAAAACCTTTGAGAAGGTTGCCGTAGGTCAGAATCAACTTGATGACACATAATCACTATTAAGTGAGCTAGTAGGTCTCAGTGGGTTGGAGCAACTGACTGTGGTGCCAGGGGTTTGGACTGGAGTTCAAATCCTCATGGTGTCTTCCAGGGACAGCAGGCAGATGAGATCACCAGGAACATGTGTGGTTGATGGCAAACAGTCACCCGTGTGACCTTGGGCAAGGTGCATGGTGGTTCTAAAGAGTCTGAGGGTGCAAGAAAGAGTTGAATATCAGGGGATTTCAGAGGTGGTGGAGTGCTGTTAGGGGTGCAAACATGCCTCAGTTGTGTTGTTTTTACCCAAATCCTGCTGCTTTCTTGTCCTTGGTTCATATTGGGCTGGGAGACGTCCACAACCTGTTCTTGTAAAGGAATTTCTGCACATTTTCACATTTGATCATTTGCATTTCTGTTTAGATATCAGAGTTGCGCTCGCTTCCCATGGCTTGAGGCAGGTTTGTTCATCTCCATTCCCCCCCCCCAAATATGACATGTTTTAAAATGCATGAATGGTTTTGCAACCCTTGGAAGGCCAGGGAAGGAGAAGAACGCAATGTCTCGCAAGACACCACGGGAAATTTTGAATGCAACTGAATCCTTTTACATCCCTAGATGCCAAGCGAGATGTCTAGGGATAAGTGGCACTTTTGTGCGTTGGAGTTTTTTCAGGCCAAGCACTTGAAAGCTAGCGAGAGATGGCTTTCCCCTTCCAAAGTAGGACGTGAAGAGCCGAGTGACTCCCCTGTTCGCTCTTTGACTCTCAAGCTGGTCTTAGTAGCAAAGCTGTTTGTTTGTTTTGCTAATGGGCCCCGGGAGGCCCTGTCTCCGTTTACAGCCTTCAGCGTCTCTCTTGGGTCTTGTCTCCTGCCGGACTGGCATGAAGTTTAGGGGAAGATTTCTGGTGTGGTTTTTATGCAAGGACCACATGCTTTGGAAGTCTCCCATCAGAGGACACCCAACTGCCCAACATGGCATGGCAGTGAGCCAGGGATAATTGCGAGCAATCTCCTCCCCACCCCTCTTGGCACACAACACATCAGGCCCTCCATTGTCCCATGGCTCTCTTTCCTGTGGGCGCAGCCCTTCCAGACACCACAGCTTATTCCTATTACCGTTGATGGGCAACGCCTTTTAAACATGCAGAAAACGTGTTGGCAGTCCTTTTTGTCAGTGCTACCACCACAGTCCATTGCTTACTCCAGAACTAAGCAGCTTCGGTGGTTCAGCTTCCAACCTTACTGCTGACATCACCAAATTTGCTGGAGGGTCGTGATTTTTTTTAAAAAATCTATTAAATAGTTCTTATTTCCTTGGAACAAGGTCGGAGCCCTCTCTGTATTTGGAAATGGGAAGATTCTCGGAGGCCTCCAGGAGTGTTGTCCCAAAGGGGAGTCTTTTTTTTTCATGCCCCTCTGGCTTCGTTGGTAGCAGGGCAGAAAAGGGAACTAGGAATCTTGGCCAAGATGGGCATGGTTCGCCTTGTCCCACCCTGAAATTGCACTAGCCCATTGAAATATGAGGATTTGTTCTATAGGTTATATGGGTTCAAATGGGCCTACTTTAACTGCAACTTACTTCGCCAATGTAAGTCACAATGAATCATTAGAATGGACAGAGGTGTTGACTTTCCAAATCCTCATTGATTCATTGGGTCTACTCAAATGCAATTTATCACACTAAGCTGCCCGACTACCCTGTGAACTGTGAACTCTGTTCCGGCACTTTGGAGGCTAGTCTACCCTCAATTTTTTCTCTTGCTTAAGAATAGGAACACTCTTGTGGTCGTGCTCACACAGCAGTTCTTCTACCATTTGTTTACTCCAGATTATGATTTGGGTTTTGTTTTACATGCCAGGCCCATCTCAAGAGCCTCACCCAAAAAGAACTTTGCAGAAATGCATTTTTTTCCCCCAGACTCCCCAAATGCCAGGAGATTTCGGTCGCAGCCCAGAAGGTTTGCGCCATCAAATTAAGCCCCTTCGTTGTTCTTTCTCTGCCCTGACATTTGACAAATGTCCAGCAGAGTTCTAGCCTTCTCCCAGAGTCTGTGAGACCTGCCAATTTCCAGGCTTTTTGTTTGCGCGGTTGAGGGATGTTGGCGAGCAAGATCCCATGACGCTTTTTTTCTGTCTTGCCCAAAGGGGGTACCGTACAGTTCAGAGCGAGGTGAAATTCCCCCTGAATGAAATTAAAAGGAAGCTCAAAAGGCCCAGAATGCAATGGCAATCTGTCCAAGAAAGGCTGATTCCCCCCCCCTGCCGCCGACTCCCCTTCCTTGTCTTGGAGCAAAGGAACATGTGGCTCACAGATTTTTTATTAAATACACCGTTTTCTCTCTTTCTCTTTCTCTCTTTCTCTCTCTCTCTCTCTCTCCCTCTTTCCCCCCTCCTCCCGATTTCTCTCTTTCCCCCCTCATTTCGCTTGCTTGACAGAATTTAGATGAGACAAAACATGAGATCATTTCTGCCCTAGAAACCAAAAATAGTCGCCTTGCGCTGCTCCCGGCCTCACCCCCGGCCTTCTGCTTGCTGATATTTAGGGCATCCTGTGGATTACGATCAGGCAGGGAGCATTTGGCTGCCCAGCTTTGCCCACAAGAGGTTTTTTTTCCCTCTCTCTCTCTCTCTCTCGTGATCCATGGGCTTGTTGTGACGGCTTTTTGCGCAACCAGCTCTCAGGGCAGGAAAACCTGGGTGTAAACATCTCCAGGGGGGAAACAGAATGGGGCAGATGAAGACGAGCAACTGCCCTCTGCCTCAGATGGACAATTTGATGCCCTCCAGATAGCCCCATCAGCCTGACCGCACCTGGCCAACGGTCAGGGTTTTGGAGGGCTGTGGTCCCAAGGACCTGGAGGGATGGAAGGCTGCTGACCCCTCACTTTGCAGACTGTATGGAGGCTTAGACAGGGCTGTTCCGTGTGACCCAAGCCAAGTATGGCTCAGCCTGGATTGGACCCTATATGCAACTCAGTCAAACGTTGGTCTTCTTAGGCTGGCTTCAGGTCACAGGGATGGAAGGCAGGGTGGTCCCTGGTGCTCCCCTCGCACTATGAACTCTGACTTGGGGGAATCTCCTCAGGGGAGTCTGAACACACACAAGGCAAGCTTCCAGGTAGTCATGCGCTCTCCACATCTTTGGTCCTAATGTCACAGGAGACCTTCTGGGAAGAAAGAGGGGTGGGTTTTTTTTTCCCAGCTGAGTCTTCTCTGCTAGCATTGTAGCAGATGCCAGAAACTGTTTCTGCATCAAGAGGAAAGCTTTTACTTAACCATAATGAAAATGGAAGAAACCTGATCCAGTGCCTAGCACAGGGAAGGATTCCTGGCGCCATCTTTCCCGCTCTCTCTCTAGTCTACTTCCTCTTGGGCCCACGCTTCTGGTGACAGAGAGCCCACGTCCACCAGGTGGTGGCCATGAAGCCAGAGGTGCTGGTGAACACAAACCATCCATTGTCATCTACTGAACCTCCATGTCCCTCTCCAGGAGCAAAGAACAGTGGCCAGGCTCCGCACTGCGTGAGATGCGAGGGCCATCCTCTTCACAGCCAGCCACAGAAGCACCTTGCAGCCTGTGCACTATTAAACTAGTCGCCCAGGATGAGTTCTGGAGCACCCAGCCTTCATCTCTCCAACGAAATGAGAGGACCTCCTCCGTTTCCCCGGGGAGATGTTCTGCTGTCCTCTGTAGCATATCTGAAGAACTGCTGGTTCCTTGTCCTGAGAATGAACGGGTTCCAGTTTTGACTCCAGCTGTTCTTTATATGCTTGTTGAATTGAAGTCTGGGCTTTTTTGCTTGAGCAAAGTTTTTGAAAGACTCCCAACACCTCAAAACACTGCATAGCCAAAGCATTCTGGAAGACGTCTGGCCTTCCGAAAGGGCTTTCTGACACTGAGCAGCAGCTCATGAAAGTCTTGGGGCACCAGCAGGCAAAGCATCCTTGGGTTCTTCCTGTCTTCCTCAATGGCTAGGAGGTCATCATGAGAGAGCAGCCAGGGCTTGGTCCATGTTGGGATGAGTTGAGTCCAGCCAGTTTAGAGGCTTCTCTGTGATGCCTGGGGGCCCCCTCTAGAATTCCCTGTTCCTGCTCTATTGGGCTTTCCGAAACTGGACGGAAAGATGTTCATCCCTCCAAGTGCCGGAATAAACCAGCACAGAAACAAGAGCCTCCCTTTTACAAAACACCTCCGCAAAAGGAAGCTCTACATCTTTGGGCTTATCATGACTCAGTCTTGAAAGATGATTGGGCATTTGTGCATCTCAGGGCAAAGACAGCTTGCTGGACCAGGGGTCAGCAGTTCATGTGGCTGGTGTGCCAGCCTCTGTGGCCTTGGACAAGCCACACGGCCACAGAGATGGTAAACCAGTTCTGAGCACCCCATACCTGAAAAACTCAGGAAGGTGTAGCCATGAGTCAGAATTGGCTTGAGAGTACATAATGATTATGACACGAAATACTTGAAAGCAACAGCATCTCTGAAGGCGGCAGATGTTGACATAGCATCAGAACCCTATGAACTGAAGTTTGTTGTACTTCCTCACAATGGGAACACAGTAGACCCAACCCTGTCCTGTTCTTTACTTTTCTTCCAAAGCTCTTCCTATGACTTTGGGGTTTTCACTGCTGCAGCAACCCCCAAACCATTGTAGCTGATGGGCTGGCCTGATACCCTCCCCGCTGCTAGAGGGGAAAATGCTTTTCCTGGCACCCCTGAGTTTTTGAAAGGCATCCTTTGCTAAAAAGACCTTGAAATCCATTTAATGCTGCAGCTCCTTTCCACTTCCTCTGCCTGTCTGCATTTGAAAGCTTCGGTTGTCCACGCTGCCCCTGAGCCTCCCCCTTCCTCCTCCCACTCAAGTGTTCTTTGTCTGGCCAACAGATCTTTCAGGTTCGGGGGGGGGGGGCGCCTGCCTTGCAAAGCAGGGGCATGGCTCCTGTTATAGCTTATTACATCCTCATTATGAACTCCCTCATCTAGAGAATTACTCATTTTAGGCTTTTCAGAAATGTAATGAATTGTTTAAAGGACAAGCTCCAAGAGGCAGCCGCAGCAGCTGTGGGTCTGTGGGCCTGAGACGATCTCTAGCGGATAGAACAGGCATAAAGAAGAGGCACCTTCTACATCTCGAGGAACAGGAGGCGGGTGAAGAAAGTTAATTCATGGGCCTCATCCTGCACTACAACATCCTTCTCCTTGCTGGCAAAGGTGAGGAGGAATTTCCTGGTGGAAAGAGTTCTCTAATTCACATGAATAATGTGTGGCACAAACATTTACCAATTTTTTGGGGGGTGAGGGAATGAAACCATGCCTTTTGGCACAAAAAATGTGTTGTCTAGCAAATTGTGCAGATTGCTCCAAAATAGGACAGCAGCTGAAGCACTAGATGAGTTGCTTTCATCTTTCTCAACAGTCAGCCGCTGCTTTTGTTGTATCTTATCTGTCTGTGTTTTGTTATCACAAAGGTGAATTATATGAAAGACCAGTGATGAAAACTGCAGAGATCATGGGGGGGGGCAGGGGAGTGGAAGCACGAAACAGCCCTTTGTCTCACCCTCTGCTGTAGGAATCTTCTAGGGCTTCAGTATTCCTCATCAAGGTGTTTCGTTGCAGTGAGATAGCCCATGCTTATAAAATAAGCCAGTCAGTGGGCGCTCCTCATGAACTGGGAAAGGTAATTTTTTTAAAAAAACTGCAACTCAGAGTCTGTGCCAACCTGGCTGCAGAACCAGAGGAGAGGCTCTCAGGAGAAGCTGAGAGGTTTGGAGAGATGCAGTCCAAGGACAGTTTTTCTATTCCTAGCTCTGATTGGTGCTTTGTGTCCTCCTGGGCTCTATATGCCTCTGATGCTCAAATAAAAGGTCCAGAATCCATAAGGTTTGCCTCGCTTGCTGTGTCTCAGTCACAAAGTGTCAGGGCATGTCTTGAGGATGTGCTTCACTGAATAAATACTGACAGGATTCCAGAGAGTAAAAATGACCTTGGCCCTCAGATACACAGCCAAAAAACCTGGACTCTGATGTGCCAGCCTTGTACCCGTTGATCAGGCTGGCGCACAGGCTGCATAGCTTTATCCTCCTTCGGCTGGTCCTGGGAGGGGCCAAGGATTGTGGAGAAGCACCAAAACCCTGGGCATCTGGTTCAGCCGCTCCTCTACCTTCCGAAACATCAGTGGACACTGCTTTGCAGATGTGAGGGTTAGAAAGATGTCCCTGGGGCTTTCGCTGCTATTTGGTTGCCTCCCTCCCCATCTCTTTCAAAAGCAGGAGGCCCATCATGTGTCATCATCTGTCACTGGACACCATCCAGTCTCTTACAGTTTTAGCATTTCTGGAAAACTAGAAGAAACAGGACACACACACACATACACACACACACAAATTATTTACAGAAAGAGTTGGATTTGGGCCAATGTGCCCAGAGCTGTTCTAATACTTTCTTATCAAAGGTCCTGATGAAGGACAGGAGGTACATCAACTTAGGAAATTCTCCCCATGAGAGACCACAGACACACTGAGAAAGCCTCTCTGCCTCTGATTCAGCTCATGAAGATGAGCTGTGTGTGTGTGTGTGTGTGTGTGTGTGTGTGTGTCTGTGTCTGTGTCTGTGTCTGTGTGTCTGTGTGTGTTCCTCTCTTCCTTGGCCAACTATGACAGCAACTCATCACACTGTGCCTTGTCACGTTTTCAGACCCTGGGGAAATGCCAGGCCTTCTTCCCCACGGAAAGGAAGCTGCTCCCTTCTCCTCCTCCTCCATTCTCTCTCTTCTTCCCTTTCCAGAAGCCTTCTTTCAAACATAGATTTTTCTTCCTGATAATCAACAATGGATTTGAAAACCTGGAGCAAATTATAGTCCATTACTCGACCCGACTCTTTCCAAATCCTCTGCATTAATGCAATCAATAAAGAGGAAGCAGATGCAGATTGTCGAGAACTCCGCCAGCCAAGTGCTCTCTCTCTCTCTCTCTCTCTCTCTCTCTCTCTCTCCACCCCTCCCCTCCGCCATTCCCATCCCGATCCCTGATGAAGGTCTCCTTCACACATACGGGCTCAGTGACTCACTCGCTTGCACACATTCGGAACGCACAGGCTCCGCTCTCAGCCAGTCCGCAGACCGCAGAAATCAAGATGAGGTTGGACAACATAACAAAACAAGGGAAATTGTCAGACTGGGAAGGAATGTGGGCTCTAATTAGGGCACACTAAAACTTCTGCAGATTACCACGAGGGTAGGCAAACTGGTTTCATCTGCACAAGAGCGATTCCCGGCACTGCGGGTGCTAGGAGAGACATCCAGGCAACATGGGGAGGGAGTGGAGATATCCAAGCAGGCGCTTGCAAAACAGAATCAAGTGGTTAAAGGGCCCCACGGAAAAGACGCAAGAGAACTCGCTCGTTCTCTTATTCACACCAGCTTCATCATAGAGCGGCTGCAAAAAACTGAACCACATGTGCACCGCCTGTTCCCGCATGTTCAAGCGGAGTCAAAAGGGCCACAGCCTCTGGCTCACAAAGGCTGTACGCCTGGAATCTTCTGCTCTTCTCCCTTCTGGTTCCTGCAAATGTACGCATAGGCCGATATCCCAAGGAGAAAGGAGACCACAAGGACCAGGAAGTCATAGTGAAAAGTGGAGGACTGGGTTGAAGAGAGCATGCCGACAGCAGGTCCCTTTCCCAAACGATTTGAAGAAGGAAGCCATTTGCAACTTAAGGATGCTGCTGTCATAAGAGTGTGTGTGTGTGTGTGTGTGTGTGTTAGTTCAATTCCCCTGAGGCCCCATTGAAAAGGTCAGGTTGTCTCCACTGCCTGCCTCCCAAAATGTCCTTCTTCTATCCCAGGGGTTCGGTGTCCCTGGCAAGCACATGGAATTGGCTCTTTTGAGGGTTATTTCAAATGCTCAGAAACACCCCTCCTCTTGGAGATCTGAGCTAAGTGCTCACCGGAGTCACTTCTGGCTGGAAATATTGAGGCTACTGGGAAGGGAGACGGGAAATCCCACTTAAAAAAAACACATTTATCTTACCTGTTCTGGAATGGGCAGCTTCTGTTTGTCTCCCCTCCCTTAATGCTCTCCCCCCACCCCCACCCCCAGCTTTCTTTAGTTATCCTGCAGAAGGAAGGATCCTGCCTCTAACACAGAGCCAGTCAGGTCTGGGTATTCCCTGGTGGTACTTTAAGGGAGGAATCTCCTGCCAAGACAGTGCCTTCTGTTGAGGGTCAGCTGCCAAAATGGGTTTGCTGAATGCTACCTGGTAGGGAACACAGTCGTGAACCCGTGCCCTGCCTATGGACCTCCTAGAGGCCCTCGACTGGCTTCAATGGGAACAACCTATTAGACCAGATAGAACTCTGGTCTGATCCATCTGTTCTTCTCCGCTGAAGATCCAACCAAATCTTCTAATCCTTTCCCTGTTGGGAAGTGACTTCGGGCATGGGATTCGAGAATGGCTGAGTCAAAGGACAGAGCTCAGTAGACTGGATTGCTTGGCTGCAGACTCCCATTGGGCCAGGAGAGCATGTGTGGCCAAGAGGGTGAGGTTCCCTGTCACATGCATGGCCTCAGGGGCCAGCTGCAGGGTGGTCTCATCAGGAGGAGTAATTGATCATTCTCTTCTGAGTATCTTAGACCCCATAAGCTGGAAGCCCCGATAGCATGTTGTTGTTGTTGTTGTTGTTGTTGTTGTTGTTGTTGTTGTTGTTGTTGTTGTTGTTGTTGTTGTTTGTTGTTTGTTGTTGTTGTTGTTGTTGTTGTTACAGTGCATAGTGCTGTTTTGAAGATGAGCTTAAAAATACCTCAAGGTGAATTAAAAGTTTCATTGGTTTATAACAGTCCTCTAGGTGAATTTCCCATTAGCATTCAGAGAATACCTTGGCAAGTCCTTCAAAGAATCCTTTTTCCATTCTCGCAAAAGCCTCTGGAGGCAGAAGAGGAGCAAAGATCCAGGGCCAGTTTTCAGAAAGGAAGGCTTCTGGAAGAGGCTGTCCATGTACAGCAGAGAGCTTTTCAAAGGCCTTTCCGGTAGCTCAGTGAGTCGGGGGGGGGGGTGTCAGGAGTTTGATTCCCCACTGTGCCTCGCAGGAGAAGAGCCGGCCTGGGTAGCCTTGAGTCAGCTGCACACAAGTCCCAGAAGTGCCTCCAGAAGAAGAGAATTGGGGACCACTTCTGAGCGCACTATAAAAACCCTTGAAAGGGTTGCCAGCTTGGACTTGATCATCTAAAATTGATTAATCAAGGTTGTTGTCTGAGAAATGCTGTTTTTGTTGCTGCAAATCTTGGAACTGCTGAACTGGAAGGGACCCTCTGGATCACAGAGGCCAACCCCTGTCCAGGAGGCCCGGGGGGGGGGGGGGCGGGGAGGAAGGAATCGAACTCCCAGCCTCTGGCTCCACAGGCAGAGACCTCAACCACTCAGCTATCCAGCAGCTGTCTGGCTAGCTCTAAGAAGTCCGGTGGTGGTGGTGGAGGAGGAGGAGGAGCAGGACACACGATCACCAAGGGCACCCTGCCCTCCGTGACTGGTGTTTGGGGCCCTTGCAAAACAGGCAACTCTGTCTGCCAATTTTTTATATGCAGGAGGTTTAGGTTTTGAAAGAAGAGGCTGAGGATTGCCATCCCAGCCGCCCAGGGCCTTCCACTGAGATCTCTGCCTTGTGCTCCTTCTGACCCTCCAGAACAACACTCCATGGTTGGACTGGGATTGGGGAAGAGGGAGGCCATTACACTGACTCGGCCCATCCTTTGCTCTCGGAGTGTCTCCTGGAACCGAGCGGTCGTCTTTTTCCTGCTAAGCAAATGAACAAGCAAGCAAGGAAATAATAATAATAATAAAAAAACCACAGTGCTGTGCAATGGAGAGGAAAACAGAAAAGGTCAAGCCAGAGGTGAAGCAGTGAAAAGGAGAAAACAAATGTTCATTCCACAGAAAAACCGCCGGCCATTCCCAAGACGCAGACCAAAAAGAAGAAAATATATGGGGCGGCGGGGGGGGGGGGGAAGAGGACGTCAGAGGTTCCTTGAGTTCATGGGGTGGCCTAAAATGCAGCGTTGTTTCTACCCTACACACCCACGTTGGTGTGCAACATGTACATGGGTGTGTGTGTGGGTGTGTGCGTGTGTGTTCATGTCTCCATGCACCGAGTGCCTTTGCTGCATGGATCCTGCTGGTTCCCCCTGCTTCCAGCCCTTCCGGTTGGATGCAGCCGCTCCAGCTTGGCCAGCCAGCTCTAAAAATACATGCCCCATTAACCTACTTCCATCCCCAGCAGTAACGAGGAGTTGCAAAGTGACTCGATTTCCCTCGGCAACAACATTCTGCCATCGCCTCCCTCCTGCCAGAAACAAACCCAGAAAACATTTGGCGCTCTGGGAGAGATGCCAGAGCCAGGCAGTCACGCTGGAACAAAAGGCTGTTCCCCTAAAAGCATTGGGTGGCCTAGTTTTGCTTGCTCATTCCTCTTTTTTTTTGTTTGTTTGTTTTTTTTCCTGTGCCTTCTTCATTTCACCCATCACGGTTTCCTTCTTTCCTGTGGATGATGGGGTCTCCTCTTTGCTTCTGCCAGTTCTCACCCGTGCGGCTTCTCTTCAAACTGAAAGGCTGTCTTGCCTCTCCCTGCCCCCCCCCATGGGAAGCGTTCTCTGGGCAAAGGGTTCATCCGTTGCTTGGTGGCCCAGAGGGAGTGGTGGAGGGTCATCTCTTCCTCTTACACAGATGTCTCTACTGAAAGCTCTGTGGTCGCATGAAGTCCTTGGATCTGCGCAAGATCTCAAGGTACTTCCAGGGTCCTGCTTCTTCACCCTCCACAGCTCCTATGCATCCCATTGCTTGTGAGAACAGGGCTTGTGTTGGAGGCAGGGATACACAATCTCACTTGCGGCATCCTTTTATTCTCTAGTCACTTTTCTGCAGGCTGGAGAGCAGAGGGAGGAATTTCATGGCACTCTGAATGACGGCTTGTGCAAAATGGTTCAATTGCCCATGGTGCTTCCTTGATGGGGTCTGTAGTTGATGGTCTAGAGCAGTGGTCCCCAACCTTGGGCTTCCAGATGTTCTTGGACGTCAACTCCTGGAAATCCCGGCCAGCAGAGGTGGTGGTGATGAAGGCTTCTGGGAGTTGTAGTCCAAAAACATCTGGAGGCCAAGGCTGGGGACCATTGATCTAGAGGATCCCTTCCAGCAATCCAGTTCTATGATAAAATGGTCCACTTCTTTTTGTACGAAATATGCCACTTGCACAGACCATTATTGCAAGTCTATGGTGATGGCTCCTTTAACCATTTGGAGCTCTATATGGCTTACTTGTGTCTTTCTTAGCACACAGCTAGTCTGGTTGAAATGTCAAATTGATGTTACACTCTTTGTGTTCCTCCTAACATCTTCAGGGATCGGAAGCTGTGGTTGTGGGGCAGGGGGAAAGAAGAGGAGAGGTAGAGGGGTGCAAGCCCATGAATTTTGCCAAAGAGGACTTCTAAAAGCTTCTCATTCCACAGCATGAGGGGCTGTAAAAAGGTGTGAAACGTTAATCCTTCAGCAGGTTTCAGGCCATGAAAATATTTCACACCTGAGTTCAGCCGTTCCTGTTGCACCCTGTTGGTTTTGCTTCCTTTGGAAAGCAAATATTTAGCTTTGAGTATGGCTTCCTCTTCCTGGCACTGCTAGCTTAGCATTGCCTTGGGTGCCAAGGGCCCCAACTCACTTCCTGGACGAATTTCCAAACCGAAATGGAAGAAGCCAGCCACTACTACGCTCACGGGTTACTGATGAGCTGTTTGCCTGGGCTGCCTCCTTCCTGAGGCTCTGGTTAGCCGAGGGAAGGGCACAAGAAGACCAATCACACAGATGGCTTAGTTGAAATCTCACTGCAGCCAGCCGAGGAAGTCCTTTCCAAATCAAAGCAGGTGATGCCTTCAAAGCCATATTGAGAGGATTTGAAAGAACACCATTTCTTGGTATGCTTCCCACTTTCCACAAAGTTAGAACATGGATGACCTCTCTCTTCTGAGCTCCGTCTTCAAGCAGAGCCAGATTAACTGGGATAAATGCCACCACTTCCTGTCACTGCTGCCGGAGGAAAATGGGTGGACAGCTTGGCTTTAATGCACACAACCCTACAAAACCTACTTCAGCAAGCACATACGGAGGACTTGAATACAAGACCTGTTGGATTCTGTATGTGGGACAGGGAAGGAGGGAAGGCTTGCTTGGCCCTTGCCTTGGGTTGCAAGATGCCTTGGGCTGGCCCCAGCCTATAGCGGTGAAGGCTGTGAGCCCGTCGGATCCTGACACGGTGCCTGATAGCATGGGCTGTGACGTCATGAAAACGACGGTGAGTTCCTCAAAGGGGTGTAGAAGCTGCAGGCAAAGCCCCACAGAAGCAGCCTCTTGTCTCTGTACAAATAAGTTTAATGAAGAAGAGTAAAAGGCAAAGAGATAAACAGAAATCCGTTGCACTAAGCAAATACTAGAAGTGATGAAAGCACTTAAGAGACGAGCAGGCAAACAACAAGCTCACAGCTGCCTGTCTGCAGTTATGAAAGGAAAATGCTGAAGAGCCAGTTATCAATCCCACAGAAATGCTCCCGGAAAACATGCTATTGAGTGAAGTGGGGAAATGTAAAGAACAGAGCAAAAATGAGAATACAGAGTTCTTGCATGGTAAAATGTCTGGATATTCAGATGATTCTCCTTTATGTTACCCTTATTCTACTCCTTTTAGATGACGATTACCATGTCTGAGCTGTGCATTTCAGAATAGTCTGGAGGAGGGAGGTTGCTTCGGGTGAAACCCTCCTGGAAGGAGTCAAGTGTTCAGGAGGACATTTTGTCTGCAAGTGCAAGAAGAACCGAGCGGGGATGGGCTATGATGGCGGCGGCCATCCACATCTGAGCAGGGTTAGGGTGATGCCCTTGGTTCCAGCTGTGCATGGCCTCAGAAGCTCATCATTGTGTGCTTTCCATTTCAAGCGACTTCCCAGGATCTCGAAATACTCCTGGTGACATAAAGTCCCCTTTCCTTTGGACCCAAAAATGCCAGCGGAGGGATCAGAACCCCCCCCCCTTTGACTTCCTTCCTCTGGACTTCCACGCCCTCTTCTGACTTCTACATTTTCTCCTCCCCACAAAACACAATTTGGTCTTTCGGTGGTATTTCCAGATGACACATTTTGAAGGCCTGGTGCCATTTTCTTTCAATTAACCTCAATTTCAAAGGCAACACATGCCACGGAACAAATGTTTTTTTTTTTTAAGTAAATGCGAAAAAAGAAAGAAAGAAAGAAAGAGAGCCGAGCACTTCTGTTATTTTCACCGCCGCCCCTTCTGTTATGCCTCATGGCGTCAACACACATGCTTGTCACCGCCCTTTCATTCCTTTAACGTCTCTGTCTTTGACAGCCTGCCTTTTTCTCCCTTCTCTCCCCTCGTCCCATCTTTTCTCTTCAGTTGCTGTTGCCTTCTGTGGCAACCCGCCTTTATTCCTTTTCGAACTCTCCTTTCACTGTTCTCTTAACTTCATGCAGCCCCAGGAGTTGAGACAAGAGCGAAAATTTGGTACCTTTTTCCTCTGGCACAAGAAGACAATCTTCTCAATTAGAAGCATTCAACCTGTTTGAAGCAGAATCTGGGAAGCATTTATTCCAAATGAACCTTACTCAGAGAAAGACAAGTAGGGAAATTGGTGTGTGTGCGCGCGCTCTTTTTATTCACACGCCAGGTGCGCCTTTGGCAGCAGCAACTGAAGAGATGCTTGCTCGGCAAGCCAGCGTGAGGTAGATTTCCCCCCTCCCAGCCACCAGCAACCGTCCTACAGAGTCCTATTTCCATGTCAGAAGCAAATGGAGCCGCCTGGTTCCCACCCCACAATGCATTATTCTTTTGCCAAATGTCCTGGGGTTTTCTGGCATGCTGCTCCTGAGACGTGCAATCTCCACACAGATTTGAGACTAAGAATATAAAACTACCTTTGCCTTGCAGTATTCTTGTCCTCACAGGTGACAATGGTGTGGAATTTCCTTGCACTCAGTGTGAGAGGTCGCACCCCAATGAGAAGGATGGTTTGATGGTGGTGGGGATAAGTCTTTTTGTGCAAAATTGTGTAACCGGAGCATTTGTGCAAATTGCTCAAAACTAGCATGACCGTTGATTTATTTCACAACCTGAAGCACTGGATGGGTAGCTTGCTTCTTTCTTAACTGTCAGCCAATCCTTCTGTGCATGGGGTGCAGGTGCTTTACTTTGCTTCTACACAGGGAAAGAGATATTTTGCACAAATTGTGGACACCCTGCAAGTAGAAAAGAGCTTGTTGTCCTGCTCACAGCAGGACGCTGTGAAAGTAGATTTCATGAAAGCACACAATGAAATACAGTATAACAAAATTTTGTATTTTTCTTTTGTTTTATATTTTGCTCTTTTTTTTCTTTGTTTTTTGTCTGATAAGCAGAAGGCAAGGAACCTTGTGGGGATCTAAATCTCAAGCCACCTCAAGAATGGTACATTTACAAGTATTTATTCAAGCCCTACTTCCGGAATACATTCTCTGGCCTCAGTAGAAGGAACTGTCCACTCTTCCTCTGCCTTCCCTGTGGGCTGGAGGGTGTGGGAAGCTAGTCTCCTTGGGCCCAGGTGACCTCTTATGGGTTGTGGTGCGATTCCTGTTCCTCACAAAGTGTCTTTGCTTTCTTTTAAGAAAACACATCCACAACCTTTCTACAGGGAAATACCTGGCTGATCCTTTGAAAGATACTGTATATCATTTTGCCCCATAAATCTGTATATCTGCAGGGCTTATGCTGGATTTGGGGAAATGGGGAAATGGCTACCAGGGACCTTCCATGAAGCTCACTAGGGGATGTCTCAGCAAAAAGATGGCATGTAAATGCAACAAACAAGCAGAAATAATCTGGCAACGGACGCCCTATGAGAACATGGCCATAAAGTTCCCCACAGTGAGAGAATCCAAGATCACTAACTTGATTTAGGCCTCATAATTTGCAGAAGTTGCGCTTGCAACATCCGACCCAGATTTGCTTGAGGAGCTACAGAGTCCCAGAAAGCTGGCAGCTGGCATTCGTTGCGCATATTCACGGTTTTGTGCTACTTCTGGTTAAAGTGCTAATCCAAGCAAGCGCTCTTCCTCCCAGTTTGTGTGGCTCTCAGGCATATTAAAGGGTGATTGCAGCCTTATTCTTTCCTGATGTGTTGATTCTTTGTTTGTCGTTGGAACCGGTGTCACAGCTTTTGCGTGTAATGTGTGGTTGAAGGAATAGATTTTCCTGGTCATGAGCTGAGCTGGAAAGAGGAGGGGAAAAGACTGAGGCTGAGGGTTCCTTGGAAAGGTTGCTAGGATGCTGGATGATGTAGGTTGCAGGACACTGGGATTCTGTGTGGATGCTTATTTGGCACTAGAACGATGAGCTGTGGGTTTGGTTGACTTGTAGCCCATCTTTTCAACTTGTACATGTGTAAACAAATGGCTTATCAAGCTGGATTAAAAACTCTTTCTCCGGGATTCCTTCCATTTCCTAAGAAGGGAAAAGATCCTACAAATGGTTGTCATGGATCATTCAAACCTACAAGAGTTCCCTGAACCAGACATTTTTGGGCTTTTTAAAAAAGAGACCCTGCTTAGATCAAGCCACATTGACTGCCACATAAATGTTTGGTGGCTGTGTCCTAGAACCCGGTCATTATCAACACAAGCATCTGAGATAAAGGTAGGGATGTGCATCACAATTTTATTTTATGTTTTGCAGTTCTTTCATTTCAGGATCTTTGGGGAATTTTCTCTTTAATTTTTATATTTTTGTGTACCGGTCTTTTCATTTTACACAAAAGGAAAAGCTTCCTTTGGGTTTCCTATTCGTGTGTTCCTCATTCATGTTTTCTGGCATTCTAAAAGCCTTAAAGAACTGTTAAAAACCACTTCCAAAAAGCAGAGACAAGGCTACAGAGAACCAGTCTTCTCCAAAAGCAGACAATAGTACAGATGAGAAAGAAAAATCAGCAGACCTATATGTGCACTAGCTTTTATTATCACATTTACACAACCCAGTGGCATACTGGAACAGTCAAAGAGCCACCTTTTGGTGCACATACCACCACAGAAATAACCAAAACAGTCCCAACCAACCTGAACAAAATAGACATCATTAAGAAAAGAAATATTAACCAAATAACAATTTTTAAAAATTAATCAAACAGGGAAAGCCCCACTGAGGAATTTGTCAAGCATGTTCAGGAACAAATGATGATGGAGCATCCCTTCTTTTTCAATGAGTCCAAAAAATAGAGCACCATGTGATCTGAACTCTAAGACAGATCAATCAGAGCTTGGAAAGTTCCTTTTTTAAAAGCAACTTTTCTAAGTGAAAGCGAGGGAATGAGCTTTTAAAGTTGTTTGCAGCATGCTGCTTTTTCTAAAGTCCCTCAGAAACCCTTCAAATGCTCCCCAAACCTGAAAATTAACCTCTAAAATTTTCCTTTTGGATGTTCTCAGCATCATCAGCTTCAATCATGACCATGAAACAGAAAGATTGAACAGGACAGGACTGGACAAAGGAAGGACGTTCTAGGGTAAAGAAGGCAGAGGTGGACGTTGCTGTATGTTCCATTAAAGATGTGGTTCAGGAAACAGGGTTTTTAAGGAATCTGATGACTTTATTTGGGGTCTAATGAAGAAACAGAAAAGGGATGTGTGTGCAGGAGGAGATGTGCACCAGCTCCTCACCGTGGATTCAGAGCACATCCGGCTGTTCCTGATTTGTTTGCTCTAATCCTCCTGCATCTGGGAATTTATGTCTGTAAGATCTGAATTGCAATTACAGGGCCTTGCTGTGGAGCGCCTGCTTTTATTTCCCGTGATGTTTGCTATTGCTCGGGAGAGAGACGAGGTTTCATTAAACGCAATGTAACAACTGGTGTATCTACTATGTGTTTGTTGCTTTACAGCTCCCCCCTCTTTTCCCTCTCTTCTTAAATTCTTCCCATCCGTTCCCTACCAATATCTGGCTTCTGCTTGTGGACAACGAAGGAGGCAAGATCAGCTCTCTCCTTGTCATGCCTGGGCCTGTAACAGCTGACCAGGTAAGTGGCATCCATAGGGATCTTGGCCGTTATTTCTTTCTTTCTTTCTTTCTTTCTTTCTTTCTTTCTTTCTTTCTTTCTTTCTTTCTTTCTTTCTTTCTTTCTTTCTTTCTTTCTTTCTTTCTTTCTTTCTTTCTTTCTTTCTTTCTTTCTTTCTTTCTTCTCCCTCCCTCCCTCCCTCCCTCCCTCCCAACACGCCTCTGCCTGCAAGTCAGTGGGCTGCCCTGGTGACATCACAGAGTCAGGGCAGGCAAGGCCTGAGAAGGGGGCTGGGTGTGTCGAGATGCAAAGAGTCCTGGGGCAGGAGGGAATGGGCGGTGAAGGACTCCCACGTTCTAAAGCCGCCTTGCAGCCAAAACTCAATCTGCCTTCTCCACTGGTACCATTTGCATTGAGATTTCTCTCCCTCGCTGGTGATCTGGAGCAGCTCTGGCATGTCTATCCAGGAGGAGCACTTCATTCCATGTACCAGTTTGTGAGAGCCCATGTCCTCAGGAAGTCCTAATATTGGAAATGGGGGAAAGGAGGAATGGAAGCAGGCTGCCTTTCTCTCCGAAAGGCTTGCAGGTACCTCAACTTATCTCCAAAAGAAATATGCAAAATGCAAGAGCTGCCATCTGTGGCCATTCTGGGCTATACATATGCAAAATACATGAGGATGCAGTGGGGAGGCCTACAGTACTACCTTTCTGCAGGAACCCCAGCTGATGAAGTTTGAATCCTCCTGGGAACCCATTTTGAATGAAATTCCTCATGAGATCTGCAAACTGGCTGGCACACTTTGCTTGGCAACGTCTACCTCCCTGTTAACGGGGCTGTTTCAGGAGGCCTTTAAAGACCCATGGGACGAAATGCTGAGATCCGTGAGCTCCTTGTCAGCCAAACTCGATGGTGACAAAGCTTCATCAGTTCTCACTGTGGGTCCTTCTGTAAAACACAGATAAACGCACCAGCCACGGTGTGAAAAGGTGGGTGTCTGGACCCTTCTGTTGGGTCAGATAAGACCAGTGGGCTTTCCAACATGTCTTTCTTCCTCGGTAGAGGATGTTTCCCCGCCTGCTGTAAAACGGGTGGAAATCCTCGTTGCTTTTGGACCCTTCAGTGCCAGGAAGAGCTGAGCTGGCTCCATTTCTGCCTGTCCTGCCGCCTTGGGAAAGGCCAGGCACTCCAGCAGAGAAGGACAAAATAACAAGCCCGAGAGCGACCCTGTTGCTTACTGCCTGTTGCTTCTTGCACGTCACATATCAGAGCAGCCGTGGGATGTGCCTGCCATGCTGGCATTCGTTCTGGGAACATGCATGAGGGATCGGTGGGCTCTGAAGGAGCCGGTGGGGGTGGGTGGGGGGAACTGGTCCAGGCCCAGCTGGAAGGCAGCTTGCAAGGAGACGCCCTCTTCTTTCCTCCAGCACAGACCTCACTGTAACAACAGAGCAAACATGGTCTCCAGTTGCGAGTAAATAATATTCTAAAATTCAGACAGGGGAAAAAAAAGCCGCTGTATGCAGATGCAAAGCTAAATTCCTTCCAGGTGAAGTATTCAGTGTGTCATTCATTTGCTCTGATCCCATGACATTTCTTACCTTTGTCAGTCAGTTGTTAACTAGCTTGTCAGCCACGCACAGAGCCGAGCTGTCATTGCAGGGGATTTTAAAGAACACACCAACCTTGCGACCTTACCACCACAGGCTGAAGCTTGAGGGGAGGCGTGACCCTCCCACGCTCATTTCTTCATTATTTTTTTCTTGTGTTCCTTAACATGCTAATCCCTGTCCTGTCTCCCTGCATTTGGATACCTGTCCATCAGGGGCCCAGCTCAGAGGGGAGCCATGGCATCTTGGCTTCTTGCAGGCCGCCGCTTTGCCGGCCTCTGCAGAGATGCTGGGATGCCAGCCGGCCGGGTGGTCGCTTGTATGTCATCACATGGAGGAGAGGCATCTCGGAAAAGGAGGGCGAAAGAGGGTGCCGATTTGCATACAATTCAGCATGCTGGTTTAAATGAACTGAAGCAGAACGGAAAATGACTCCTTCATAATGGGAGCGGAATTCAAAACAGATGATGAGGCTTGTCACCCAAGTGGGAAGGATAGCAACTGGCGGATCCGGGTGCCTCCCACTGCATTTGCCATCCCGAGGCTGACCATCTTGGGTGATGGGCAGCCTCAAAGGCCCCTGGCCCCTTGCTTCCCCTCCTGGTTCTTGACATTTCAATCAGATGTCAGGCTGCCGCCACATGGAGGAGTTTCCCCCAGAACTCCTTCCTCTCACGTGGTTAACATCGCCAGAGATGGTGTTGCATCCTCAGCCCGACTTTCTTTTTGCATTCAGTTTTTGTTAATATTTCTTCCTGTTTCCGGCGGAAGAAGCATCGGTGGCCACCTCCTCCACAGACAAGCCGAACCCAGCGGTCTGCTGCCTGGCCAAGCAAACAGGCCTCTGTTTTCCACCAGCAAGAGTCGACAAAGCTGCAGGACCCATTGGGGTTTTTCTTCTCTCCTTTTCTATGTGTAAAAATGAAATTTCAGGATTCTCAGAATTCCTGCAGTATGAATCACATTCTCTCCTGGTTATGGGAAACCTCTCTCTTCCCACATGGAAACTGGGGTATCCTTTTATGGGCAAGCCTTCTTCCCATCCCGGGGAGATGCCATCACCCTCCTGGCATCACCTATTTCCTGCAAACTCTTCTGTTCTAATCAAATTGTTCCGCATCTCATTTCAAAATAGTTCCTCGAGGTTACAACCTGAAATTTAGATTGTCTTCTTCTAACCCTTTGAATTCAACTTGTCAGTGTACAAAAGGATCAGAAATAAGACTGTGAGGTTAGATTTTTTTTAAAAAAAATTGCTATTTTTATGTTTTTTTTCTCCAAAGACTCCATTGTAACTCTTGTTTGGATCTATCTATCTATCTATCTATCTATCTATCTATCTATCTATCTATCTATCTATCTATCTATCTATCTATCTATCTATCTATCTATCTATCTATCTATCTATCTATCTATCTATCTATCTATCTATCTATCTATCTATCTATCTATCTGCCTGCCTGCCTGCCTGCCTGCCTGCCTGCCTGCCTGCCTGCCTGCCTGCCTGCCTGCCTGCCTGCCTGCCTGCCTATGTTGAATACTCTTCTGAATTTTAAAGGCAATAATTCTGAGCTGGAATGATACAGAACATGAGATTATCTCCTTTGCAGTATGCCTGAGATGAGTTCTTCCCACTCCTCAGGTGCAAAGACAGGCTGCTGCTACTTCTACGCAAACTGAAATGAGCTCCCCCCCACACCTCTCTCTCACACATACGCATCCTCACACACCTCTCTCCTTCCCCCCCCCCCTGCTTTGCATGTAACAGGGGCCTGCGTGGTTGAAGCACCTTTTGAAGTGGCGATGTAATGAGATGTCCTAGTTTTTTCCAGAGGACAATAAAACTCCCACATGGCCAATAAAACAAAAGCAGAGGGAAAAAGAAATGAGACATGATTGATGGAGGCAGACAAACTGTGGATAAGTAGCTAATCAACATAAAGTAAACTCCCCAACCGGGGCTGGGGAAAACATTTTGGAGAAGGTAGCCGCAGGTCTCGGGATGTCATAGCAGGGCGGTTGGCAGGGTAATTACTGCAAGATGAAAACAAAGGAGACGGACGGTTTCTCTCTGGGTGGATTCAGCCCTCCTGCTTTTTAAATTCCCTTTGAACAAAAGGCCTCTGCAACACAGGGGGGGGGGGGAACTCTCTTTTTCCAACTTGAGTCCGTGGAGGGTGGGTGGAAGTATTTATAAAAGACAGCGAGAGAGAGACAAACTGAGGACGGTGGCACGCCAGGCTAGCAGGCTAGCAGAATCTACATTTCAGCCCGGGAAGCCTAATAAACATTCATGGGGGAACTCTCAGAGTTCATAGAATCCCAGAATAGTTGAGTTGGAAGGGGGCTTTAAGGCCATCGATTCCATCCCCTGGCTTAAGGCAGTTCCTGCCCCACCCCACCCCCAAGATTTGGTCTGCTTCACCACCCTATGAGATGTCCTTCCATACCATGGGCAGGGATGCTGGCAAGCCTTTGGAAACAAGTCCAAGGTCTAAGTCCCAAGACTTTGGTACCAAGGCCCAAGTCCAAGTCCCTATTAAAATCAAGCCATTTTCCCCAGAAAAAAAGGGAGGGTGGGGGTGACTCATGAATCAAGTCCGGATTATTGAAAAAGAAACGGAGTCAAGTCCTAGTCAAGCCACCGGTGCAACATAAATCCAGCTTGACAGTAAATCCCGCAACTGGAGTCCCCTTCCCTGACTTTTGGGCTGGATGGGACTTCTGCTCATGGGGCAGCAGCGATCTCTAGAGCAGCAATTTGAAAGTGGTTCTGACTTATCATGATCCTTTTTCTAGTTTTTTCTATGCACAAGAGTATCCAGAAGAGGTTTACCAGTCCCTCCTCCTGGGGGCGCTCTGGTGGCTATGCAGCTTGAAGCACAACAGGGATTCTCCTTTGGGAGGCAGAAGAAGAAGAAGAAGGAATAGCCTTCTACTGGCCAGAGAGGCAAGAGGGGAGGCATTAATTGGGCAGTCAGGCTCCCTAATTAGGAGGCAAAATGATTGATGTCGCTTACGCTGAAGTCGAAGGCATCTAGGAAACTCTTTGTGTTATGCTAGTTGCTTGTGTTAAACGAGGAGACTAACCCAGCCAAATTCTTCTGTGAAGATAGTTTTTAGAAGTTGTAGCCATGCTAGTCCATGCAAGCGTGTGGTTTTGTGTTTGTGTGTGTGTGTGTGCATGCGCGCACGTGCACAAACAGTACAATTTTTGGAGGTGGATTGCTTGAAGTCCCAGTGTGCAAGAGGTAACATCAGCACAGATTTCTGAACTTCAGACAATGCCCTTTATATCGTATGGGAGAAACTCACTCTGTGTCTGCTTTGGGACCTGAGATTTGTATCAACTAAATGCTCTCACACATCAGACAATGGTTGAACTTTATGGGAGCTGGTGCGGGATCCTGTTCTCCATGTGAAACACGGCGCTCTTCCTCCTCCATCAAGATGCTTTTGTTGCCACCAGAGAAGGTCCTTGTGGAGTTCTGTACTACCAAGAGCTTTAATCCCCGTGGGGAAATGATTACAAACAACCACCAAGTCCTAGAGTCGCTTAATCACTGTTAAGAAATTTCTTTATAATCTCAGTAAATTACTTTAATTACTTACAACTACCAATTAGTGCTTGAATGCTTCCACGGAGAAGTCTGCAGGCATTAATCTGTTTCTTCAGCATGTTAAATCACAGATCAAAAGACGGTTTCTTGTCTGTGTGCGGCTCTTTAATTTGACAGGTCAAGATTTCATTTTTTCCAGCCATCTTTGCTTGATCACACCTCCGTCTGGCGATCTGCTCCTCGGTTCCTAGCCATCTCCTTTGGAAATCCCCTTGGGTCAGCTCATAATTTATCCACTTTGGACTAAGGAGGCAATGAATATGTGCAAATTAATGTCCTACACGTAGACTTCCTGTTGGGGCATCTGGTTCGTTGTCGAGTGAGCAGAAGGCGGGGTGGATTCTCGCTTTGGTCTGATCTAGTTGTTAGCATGAAAACCTACCCATCAACAGAAAGTCTATTGGAAGACATAATATGTGAGCCAGATTCACACAGAAGTGGGACATCTGGAATCAAGTATTCTTCCTCTTCTGTGGACTCACCGGGCATATTTCCTGCCCTTACAATGCTTTCCCTCCAGGCATGTCGCAAAGTCATGTGTCTTGAGAAATCAGACATGGAAATGAAGCCCATGTTTGCCTCCTGAAGATAAGCTGCAAAACCTAGGCAAGCTTGTCAGCAAATCTGGGTCAAGGCAAGTGTTGTGGCGGGGAAGGGGGGAGGAGGAGGCCACTTTTGCCCTCTTACAATCGCTGTGTTAGTGGCAAGTTAACAGAAGGCACCCCCTGGTTTGGTCCTCAGACACACACTTACGAACTGGGACATCAGAGTACCAGGCAGGGAAATGCACTGGCGACAGTAAAGGATCTTGCATATTGAAAGTGCTCTGTAAAATAATAATAACAACTAATATCCCTTTGCCATTTATTAACCCTGTGCATGGTCATAGGTTTGGAAGTTCAGGTGCTCAGCAATCTCCACAGTCAGCTTTGCCACCCACCCCCACCCCAACCCCAGAACAGACTAAGGAGTGTCCAGAAATACAGGCAACTGGTCACTGAATAGCATCAAATCAAGCACAAGTTTTTCTTTTTCTTTTTTTCTTTGTCTTTGTCTTTGCCTTTTTGTCTTTTTCTTTTTCTTTTGGTAAGGCTAATATTTGTTAGATGGATTGACACTCTAAGGAAGCCACAGGCTCGAGTTTACAGAACAATCCTTTTATAGATAAAGGTAAAGGTTCCCCTTGACATTTAGTCCAGTTGTGTCTGACTCTAGGGCATGGCGCTCACCCCTGTTTCCAAGCCATAGAGCTGGTGTTTGTCTGAAGACAGTTTCCATTGTCATGTGGCCAGCGCAACTAGACACGAAATGCCATTACCTTCCCACCAAGGTGGTACCTATTTATCTACTCTCATTTTTTACATGCTTTCGAACTGTTAGGTTGGCAGTAGCTGGGACAAGCGATGGGAACTCAGTACGTCACGTGGATTCGATCTTACGACAGCTGGTCTTCTGACCTTGCAGCCCAGAGGCTTCAGCGGTTTAACCCGCAGCACCACCACGTCCCACATCCATTTATATCCTTTCCCAAAGAAAGCCTTTAATAAACGTTGTTCCATACTTGGAGATCTGGAATTATCTAACATCTGTCCACCCTACCAAGATAAATGGTATAAAGTCCTAGGTAGATATTATCTCTCGGTACAGTTAACAGAATGGAAATGGCTCTTTGGAATGAGCCCAAGACGAAGATCTTACAGAAAATCTTTTCTAATCAATCAATCCATGGTGCGGTACTCCACATAAATGGACTCAAATGCATCACACCAAAGTGCTTTGTTGGAGATATAACAATTCCAGGGCTGATTATCTCCTTATCTGGGATGGAATGGAGAAAGGAAAATAATTATAGAATTAGATGTTATTGACAATGCATTATCTTGGAGGGTATAACTTGTCAAGAAATCCGGAAAGGACATTATCATGCATCTATAATGGTGGCGAACGGAACGGTCCCGTCTACCTAACTTCTCTCACACAACTCCAAATTCCTCCAAGCCTGTGAACTGGCCTCCCAAACAGTGGGCTAACTTCAGCCCCCTGACCCTGCAGCTGCCTTCTTTGCTCTGTATCTGCCTGGTGGTGGTGGACACAAGAACTGGGGGGACGTCTTCCCTATGACTGCTGTGGAAGTTCCCCTTCGGATACCTAAAATGCTGCTGTGCCTCTGTCCCAACAATTGGGGGGGGGGGAGGCTGAGAAAGTACCGTGAACCCTTGCATTCTCGACTCAAGAACTGTGCGGGCTACATTCCCCAGGCTTCCCAGTTTCCCAGGACTCCCCAGTCCAGCATTCTGTTCCCACAGTGGCTAGCTAGGGGACTCAGAGGAAAATCCACCAGCAGGTCATCCATGTAGCCCTCCCAGCCCAACTGTATTCCTGGGCAATTTGGCTACTGGGAGTGATTCTAATGCTGGTGTGCATAGAGAGCCCCCCATGGCTGGTCCCTGCTGACTACCTCACCCATCGTGTCAATGTTTAAGGTCCAGGGAAAGAGGCAGGGGTGGAGAATCCCAGAAAACTCAGGAGCAGGGCCAGAGGGAAAGGGTCGGGGGGGGGTGCTTTGCAGAGCATTCAGAGAGAGTCATTCTTTGACCTTGTGAGAGACCCAACCGGTTCCAAATCGGCAACTGAGCGATGGACCTGGTTTAGGTCTCTGGCTGAAGAGCCAGAGGTTGGGAGTTGGATCCCTTCCTTACAGGGGCTGGATGTGACGATACGTTGGGTCCCTTCCAGCTCAGCAGTGCTAAGATCATTGTGGGAAGAGGGTGTTCTTCTATCACCCCCAGTTCGCTAAGGTGCGTGGAGAGCAATTTAACCAACCCTCCCAAAAATAAGGTCGTCTTCACTGGTCTTTGCCCGTCTGTTAAAATTTCCTTTCAGTCCTTTCCATGGATCAGAGGGGATAATTCTATTAGTACCGTGATGTGCTAAGGAAATGGATGAACATCAGCAGACTTTTTCTGTCCCTGCCTTTCCTTCTCTCTTTCAGCAGCCCTGCTACACTGCATATTTATCTGTTGGTGTTTCAGATATAATCCCTATGAATCCAGCATCCTGGGACCGAGGCGTATGCAAGGCGGCTTGCAGGAGCATCGAAATAAAGCACCGGCAGAGTCCTTGCAGAGAGAACGATTCGTAAATAGATTAATCCTTCCTACTCGTAAGGATGGAGTGCCTCTCAGGGCATCCAAGTGCCCTTTTGATTTTGGTGCAAATGTCAGACCATTCCACTCCACTTTATGATTCTCCATACTACACACAAAATGATGTTCTTATTTTCTAATATCCAGCAGGCTAGAGAGCAATTTTCTAAAAGCTGGTGAAGCAAGGAAGGACGTAAGCATGCAGAGATGCACAGAGACGCCCTGGTTTCCACACAACCCCAGGGAAAGCGTGGAATGCATTTCTAGAGCAACCCTCTGAACCAAGAGAACATGGCTATCAATGTGGGATCAGCTGGATTTTTGCCTTTACCCGGGACCAGCCAAGGTAAGAACCGCGCAGGGCAACCTCGTTTCTATCTGCGGACCCAGCAAGGCTGGCTGTAGGTGGAACAGCATCCTGGGATGGGCCCTCTTGGCCTTTCTCTCATAATTTTTGCAAAGCCCTGCTCACTTTTGCTTTGACACGGCTTGTTCTAGATCAAAAGCAACACAAGCGAGCTTTCATTTTGACTGCTTGGTAATGCAACCTCAAAGGAAGGCTCAGTTTGGTGGATTTCATCTAGCAAAAAATGTTTCCGGTGATATTATTGCACACCAGGGAATGCAAATAAAAGCGGAGCCCTTCTGCCTTGTCTACTCTTTTCATTTCAGGCAATTCTAGAAGATGCGGGAGGGTTGTGAGGACGAAGGGAACAAGAAGCATCGGGTTGGGCGGACCCTCTGGATGGCCCTTGACCTCTTTCTATGGCAGGGCTGCTCCTCATCAGATGATGCCTCTAGAACAGTGAAGCCCCAAAGAGGGGGTGGCAGGGCAGATGCCAACCAGGTTGAGTCTTCCTCCACTATTGCCCCAAAGGAAGGCAGTTGGCATTCGGGAGGGCAGGCTGGGTGTCCCCAAAGCCATGAGATCTCTTCTCTATGGGACTTGTTTTGGGTGAAGGTGAGAGTTCTCCCAGCTTTTAGAGAACTTGACCTGGGTAAGAAGGAGAGATTTGGGGCCAGGCTGGTACTGCAGGCAGACACGGCCAACCCCCAAAGTGGTGCGTGGGTCCCCTGACATAATCTCTGGGCCCGAAAGTGTTGAGGGAGGGAGCCAAGCAAGCAGAAGGTGTTGCTTTTGGAGGGCGAACCAAAGGTGGGCTGGAGGGTGCCACTTGCAAGGCAGATGCTGCTCACACCTGGACACTTGGAGTGTCCTGTTCCAGGTCGCTCACAAGGCTACTGTGATGTTTCTGAGTCAAGAGTTCCTTCCCTGCAGATAGTGGGAGGGTGAGGAGGGAAAAGACAGGTGCTTGGATCATGTAATTTGTCCTACATTTTTAAGCATTTCCCACTTAATAAGGTTATGTAAGCACGTGGTCTTGGTCATATTTTCAGAAGAGAAACAAGAGACAGACAGACAGACAGACAGACAGACAGACAGACAGACAGACAGACAGACAGACAGACAGACAGACAGATAGATAGATAGATAGATAGATAGATAGATAGATAGATAGATAGATAGATAGATAGATAGATAGATAGATAGATAGATAGATAGATAGATAGATAGATAGATAGATAGATAGATAGATTTCACTTTTACTCCGCCCCTCTATTGGCATTGCCATTTCTCTGGATGGCTTACACACATAAAACATAAACATAAAACCCCCAACAAGTAGCACCTTGATCTCATGCGTGCGCACCCCGAGGTGGCTGTCCTGGCTTGATTAATGGAAATGAACCCACAAGGACTCCTGTTGCCTTTAGCCCACTCAATTAACAACCGTTAAATGGATTCATTTCATGCTGTTGTAGTCACTCACGCTGTGACTGCAGTTACCGATCTCCACCCCTGGCACTCTCTCTCTCTCTCTCTCTCTCTCTCAACATCACATGCATAGAAGATGCTTTCACTTCTTTTCCATTCACCATTGTTCATTTTCTTGATGGATTTATTAACCTACTGATGACTCTTTCTAAAACGACTCCTGGTGGGGCGGCAGAGGAAGGCAACAAAGCACGATCACTGGGCAAAGGATGGGCCCCTGATCTCAAGAGCTTCCCCTTTTTAACTCCTGTGGCTGCCTTACGAGTGGGTTGTCATGATCCTGTACGAGTTCCACCATATGTTGAAACTCTTTCTGGGGACCAAGAGATGGTGGGGGTGGATGATTCTAGGGGCGCTGCATGCGGGAAGGAGGGCAACCGGTGGTCCACAGAGCAACTTGGAGGCACAACCCCAGAAACATCACCCATACCTTCTAAGAGTTGGGTAGCCCAGAAATCCTGGAACCTGGGCAAAAACAGGCACACCTCTGCGCACTTCTAGTCCACCCAACAGCATTCGAGTTGTTAAACGGCTGGAGGAGGAAGGCCAGCCAAGCAAAGCTGGTGGGTTTGACATGGGGAGGGAGAAATCTGGGCCCAGGAGCTGACGTGGCCAAACGACACCTGTGGGAACAGCAGGAGCAGCTGGGAAGTGGTCCAGCAGATTCTGGGCAACTGGCAGGGTGGCTGAACCTGACCCAACCTGCCAATCCCGCTTCCCTTTGGTGATGCTGATGGAAAGCCTCAGGCATAAGCCAAAGAGATGAGAATCAAGCGGAGTCCCCAGGTGTGCACAAGAACAAAGAAATGGGCAACCTGTCCTGCCCCCTGATTTCTCCTTTCACTACATCAGTCAGAATTCAAGAGGTGCCAAAGTTCTCTCTCTCTCTCTCTCTCTCTCTCTCTCTCTCTCTCTCTCTCTCTCTCTCTCACACACACACACACACACACACACACACACACACACACACACACACACACACACACACACACACACACACACACACACACACACACACACACACACACACACACACACACACACACACACACACCCCAAGGGCTGCTGCGTGGCTCTTCTTTCTCAAGTACAACCATAGGGGCACACTAGTATGGTAGCATGCACAAGACACCGCTCGCTCGCACACATGCATGCCATTGGAAAAAATAATATTTTGTAGCTTGTCATGTAGTTTATACACAGGAGCTGCCAGTCTCCTCTGATTGCCTCGCCTTTGCTTTCCATGTAGCGACGCTGCTTTTACAGCTGTATCACCTTCTGAAAACTCACAGACATTCTTAGCGGCTTTCATCAGCGGCAGGAAAACTGCCAGACTCTGACAGCTTTTTCTAAACAAATCGCTCGGCTCCAGTGGAAGCATGGGATGTGACGGACGGGCGATTTGGGAGGCAGCCAAGTTATTGGCAAAGAGAAACCTTCGGGTATTCAGCGGAGCAGGACGGAGCAGGCACCCTCTGTCCTGAAATCTCCTTTCAAATCGTTCAGGGTTCCTGAGCACAGGTCTTTTATGTTGCACAAAGGCACGTGTCCAGGTTTTTGAAACCATTCTCCCCCCCCCCCCCAAGTTCTGCAGAAAGAAATGCATAAATAATCATAAAGCTGATTCCAAGAACCAGCACAGGGACTTAGGGCTATATTTCACATCTTCCTCTTGATCGCTCTTCTCCCCGTCCTTGAAGATGAGGTAACTACCTGCACTAGGCTTACAGTTTCTACCTCACTCTTTTGTTTCGATGTCCCCATATCCTTTATCAATGCGACCTGTCCATGGGGCCCCTGTGCCTTCCGAGCAGCTCCCCCCTTTCCTGCATGGACTTAAAGGCTGTTTTGGACTGTTTTGAGCTTCCACCGTCCCACTTCAGTAAATCTGCTTCCTCCATCCACATGTCCGTTATCTATAACTAGATTGTAGCCGGTCCTTTTCAAGCTTGGGATAGGGACCAGCTCTCTGAACACTCCGGTGTGGTGCATGTTCGCACTACAGCGCCCTGAGCCCAGTGCTTAAAGCCGACCACATCCCTGAAAGTCAATGGGGCTGTGTAGGCCCCATCCTGGCTCATGGAGATCTGGAAAATACCATGATGGACTTGAAGAAACATTGGGCTTTGGGGCCACCAGAAGAGTGCAGGGGGATTAGGCACAACTCGGTACCTTCTTATTCAGGCACGGACTACATCTAAGGACCAATTTACATCCCCAACATGTACAGCCATATACATGTATGTGACTACCTGTGGTGAAACCCTTTCCCTAAAACAGTCCTCACATGGACCCCCAACCTACCCAAAGAGGAAGACGCAAGGCCATCGGTGGGGAGAGGCCAAGAGTCCTTTAATGCTAGAAGGGGTGGGCAAGGTTTGGCACTGCGCTAACGAGGACTGTTGAAATATCAAATAATGTGTCAGCCTGATCTGAACCAATTTTTGCAACCTTGTACTTACAGTAAATATCTGCAGATGTGGCAATTTGTTACCTGCCCGTTTGGGAACGCTTACAACGAATACTTCAAGCTCAGCCATTCTGACTGCCAAGCAGAGGATATGCCAGCTGAACGATGAGCCCTCAGGCCTTGGCAAACTTGCCCAGAGTAGAGAAGTTGATGTATTTGCCCCTTTCAGTTTGAGGGGAAAACTCAGAGATCAGCAGGATTTATGGCCTGGGAACCTCAGGTGCTGTTTCCAAACTTTTCCTCGCTTGTGATTTTGGGCAAGCGTTCCTCTCTGCTTCTTTTCTCCCAGCTTGCTAGCGGTACACAATACCAGGCCGCGATCTGTTTCCCCCTTGTGATCACACCCTGAGATGCTGGAAAAGCTCCGGGCCACAAACCATTGATCAGCCACCTTTTGATGATTTGGAATATATCTATTCCAGAATCTCCAAATAATCAGAAAGTGGATAATTATATATATCTATTCCAAATTCTGCTCTAGCTCCTTATCTTTCCAGAGCTATAGTTTCACAGGTTTCCCTGTTAAACCAATTTAAGCTTGTGAGACACAAATGGCTCTTAAATTCTTTCTGACAACTCCTTGCCTGGAATACATGTATAACCCTTTTTTTAAAAAAGGGGGGCAGTCAGGTTTTTAAAAGGAGCACCATTTATATTTCTATGGAATATGATAGCACACTTTTCTTTTTCAAAAACAAACAGTAAACTTGAGATAGCAGCAAATTCCACAGATTCCCCCCTGTGTGCACAACACACACACACACACACACACACACAATCACACACTTTTGTTGTGGATTCAATGCCAGCTTTGCATGTATGTTGAAAGAAAAGGAGGGAGCGACAGGAGGGGGTGGGGAGAGAGATAAAATAACCCCAAAGCATCCTGGCCACTACATTAGCTTTTAAAATAAAATCCATTTATATATAAGTGTTGGCTTTTTTCCCAGTCTCTGTAGAAAAGCTTTTCTATATTAAATGCTACAATGAATTAAATTAACCATAATGATTTCTTTGTGAATGGAAACCCTTTTTCCTGTGTGACATGTTTTTGATCATTTTTTCCACAGCTACAACAACCCAGACTTCCTATCAAGTTGAAGACTGGGTTTGTTCTGCTATTTGCACAATGAAATACAATTACTCTTTGCACTTTGGTGTCCTTAAAATAAAATAAATCATAGCTAATTTATTTCCCCTGTGCACGTGCTGTCTTTCTGGGCAGAAGGACTGACGGTTCATGCCAGCACCGTCCATCTGTCATACCTGCAAACTCCCAGCTGGGAGAAATGCATTGTTTTTTGTACCCGCATGCTAAGAACAAGCTGCACTAGCAGTGTGAACAGGGGCAACCCCTTCCTCGCCAGCACCACAACTGGAACCACAGCGGTAGCTTCCCAAACACGTTGTCAATTGATTAAATTGACCTCTCTCATCAATGAAATTATGATTTATCCATATGTCTCATTTCAAATTGTATCATATTGTACTGTGTCATATGATATCAAGAGCAGAGAGCCTGATCAATATTCTGCCTGCTTTCTGCAGAACCCGCCCAAACAATTTCTTTTCCAGAGGTCTGCTGGCATTGAGTAGGAATTCTCTAAGGACCACTGCTCATCTCAGGGAAATGGGAGCATCAGGATTTTAGAGTGCTTTGCACCCTCTCTTTGTAGCCCAGGGATGAGTGAAGACGCTTGGCCGTCTCTACATAAAGTCCCTATAAAGATCATTCCCCTCATTTCGTGTTGAAGTACATAACAGATTGCATCTGCAAATATAAAGTATAGATCTAATAAAAGTGTGTTTTTGCTAACCCGATGGCTGGATAGTTTAGTGAATGAAGTACTGAGCGATGGAGACAGAGTTTGGGGGTTCAATTCTCCACTGTGCGTCTTGCATGACAAACTGCCCAGTTCTCAGATTGCTCCCGGAAGAAAGGAATGGTCAACTACCTCTGACTACTCTCCATGTAGAAGCCCACAAACGAGAGTCGGCATAAGTCAGCACATTATTATTATTCCTGCTAGCAAGCGTACCCGGCAGGTTGCTTACAGTTCTGTTAGACAAGGTGGCACTCCCGTATCTAGCGCCAGTGCTCCCTCCAGTGGCAAGAAGGGTGCAATTGTCAAAACACAGTAAAAGCCAAATTGGAACGCTCACTGGAATACAAACTGTGGCTTCTCTTTGGATGTCGGTTGATGGATACACATTCATATGGGAGCATTTGTGGTCGGAGAGAAAGCCTTGTAAGAGCAGGAAATACACATTCTTCCAAATGGGTGTTGTGCCTTAAGCAGCCCCGGCTGGCTGGATCTCCTGACTGAACGCTCCCCGTGGGCTTGCCTCTGTGTGAAACGCAAAAGACTCCAATTTTTATTTATTTATTTAAAATAGTTTTTACCCCACCTTTCTCCGTAAAAAGGACCCAAGACTGCTTCCATTGTTAAAAGACTATATTTAAAGCTAAAAGCAACATGCATACAACTACTAAAAAGAATCAAATGCCACTTTGAAAGACAGAAAACAAAAGCAACACCAAAAACCCATTCAAAGCAGGAAGGCAATGCCACCCATTTAAAAATCCCAATCAGCCAGCCAGTCGTGCAAGGAAAGCTTGCCTGAGGAGACAGCTCAATCTGTAGTAGTTTTTTTGATGGTAATGGATGTTTACCTGAAACCAAAGTCCCTGTCAACACAATGGGCCTTACTTCCAAGTCAATATGTACAGGGTGTTGGTGTCACTGTGGAAAGACCATCATCCCCTGAATGGAAACTGGGAGCAGGAAGAGTCTTAAGAAAACTTAAACACAGAAGGGATACCTACATCAAACAGTTTTGGGAAAGGTGATTAAATAAGTAATAGTATTAAAACACCATTAAGATTACAATGATTTAGAAACGTATTTTAAAAGCTCCATTGTAAAGAAATACCGAACAAAAATTGTCTGCCATGTCTGGGGTCAACAGTCTGCCTGCAGCATTTTGGACCACTGCATCAAAACCAGAGATTCTTACGGTATATTAAAGACCAAGGTCTACCAAACCCTGTTGAGAAGCGCCGTGTAGGCCATGGTTTTGCCCCTTTAGCAGGCTGCTTTTGACGCAATGGATCACGTGGCCAATTCTGCAACCAATTCTGCAACCAACCAATTGCCTGATGGACAAGCTACTGGCTAGATGACCATCGTGTGCACACAGTGTTCCCCCAACAGAAAACCAAGTTTCATTTGGCCCAGGTTTTTTTTCTTGACAGTAGCCCACCTGCAACTTCAAGGTAGACGTGAGAGGCTGGCAGATGTTTCTAAGTCAGAAGGCTAAGGCATGCAACCAATGTATCCAATCCTCAACAAATCACCCAACACTGGATGGTTTGAATGCTGGCGATACAGCAGTACAACTTTATTTAGATGGCCTCTTCTCAACCATCATTTAACATTTCAGTAGATGTCAAATACTCTTCTTACAAGGGTAGTGCAGTGTGGCTTTCCATTTTCCATTTATATGTCCATGAAAGTTCATCCTGTTCTGAGAAAATGTGTGTCTATGAGTCTGTGAAGAAGCTGCCAGATTCCCCCATCTTATGGCATTCTAGACTGATGGATGGTGAATGTGGACTCAGCCCCAGTGGCCCAATCCAGCTATGCTTTGCAGATGATTCAGTGCTGAGTTAAGAGCTGATCCTGGCGGTGGGGCTGAAGGATCCTTTCAAACCCCACTGGTCTGCGGCCTTTTGAAGGCAGGGAAGTTTCCCCCACTTCTTTCCTGTAAGCAGGAGATACCGGAGCTGCCCTCGATGCTCTAATTTGAATGATTTACAGGGCTTTTTATTCCACTTAAGTCCACTTACAGCTGCAAAGAGGCTCTAAGCCAAGAATCAATTACCTATTTCTAGTGGGAAAGGCACAGGTAGTCAGAGGGCGGCCATCTTTTCTCACTAATTAGGCATTTTGCTGGGCTCCTGCAGGCAGACGCGTGTCTCTGATAGAAGAGGGGATGCTATCCATTTGGAGGGTTGCTGGGTTTCGGAGGGAGGCCCCTCTAGCCATGGTGTCCCAGCTGAAAGAACTGGAGGTGTATTTCACCAACCTTCCCCTGGAGAAGACTCTTTCCCAAGATGGGCTCAGCTAAGGAGCTTCTTGAGCAAACACTTTCGATCAGCACAAAACCAGACTCCCAGACTTTAAGGCTGGTCCTGTTTATTAAGATGAAAAAGGAGAGGGGTGTCAGGAGGTTTATTAACAAATGTGGTGTTGTCAGAAGAGGCAGCCAAGATGAGAGAAAGAGGCACATGGGACTCCGGATTGTTAACAAAGCTTTCAGAGAGTTTGTTATCAAACTGATGGAAGGACAGGAAAGAAGAAGAGGAAAATGGATCCGGATGATGAATGAGGTGATGGGAAGGAAGACATTGCATCCATGGGCTGGCACGAAGCATTTCTGCTTGGGCATCGCCTTGGCTGATTCACCAAAATAGCACCTGGGTCAAAGACTCTGAAAAAGAGTGAAAAAGTGCGCCCAACGAGAAGATTAGAGGCTAAAGCATCCAAGTTACAAATTGGTTCCCATTTTTCCCTCCAGCCTCCCTTAATGTTTCCAGTGTGTCTTTGATTAACTCAGCTCCTTTATTTAAAATCCTCTCCACATGCCCGGTTTCGTAGCGGCTCAGTGTTGCAAACAATGCAGTGCAAAATGTATAGTGATAAAAGGGGAAAACGGGAACAGTTTGGCAGAAACCCCCGGAACCTTGCCTTGGAAAGGTGTGCCGGGCAGGAAGGGAGCCCTGTTTGGGTGGGTAGGTCTCCGGCATTCGGGGAGCTTTGGCACACGTACATGGATGCCTACATGCAAGGCTCACCTCATCAAGAGGGACCTTCCCGCCTCTCACAGAGAGAGAGAGAGAGAGAGAGAGAATGAACCATTTCATGAGGCAGCCAGGGCTGTTTCAAGCAACTTCATCTCCTGTCGGATCCCTCATTTCCTTCCTTCCTTCCTTCCTTCCTTCCTTCCTTCCTTCCTTCCTTCCTTCCTTCCTTCCTTCCTTCCTTCCTTCCTTCCTTCCTTCCTTCCTTCCTCCCTCCCTCCCTCCCTCCCTCCCTCCCTCCCTCCCTCCCTTCCTTCCTTCCTTCCTTCCTTCCTTCCTTCCTTCCTCCCTCCCTCCCTCCCTCCCTCCCTCCCTCCCTCCCTCCCTCCCTCCCTCCCTTCCTTCCTTTCCTTCCTTCCTTCCTTCCTTCCTTCCTTCCTTCCTCCCTCCCTCCCTCCCTCCCTCCCTCCCTCCCTCCCTCCCTCCCTTCCTTCCTTCCTTCCTTCCTTCCTTCCTTCCTTCCTTCCTTCCTTCCTTCCTTCCTTCCTTCCTTCCTTCCTTCCTTCCGGGGTGCACAAAGAGGAGGAGCAAGAAATGGTGGTGCAGGAAAGTTTTCTGATAACTGAAGTCCATTGGATCATGCAACCCAAAAAAGCACAAGACAAGGGACGGCGGATCTTTCCTGCAAAATAACCCTGCAACTGGCGAGTGCCAGGGATGCAGGTAACTCTCTGGGTCCAAGTCCTGAATCCAAATCCTGGGTATCCATTTCCAAGCCCCAAGTCCCAAGTCTGAGTCCCTCTTAGAAACAAATCCTCCAACCCCCAGAAAGAGGTGGGTGGCTGGACTCCAAATTGTGAGTTGAGTCCAAATCATTGATTTGGGGAAAACCCGAGCTGAGCGTTGGCGAAACCTAGAGGTGTCAATAAGCAAGGTCCATCTTCCTCTTCGCGCTGGATTAGGGTTAGGCTGTATTCACTGACCAGAGGGGAGAGCCAGGCCCAGGAGGGCCCAGGGTGGGTCATCATCCCACATTGCCTTATGCTTTCACAGACACCCCACTGCGGTGCAGCCTTTCATTGAAGGACGGACTCCCTTTCTCAAACCAGGGACCATCCTCTGCCCCCAAGCCACCGGCCCAAGACGTTGGCAAGGAGCACAGAGAAATGAACACTCCGGCTTCCTTAATTAATCTCTCTCTCTCTCTCTCTCTCTCTCTCTGTGTGTGTGTGTGTTTGTGTGTGTGTGTGTGTGTGTGTGTGTGTGTGTGTGTTTGTGTTTGTGTTTGTGTTTGTGTGTATGTGTGTGTCAGAAGCACAGAGGCAGCATGCAAGGCCTTTGCTGCCGCGCGTGGCTCTTCATTTCCCTTTGCTCTGTTCCTTACCTTTTTCCAGATGCCTCCAAATTCCCAGCTGCTGCCACAACAAAGTTCTTGCATTTTTACCTTTTTTTTAAAAAAGAGGAAGAATAATTGGGTAACTGAAAATAATGACTAAAATGGTGTAATAAATCACACGCACACCTGGCAGAGAGGCAGGGCTGAGGTAGGAGGGGAGGTGGAGGAGAGAGTGCTTCTCTCCTCATTAATAAAGGGTCCAAGGCCATCCGTGCAAATAAAAAGAAGGGGGGAGAGGAAAGGGGGGGACAAAAATGGGGGGGCCTTGGAGTCAGCAAGATCTGGGTCCCGCTTTGCTCCCTCAGCATCCTCTCTCCTCCATGTGCAGGCTTCAGATAAGATGACGATGAGCGAGGAGGAGAGCAGGAAGGCCAGGCGGCACAAAAGGGAGGGGAAAGTAATGGAAAGAGTGAGGAGAAGGAGGAAATGGTGGCGAGGGAGGTGGGAGCACCTGAAGGGATGACACTCAAAGTCAGGGAAGAGGTCGCTTTTCAGAGAAAACATCCAAGGAGGTCCAAAGGAAGCCAAAAACAAAGAGCATCTCAACAGGGTTAATGAAATGTCAGGGGACTTTGGGAGGCCGGTCCAGGTATCTCACCTTTACCAGCAGATTCCTGAGCAAGAGAAACTATAACTCGGGAGGGAAACAGGGGTGTGTGTCTGTGTGTGTGTGTGTGTGTGTGTGTTGGGGGAAGAAGAAGCTGGAGAGAAATCCCAGCCTTCAGAGGAAGAAAGGCTGCGTGAGTGGGCTTTTTTTTTTTCCTGTGAGAAGTGGGATGGGTGGTAGACTGACTGACCTGGAGCAGTGGTGGGATTTCTCCCAGCGTGGCCTCAGGATCCTTCCACTTGAGTTCGGTATTTTGGGATGTGCTCTGCCAAGCTCTGTGAGAAGCTGCCTTCTTTGCCATACTAAGGCAGAATCCTGTTTTTCTGTTTGATTTTGATTTCTGAAAAATTTCGAATCAACAAGATGGCGCAGAGGTGAATCGGCGCACTCATCCTGCTCAAAAGGGGCTGAAAAACCACCACTCCGAGTAGCTTTTATAGTCAGTTAGTTATGTGCCATTTTTATAGATACACATTTTATGGCTTTTTATAGGTACACATTTCTCCACCTGCGTGCTCAGGTTGGCCAGACGAATGGGAAAATGTGGGTCCACGGTCTAGGATCCGTGGGTTTTAGATCGTGGGATGGCATCCAAAACGGGGCTGATGGGTTAAGCAGGCTGGCCGAGGAGTGAATCCTCACAAATCGAAACCCTGAAGACCCGTGACTCAGGAAGGAGGCATTTCCTGCTCTTTCTTCCTTTCCAACGGCTGCTGGAAAGCAGAGGCAAAGGAGTGCCTCGAAAAGGGTGCGCGCACGTTCTGCCCTTCTCCATCTCAGGTTCTTCACAGGCAGTGTCGGGGGGGGGCAAGGGTGGGGAGGAACCCAGAAAGCCTTGGGGGAGGTCTGGGCTCGAGGGAGGATGGGTCTCGGAAGGGACTGGGGGTCGCAAAGCCCTTCCCGAAAGGGCTGACGCACAGGATCTGCTGCCCAGCTGGCTGATCCATTGTCTTCCACATGTGCGGCAACAAAACTGTTGGCACACGGCAAGAAAGGGTGATTACGGTGAGGATGTCGGAGCGGTTGCTCACCGGAGAGACTGGGCAGGCGGAGGGAAGGCCCAGCCGCCTCCTGTCAAGATGAAAGAGTCCCTCCTCCTTCCTGGCTGACACAGGAGGAGACCCACCTGCCCATCCTTCGCCAGTAGCAGTTTGGGGGGGGGCTTGTAGGTTGGTGGCTTCCTTCAGGAGCTCCTGTTAACAAAACCGAAGGAAAGGGGTGAACTTCCAGATCATGGCCTCCTCATCCTCCCCCACCCCCTACTATGGACTCTTAGTGTTTCTGAACAAGGTTGATGCTCGTTTATTAGTAATATAATGGAGGATTTTTTTTTTTTTAAAAAAACACCTATCCTTCTTTCTCATGTTACACTGTCTCTATAAGGAATGGAGAACAAAGCATTTCCCTTGCTTGGACATCAAAAGAAAGCATCTCAAGGTGGAGATGAGGGTGCCCCCCCCAAAGTGTCTGCCATTGACCGTGGGGTGGTGGAGTGCCCTTTTGCCCCCCCCGCCCCCCCCAGCAAAGCCTGGAGAGGATGTGCTCTGTTGCTTTCAGTTCCAAGCTGTCCTGAGATAACAATGAACTTCTTCTGTGTCGGTTTCCTGAGGGCTGATTCTCATTCGTAGCTCTCCACACCCTCTCCACGAGGTTGCTGCGCTCCACAAGACAAAACTCCACATCAGAAGCCCGTTCACTTCTCAGCCACAAACTCCCTCATGTGGTTGTCTTTCCAGATAGGTTTGTCTGTAAGGCTACCATGCTGTTGTGGTTGTCGATGATGATGATAAAGATGATGCTGATGTTGTGGAGAGACATAAAGGCACAGTGTGCTGGCAGCTGGGCTTGGATCAAAAGAGAGCACCAAGCATTTTCTATGCCTCTCTGTCGAGGAAACGGCCCCCAGTGACCCCCTCTGAACTCTGCAACTGTCCCAGCCTATGGATTCTGTGAGTCCTTCACAACACTCTTTATGTACCGGCACACATGCAGCTGTTAATTCCCTTCACAGCCGTGGGTCCTACCCAAGGACGCAGGTATGAATCACAAACTGACATGGCCATGTAGACGGATCATAGCCATGCCCCAGCACACATGCAGGCTATTAAAACCTTGTTCCTTCCCCATCTCCTTCCTTTTCTCTGTGGTCTAATCCACACTTAAAGCCAAAGAGATTAGCCATTCATTGACACAAATGTGCTCCACAAGGCAGACCTCAATGGAGTCCAGGCGTAAACGGCCCAATCCCTTGGGAGAGAACAGACAGGCGTAGTCCTCCTTACCATCCTAGGTTAATTTGACCACAGATTAATGCTGTAACTCTTAATTGTTATGGAAATCTGCCCGTTGAGCTCTTTCCAAACACAAAGACTGGGGAGGTACTTGTTCCTATTTTACTCTTTTTTCCTCCCTTGAGCAAGCCTTGTGAGGGCTGAGCTGCAGCTTTCGCTGAATTTCCGGAGACACACACAGACCTATATGGAGATGAAGTGACTCTGAATATTTTTTAAAGTGACTCATTCATCACTAGCACACCCTCTCCAAAGAAAGAGGCCGGATTCAGGTTTTAGATGTGCACAGGGCGGGCATTAAGGCTATTTGCCTTTGCAAACAGCAATTCGAAGGGACAACATTCCAGCCACCCACCATCTCTGCTGTCCCACTTTATGTTTCCAATTGATTGCCACATTTCTCCTGGGTAAACCTAACAAAACCGCATGAGGGGAAGCTGGCAGCTTGCAAGGAAAAGGGCACAGACGGTCCATGTTGACCCTCTCTGTGCTTCTCCGGCATCCCCTTTGTCTCTGAGTGGTTTCCATGGCAACAGGACTAACAGGATGGTGGGGGGGAAGAACAAAATATGAAGTGGCTGAAGCCTTCGTCCCAAGGCAAGGGAGCTGGCCCAAATCCTGGGGCGGGGGAGGGGGGGGGAAGGTGGTGGGAAAGCCACAAGCTTCCTCTTTGTCCCCTTCTCTGCCTCGGCGACCCCTCAAGGGTTTTCCCTCGATGTCTTCAGGTCTCAGCCCCGGTGACCTGGCTGGGTGGTCGTCTCCCTGCATCCATGTTGCCATCAGCTGTTTCGGTGATGCTTTCGTGGGAGGTGTCTTGGAGGGAAACGGCAGTGGAGCCTTCCCCCTAGAGAAGCCGTGGCACAGCTCTTGCGTTCCTCTCCAAAGGAACGGCTTTCTCCTGGCTGTCCGAGGAGACCCATCATCCCAACTGACTCCTGCCTTGGAGCATCTCTGCTTTCTGTTCTCTCTCCCTTCTTGCCCAGGAATTCTTCTTGGGCCCATCTTCTCTTCCCCACTTGACAGTGCGGGAAGCCAAGGCGTTGCCATAGAGACGTGAGTGATGCCACGCACAAAGGATCTTGGTTTCAGGTGGGGGACCAGGCAGCGAAATCAGACACAATCCCCGGAGCACAAAGTTGCCATTCAGATGCAAATGCCTCTCCTGGAACAGCAGGAGAGAGAACGGGGAGGACCTCGGAATATTGAATAGGGGCCTTGCATTGTTTCTATTTAATTGGCCTGTTTCCCCCCACCCACCCAAAAAAGCTTCTCATGAGGAGTCCACATGGCTTTCTAAAGGCATTCTGTGAGAGGGACATATAATAGCAAATCCCCCCCCCCCAAAAAATACTGTCCTCTTCCCAACAGCTGAGGTGGGTGGGGGGAGAGATTCTTCCCAAGGGAAAAACAGAGATAATTCCAGGGCTGCTTGAGCTCTTTCGAGGCTGAAACAGGCAAAGGGCTTGAGTCCATTGACCGCTTCACACCAGACATGCACCCTTTTTGAGGAGGCAGAAGGAGGCTTATAGGTATGGTCAGATGTCTGAGAGAGAGAGAGAGAGAGAGAGAGAAATAGAGGCAAACCTTGTGCAATCCTTCTCAGAGCACCTCCATCTTTCTTCACTTTTCTTGAAAAGCCAGGGATGTCCCTTCCTAGCCGTGGAACCTCCCAGCTTCGAAGTCTGTCCCTCCAAGTCCTGGTGGCAGGAGAGCAACAGGAGAAAGGGCACAGCATTGGCCATAACATCTTCTTGTTGGCCTCCCAGAGGCTACTGCTTGGCCACAGTGGAGAAACCGAATCCTGCCACAGAACAGCCTTCCAACCCAACCACAGGAGGGGCCTTCTTGTCTTCTTGCATCAGGTCTAGGAATGGGGTGTAAATGTATTCCCTTTGCATCTTTGATATGATTTCACCCAATTCACGGTTTCTGCCCCAGCAGAGATGTTGAAATGCGGCTGTCTTTTCAGATGACTGCCGTTTGCTGAATTTTCAGATCCATTTCCTTGGTCAACAATGCATGCCAAACTGCACACATTTGGGGGATGTGGACGGACAGAAAAAATGATGAGGAAATGGGAAGAAACAAACTTAACACACTGTAAAAATGAGAAACTCTCTCTCTCTCTCTCTCTCTCTCTTTCTCTCTCTGTGTGTGTGTGAGAGAGAGAGAGACAGAGAGAGAGAGAGAGACAGAGAGAGAGAAAAGAAAATGGAAACTCCTGTGTCTAGAGTCTGTGCATCGATAACAGATTTCTTTAGAAACTACAGCTGTAAAAGAAAATCCACGCCTCTTTGTGCTCCTTAACTGGAAGACCGCATATCATTTAAAAAAAAAAAAATCAGGGGGGAGGAAAAAGAAGAAGCTACCAGTTGTGTTAAGTCATTGTGTCAGATTCTTAACCTCAACTTAATCTCACCCTACAACCCTCTAAAAGGACAGAGGCATCCTATGGGGAGCAACAGAAGCCCCTTCCAGCCCCTCCCCCCCCCCCCGTTTGTCAGGATCAGCTCACGCAAGAGCTCGCCACTATTGGTGACGAATAGCACAGGAAGGTGCGCTGATGACACAGTCCTTCTGGAGGATTCCTCCATGGCCTTTTCCCCTCCCAAGGTTTGCCATGATGAAATGTGGACACCTGACATGTCTGCTCATGCGCACCAAGGCTAGATTAGTGTGGAAACGTTAAGCAACCAGAAAATGTTGAGGGTGACTGGTGGTGGCCTTTTGGCGTGAAGAACCCAGGCACCTTCAAAAGGACCATCTGAAAAGCACCCAGGGCTGTCCGGCCCAGGCTGGAAAGCGTCGCCTCGGACTCCGGCAGGCTTTGGTTTCCCCCCAAAGGAAATGGCGAAGGTGCCTCTTTCACCCAAGACAAAGGCATCGCATAGCGCTATACCGATGGCCTGTGTTTGTGAGGCCTTTTTGATTTATACCGAGAAGACGATTATATCTCACCCCGCTGTTTAAAAGCTAAACGCTCTAATCGTGGCAGCTATTACTGTCATCACGTACCAGCCATGCTTCCCAGATTCAATCTCGCCAAGGATGGCTCGCGTGATATTATCTGTGTGTTTGTCGGCCTGATGGAGCCTTCTTTCTTCTCCCGCTTTCATCTGCGCGGGTCTCGTGGACGTTCCTCTAAGCGGCCATTCGCGTCATCTTCGGCCGTCAGGGAAAACAATCCTGCTCCAATTTTCTCCTCCCCCCCCCCACTTCGTATTGGAAATCAAATGCTAAATGAGATCATGCGATCATAAACAAGAAAGAGGGAGAGAAATTGGAGAGGATTCGGAGACCGGCAACATGGGCGATTAAGGAGCTGGAGGGACGCACTTGTGGGGAGAGATTAAAAGAGCTGAAGATGAGGAGCCTGGCTAAGCAGTGACTAATGGAAAGTCAAATCATTGTCTCCCAGGATCTAAAGGGTATGGCCGGAAAGAGCAGGGGCAACATCAGAGATTTCAAAGCAGAATTATAGTGTCAGCTCACAGTACAAGCGAGCCTCATGTTAGTGTATCCTAATCAAGTCTCTGCTCAAAGCGCTTTTTCAAAATTTTAAAGCAGTATGAGCCTCACATTGGTCTGAAACCTTTCTTTCAGTTTATGACCCTCTGTCTGTCTGTTCGCTGGCAATTTTTTCCCTCCTCCTCATCATCATCACTGCAGAGCTGGAAGGGACCCAACGGGCCATCAAATCCAGGCCCTGTCAAGGAGGCCCAGAACCAAACTCCCCACCTCTGGCTCCACAGCCAGAGACCTCAACCACTGAGCTGTCCGGCAGTCACCAGTCCCCTTTCGATCGGCTTCTCATTACAACCAACCTTTGTTTTTCCTAGCATTGCTGCTACAAAAGTAGCAGAATACAAATGAAAGTACTTTGTAGTACTCCTACAAAAGTAGCAAAATCCAATAATAAATAAAGAAATGTACAATCTAAGCAATAAGATGGAAGCAGCCTCTCTGTGAAACCAAGATAACAGCAATGACAGGGCGGGGTTCCGTGCGTGCAAAGAGTTTGAAAAGCTATGGGAGATTTGAAGATGGATATGTTTTGGAAAATCACAACAACAACAACAACAACAAAAATTTTACTTGGTGTGTCAAAGATAGCCAGAAGCTTCTTAGGCTAGGGATGTCATTAATATCGGACTTTTTTGTTTTAATCCTGGAAATTCTTACAACCCCCTTCCATAAATCCATTTGGGACTCCTATGGACACCAGGAGGTTTCCCAGAGGACATCCGGGTGTCTTAAGACTCTTTTGTCCTGGGTGATTTTCCCTGAGGAGTCTCCAGTGTTTAATGCAGAAGGCTGGAATTCTGTACAAGACACCTGCTTGGTGTCCATTCTTGTGTTTTTAAGAGGCCAAGTTAAAATTCTTTTCCGGATAAGGGCTTTTGCTTTTCACCAGAATTGATTTTTTCCTCCTCCATGGTCTTTGTTGCTGTTTATTTTGCTGCTGCAGGTTCTGTTTACCATCCTTTCTGTTTTCCCCTCATTTCTTTCTCTTTTTAAAAATCTGTTTTGATGTTTTATTTGAATTGTTTCAAAATTGGAACACACACCACCTTGAAGACTTTCCGGTAAAAAATCAACAGAATGAATAAATAATGCTGATTATACTTCTGGATGCTACACAAGGTCTCTAGCAAGTCTGTGCAGGGAAGCTCACCGCTTTGCAGTTTGCCATGATGTACAAGAAGCCCTGATTCCGATGCACAAGAATGGAAGTGCATTTCTAATTAAATAAAAATTGATTATAGGTGAGGCCCTCACTGCTTTCTGATGCTTGGTTTCCCACAGCCGCCGACTATAGCTTCCTTTTTGATGTGTTCATAATTGAAATACGTTCGTGCACGGCCAATGAGGGAGTGAAATGTTGTGACACACGACAGAGAGACAATATTTGGTTTCCAGCTCCCGTGATCTTCTCTCCTTCCTTAAATTATATTACGTTGTCACCACCAGCTCTGATTTTTAACAGTCAAGAAGGAGGGACCTTCTGGGCGCAGAGGTAACAACACCTTGTTGCTTCACCCTTAGCCTGCAAGAACATCCCTCCTCTACGCCCCGTGCAATGTCTGGATTTTCCTTTTCTTCCTCCTATTTGAGGAGCAAAAGCCATGAAACAGACTGATTTGCAATTAGGAGGGATTACGGGGTGATGAAATGTCATCCCTGCAGAGATGCCTCCCTTTTCCACAGGAATCACAAGAAGAACCATCCCGCCATCAACACACGGATCTCATCTGGTTTCGGAAGCTAAGCAGCCTCACAACTGGTTAGTTCTTCGACAGAAGACAGCCAGAGAAGCCGCCAAGATTCCCAAGAAGGGAGGGTAAAAAGCCAAAAACCCTGGAGGGCCTTCCCAGCCACGGAAAGTGGCTTAGACAGATCACAGGTCCAATCCTGTATCAGATAACCTCTGTATGGATAAGTCATAGACAGGCTGGGAGAGGAAGACGGTGGAGAAGAGAGAAGGAGAATCACAGCACGGATATCACTGGAACAACAGCAGTCGGAAGGAAACAGGAGGGGAGAGGGGCGCCAATGATTTTAGATTCCCCCCCCCCTCCTAGCTGGGTCACACAGGGCTGCATTCAAAGCAAAATGCAAAAATTAGGAAATATCTGCCACAGCCAAAAGAGAGAAAGAACGAGAGGAGGTTGGGTGAGACGATGCACGCAGCTTTCCTCAAGGCTAAATGGGAACCATGTTTGTTTACTGCCAGGCAAAATGCAAGCCCCCCCCCCCGAGCCCCTTCCTCTCTGGCGCAGTGTTTGTTTGACTAAGCAGAGGCTGAAGAAGGAGGGGGTCCTCCTGCCCGGCAGATCCTCCTCCGATAGAGTCCCCAAAAGCTGTTCCACCACTTGGGGTGGAAGCGCAGAACAACATATATAGGAAACAGACTGGGATGAACAGGCCAGAAAAATGACAGCAGACGGCCCTCGCCTTGGCCTGTCCTTGATTACGACAGAATCGCTGCAGCCGCTGCTGTTTATAATTCTGGGGGGAAGAGGAAAGGAAAAAAAGAACCTCCCCACTTTGTCTTATCCATTCATTCAGTGGTTTTTTTTGTCTGACAGGAACGCTAAAGGGATCTTGACGTATCCTTTAGGACTAGGAGCCAAATTGCCAGAAAGTTATCCTAATCAGATTACTGGGGAATGTTCCTCAGATTTGAAACATATCATTGCCTCAATTCTGTTACTCGGTGCTGTCAGACATCTTGTTTTCTTTGAAATAAAGGGAAACCTAATAGATCTTGGTTTCTTCCAGGGAGCGCCATGTTGTGGGCTTCTTAATAAGGAGCGTCATCCTTCTGTCCAGCTGTTGGGCCTCATCCACCTCACTGGGGCACCCGGCTGGGCAGCGTCTAGCCAACACACATGGATACAGAAGGGCTCAATGGGGTCAAGCAATGGGGTGGTTCTGGCCTCCACGATTGCCGCACTGCCTCCTCTCCCCTCAGATTGCACCGGTGTTTTCCCCACCAGCCGCCTCATATTAACAAGCCAAGTCAGCCTTCTCCCTGGAAGGTACAGACTATGGGGGGTGGGCAAAGAGGTGGTCTGTCTATGACCGTCCTCACCTGCGAGAGCTCAGAGAGAGCCCCTGGCATATGTGCCCCCCCACCCCAACATACCCACCGTTGCCACCACAACCATCTTCATTATTATCAGTCACCCGGAGTAGTTTGTGAAAGGCAAATAGAAAAAGAAAACAATGATCAAAATTGCTGCTTGAGGGTATTAGAAGGCATGACTTTTTTTAAAAAATTGTTTCTATTTTTAAAAATATATAAAATATTGGTGCGAAGGGATGAGTCTGGCCCTTCAAGGTCCCTGGGGAAGTCCTCTGGAAGCAGTCTACCCCACTGGGAAATAAGCATATAAATCTGTGCAAATGCACAAGTTTGCAGTGAGAAAGAGGATGGTAAAAGGAAGAGGGGGAAAAAAAGGGAATTTTTTTCCCCACATATATTACCAGAATTGGCCACTACTGGGTTCTAGATACTATGCTATGTATTCATCACTAACAAGTATTCATCGCTCAGTCTTTGGCTCCCTCTGGCAATACATGTGAAAATAGTTTTTTTCTGGGTTATTTTCTTTTAGTATTTTTAATATTTTCAGACTCTGGATAAGTGAATCATTGGATACAATCCCATGGATAAAGTGTTCCTACTGTAGTTTCTTATAATACCATACTCTCAAAAAAAAAAAATTTAAGGAAGGCTTTCTGGCTTCTGGCAAACCTAGTAGGGCTTTCAAGGTACTATATGTCAGATATTTAAAGAGTGGTTTTCCCAGTGCCACTCCAACTTCTCCTAAAGACCAGTTTTCCAGATGAATGTGCCACACCATCCGTGCACCCGCCTCCATATTCCCTGCTTTCTCTGTTCGAGAAATGCAGAAAAACACTCTGCATTTTCCCAGCGTTGCCGAACCTGAAACCCCAAATGAGACTCTAAAAGGCCGTCGCCTGTAGCAATGCTAGGCTGGGTTGCACGATCACGTCATTGAACCCACCAGCCAAGAAGGGCAAACCTCTCTGGATCAATGTTGTTCTCGCTCTCCATCAGAAGACACGTTTTCATGCCACCCTGTGACACATCAGTGAGCAGGCAAGTGTTTCTGCTTTCTCCAACACTGTAGAAGAATGAACAACGTCTCTCTGAAAGGGAGGAAAGAGAGAAAACTGGAGGCACCGTGAGGGGATGCTCAGAGGGCTCCACTGGACCTTACGGTGAAGGTGAAATAGGAGTGGTGGGGAGAGAAGTGTTGCCATCCTCCATTGGGAGGATGAAAATCTAAACAACAATAACATGGCACAGCTACTGCAGCGAGGAAGGAGTGGCGGCCTAGAAACGAGCCCAAGGCTTCTTGGGGTTGGCAGTTGCAATGGTGGGATAAGATGGAACCACACGTGGCTTCTGTAGACGTGGCAGATGTCTCATCCAGGACTTGGTCGCTGACCCCTCTCCCCCCAGAATCGCTCTCATAAGACTTTGTGGATCTGGCAGGACATTCTTTGCACAGGCCAAGAAGGGAACCTAAGGTTTTAGCCAACATTCTCATCGGCCGTAAGAAATCAAGGCTGTTGAACAAAGTATACCTGAGAAAGAACAAGCCTGACTTGTCCCACGAATGGAGTCCCCCCGCCCCATTCCTGCTAGCTGCCTCCCAGAATATCCCTCTCATTTTCTCTCTCTTTCTGCAGGAGCCTGTCTTACACCTCCCATGCCAAGGAAACACAGGACGGTTGGGGTCTGCAACCCCTGTTTCAGAAGCACTGTGGCCTCCCCACTGGGCTTCACCACCACCAGTCTCCTGTGGTGGCCATAACAGGGACAGGATCCACTAATCCCAGTGGAAATGACCTGTGCCAGTGACAGATAATTACCAGCAAGGTTCCTTTCCATGGACTCTACGCTCCTGACAAATCATTATTGAGTTGCACCTTCTGGGAAGCAAAGGAGCCGAGGAGGAGGAACGGCAAGGGCTGGAGAGGGTCCCTCGAGCCGGCTGGTTCCTGCTGCTGCTGCTCCCCCTCCAGCTTTCCTGGCTGACTTGCTCCAGACAGGCTGCGCTGGGGTTTTTTACCCCAATGTCTGCACGGAGCCCTGGAGGCTGATGATGGAGATGGGGATGAAAGCAGAGAAGGGAGTGCAAGTGGGAAACGGGGGAGGGGGGACACATTAATCATTAAGAAGCCAAACAATTAAGTTTTTTTTTTTGGTTAAAAGGGGGAGGAGGAGACTTTTTAAGGACTAAGCCAATTTTGAATCACACAAGGTTCCTGTACTAAAAGCCCAACCAGGGAGAAGGTGAGAAATCCCGGTTTACTCTTAAGTGGGGTAAATGTCAAGGCCATCCTTTCGAAGAGGCATTGGCAGCACATTGCCTATTCAATGGGAATGGGTGCTGAAGGCTATTTACTGCTCTTTGTGGTCTGCATTTCTACCCTTCCTTTCCTTCCCCGTTGGTCCTAAAAACCAACTTGTGAAGAAGGCCTCATCGAGAGAGAGAGAGAGAGAGAGAGAGAGAGAGAGAGAGAGAGAGAGAGAGAAGGGGAGGGAGCAAAGGTCACCTACAGAGATTTATGGCTCTGCGGAGACTGACCTGAATCTCTTGAGCAGCTTTGCTCTGTTGGTCTGCTTTGTTCTGTTTTGGGGTTTTTTTGGACAAAACTGCCAGAGTTTTTGCAGCCTCAAATGCTACCTTTAGCAGGTTTAGCTGGGAGTGACCTTCTTGGGCTGGAGTGACTATCTCTATATATTCATTAACTCTTCCTTCCTTCCCTGCCTCTGAATTCAAAGAAAGCCCCGCCTCTCTCCTTTTCAGTTTCCCTTCTCTCTTTTTTTTTGTCTGTTGTCAGTCCTTTAGTCTGTTGAGAGCTTTGCTGAAAGCCCTCACGTACCTTCTCAGTTTGTTATTTGATTTGTTCAATTGTGAGTTACTGGGACTGTAAGTGCCAATTGATGAGAAACAGGGTGGACTCTGGGGAACACGAGACAATTCTGCTCTGTGAATCCCTGCAATTCTGCTGCACAGCTAGAGGCATCTAGCCAAATTTTTCCCCCAAAAACTCTGCAATAAAAAGAACCACCCAAAGAAGACTCCCTGCCAGAACTTCACTGCTTTGTTCTATTTCCAGCTGTCATTCAAACCTAGGAAGGATGAAGGCATGCAGCGGTGGATGCATACGTGGGTCAGCAGGAGTGCTTGAGTGTAAGAGGCTCTTCAAAGTTTCCTGCAGAGGTGGCCAGGGCAGGGCAGAGTCTGCCATCCAAATGCATGCCACCCTCCCTCCCTCCCTCCCTTCTTCACCCCCAGCTTTGCCTGCCTGCCTATGGCTGCTACAGGTACATTCATGCACGTGTTAACTCAGGAGAGCCACTGGTACCCTCTCTCACGCACAGAGGAGCAGCACAATGCTCCACGCCAAATTCAATTGTGCATTTTGTTCGTCAATGGCACTTGGGTTTATATAAGGATTTCTATTCTTTAGGAGGACTGGCTCCGCTCCTCTAGAAGAGAAAGGAAAACAAGGCAGGAAAAAGAGGAGAAAACACTGCTGTGATCAATGTCCCTCCTCAGTTGCTGTGAAATTGTTTTTCTTCTCGTAAGTGTAGCCTGACACTTCGTCACCCATTATTTCTCTACCCTATTTTTCAGACTGACTTGAGAAAGCTATTGATCCATCATCAGATGCTTGAGAAGCCTGTGCTGTTTGCTGGAAACCTTTTTCCAAGGGCATCACATGCTCAAGACACTGGGGACAATTGTGATGATGGATCGATTTTTTTTTTTTTAAAAAAAAGACTATACATGGTCCTTCCCATGCACACACAGATGTTCCTAACATGGATACTTCAACAGGTGTGTAGATCTGAGCTTGCTTAGGGCAGGAGACATAGGCTGGACTGTCTGAGTCATGTCGTCTTTAAAGCATAATAGTGGCAACCAGTGTGGGGGCATCATCTTTCCTTCTTGTTTTGCTTTCTTGTTTAGCTCCTTCCTTGCATTGCACCTCAGGTGCAATTCAGATGCTTAGAATAGTTAGCAGAGTTGCAAGAGGTTCTGAATTAAGGCTAGAAATCCTCCTTCCTTCAGCCTTGCAGGAAGGAAAAAAATGAACTGTGGCCTCTTTCTCCTTCTCAGCATGGGTGGATTTTCACAGAGTCCTGCATGACGCAAACAATGCTTTCAGCATTTCAAATACAACAACATTGTTGTAAATATAGGCGAACTCTCCCAGACTGTATGGGCTGAAATCTAAAAAAATTCCATGTTCCTCCACAGGTAACAAAACTATCCCAGGGAGTAAGGAGAAGACAGTGCTGGAAGGCGTGAAGGGATTGTGTCAATCAAGAGCAAGACAATAAGTTAATAACAGGAAACACTATGGACATGCGGGGGGGGGGGGGAGGAAGGGAAATCCATGGGTCTTCACCTCTATCGCTGTAACATAAGAGATGCTTAAGAAGCAACAGGGATGTGGGCAAGCCTTGGGTCTCGAGTCCCAGACTTGAGTCTCTGGTCCCAAGCCCCAAGTCCTATTAAAGAGAAGCTCCCCCCGCCCAGAAAAAAAAGGAAGTCGCAAGTTGAATCCAAGTAACTGAAAACAAAAGAAAAAAACAAGACCGAGTCAAATCTGAATCGATTCGTTGGCGGACTTAAGTCTGACTTGACACTGAGTCCCAAAACCCAAGGGCCCACCCCTGGCAGGCCAACTCGTGCGACCGCTGGGGGCCTCTGCACTTAGCAGAGCATCCACGAGCAATGAGGAAGTTAAGCCATGGCAGAGAAAATAAAAAGCTTCAGATTGACACTCCTAGATAAAAATGTTCCTTGAGCATTGGACAGAAATCCACTACACCGAACTACCGTAACCTTGTTAACACATCCCGGATTTATTTATTTTTTATTGACTTAGAGCCTCTGCACCATTGTACTGTGGTCTGGTTTAATTTTCCAAAGAGACATTTATCCGATCAATCAGCGTTCAATAAAGCTGGGAGTTATTTGCATTTAACAGGCTGTAGTGTATTAATTCCTGTCAACAGGAGCCTAGCGCATCTCTTGCAACTTGCGGACACTTCTGAATTAATGACGATACTCTTCACTACCTCGGAAAATTGGTGTGGTTGTCTTGGTCTCATAATAAATGCCAAGAAGATGAAGCGGCCGGCGCTTCAGAAAGGGGGCGACGGAACTGAAAGGAAACAGCAGCAAAGTTCTAATGGGAGCAAATCCTTGTTGACAGGATCGGTCCGGTCATTGGGAAGGGGGGGGCCGGCTTCTCCCTGGTAACTGGGAGATAGGAGATGACTGGGGAAGGGCCAGCTCCACCTCTGGCATGCTTCCTGTTTCGGGGAAGCTTCAGGGAGTTTAGCCTTGTCAAATTCGGCTGAGCGCAAGCCTTCCCCTGTGTGGCACTCTCTAGATGTCCGCATGCTGCACGGGCCATGGGACGTGCTGGCTGGGGATAATGGAATCTGTAGTCTAAGATATCTAATGGGCACCAGCGTAGGGAGTCTCGGTTACCCCTTTTCCTCAAGCCGTTTTCTCATCTGTAAATCAGACAAGTCCCTATGCTGATGTTTTCTATACTGGTGGGCGGAGAACCCCGTACAGAACTTTGGAAACGGTGTAGGCAGGAACGGAGATATACGCCACATTCAGAATTTAGCAACATTATCCATTTCATATCTGTTCCATTAATTTTTTTTTTGCTTTACAAGATTGTTTTACCATTTCAGTTTGTAACGGTATTTTTTAAAAAACAAGTCGGCAGACTGTTAGTGCATCGTCAGCTCCACCTTCAGCGCTTCCTGCCTTCCGTCTTTCCACGTTGATTGATCCGCCCTCTAATAAATGTTCCAGCCGTGACAAAACCCACCTACAGGAGCATCTGGACCCAACATATACAAAGCTAAAACGGGGACTTTTCTGTCCCTTGCTCAGTTGTGAATAAGGACAGGTGGGAAATATCACCTGAGGACCAGATATTTTCCCCCTTCTATTTGTTATCGGGAAATGGACCCACAGAATGCCTTCAGGTGGGGCTAGAAAGCTGGAGGAGAAGAGGGTGGGATGCCTAGAAAAATCCCATGCTAGAAATCCCCAAACCACCTCCCTCCATGTTCATTCAGACTACTGAGATGGCCAGGTAGCTTTTTAGGAGTTAAACACCACTCAGTTTTCGGTGCTGCCCCATTCCTCTGATGAACATGATATAAATACCTAGAAAGCAAGGGAGATGAATAGGCTGGTTCCAAGGCCCGAGGGGGCTTTGCTTTGCCACTGGGGAGCTAATGGATTCTTGCCTTGGCAAGCTTTGGTGTTTTATTCTCTGCTGGGGACGCCTAATGGGCTCCCCTCCCTTTCCGTGCATGACCTTTGGAACCAGTGGTGGCGGGCTTTTGTTTACAGGAAGAAAAGACAACCAGCTGCAGGGAGAAAGCTCACGCAGGGGAGAAGCGCTCCTGAGCCTTATTGTGTGCGTTCGGAGAGCCAGCAGGAAAAGGAGAAGGCCGGCCGGCTTTATTCTTGCTACCTGCTTTAAGAATGAGGGGGGAAAGAGGTCCATGAGCACATGTGCATGCGCGTACATATGTCTGCTAAGCAGTGGCACGCCGGCTTTAATTCTTCCCTCAGGCTTCAAGACCCTCAATCCTGTAGAGTGTACTAAACTCATTAGAAGTCTCAGCAGGTTAAGAGAAAAGAAGACGGGACCAAACTATGGGAACGGAGAACAATCCGATCTCTATGCTGTCGCTGCTACGGGCAAGGACTGGCATTAAAATGCTCATTAGCTTAGGAAAATGGAGCACAAAGGCGACGAAGAAGTGGGAGGCTCAGCCGCCTGTACGTACAACGCATCACCTGTACGAAGCAGCTCTCCTCTCCTCTGCTCAATGCATTTCACTGCCTGCTGAAGCCTTCTGAAGAGGCCACTTCCATTCGGAGGGCCTGGAAATCGATCCAGGCAGGGTTTGTGGCAACCCAAGGTATCAGGGAGCCAGGGATGGTGCGACTTGCTCCAGGGAGGCAGGAGCGGGCGTTTGCGCACCAGGTGTTAGAAGAAACCTGGTGGTAGCCGTTAGAGGATGTAGAAGAAAAACCCTGAGAAAGTTTATCCACTTCAACAGGACTCTTCTGCCATGTCACACCTTCATGAGTGGAAACCTGCAGATCTGCCACACACTGTAATTCCAACTTACTTGGGGGAAAAAAAAATAGCCATAGCATTGTTCCATCTCTGCTCCAAACATTTTAGGAGCTACACCAAATCGAGTGGATTGCAACTTTGGGGTCCCACGATGTCCTTGGACTGCAACTCCCAAAAATCCTGACCAGCACAGCAAGGTGCGATGGCTTCTGGGAGTTGTTGTTGTCCAAAAACATCTGGGGACCTAAGGTTTGGAACCACTGTAGGCGATTGCCTGCCTGTTATGAGACGTTGAAACCAACGCATCGGAGTGACATACACCAGGCTCATCTTTCGCCCGGGGCTGCCGTGCGCTGCAGAATATATTGGTGGACCCAACTGGGACCGAAGCACCAGCTCATTGCTCAGGTTCCTTCCTTGAAACAGGGAATTTGCAACAAGCCAAGAGCCTCAGCCCCCCCCCCAAAAAAAACATTTTGCACACCTCTCACTTATGCTTTTGGTTTTTTTTTTGCCTTCCATGTCAATATGATGACAGCACTCTTCAAATACTTGAAATATCGTTCTATAGAGGACCAGGATCTGTCCTTTGTCATCCCTGAGTGCTGGACATGTGCTCCAGTTACAGGAAGCCAGATCTTGGTTGAATATCAGAAAAGCTTCTTATTAGAAGAGCATGATGGTGGTGAGTGCCCCCACACCGAAGGCATTCAAGGGAAAACTGCACAACCACCTGTCAGATCTGCTTTGATTTGGATCCCTGCCTTGAGCAGGGGGTTGGACCCTGTGGCTTTAGAAGGCCCCTTCCAAGCCCATTATTCTAGGATTCTATAATCAGTGAATAACCTTACAAATTAGAAGGCTGTGTTCCCCCACCCCAACACTTATGCAGAGAAATTTTGAGACAGAGATTCAGAGAGAGATTAATTTCCTAAAATAATGGCTCAGTTGGGTGTCTCTGAGATGTCACAGAAGAAGGAAGGGCCTGTGGTTGTGGCAAAGCTACATGGTTGCCCTTAGCAATTCACCAAGCATCTTGACCTGTAGGGATCATATTATATGGGGTAGGCAGAGACTTGAAATGTTGCATTTTCCCTTCATTTCTGGACTACAATTCCCAGAATGCCCCAGCCAGTGCAGTTTTTTTCTGGGGGAGCAGATAGTTTATTGTACAGAATAATGGAGTGAGCTTTATTGACTGAATCTTGTGGGAGGGAAAAAAAAAGGTGCTGGCGGGGAAACCCAGTTCTAACAAATCTGAGATGAAATCAAAGCAAGAAGGTCAAAAAGACCCATCTTTGCTTCCAGCTGTTTCAGAGACTCCTGCCGCGAATCGATACTGGAAATCTTTCAGCAGCCCCGAGCAAGATATATGGGGGGGGGGGAGAGACACAGCATCTGGAAAGAGGAAGCTGTGTTAAAATCAATTACGTCACGAATTAACTTGGAAATCTGCTAATGGAAAGAGGCAACTTAATTCAATTTCTTTTTTAAACATAATTGATTGACTTAGGCTTGTCTTCTTGAAAGGAACGTTTGCTCGGAACTGAGTTAGCCAAGGTGTTTCATTGTTGCTGTTTCTGAGACCAGGGGAGCTGAAGGGAGGGGAGGGCCAGTGGTAGGAAGACTCTCCAGAGGCTGCCCAGAGGCTGTTGAGTTCAGGTCCTCTGGGTGATCTGGATTCAAGTCTTCTGCAGCTGGTGTAACTCATGGGCCAGGACAGGGGACCCTGTGCCTCCAAATTCTCAGGAGAGGGGACCTCCATGACCTGGACATGAACCATCTATGCCTCCAAGCCATGAAACTCATAGGGTGACCTCAAACCAGTCCTTTCCTACCAGCTGATCTTCCTTGCAGGGTTGTTTTCAGGATAAAGGAGAGAGGAGTAAAGCTATGAACGTTGTCTTGGTTCCCTGGAGTAAAGGCTAGGATAAATGTAAACAGGTATTACATTAAATACACGGCCATCCAGATTTCAGTTGAGTAACATATAAATAGACCCATATAAAAAAACGATACCAAAGTTGATCTCCAAAGGCTCATGGAGAGGATGTTCCACCTTCAGCTGTGGGATCCCTAAAGACCTTCTAGACCAGCCTTCTGTCAGTGGAGGAAAGCTCTAGAAAGCCCCTCGCACATCCAAGTCCCTCAAGAAGGAGAGACTCCCAAGGCAACGTAGCTTTTGAAGGGGTTTAAGCTTCCTTCCTTTTAATTGGAATGGGCTTAACTCGTGCTTTGTGCCAGTAAGCAACTAGGAGACACAAGGCAGAAATACTTTAAATAAACCAAATTATTATTATTATTATTTAAAAAAATGTTGTTGTACTGTTTTCAGGGCAAACTTCTTTTTTTTAAAGTCATTTTCTTTCTTTTTTCCTGACAGAAGATCTTTTCTTCCCTAACTTTGTAAGACCTCATTTCACAAGGTGGCAATTAAAATTTCATATCCTGACTTTTCCCTGAATGGTTTTTTAAAATATCTTTTCAAATTACTTTCTTGTCATATAAGGGGGAGGGCTTACTTCATTATAACGAAGGAGCAATCAACATCTTAAATGCAAATGTCGGTCCAGAATCCAACAGGGAGGGTTTATTGCAGAAGATTCCGGCTCTCTACGAGGGACACGTCGTGGCCGTCCTTGAGCGTCTCACCCCTCGGAGCCTTCTTGACAAACACAAAACCAGAAAGAGAGGCATGGAGTAACAAACACCGCAGAATGTAGGGCATTTTCTGCACCCGAACAGCCTCCCCACTGAATAAACCCACAGAATTCATACGGTGGTTTATGTTGCTGTCTCCCTTACATATTTTCTGTCACTTCACAGTGGCAGGATGTGTCTTTGATGATGAAAGAATAAAGAAAGGTCGGATATCAAATGCAATAAACATAACCCACAGATGAAGTAAGTGAAAACTGACTTGTTAGCTCAGATGGGCTGGGTGCCTCCAACCCCTGGCAGAAAGCACGGTGGTCATGGATCAGCTGAGTGGACCTGGATGGAATGTGGACATTGAAACAGTGATGAAAAATACAGCTTTCCTCCCTCCCTCTCTCTCTCTCTCCTCCCGCCCCTCCGTACAAATACTTTAAATCCTACATTTCAAGAAGCCATGAACACATTGCAAAGATGAAAGACGTAGCAATCACATCATTGACTGCCAAAAGTGAAAACTCAATTCAGATCAAGCTGGTGATGATTTAGGAGGACATCATCAACAACAGTTATTTTAAAATAAGCCCTTGAACAAAGAAGGCCCATTTCCCACCAGAGTAAAAGATCTCAGGCCACCAGGATCACAAAGCAGAGCATTGTGACAGATAAAGAGGTATCACAGTTAAAAGAGTGAAGTGGAGATGCGCCTCAAAAACCACCTGGCAATGGGTTGGTGATTACTCCTTTGCTTTTTTTTTTTCTAAAGGGTTTTCTGTGCTCCTAGGACAATAGATAAAAACAGCATTTAAAGAGAGATTATGACGGTTTTCTAAAGCGGTTTTTTTTTTAAAAAAAAAAACAACCAATGTACTTTAAAAATGAATCTACAGTTCCTGATTCCTGCTGGAAATTCACTGGGGTATGTATAACAAAAGCCATACAAAGCAGAGCGCCATGGGTGCCCGCCAGATTCTCGTAAGAGCCAGAGCCAGCCAGACGTCTTTGGGGAGGGGGTTCCACGCTCAAGGTGCAGCTACACCCTCACCCTCTCTCCAGTTCCCCATTCTTGGCAGGGCGGTGTGCGCAAACAGAGCCTCCGATGAAGATCCCAAATACCAGGCTGGCTCATAGGAGAGGAGGACAAAAAATTCCCAGAAAATGATCACAAGATTCCTGGTCCTCTAAATGATGGCGTCTAATGGAGAGCCTTTTCAGAGTCTGGCAGTTTTGTCGTAAATAAGAGCGTCCAGTTTTGCCCACCATCGTACAGTAAGTCAAGACGTCACGGAAGCCATTTTTTGGTTTCCCATAAAGGCTCAGGGCTGGTTATGTTACAGCTGATCCCTCCTGAGCTTCACACCAAGGGGGCTAACGATGGTGGGTGAAACTGACAGGATTCTGGCCAGCCCTTCTCTTCTGAGATGGGGTCATCATGAGGAAATAATGTCCAAGGAGAAAAAGTCTTGCTGCACCCTTGAAAGCATCAACATTGATTCATCCAAAACTTTTGTGGGTAACGTCCTGCTTCAGCAGAGGCTTCGCCTTTCATGGTTCTCTGAGGAACAGAGGGCCAAACCGTCCCTCACAAGTCCCTCATCTGTCAAAGCTGTCCAAGAAATTCCTTGTCTGAGGAATCAGACTTAACCAAAGGATATGTGTATGGCCTTGACACCAGCCACAAAGCGAGGCAAACTCATTTGCAAACATCAGGAAGTGAAGAAAGCTCCTGCTGGGATAATCACCCGCAGCCAGCACTTAAGGAATTCCCTCTTCTAGTGACAGGACTTTGCAACATCTAGTTGGGCCCTGAGAGATCCTTTCCCACCTCATTTCTTAAGACTCAGAAGGAGCAGAGGGCTAAGGCTAGATGCACTTTGCGACAGAGCCCACACCTCCTAGGCTGGATGCGTGTCACTTTTCTTCTGAATCCCGAGAACACCCTTCGTTAAGGAATAGGAAAGCAAGAGGTGTTAAAACGAGGGGAGTGGGCTTTGTGGCAGAATCCTCCTGAAAATGGAAGCAGGAAGAAGCCCAGAAGGTGTGAAAAGGACAGCCAGGGATGAGGGATGGAAATGGTGTGTGTGTGTGTGTGTGTGTGCGTGAAGCCATTTACTACATTTTGAGTTTCCCCAGTCTTGTTTCTCCTTTCCAGGGGACACATTAGAATAGTCCCTGTTGCTTCCCGACATCAAAAGTTCTCACTTTCTCTTCTGGGGCTTTGCTGCACTACCCTCTTTGCAAGGCTTGCCGACAAAATAAGGGAAGGCTTTTTTTGGGGGGGGCACACTTGTGCAGCGATAGGAACTCCAAAACCTGGGATAAATTTCACTGTGGCAAAACTGGAAGAATCACTAGTCCAGAGATGACCCCTTGGGGGGGGGAAGAAAAACCCCACCAGTCCAAAACAGATTCATTAGACTGGGTGCATCAGAATAGATGTTCAGCCATGAAGCTCTCTACCAAGATGATCTTGTGCTCCTTTTAGCCTGGCCCTCACGGCTGTTGTAAAGATTGCACCAGCTGAGAAGTGCCTCAGGGTGAAGAAGAGACGAGCTGGTGGAGAACCTGGGGAGAATGGGTCTCCAAACACTGGTCACCCAATGGTTGTGCAGCCATGATTTGTGGCCCTCTTTTCAGCTCCAGTTTCCTCAGCCAGCTCGACGCAGCTGCCCGTTGTGCTGCCCACGCCTGGTCTCCTGGCGTCTTGCTTTACTTTTTCCCATCTGGCATATCCCTGGCTGAGCAGGGGTGGGGGTGGGGGTGAACGGCAGGAAGGAGAAGCCGCCATGCAAAGAAATTGAATTACTTTGCATTTCGCTGAAAGACAAAGGTTGTTGAAGGAGGGGACGGCCTTCAGTGGTTTAGAAGAAACACATGTTCCCAGGAGGCCCCCAGTTTCCTTCTTCCCTCCCCCCCATCATCCTGCTCTCCCCTCCCCCCCCGTGCCCCTCCAGGGCAGCCCCGTCACATAGAGGAGGGTCTCCCGAGATGTCAAGCGAGGCTCCTGCTAATTCCTTCTGCTAACCTGTCTCCATGGAGGAAATTGGCTGCAATTAGCTGTGCATGGTTTCCTTTGCACTGGGAGGATGCGCCAGCCCAGCCCAGCCCAGTCCATGGGAGAATTTCGGGCTGAGGGAAGGCGGCGAAGGGACCCAACATGTAATGTTGCTGTTTGAGGTCGCCCTGAGCCCAAAGCCAAATCAGGAGGCGCTCCCTTTTGGGGTGAAACATCTCTGGCAATTTCAGTGGAAGTTAAAAAGGCTTAAAGTGAGAGGAGTGGCATTTCTTAAAGGCATTTTGCATCTCGAAGAACTAATTGGGAGAGACATAACCCAGAGAGGAGATTGTGATGTCAGCAGTGAATACCAAATTTTGCCCAGCATCACATCCGCAGCCAAATCTGACCTCTCTCTCCAGGCAAAACATCCGAAAGTTAGGAGGGAGGCCTTTTAGTCTTGGGACAAATCCATTTCATGGCCATAATCACAGTTTGGAGGTCTGGAGGTTCTCTTGAACATAAAAACCAGGAGGAACAGAAGGTTCACTTGATAAAGAAGGGCCATTGCATGGTGTCCTACCTTGCAGGGGTAGTGGATTCTTTATCCTTTACCATGGTACAGCAGTACTTCTAACAATACTTGTAAATGCTGGGGATCTGTCGTCTTCTAGGAGAAAGCTAGGCATCACAGAAACACTGCTTTAGGTCCTGCATGAAGGAAGCTGGTGCAGAAAGGAGCCCAGACAGAGTCAGCCCACAAGCCTTCACGTGTCCAGCAAGGCAGGCAGGCAGGCAGGCGTGTGAGTGAGAAGCACTTTGCTGCATCTACCTCCACTTGACTCTAGGCTGCACCTGATCCTTAAAGGCAGTTGAACTCCTGGGCTTCGTGTGCTTCAAGACTGACCGTTCCTACAGGAGCTGAGTTTCAGCTGTAAAAATGCCCAAGAGCTGCTAATCTACCCTGAAGATTCTCTGTGTATTAAGTCAGGGCCCCCACCCCGAAGGCCTGCCCATATGAATAAGAGTCAGCCTTTCCTAATCTCCCCATCCATCCATCCACCCCTCCATCTACCCATCCCAGCCACCTGCTGCCCTGTCCTCTCCTAATCGATCGTGTTGTCTCCTGCCTTCCCACCATTGCCACCGGCTGATCAATGGCTCCTCCTGGCCCCCATTAATTTTTTTGCCAATGGAAACCTGTCTGGAGCCCAAGACTTTAATTCTGAGAAAACATGACACTTTGTAATCTATCTGTCTCTGTCTGTTTATTTATCTCTCTTTCCTTCTTGCTTCGGATGCTCTGGCCGGGGGTTGCTTTGGCGCAGCTTATCTGGGGTTACGGCCAGGGTGCAGGCACAAGAGGAGGAAACGTCCCTTGGGAGCGCGCCTCCCGGCAGGTGTCTCAGATCCAAAACACTTGGGCCAACCGGACAAAACAAATAGAAAACGGTTGGCATTTATTGTCAGACGGCTTTATTCTCTGGCGGGAAAAGCATTCTCAGTGTTTGCTGAGAAGTCTCCTCTTTTCTTACTGACACAACAACAACAACAACACCCAATATGCAGTCCATAGCAATGTCACCAGTTCAGGAATGGGAACTCATCCTTGGGTCATATTATGCAGGGGAACCTCATGGGCCAACTTGCCAGCTGCCATCAGTATGTGTTATTGATTGATTGATTGATTGATTGATTGATTGATTGATTGATTGATTGATTGATTGATTCATTCATTCATTCATTCATTCATTCATTCATTCATTCATTCTATTTATATCCCGCCTATCTGGTTGATTATGGGACTGTGAACGGGAGCTCTTATTTGTTTTAGAGCAGCTAAGTCTGAGCTTGAAGATGACCCAGATCAGAACCAGAGAAGACCTCTGAACTCTTGTCCCCTTTGAGTCCATTCTCCATCTTTTCCACTCAGAGTCCAACCCCAACATTGGCCCAAGACCACTGCGCCAGAGGCTTCTTTCCCACGGCGGGCTGGCTCACCTGGCCCCGGGCCCGCGTTGCACTTGGTCCCCAACCCAGGGGTCTGAGTCGGACTCTTCCCGGAAGGCCTACATGTCCCTTCTTGGGCACAAGAGGGCAGAGTTTCCTGCAAAGAGTTCCGCTCAAGAAGACGGAGTCGCAGGGAAACACATCCAGAGGTGCCGCTGCCACCACCACCACCACCACCACCATGTTGTTGGGGATGCACCAATCAAGATGGCAGGTGCCAGCCCCCTGATCTAGTCACCCACTAGCCTCTGGTCAAGGGGACCTCCCGAAAATCCCATCTCAGAAACAGCTCTGACTCGATGCGCCCTTGGTAAAGGAAAGCCACCCAGGAACTCTGGCCTGCACCTACCTTTCCAGCAGCGTTGGCTTCACCATGGCTGAACGCGGGGGACAACCTTGCTGTCAGAGTTTTGCAGCAACAGGAACAACGTCCGTTCTAGTGTTCAAAATCTTCAGGAACAGGCAGCACCGTAAAGGTGGTGTACCCGAAAAGAGTAAGTTAAAACTATCAAACCAGAAGTCAAATAGGAAAAGCCTTGGAGAATAGAACAGCTCACCTGTGCCAGCTCCATAGATACCCAGAAACGGGCAAGGGAGGACATGCACGAGGAGAGGGCCCCCTCCTCGTTCTCAGTCCTTGAAGGCAGCCACAACCGGAGACAAAGGCTGGTCCTTGGCACATGTGTGCAAAGGCACAAACCCGCCAGTCTCCCCTTGGAACTCATTAAGTCTGGCACGTGTCCTGTCTCTCGCCATCACAGTCATGGAAAAGAGCCTTCAGTCCCAGGTCCTTCGGCAACTCGTTTTGTGATGACAAAATAATCACCGCGGGCAATAGGGAATGTGGAAGGAACGGTTCATTCCAGGAGGCACGCGGGCACGTTCCTCCCAGAGAATTAAGCGGCATGGAGACAACCATACTCGGTATGTCTGGAACGGCCCTGATCCTGCGGCATGGCTGGTGTGGTTATTAATCCAGCCCTGCTGGTTATGTCCAGCTTTATAGGACAGTTGCATTTTTAAAAAAGGATAAAAGTAAGCAAACAAAACATGAAGCACCTGTAGAAAAGGATTGCCAAAATGATTAAGAGCCTCTCTCTCTCTCAGGGAAGTCTCACCTGGAATGGCCAGCTGCCGATGTGACCAGGTCGGTTTCCTGCCCTTCTCGGCTCTCTGCCACCTCTCCTGTTCTCTCCTTTGAGGCTTCATTCCATTCCAGCCAAAGCAGGGCAATGTGTTTGGATATTTAAAAACCAAAACAAACAGACAAACAAAAAACACATACCATCTATATCTTAACACACAACCTCCTTTGATGACTTTTCCAGGGCATATAAAGGCATGAAGCCACATCCCTTTGAGAGCTGGTCTCGTTGCTGTCATCCATTTAACACTGAGTTGTTAAAATAAAGCTATCTTTCAGCATCACCAATCTCTTAATCAGGGCGGCAGCTTTCAAAGGAGCAGAGGCCCCTCTGTTAATTTACCTCGCACTGGGCCACTTAGAACTCAGTGGAACGGGAACACTGGGAGGAAGGGAGGCCGGATCGGAATCCATCAGGAGTCCCATGGCTGAGTCGCTGACTTGAACATTGCCCACCCATTCCGGCCCGTCAGATGGAACTCATGCTCAGAGATGGAGGATGTGCTTCGAGTCAATGGCGTTTCTGTTGCGTGGGTTGCTCCTCACATCATATCTCTTCCTGCTGCTCCTTCGTATCCACGCCGAGGTTGCTCCATCATCTCAGACATTGGATCTGACGTGTTCTCTCTGGAGATAGGCAACAGTGAGACAAAGATGTAAAATGTGGGAAGGGTGGCCGGAGGAGCGCCGAACGGTGTGGCAGAAAGGGGGCTGGAAAGGTTAACACTGAGGCAGATTTTCAACAAGCATTTGGCATGCGAGGAATTGTCTGCAGTCAACTTTGTTGACTTTGGTGTGTTTCCAACCTGCAACAAACAACAGCATTAAAGATTTTCTTTTATTGCACATTCCAGTTGCAGAAATAAAGGTCTGTGCCTTGGTTGTGACAGCTGGTGTGATACTCCAGAAGACCAATGTCTTTTTGTTGCACAGTCCGGCGATCACTTCATGGGACTTACACGGGTGTAAAGAAGCCCTGGATACATCCCCACAAGCACAGAAAAAAGCCTGATCACTCACACAAGGAACTGCTGCTTCCTAACCTTAATCCTAAACCTAACGTTAATCCCACTTTCCAGATCAAAGTCCCTTTATTGTCCCCTTAAAATCTTATTAATGCCAAGAAGTATATGCTGCTTGCTTCTCATGTCTCACCATATTTACAGGTATTTAAATAAAATAGCTTTCAAAGAAAGCTCCAAATATAAAAATGCAAATGCGACATTTAAATCACTCTCAGCCCACTTGGCTGAATATCTTCACCCAGCGACTTGTTCGAGAGCCACTCGTTTCAACTGTCGGCAGGTAGGAATAATTTCAGGTGCCCAGCGCATAAAATTAATTGAATATTTTAAAAGATTTATTGACTAAAGGTAAGTCATGCAAATATCCTAAATCAGAACTCATACAGTTTAGGTCACCATATAATTATCTCTCTATCTCTCTCTATATTTTTCCCGGTGCAAAATGCTCCAAAAGCCCAACTTAGCTGCATTGTTCTGCCTCTCAGCAAAGGATCAGCTGCTTATATTTTGGCATTGCTTCCCTCTCGGCATTTTGCAAACGCCTGGTTCTTGTTTATCCAAGAAGACCCCAGTGGGACTTGTCATCCTCTCTCAAGCATCAAGGAAGGACACATGGGCTCCAGAAGTGCCATTGTGTCACACCCATTGCAAAGAAACCAGAAACAACTCTCAGCCCACTCCTTAATTAAAGACATTCACGCGGTGCCCTTATTAAGCCCTCCATGTTTTTTACAAGGTGTTTGGAAGACATTCTAAACAAAGTGTCTTGCAGAAATGTGGATCCTCTAGCCAATCCAATAAACAACCAAGCCCAAACTTTCATAAAGCCCAATTTTAGAAGCCATCTGCAGGGAAGGTGTTCTGGGCACAGCCTGAGTGTGGGCTTGTATGCCTAATTACAGGTGATGAGATGAAGGAACATTTTGGGTGGTGTCATGGCAGAGATGCCTGCAAGGGATCTTGGAAAGCCTCCTTCAACCCAGACCTGGCCCAGGTTTCTCTTTCATGATCCTCCCGTATCACAACAGACAGCAACATGGGGCAGAGATACAGACAGCAGGCAAAATTCAGGAGACTTAAATCATATCAGTTCCAATTAGTGGTCCCGACCAGGGAAAGGAAGTTTTAATTTCTTGTTCCTGTTATATTACCATGTCTGTAGGAGTGATTTGATGTAAACTGAGAGAGCGAGAGCGAGCGAGAGAGACAGAGAGAGAGAGAGAGAGAGAGAGCAGAACTGTCCAAAACAATCACTGGCAATTAAGTCAAAACAAAAGAACTGCCTTTCTAAAAATTAGCAACTTCGATTTAACGAGTTCTGCTTGTACATCGCTGACAAATTAGCAGATCTGCAAACAAACAAGATGCAGGGGCTCTTGTTGCCGTGTGGGTCTTTCTTTATGCAGAAGCTTACATGTGTTGAGAGGGATGCGGAGACGAAGAAGTGTGGTGTGCACATTCGGTGCAACTTGTCAACCAACTCAGGAGTAGCTACTCCAAGTAGAGAGGAGGAGGGCATCTCTCACACTGAGGAAAGAGTGCAGATTTTATATGCAATGTACATAAGCATGGTACACATGAAAAAAAAATTAGTTAGCAGATCCATCCCCAAATATATTGGTTTCCAATTTTGAGTAAACCAAGTGTTCTTGAACCGCAACTCCCAGAAATCCTGGCCAGCACCGCTAGTGGCGAAGGCTTCTAAGTGTTGCAGTGCAAGAACACTTGGGGGACCCCAAGTTGGGCAGCACAACCAGCCAACAGTCCTAGCAGCCCTTGGAGAGAGGGAGCAGGAAAGATGTCAAGGGGGGGCTGGATGGAGAGCATGCCTCCATCCTCCCACTTCCTCTTTGCTTCTTAATGAAGATGAAGGCTCGGTCCAATTCAGGCTTTACAAAAAGGAAGAGGAACCTTGCATTTCCCAGGTCTCTGACACACAAGGGCACACCTGCTCCGAAGGCTGAGCCAGAGGGGGGGTCTTTTGTTTGGGTGCAGGGGGCAAGGAAGGTGCAGCGCCCGTGCCCACCCCTCTGGCTGTAAGGCTAGGGCAGTTGGTGGATTGGTGCTGGGGGGGGGAGTCGAGGGGGATCCATCTCAAAGGAAGCCTAAGCTTCAAGGTTGCTTCTCAGGGCATGGCCACGGTGGACCCAGCCACAGCCCAGGCGGCATCCGAACCTGGGAGACAGGATTCTCTTTGACTACAGTGCTCAGGGTCCCCCACCCAGAGAGTGTCAAAAAAACCACCAAGAAACCCCACATAACCAGAACACACACACACACACACACACACACACACACACACACAGAGAGAGAGAGAGAGAGGGAGAGAGAGAGAGAGAGAGAGAAATACTCTAGCACTTTTTTGTTTAATTAACTGCTCCCATCTGTCTGAAATTTAAGTGCCAGGTGACTTACCAACCTGCTCCTCTTTGATCTACATGCTCATTTTCATACAGGTTTAGAAAAGGAGCAAACTCTTTTCGCCCACATCTCCCTCTCCACACAAAACACTTCCCACATGTTTGTCTGACTTTTTTTTTCCAAAAAAAGAGCTGCTCTATAATCCCATGCCATTTTTGTAAGAATTGCTCACAGAACAGTTGGTGGGTGAGTGGGTGGGGTCCCTCCTTAGAACCCACACTGGAATCCTTGCCCAAAGCAAAACACACACACACACACACACACACACACACACACACACACACACACCATCATCATCATCATCATCATCATCATCTGTCTGGAATTGGGTGGGTTTCAGTCTCTCATAACATGCCTGCAGGTTCCATCCAGTATTTTAAGAAATAAATAAATAAATACTCATTTAATATTAACCAACACACTCCTCTGCCCATGTGTCTGAAATCTGGCTCTCCAAGGGACTGGTCATGCCTGACAACTTCACCCGATACACTCACAAAGTGAAGACATTTTAGCCAAGTTTCACTTCTTCACCCGAGAAGGGGGACTCACAAAAGATCCAGATTTTTCCCAAGTGAGGGTCTCCTCGGGACCGTATGGCCTCTTTAAAGGGGCCCAAGGCCAGTGAACCCGATGCCTAAAGGGTGAAGCAGGTTCCAAGCCGAGCCTCCTCTTTCAGGCATATTCCAAAATGGGGGAAATCTACGTTCCCCTTGGAAAACCCAACCAATGAGCTGAGCCTGTGAAAGCAGGGTGGCTCTAAGATGGGTTAAAAACTAAGCAGACAGAAGACTGAAGTTGTCTTCAGACATCTGTTTAACATTTTCATAAAATCTTTAGAGCTTTAAGGCTAATAATTCTTTAAAGCTAATAAAGTTATTTTATATTGAAGGGGGAAAAGGTATTATGATGGGTGCTTACTGTGAGGAGAGGCTTATCCAGAACAATGAAATGCCTCACAAAAGCATCACGAAACCCTGAAACAGCTGCTTTGTTTGCTCGGGACAATGAAGGCGGCAAACCAGCTCCAGGTCCCTGTGGTCATGGCGGCCCTTCACATCAGCAAGCGCTGGCTCGACAGAGGCTCCCACCCACAGCTACCGGTTGTAAAAGGGGGCGCAGAACATCTCATGGCTGTCTGGGTGGCAGAAAAGGTCGGGAATTTGGACCCACGGCTCCCTCTGGGCACCAGTGGCCCCATTGCTGTGGCAAAGTGAGGGGTACAGAGCAAGGCAATGCCTCACATGGTTTCATGGCTCCATTCATTATACCATTGCTTGGATAGCTCAGTGGGTTAGGTCTCTGGCTGCTGAGCCAGAGATTAGAAGTTCAATCCCCCCATTGTGCCTCTTGGGAAAACAGTGAGGCTCTGTTGCCTTGGGCAAGCTGCACACTCCCAGGATGTGACCCCCAGAAGAAGGGAGTGGAAACCACCTCTGTGTGTTCTCTACCCAGGAAACCCTGGAAAGGGTCACCATAAGTCAGAATTGACTTGCCAGCATATGATTATTACCATGAACGACTAGCTGACCCTCACATGCACTTGTCCACATCAAACACAGACTTTGCTGACCAGAAGTGAGTATTTTTTTGTGGAACCTCCATGTGTGCCAAACCGGTTTCGTCTAGCAAAATTTTGCTGGTTCAGCTGAGCCCAGTATTACGTCCTGAGTCAAGCATCAACTCATGATGTGTGTTGGTCTTGAGGAGGGGGACCTACCTGGGTTATGGGTAGGAAGGAAGGAAGGAAGGAAGGAAGGAAGGAAGGAAGGAAGGAAGGAAGGAAGGAAGGAAGGAAGGAAGGAATTTGGATAAATCCTGCCCATACACCTTTATTCTTTGTTTCTTTTTAAAGTTCAGCTTCTCAGTTAAAGTAATATAAGCCCGTCTCAAGGGACACAGCCTGCAAGCACCTCATCCAAATCTCTGAGCAATTGCTCCATTTTTAACAATTAATGAATCTGTTTATTTATTCCAGTTTTTAGCATCTAACAGTCTCTTGTGGCAGGTAAAAATTAGAAAAAAGGCATCCAGCACTCTGTTCCTCTCTCTGTTTTAGGGCAGAATTCCTTCCGAGAGCCGGCTTGGGCACTTAAGATGCTTCTTACTTGGGAAGTGAAATGGGGCCACCTAAAAATAAGGGAGCCATTTCTGCCTGCCTTCCTGGGTAGCGGAAGAACCTTCGTTTGCAGCTGAAAAGGAATACAAAATAAAATCCAGCCAATGGCCCACAAAGCAGTGTGAAATCTGAGGAAACAGAGAACCAGAAAAAAAAAACTTTTAAATGTTTCTTCTTCTATGAGAGTGAAATAATCAAAGCCTTTTATCTCTGCTTCACTTATAAGACTGGTTTATTCTGGATATTTGTCCACAAATACCTTTGCACTGCTCAAGCGTGGCATGTTTGTTTCCCCTGACAGTGGTGCCGAATCCCTTGCATGACTTGGTCAGCACCTGACCATTCTGGAGGTATTGCCTGATGCATTCAAGTCTGGGCCACCTGTCCTGGAGAGCTGTGGATTTTGGATTATGTTGTTCCAGGCCAGCCACCCTTCTCAGCTTTGGAGACAGGTTGAATGATTTAGGCCGAGCACATGGTCCTGTACAGGTCCCCAACACTGGGCAGCCTCGACCCCTTTCTCATCCTTCCTTGGTGTTCCCTGGTGTGCCAGGTAGCCTTCCACCTGGGCGCTATCCAGAGCTGGCCTGGCCTGGCTTACAGCATCAGACAAGACCAGGTATGCTCCAGGTGGGTGCTGGCATATCAGACTATCATGGGCCTCCAGATTTGAAGCATGCAAGAGATCCAGTCCTGCCTCTCTGTGGCTATGCCCCCAGATGGATTGCTTGGTGGGGGCTCAGCTTTTAGGCTCCCCCATGAACCCACTCCCCACCCACAACCAAGCCATTCAAGAGGCATGACTTCTCCTCAGGAAGAGAGCTCAGGGAGGAGGCCCACCTGAGGAGGGCTGTGGAGCCAGAGCACTCCGAAAGTCTGAAGGCAAGAGCCCTGCAGGTAAATCTCTCCCGCAGAGGATACGCCTCAGTTACAGTAGTTTCGCCTTTATGTGCTGCAGTTCTCCGCTCACTTTCATCTTCCCACTTTCCCTGGCAAGTGTTTGAACATACCTCAGGAACTGGAAGGTGCTGTAAAGGTTCTGGCGCCCGCTGGAGTGGAGCAGGAAGCCAGCCAAGGCACCGGGAGGTTTCATCCCATTTGGAAACTATAAGGCTCCCTTTTAGCCAAGGAAGGGGCGAGCCCAACGGAACATGTGCTAAACATCATGTCGGGAAGCTTAGCGCATTAGGAGGAACAGCGTCCTAGCTACGGACAAATGGAAAAAGTTTGCAATTCGTTACAGGGAATTGCGGAGGTAAGGAAAAAAAATGCCTTCTTTGATTCCAGCTTTTTGAACCCACTTTGACGAGGCAGGTAGAATCCATGCCTTCAGTGCAGATTTTCAGCTACAAAGGGGCTGGCATGGAACAAATCAGCCCCACAGGCCTGGAGGACCAGAGGAGAGTTTTTCTGCATTTGGAAGCTCACTTCAGAGGAACACTGGATGGGACAGAGCGGCGCGGAAAGAGAGCAGACGCAGCGCAGGGCGGCTGGAGTCTTTGCTGCAACCACTGCGCTGCTGTTTGAATGAAGAAGTGCGGATGCCTGCCCTGGGTGCCTTCTCCAGCTGGATCCCACGTCTTCCTATGAGACTCCACCACCCTGCAGGCAGAAAGATGGCCTTGCAGCATTTCGGAAGGGCTGCTACATTGAAGAAGGCGGCGATTCTGAACATGGTGCCTAGAGAAGTCGTGGTGCCTGCAAGATCCCTCTCTCATGGCTGCTCCTTCTCCTTGTAATTCTGAACAAGGAACCAGCTACCCCAAGGCCTACACACACACACACACACACACACACACACACACGCACACACACGCGCGCGCACACACACACACACACACACACACACACACACACACACACACACACACACATTTTGGCAGGAGTGTGGCAAGTCTAGGCAAGAAGGCTCAGCCTAGCAAAGAGGAAAATTTGGAAAATTGCAGAGAACAAGACATGTTCCGAATGTTCTTCCCTTCCCTGTGGTGGAGCCTTAAATCCTTCTTCCATTGGGTTCATCCCCTTGCAGGAGACTCACTCGTTTCCTTCCTAACCAAGTTCCTGCCCCAGTTTCAGTGCTCTGTTAGTTCTGGCTTGGCACCCTGCGTCGAGTTGCACCCCACCAGCTAGAGTACAAGTGGCAAAGCAAGCATGGAGAAGTAATTGCTTTGTTCCACTTCTCTGGCCCGAGAAGAGGTAGAACAACCTTTAATGGAATTCAGTGAGGCAAGTACCGAGAATAAATCCGTGCTATGTTAGCAGGATGCCAACAGATCGACTTCTGTGTTTCCTTGGGAATAAGGAACGGCTCAAGGGGCTGACAACCAGGCTTGCCTCTGCAACCTGTACAGCTGTTCTCTCTCTGCCACAATCCAACCTGTGAGATGCTCCGAGAAGTCAGTCCCGGGACCTCCGATCCAAGCAGGAGACATTCTGTCAAGAGAGAAAAGGCCCCCCACACCAAGGCATGGGGGTCCTTGTAGAGGAGGTGGTGCTGCCGCCGCCGCCATCTTGAGGGTTTTCTGGAGATCCCACGAAGGGCAGGGGTGGTGAAAGCAGCCAGCAGGTGCAGAACCCTGGACAGCTCCCAGTAAACCTGGCCTTTGCGCTGGTGTTGACCAGAGCCACTCTGAGGCCTCCGCTTCCCATGGCTCAGGATTCGGTCCCTACCTCCCTTCCCTCCAAGCAGGACAAGGAAGACCTTCCCGGCCCATTGCCTGGTGGTTCTTCACCTCTTGAGGAGTCCCTACTGGGCCAGCTGCTGGTGCGGGCGGACCAGCCCCCTGAATCATGGTGCTCCTGGAAGCAGGCAGCCTGTCCTTGTGCTCGAGTCAGGCCCTGGGGTGTCACGCTTGTTGTGGTCGTGGAGGATTCAGGTTGAGAAGGGCGAGGCTGCAACAGACGGGGACCCACGTATCTGGCCGGCTGGGGGATTCCCGACACTTGCCTTCTCACTCTCTGCATATCCCGCAGCTCCTGGATGCCCGGAACATGACAGATGTCCCTGAGTTGAAGCAGGGAAGGCCTAATGGAGGGAGACCAAGGGCTAAAGTAGAAAGTCCCAAGAGTTCAGAAGGAGAAGGAGGAAAGGCCCTTCCCACCCCACCTCCCACCATGAGACATCCATACCGCCATTACTTTTAACCCCGTACGGCTCCGTCCACCCTCTCCGGTTCCCCTTTCTAGTTTCCCTTTCTATTAGTTTATTTGCCTTTTTCCAGCTGTGAAACTGAACCTCACCAGAGATGACCCGGCAGGAGGGCTTGAGCGGAGGGCAGCGCCATCGACGGCTTTAATAAAAACAGAGAGTGTTTGCTGTTGATGAATTGCTGGGTGAGCCATTAAGTGTAAGGGAACAAGGTGGGGAAAAAACCTGACGGGAGGAAATGTGGTCTCACTTACAAGACACATGCATAGCTGCCTCCTTAGTTACATCCATATGTGTTGATATGGAGCCTTAAAAGGCCCCGGACTTGAAGATTTGGGGTGTATATTAAGAGGTATTTCTGTCCACATTGGCATCCCGGATCGGTTGTGCGAAAGACACTGTGAGCCCTCTGTTTCTGTCAGGAAAAACGATGTAAGCAAGACCCAAAAACACATTCGCTTCCTGACTTTTTGGGTTATAATTGCACCATGGAAGGCATGCAAGCTTTCCTATTTATGCATTGTCTAGGAAGTGCTGAAGGCTCCGGCGGCGCTCCCTGGCCTGCCTGAATAAAAGGTTGCCAGCAAATTCATCATCTCTCACTCTGCAAACCAACCAAGGAAATATGGGGCAGTCTATTTTTATCCCGGCAAACTGAAAGGCTGGAGTGTCTAATTCAGGGCTAAAAATACGGCTGAATAGATAATGCAGGATAGAGAGGGAAAGTCTTCGGCTCCCTGGTGTTGGCTTCACACCAAATCACCCTCGAACCTCACGGCAGCCGGGAAAGCATATTCCTAGAGAAGGGACAGTGTAGGGTCGCAGTTATTTATTTATTTATTTATTTATTGGACTTATATACCGCCCCATAGCGCTACAAGCACTACAAGTTACCTCTTCTTGGGCTCAACCAGGCACTGCGGGGTGTTCCAGTCTGGCTTCCATGGTGTGTGTGTGTGTGTGTGTGTGTGTGTGCGTGTGCGTGTGTGTGTGTGTGTGTGTGTGTGTGTGTGTGCGTGCGCGCACGTGTGTGTGTGTGTGTGTGTGTGTGTGTGTCAATGGCTGCACCTCAAGTCCCTAGAACTGGGGACTGGCAGGACTTACTCTATGAAACAAACCATCCCCTGTAGGTCCAGCCATGGAATTTGTCTCCGATGACCCGGATGCCATCTGCAATAGGCCGGCAAAAGGACAGCAGACCTCCGTACGGGATTCGGAAAGCAGAAGGTCTCCTGTTGGAAGAGCCAGCACTGAAGGACTTTAGACCTCTCTCCCTCCCTGGATACCTGGTTGAGCAGGGCAGCCTCGTGAGTTTTCAACGGGCACCCTGGGACCGGAAAACTTTAAAAGACATTCTCTCTTTTTTCTTTTTTAATTGCCAATTAAAATTCCCATTGTCCCCAGAGGGATCTACCGTCCCATTTTGGAATTATGTGCCAAGGCCACACACTTGGTGTTTCTAGCAGCACGGAGAGCAAGACAGAAAAGTTTTTGTTTTTGTTTGTTTGTTTGTTTTTAAAGTTAGCCCTTTGATCGCCCTTAGGACATTGTCTTTCATTTATCTCTTTTATTTATTTTATGTCATATGTCAGCCGCTTTTCTTCCCGTGAGGGGACCCAAAGTAGCTCACCATGTTAAAACAAGCAGTACTGAAAGCATGATAAATCACAGATTAAAAAGCCATTAAACTGTGATAATAATCAAAAACCCACCAAGTAATTTAAAACATTTAAAACTTTAAAAACAAGCTTAGAAAAGCTAAAAATACCAGCATCCAGGCGGGTCTTTCTCCCATTCAGGGTGCCTGCAATGGCAATGTTGGCAAACAGCAATTTTTTAAAATGCACATTATTTTTTTTTTAAATCTTGGTTGTTTTGCAACTGCATTTTAAGGTGGAAACAGAATAAAAAAGATTTAGGAATTTAGGATATGTATAACAAAGGCACAAAAGTAAAATGAACTAGGAACAGTCCATACCTACCTCAACCTCTTGATGTATCTGGTTTCTCCTGAAACCCTGTTGTATCAGCATATGCCTAGGTCTTAGCCTATCTTTACTTTTTGTTTTTTAAAAGCTTTTGAGTCCAAGGCCAATAAAGCATTCCCAAGTTATTTGGTGCTGGCCCACTTCTGTCTGCAGCTTTGTTCCTCAGGAAATCAAGGCACTTCAATTGCCCAGGAATGTCAAAACCCGAGATCCCTCTGGAATGATATGCCTTGAAGAGGCCTTATCACTAGCATCATCATGGTCAAATTTCCTGCCATCTTTTCAAGAGGTGCATCTCCAGGAGAAGGATTAGCAAAAAACTGCTTTGCAAGTCGGTGTGGGATTTTGAGCTTCCTCTCTGGCACTCATTTACTCAAGTTTTAATTGCAGATTAAACAGAGTGGCTGTACTGCCTGGTCATCTCCGTTTTCCCTAGAATCTGTTCACGCCACCCACTGCCCGTTTCCCCCATTGATTGCTCAAGATTTCTGGCTTTCAATTCTCGTTTCAAAACTTAAGCCTCTAGTCCCTGTAGATGTCAGGACATCAGGTAAAAACATACAGTCAGGATTCTGCTCACCCTATTATTTTTCCCTCAAGAAACAAGCCTGCTACTGCTTCCCAGTGTGCTTAATCCATGAGCGAAGTCTCGGGGCTAGGATGGATATTTTTCAAGTTCCCAGGATTTTAAGCCTGGAGAATTGCCTGTTCTCTCCTGACCCTCTGGTAAACATTGCATATTTGTTCTAGTGAAGGGTTTGCTCTGCAGATCAGCTTGCCAAAATTATATAGAAAGCAACGGGAACGTAGCCATGAAAGCCCGTGAGGTAACAAAACATAACCGACACAAAGCAAGGCAGGATGGTCAGTGCCATAAAAAATGATTCGGGTTAAATCCACCTGTTATTCCCACCACAGAAGACCCGCTGAATGAAATGCACTTGGTAATTCAAGGCTAACATGAATTTTATTGATTTGCCCAGTTTCCTGCAGCTGCAACAAACGATTTTAGCCCTTCGGATCTCTGCTATCATGGTCTCTGTTTGTTTTGCTACCAGAAACTTAAAACACAAGGAGATTATGAGAAAGTTACTTTCCCCACCCCCCAGAGGTACAGTATAAAAATCTCCCCTTCTAAAAGTAAAACTTAGACTTTTTTCTTCCCATGGGAGAAGATCACCAGAGTTCTCTGCCTTTGTGGGCACTTGTGTGTGCATGCTCTGGACTGACTCAAGTATAATCATTCAAGATTGCGCACAAAGCCCAATTAATAAATGGGAGTAAGTAAAAGCCTCTTGCAAGCAGTGCTGTCCCCCTTATTGAAAAAAAAGGGGGGATGTTATGAGGCTGCATATCCCCTGATGCGTGGAACCGACAAGGGGGGGGGGGGCTGGAACTGGGGCAGATCAGCCTGCCTACGCAGTGGGCTTGTGTCCCTCTGTGCCTTTCCTTGCACCCCAAGACGAAGAAAGAGAACCGGTTCCCACTGTCAGAGCATTTCCTTAATTTGCCTTGGCAGGAAGGGAATCAAGGAGAGAGCCTTGGCTGTTGGCTTGCTCCGGTTTCGCGTTCCCTCAGGACAGCCTCCTTCGCCAAAGCCCACATTTATCACATGCTTCTCTCCATAATTCTGCATCCTTCCAAGGAATTTCTAACTTGGCCGCTCCTTCTGGGGAAGACAATAGCTTAAATGGAAAACACATGCTCTGGAAATTCTTCGGCTGCTTCCCGGGGTCTCTCCCATCTTCTTTCAATCTCTTCCCCACATCCTGTCAGCCTCTCCCTCCTTCCATTCCTCCTTTCCTTGCGACCTTCCCTCCAATTATCTCACAGCTTTGCCCCAAAGCTGAGTCGGCTCACATGCCGATGCAGACGGGCTTTCTACATGGTTACCCATGTTTATATTACTCATTCGTTCGCGCAGCGCTTTGGAGGGTTGTTAGAGTTTTAAGATACTCAGATGGCTGAAGAGGCTCAGCCTGACAGAGGCAAAAAACGATATAGAGATGATTACAGAAGGTTGCGAGATTCAGCCGGAGGAGCAGGGGGGGAGGGAAAAGCAGGCTTTATCTTCCGAATCCGATGGAAAGAATGAGACCTTCTGGTAAGACCTAGTAAGTTGCCCAGTTTGGAGAATTGATGCCCCTGGAATTACCACTGCATTCTCTGTTGGAACAAAAAGGAGGGTAATAAGAGGGGAATAAATGGGGATGTGACTTGGATCACACTTGCCATCCTGGAAAGGTACCCCAGAACGCGTACTTGGGTGTCTCAACTCCGCGGCCTGATCTGAAAGCACTCAGAACCTGCAGGCAGCATCCTTAATGGGAAGGGCAGCCCCACCCTGGTCAGGCTGACCAAGAGAGGCCTCTCTGGTCAGCTGGACCACTCCCTGGCCCCATCCCTGCCGCCTCCATCCATGCCGAGACTGAATTTCAGTTCACTAGACTCAGGAACAAAGAAGAAGAAGAAGAGACCTCACCCCCCCCCCCCAATTGACTCCAGGAACCCAAGAAACTGTCCACTCCCCTACCTAGGCTGGATGAAAAGGCAAAAGAGCTGTACGTCCTCCATACAAACTGCTGACGTTTTGTGCAGATGCTCGACAGCAGGGGTTCGGCTGTCCTGCTGGGCATTCTGTGTCACCGAGCAGAACAAAAAACGCACCAGCACCATCTTCTGGTGCCTCCTCCATCAGGTAAGGAAAGGACCCCAGGCCGCCGGGCGGAGAGGAACATCCCGGACACCTTGAAGGCCAGGCCGTTCCTTCCCAAGAGCTGTCGCCTCTCAGTTTTCACCCCATATGGATTTATTTTGATTTATTTAAAATATTTATATGCTAAATGTCCTAAAGGATCCAAGGCAGCTTGCAGTATTAAAAGAAAGGGAGTCAAAAACCAATCATCAATTATTGCAATCTTTAAAAAAGCAGCAGACAAATATCATATTAAAATTCATGATAAGCGCAAGATTAAACACACAAGGAAAACATGGAATAGCTTTGTACGCAGCTTCTGAACCAGAGAAACATTGGGAGCTAAAAGGTAGCTTTTCAGTTGTGTGTGTGTGTGTGTGTGTGTGTGTGTGTGTGTGTGTGTGTGTGTGTGTGTGTGTGTGTGTGTGTATGGGGGGGTGGCCATCAGACTCCCACTCCCCCCCCCCCAATCCTGAGGCTGTTCAGGCCTCTTTCCCTTCGTCTCTCTTTGTGTGGCCAAAGTGTTTAGGAAGAAAAAGCAGGCTGGCAGTCTGCTGAAGGTTTCGTGAGATGTCAGAAGCATGTCGTTGAAACCCTAAAAGCCCTTATTAAGATAAGGAAGCAGGCAGGCTGCTGATGCGAAGAGGAACAAGACAGTGTCTCTTCCCTAGTGTCTCATGCCTTTTTTTTTTTTCCTTTCAAGCGGACGGATTCCAAAACTGACTTGTGAAGTGCAAGGATCATGCATGTTGCTCAGAAGATGATTAACTCAGGATGGGAACAGGATGGCATTAAAAAAAACACAATAAATTCCAGTTAGATTCCTTTAAAATTAGTTTGGTCTGATAAGGAGAGAAGTTTTGCTGCCCGTGGAAATTCCAGAATTTTTCTCTTCTATGGGAAAGCAGCATTTCCAGTAGGGCAGACCTAGAAGGAGGGAGTCCATTAACCCACAGCCAGCAGCCAGGTGGAGGCAGGAGACATTTCTTACCTGCGGTCGAGAGGACTCCCAGGGAGGCAGGGGTTCCAGATGGAGCACCTGAAGACCTCGCAGGTGGGGCACCGTCTCCTGGGAAGACTCCTGGACTCTTGAGTCAGGAATATTGGAGTCTTTAAAGAGCCCAGCATTTCCTTCCTCGCAAGTCCTCTACTTGGGACTTAAATCCTCTTCTAGCAGCCCGGTGGCCCTTTTCGTTGCTGAGCGAAACAAAGACTCCTGGCTTCGTGGAGGGATCCGTCCCACAGAGTTGGGTGTTCCTCGCTTTCCTGACCAGTGAGATGCTGGTGAACAGCAGCGTTGTGGCCGAACCCTGTTGCTTTTTAGCGAACGGGAATGCTGGGCTTTGTGATACTTGCTTATTGAGCCATCGGTACCTAACGGAACCCAGAAAGTCTTGTAGGCAGACGTTACGACTTCCCATCCTGCCTAAGGATAAACATGGGGAGGAATTACAACAGGAGTGCCTCGCTTTTCAAGCTTCCCACTTCCAAGTTTAGAAACAGCTAATTAAAGTTTCTTCTGTTTTTTTTTTTAAAAGAAAACCTCTGAGGGCTAAGTGCTACCAATGGGGATTCCATGCCAAAGGCTGGAGAGAGATGTCAAGCTATCACAGGCAGGCCTTGATCATGAAAGACCAAGAAGTTCAATCAGTAAAACACTTGGGCCACTCGTAATTAGGCCATTCGCAGGGCTTGATTTAAGCAGGGCACAGCAGGCCAATGGCGCAAGAATCTGGGACATTCTCTCTCTCTCTCTCTGTGTTTGTCATACATGCACAACCCCAAACCCAGCATTGGACATGGCAGGAAAGAAGGACTTCTTAATGTGCTTCTTAATATGCTTTTAAAGAAACCAGTCCAGCAAAGAAGGAGAGCACTGAACATTTGCAAGCAAAGCTCAGAGGAAAATGGAGGAAGATGGCCGAATGGCTCTCCCTAGCAAAAAATAAAGTGCAATCAATTTAAAAAATAAAATAAAATCAAAAGCACCCTATGGGGTTGCCTATGGTGTGTTGGCAGAAGCAAAGATGCTCGGCTTCCATGAGGGACAGCTGAGAACCCACCAATTATGAACCGAGCTACCTTTGAAATAAGCTCCTTTTCACCACCTCATCGCCTCTTTCAGTAAGGTCTGTTCCTGGCAATCTCGCGCTAACCAGGCTTTTCTCATCCCGAGAAACTGTGAAATGTCTCTCCTGTCCTGCAGTAATGCATTCTGACACCCCAGAGCCGGTGGAAGCAACTTTGCGAGGCACAGCCGAGCCGCCAGTGACGCAAAAGGCGTGGGAGCAGCCCCAGCGCCGGAGGATTGGAACCAGCCTCCATCTGGTTGCGATACCGACTCAGCAATCTTGCAAAAGAGCTTTCATGTTTAAAAATTAAGCCTTTTGTTTTTGAAATATTTAAGGTGGCCCTCCAGCTAAACCACCTGAAGCTGCCTTTGTACATGATCTTAACAAGGAAAGCAGAGTTCCAGGCAGAGGAAGAAGGGGAAATGGCTTTTCTCTAGACCTGCCCAAGGCACCTCAAGTGGCTGACCAGTGTCCATTCTAGTCCATAACACGTGCGTATGTGTGTGTGTGTGTGTGGGGAGAAAGGCCCATTTGCCCCACACGTGCTTCACATCTGAGAATTTGCACCCTAGTGCCATGGAGAGATATGGCCTCCATCCCATACGAGAGACCTTTTACAGCAAACCACATAAAGAGGCCGTTCTACTTTGGATTGCTTTGTTTGAGACCTCACAGGGGGCAAAGTGATGGCAGAAATATTACTCCTGGCCAGCCCCAAACACACTCAATGACTAGAGACAGTGTGGACATGTTGATACAGGACGAACCTCGTCTGAGACCTTCACACATCAACCACATCCCCACGGCTAAAGGCCACATGTAGACAAGAGGGACCTGGGACCCGATCTCCACCCCTGGGGATCACGACCTTGACTGGTGCCTGCTGGTTTGGGCCCATGAACACCTTGGCTTTCCCACCTCACCCTCTGTTGTTTGCCCCACTGAAGTTCTCTGGGAGGGAAATGCCTGGCACTAATGACCTTCCGCAGAAGCTTTCGAACTTCTTTGTCAAGCAAAATAATCCAATGAGATGGAGAGAAGGCCTGGATGAACAGAGGATGCCATGGCAGCAGGAAGGTGAACCCTGACATGTTTCATCTTCAGGTGCTAAACACAACAATTTCATGCATTCTGCAGGCTGACTTTTGCACATTTCGGTCCATGTGCAGCAAAACGGTACTAACTATTGCCTTGTTTAAGCAACTATTGCCTGTATGAACTATTTAGAACTGTATTAACTATCACCTTGTTTCACGAACAAATGAAGTAATAGCCTCAGAGGGGATGTTTTGTGTCAGTGTGATAAATTGCCTGTCCTCTTCCGCTTGCTGTGTGCATGCATGTGTGGCCTTGGGTATGTGAACACTTGACTCAGTCTATCTTGCCGGAAATGGAGACAGGGGCCAAGTTGCTCCAGAGCATGACTTTCCTACGTACTGAATTGGTAGAGAATCCATCAGGGGCCGTTTTCCGTTACGGGAACCTGTGCAGTCCTTATTGGTCTTCTCAAGAAGAAGCCACTGGTGGCTACATCATTAGAACTGCATACATGTTGTGCGGTCCATCTGGGTAAGGCTCGGAAACCACAACTCTGCGTGGGATGTCAGATGCCCTGACACCCCCCGAAAGTGGGAGGGAAAAGGGTGGAATCCGGAGTGTAAAGAAAAGCAGCCCAAGCCGGACATGTTGTCTACACCCAGGGAGAGAGACTCAAAATTCACATCAGATCATCGTACATTGCTCATGCTTTCTTGCTAGCTCTTTGTTCACTGCTTAGAAAGAAAATCCGAAAGGGAGCACTACGGAGAAGCACTGCCAAGAAAAGGACAGCACACAGAAAAACTCAGAAGAGGCTCCGGAAACAACAACAAGGAGCACATTTCTTGAGCACAAGTTAAATGTATGCTTTACACGTTTTCTTATCAAAACAAAGTTATCTGTGCTTTAAGTATTCGAGCAATGAGCCTTTCTTGAGGAGAGAGATGCCAGTTGTAACACCAAAAGGTACTTTTCTTCCCCCTAGATTTTGCCAGCTGAGAACGATGGAAAAAATGAGATGTACAGTGGAAAGAGAAACCTATCCAAACATGGCAGTAATGAAAATGAAGGCGTGTATCTAGGCTGAGAAACTGCCTTTGGACCTCAGCATTATCACACAGAAACAGAAGAGCCACATATTAAGAAAGAAAAGGCTCAGAAAATAAACATCCCTGTAATGTAATTAAGCAGCAGCAATAAAGTTTGATATTTCATTGCATTTTATATTGCCCGTCAAGAGTTCAGAGCTGGCAGGTTTTTCCAGCTCACCGTCCCGCACAGCAACGGCCTTTGATTGGGCTGTGAGACCCTACAGAGCAATTTCTGTGCCTCTTGACATACCGTTTGCAATTTGGAGATTAAAACATAAGTGCCCAGAATGGGCGCAATACATGAGGTTGCACCGTGCCTGGCTTCACCAGGCTCTAAACCACCTCCCACCTCCACCCCTCCTTCATCCTGGACTTCCCAGTGGCCCTTCCGTCCTTGCCCAAGCCAACAAAAGGCTGTCAAATTTGACATCAGAAGAAGAAGAAAAATCGCTGCCACCCACCATGCTCTCCAAACTTTGAAAGCCCTGACAGCAGCTTACTGATCTTCAAGCCCAGTGCATTTTGCTGGGTGGTGGCTGTTTTTAAATCCACACCGTGTGAACTTTCCAGCTTTTCGCCACCCAGCGAAACAGACCGAAGGCTCCTTTAGCTTGTGTCTGAGATGCCATTGTTTGCTTAGCTTGGACATTCTGTTCCCCGAGGTCTCCCTATCGTGAGTGGGTTCGTTCGTCCCTTCTGCAGCATCCGGGACTCAGCTGGAGAACAGCGAACAAACCCATGGCGCAAAGTAAGGGGTGGGCCACTTTAACTCCTTCCCCTCTGCCACCCCTCATCCCAGGGGCAGAATTCTGCTGTTCACTTGAGCAAAAGGTCCCTTTCAGCCACAAAACACCACTTGGCCCCTTGCATAGTACAGATGCCATGAACCCAAGAGGCGAACGCTGCCAGGCCAGATCGCTCGCTCTAGAAACACGTTGTCACTAGCCGTTCTCGTCACGCTGCGTGTGTGGGTATGTGGGGTATTTAAAGCCTGAGAAACTCTATCTCATGATTATGGACAGCTCAGGTCTTTGAAGCCCCACACTGGCACAACTCTAGGGTTCCAGGTCATGGAAATGCCACTGTCAGTTTAATTGCGGGATGTCCCCAACACGTTGTCAATCGCGAGACAGAAATGCCCTGAGTCAACAAAGAGGGAGAGGAAGGGAAAGCAGGCGGCGCAGCGCTTGCCCCCCCCTCCCCAGCTCCCACCGTCGACTGGCAGACAAGCCTCCCGTTGCCCGGGCGTTCACCCTCTTTTCTCCAAAATAACTCTGGAGCACGAGGGTTCATCTTCTGGGCACACACACGCCGTCACCCAGAGAACAAGAACGGGCAAAACCCAAAAAAACCGTTGGGGGCTCTTGTTGCTCCCTAACTCCGCTGGCTTCATGAGAAATTGAAGATTGTGTAGAGGATGGAGGTACTCATCAACCCCCCCTCCACATACACACCCTTTTGTTTCCCCCTGCCTTTTACTCCTAGAGAGCTCAGGGTAGGTTTTGTGGCATCCTCCCAGGAACCCTGCGAGGTAGACGAGATCCTGAGAGAAACAATGGCCTAAGGTTCCCCACTGGGTTTGGGCCTCTGACCCTCACAGGCCCCAGAGTGAGTCTGGCATTGCAGCCTCAAAGCCACACGGACGCCATGCGTATGCAAAGGGCGGCACTCACGCCATGGCGCTCTGACAGATCACTTCATCTTCCTACGACTACTAGCAGTAAAAAAGATGAAGGAAGAGGAGAAGAAAGAGCTTTTTTATGGAAAAAAATCTTTTTTAAAAATTCCAGGCTTGGTATCAAATGCCTTGAGTTTGCAAGTCAAGTCAAGTCTTATAGGATTTGGAGGTTCTTCTAGGATCACCCTACGTTCGAGGCAAATGGGCGGCACCTAAGAATGGAAAAGAAAAACAAACCCACAACTTTGCCACAGTCGGAATGACCTGAGTGCCTTCAAGAGGTGCCACCCTCTGCTGTGACGTTGAAGGGAGGGAATAAGGATGGCCTGCTATTCACCAGGGGCTGAAACCTGCCCGAGAAATGAGGCAGGCAGGCGGGGAGGCTCTGGTGCCTTTCCCTCAAAGGTCAGCCTGTGCGTTAATTAAATCCATGAGCATCCATGAAATCCTGCAACACAGTGTAATTAACAAACTGGCAACTGCTTTGAAGGATGCTTGCTTCCATTGTCTTTGGAAAGAGTACACTGGTGAGAGAACATTTTTAAAATGTCAAAAGATATTTCCAAAGAAAGAGGATGAGTCCTTTTATAAGGTTAGGGGAGGCAAAAGGGGGAAGCGCTGTGCTCCAACCAACACAGGGAAGATTTGGGTTCCGAAGGAAGGAAGGAAGGAAGGAAGGAAGGAAGGAAGGAAGGAAGGAAGGAAGGAAGGAAGGAAGGAAGGAAGGAAGGAAGGAAGGAAGGAAGACAGGCAGGCAGGCAGGCAGGCAGGCAGGCAGGCAGGCAGGCAGGCAGGCTTTGGTCTGCATTTCATGCTAGCAAATGCCCCACACTGCATGGGCAGAGAGATTCCAGTTTTTGCGACCACCCTCTTGCTAAGACACTGCATCTGAAACCCACTCCCTTCCAAAGGGATATGGCTGACCCTCTCCAGATGCCTGGAGGTTGGCCAGAAGCCCTAATCCTCCAGATTCCGTGGCAGCAATTGCAACGGCTTAGGACAGGAGTCGAGCAGGCTCTGCGCACCACTTGCCGGCAGGATGCATGCCGGAGCGGGCATGGCCTCGCCCTTCCCTCCCACACGCAGCCTCCCCTCATCAAAGGCAGAGACAGTGTGGCAACAGCCTGCTTTAGAAGAGGTGGGCCCTCCTCCAGGAGATGCTTTTCAGACATGACTGGATGGACACGTGGCCAGCATACCTGTGGTTTACGAGCAAAGCCCATAGAAAAATGCCATGGGGGTTTCAATGGCTTGCTTTCATTTCCACACCTACAATTTTGATGGATTCCTGATTCACTTCCACACCTGAGTCTCAAACTGTCCCATGCCTCAAGAGCTTTGCAATGTGATGTCCATGAAGGGAAAATGTCCATTTGCCTCACCACTCTCTCTCTCTCTCTCTCTCTTCCCCCCTGGTGCATGGACTGGACTTTTGCAGACGTGGTAGTGAGCGAAAGGCTGAGATGCCATCTTGCCTCTCTGCTAACATTCACCAGCCCCCCATCTGATGCTGGGCTTTGGGGCCCATCCACCCCCTCCTCCAATCCCTTGGGTGCAATTCAGCCTCCATTACCAGCGGAGTTGAGCTGGATTGAGACAGCAAGCCGCAGGAGGAGTGGCAGAGTGTTTGTCCTGGGGTAAATGACTGATAATGTCCTCCAAGATCTCCTTCCCTTCTGGGAGAGTCAGAGCCCAAGCATGCCATGAGCAGGAACAGGAAACAAGCTGAACTCCAGGGAAACGGGGGGGTGGGGGTGGGTGCAGTCAGCCAGCAAGTGGGGCGGAAGGGTAGCAAAGGTTTCCATGCCGTGGCTTTGTTGAGCGGGGGGGGGGGGTGCACAGTTAATTCTGGCAGGCCAAAGGTTATACTGAGCCTGGGAGGAGGGGGGACCTTGTGTTCAAAGCCTCCCTTTTACACACCTTGAGATGTAAATAATATCTACACAATTCTTTGTTATGCGCCATTGGCAAATTTCTTCACATTCGTACAGAACGAACTTGAAATGGGAAACAAACACAAAGGAGGCTGAGGTGATTCGTGCCCCATCTCACTGGGTTTGTCCTGTGGACACAAATCCCTTTGCAAAGACACTTTGCTTCCCCCCCAAAACCGGACCGGACAAACCCGCTCCGGCCTGGACGTCCCACGAATTGGTTCAAATGAAGCCAACGGGGTCTGCCATTTGCGGTTTGTTTCACTCTTCGACATAAACCCAATTAAACACAATAAAAGATTGCCAGTGGCAGGGGCGATATTCAGGCCTGGAGAAAATTGCCAGATGAAGCTGCGAAGGGGCAAAAACTAGACAGTCCTTCAGTCTGAATCAGGATAAGGTGGAAAGCCCTCCCGTTTTAGTGAGTGAGTGAGGACCCTCCACGAGCAGAACAGTCTGGCGGCGTGCTGTGGTTTGCAGAAAATAGTGGGCTACTTTTATAAAAAACTAGAGGGTGGGGAAAAAACCCACCACTCAGTCAATCCATCAGCCGTGTAATTCCTGAACAACTGCCATCCTTCTTGACTCGTTCATTTTATCAACTTTTAGAAGTGCACTTTGCGTTCCGTTCTTGCTTCTGCTCATCCCTCGGCAACAAAGAAGCAGCACAGACTCGCTCAACAAATAAAAATAAAATACATCAGGAGAAGTTTGCTCACATCCATCTGCAAACATTCCAGTGAAATATTTGCATTTTTAAAGACCAGTGTGCCAAGACAGAAAGTAGCACTTTTTTCCCCAGATATGTTATAGGCTGCATTAGCCGTACTGATGTTTTATGTCTCAGAGGAAAGCTCCCCAGTGCCTCCATTGGAAGGCCTACGTAGAGAGAGGCGGGGGGGGGGGGGGGAGAGCTTTCCTAATCTCATTTGCAAGAAGAGAACCTAGCCTGTTCTCAGATCCACACGTCTTCCCGCTTGCTCGGGGTTCAGCCAGCTGTCCTTTCCTTTCAAAATGCTTATTTTGGGGCACGCCAATCCTGTAGAATAGACCAGATAACCTTTATTTTGGCAACACGGCGCCTTTTCCGTTTGGAACACCATCCCTTCCTCTCTTGTCTGTTCTGCCCGAACTCACAAGACGTTTCCACGCGAGTCATTTGAAATCTATTAAAATCCAAAGCCCCTCCCCTTCCAGGCTTTCTTTGATTACCTCCCCCCAACCCACCGCCCAAAAGTGCCCTAGTTTTCAGAATAACATTTCCCAGAATCTCAATGCCAATGGGCATGCACGCTTGCACAGGGGTGCATGCGCACAACGCCCCCCCCCATCTGCACACATAAGCTGCCTGCCCTGACATCCTCCCTTGACTCTTTCCAGCATGAATCCCAGTGAGCTCCTAGTGTGTCCAGAGATCCCTCTGGGGAAGGGGCCGGGAACAAGGAGGGGGGGGCAGAGGCAGGCAGGCAGGCAGGCAGGGCGGGAGAGGAGCAAAGGGCAAGGGACATGGTGAAAGGAAAGAATTTGACACCATTATATTTTGTGCAGCCATGGGTCGGGTTGGCTCTTATCCTCTCCCCTTCCCCTCCCACCCCACGGCCCTCTCCTCCCTGCTGGCTTTACCCCAGGCCCCCTCCTCTGGCCCGCTGCCCTTCCTCCGCCGGGGTCACCCCTCCTTTAAGACCCTAACTAGGTCATTGTCAGGATAAACATTCCCACTGTACTAAACAATCTGATATGATTGGTGGTGATGAGGTCAATTTCACGTCCCTTTGTTCCTGCAGCAAGCTTGTCAGAAGCGATCATTTCCAAGCGAGGAGGCAATAATCCACGATCCAGGGCGCTCGGTGGGTTGGCAGAGCCTGCTGCAGCCCGCAGCCTTTTTCTGTCAGGAATTTGTGTGTGGGGAGTGGGGTGGGGGGTGGGGGAGGGAAGGAAGGAAGGAAGGAAGGGTGCTTTACAGATGCAGGTCAACCTCAGGCCCAAGAGAGAGGTGGCAGCAGAAAGAGGTGGGCGGTTTGCACACACACGTCTTGATCCCTCTACCGCTCCCTTTGTGCTTTTGGTCGAGGGAAAGGGGTCCTGGCACCAGTTCCCAGCCTTCCACAAGTGTCGCAGTGGTGCTGAAAACCCACGGTTGGGGAAGGGGTCCAGAGTCAGCCCCTTCAGTGTGACCTGCAAATCTGCCTTGCTTTCTGTGAACCGCCTGGCAGACGCAGGGACCTCCATGGCCTCGTTCCCTTGAGGGCAACGTCACCCAGGCCGTCTCTGTCCAATCACTTCCACCCAGGAGCCTGACCCACGAAGGAGGCGTGCCTTGAATCGTAGCCTTCCTTCAACCCAGTTGTTCCCCAAATGACATTTTAAGGGAAATGTGCAAGTTTTAGCCTCGGGAGTAACAGCCAAGGAATGTCACAGGAAGGGGGGGGAAATACTGTAAGTGATGGCGGTTTCTATAAGGAGTGGGTGGGTGATGTATCCATCATTCTGTGCATTTTCCCTAATATAATCATTGAGGACCTACAGTATACACCTACTTTGGAGCTCATTGGTTTCCTTATTTTAATGCATTTGGGGATAATATTTCCATTAAAATACACCTTGTGGGACCCCTTTTCTGAAGAACGATTTGTGTTTTGCTTTATGTACTCATCCGGTGCAAATTAAGGCAGGTTCCCATTAAAATTTCAGCCCCCATCCCTGTCACAAACCAACCTCTTTCCCATTATGACCATCAAGGTCTCCAGCATCGTGGGCCTTACCTAGCCTGAAGCAGAAGGCTTTCAGCCGCTCAGACAAAGTCACTGTGAGTTACAGCAGCAGTGAAGAACAAGCAACCATTCGGATGTGGTTGCACTCTACTTCCCATGATCCTTCTCCCTTGGCTATGCTGTCTGTGGCCGATGGGACCTCCAGAAAAATCTATGACAGGTGCCCCCTGGAAGCGCCTGCAGAATGTTTGATGTTGCAGGTGGCTGTGGGTGGAAACTGGCCTTGCTGATAGAGGTTCCTTCTATATACACAGGCAAGAAGAAAAACGGGAAAAGCACGCCCTTCCTCTTCCAGACAGCGAATGCCTGCTTTCTTTAGGCATGGCAAGCAGACATATGAAGCCGCTAAACACCCCCATCTTGCCCATGGCTCTGTCCTGCACCTCCCGCAGTGGAGCTATAATTGCCAAGGAGGACCTGCTGCCGTGGTCGTGGTGGTGTGTATCGAGCTCATCAGCGCCACGGGGGCCGCTCAATAAGGAGATCTAACAGCCTGCAGATAAAGAGCCGGCTATTGATCCCGACACAGTGTCCTGCTGGGGAAGAGAAAAGAGAGGCTCGGAAGAGCAGGTCGGGATCCTGTACCCATCTGTACCATCCAGAGCCATGGCAGCAGAAAGGCTGAAGGATGATTGTTTTTACAAAGAAAGCCCCCCCCCCCGTGTATGCCATGCAACTCTCTGAGAAGTGGGATTGCGTGCATGCACGTGGAAGGCATGGAAATAAAAAATCTAGGAGAGCTGACAGGCAGCATCAGGGTAGCACACACACAAAAAAGCAACTTTTCTCAGCCTCCCGCACTTTGTAACCCCAGCCGTGGGTCAAACAGCAAGGAGCCTTGTAGCTGCTGAGAGACTTGGAGGCTTTGTTTGGCACCTGATCCTGTGGGGTGTTGCCCAGAGGCGCCAGGCGTAGCCTCGGGAGGCACATATCTGGAGAAAGTCCTGGGGAAACCCCAAGAGGTCCAGCATGTGGAGAATCCGTCTGTGGTCCTGAAGGGTTGTGGACAGTCTGTGGGGTGACCGAGAGGCAGCCTCCCGAAGGAAGAACCCCCTCCCCAAAAGGTGGCCGGGGGGGAGGTTTCCCTGGAAGGCCGCCATCTGGCCACCTGCCTGCTCTCGGATCTGAGCGTGAGCACCTTTTGGGTCAGGCTCTCGTCCTCCCAATCCTTCCTCTCTGGTCACGGCTACTGCTTGTGCGCCAAGATCACGGCGGGCCCGTGCTCAGGGATGATGGTTTCCTGCCTTGCTGAACCCCCGTGCTCGCTGCTCTGTCCGTGCCCTGCCTGCGTCTCCTTGGAAAAACGCCTGCAGCCTCTTTCCTGCTGCTCTTCGCTGTTATATGACATTCTTAATTGATGCTGAATATTCAGAACCGTGAAGGGTGGCAAACAAATGTCCGCGGCACCAGAGAGAACGCAGCGAATGGAATTTTTAAGGTGCTTCGGCTCAGAGTTGGCCAACCTTGACTGTTTGCCCAGCGCCCTCTTCCACTGTGCATGTGTAGCATCCCCCCCCCGCTCATTTTCACTGTTTTGCACACACTGAAAAACCACAAGTGTGCTTCTCCGAAGTGCTCGTTGGTCACATGATACTCCTACATGAACCGGCACTCCTATAACCTGCGCTGTGGGTGAGTAAGGCTACCTAGCACACTCCTAAAAGAGACGCGGATGTGAGCCAGCCCGTTGACCTGGCCTGTACTTGAAGAAAGGGACCTTGGCAGATTCTTGCCCTGCCCTGACTCCGTCCTTTGTCAGGTCAGGAGTTGTGCTTTTTTGGGGGGGAGGGGAGAGGAATTCATGCCTGCAAATTGGAAGATGCAGTTTGGAAGGACAGCTTGACTCTCCTTCATGGAATTTTGGAGCCCTCTCTCCGGGACGCTTGAGCGGCAGTTTCCCTGCCTTGGCCAAGGATGACCTCACGAGAGGTGGCCTCTTCTTCTCTCCCGCAACTCATCTGAGAACTGGGCCCTTCAGACATGCTGCTCTAGTTAGGGGTGAATCCTTCTCCTCTCTTTTGTGCCGTTAACTGTTGCAAGGAGCGCCCTCCGCTCTGCATTCCACGGCTGCTAAATTCCAGCTTAACTAGAGTGACATTTAAAATTAATTCCAGAGTTGAGCCGGGCCCATCTCCCTCCCGTTCATTTGCGTCTCCTCCAGGCACAGTTTTATTCTAACTGTAAACATGCATATATTGATAACATAGAGCAAACAAACTCTTTTTTGGGGGGAAAAATGGAGTTTCTCCCTTCCACAAATTGCTGAGGGTGCAATTTTGAAAACAGAATGAAAGTGGTAAACGGGCACTGGATGACAAGATTCCTTGGTGTGATTGCATATAGGATTCCTTTTGCAAGTGTTTCATTGAAAGACACTTGCCCTCTTGTACGCTAATTAAACACAACACAGCAGGAATCTTGATAGCATGAATTAAAGGCCCTGGAAATATGCTGTACAAAATTGTTCATTTTTAGTGCTCTTGAAAAGAGAATGTTAATCATCACCACCATTTTAGGACTTCATGGCTGGAAGGGAGCCTATGGATCGCCGAGCCCATGTCAAGGAGGCACCGTGGAGGAATCAAGCTCTTGACATCTGGCTCTGCAGCTACAGACCTAAACCACTGAGCTATCCAGCAGTTCAATCAGAATTAAGGACGCAGCCACCGAAGACCCCATTTAATTTCCTCTTCAGAACTGTGAGCGGAGTAGGGCCCTTGTTTTAAAAGTTAGAAAAACCTTCCCTTAGCCAACTCACATCCTTAAGGTAAATTTCCCGTGGAATGTACTGAGTGAAATATCAAGTGGCACCCGTTGCTTTGGAAAGACTTTGCGGTGGGCCAGGAAGCTCTTCCTTGTACTTGGTTTCCCCGCCAAGGTAATTCCCCCCCCCCCCCCCAGTCTCAGCTTTTTGCCCTACAGGAAAAGGGACGCGGTGAAAGGAGCCACTCCAGCTTGGCATGGGCAGACATTTTATGGCTGAGCGAGACTTTCTCCAGTTCCCGGATGTGTCCTCCAGTCCCCACAAACAAGGGCACATTTGCTGTTTGAGTGCTTACTCAAAAGAAGATGCAGCAACGTCCACAAAACGCTTTATGGTTGTTGTGGGTTTTCCGGGCTCTTTGGCTCTTTGTTCTGAAGGTTGTTCTTCCTAACGTTTCACCAGTCTCTGTGGCCATGGGCCTCTTCAGAGGTTGCTGTCCTCTGAAGAGGCCCATGGCCACAGAGACTGGCAAAATGTTAGGAAGAACAACCTTCAGAACAAAGAGCCAAAGAGCCCGAAAAACCCAGAACAACCACTGGATCCCGGCCGTGAAAGCCTTCGCGAATATATAAAACACTTTATACCTGGCCAAATCAATCCCAACTGTAGTTAAGCTGAGGATGACAGGGGACAGGATGCACTGGGAGAGAGAGTCCATTGAATCCACAACCTTGCCACATCTCTGGGACATTCTTATATGTTTGCCTCTTCCTTCCTGTTGACGAGGAGGTGAGTTATCCATGGCATCTGCCAGGTTACACTTGACAGTCCTACTAGCATGTTGGAAGAGCATGGACTATGTAGAGATCAGGTGCTCGCCCTCAAACATGGCATCAAGACCTTTGGTTTCCTTCCATCTGGCCACCGAGTCCTCCTCACCAGAGAACTGTGGGCCTGGTGGAAGCCTACTAATATTATTATATGCCCTTCCAGTGGCCTGCAGGTGGCTGCCCAGAGAGAGTGGCCGAGTGGCCCTGAGAGGAGAAACCCAAAAACCAGATTAAATTCTGCTGTTTTGAAGAAAGAGAAAGAACGGTCCCTTCCTCCTGAGACCAAATCCCTCTCCTCTTGGCTTAGAGAAAACCTCCTCTAAAAAATAGAACAGAATTCGAAATGTCTTGCCTTGGATTCAATTAAAAGGCAGATATTTACAGGGAAGAAACTGTTGTACCAGGAAAGGTCAGAGGGGAGCTGAAAAGCTGGTTCTTCCATCAAAATGACAAACATTGCCTGTTTTATTTGATCTAAAATTTAATCAGAAATAGTATTGTGGGCAAAAGTGCAATATAGCAACGTTATAAGATGGATAAACGCATGGCCTGAATAGGGGAAATTCAGGCTGAGATATTAATTCAGACATGAGAACGAATGAGTGATGCTAGACCTCCATTATTTCACTATTTCTAGGTTTAAAAAATGTTTAATAACCCAGTTATGAAATCAAGTGGGAGGGTTAAGACAAATGGGAGTCTTTGGAAACCTTCGTTCTGGAGAAACCAAAGCAAAGCTGTTTTTCCATCTTCTTCATCTCTTCATGCCTGTGGGGGATGACAAGAGACCTCGTCTGACCTTGGAAACAGGGGCTGGGTGGGATGTTCCCAAGACCGATCCATCCCCGGGTGAGTTTGGGAGTCACATCGGTGAAGTACAGTGGCAGGAAGTATAATGAACCTCTCCCTCTTCCCTCTCCTCCTTTAAGGGGATGCTGAAGACTCTAAGGTTTTGGGAAGCTTTTAAGGGCATCCTCTCATAAGTTATTTTTTTTTCTAGGTGATTCCCTTGTCCATCATTGCTCGGGGTTTATTTAGTGACTGCGTTTGTGTTCTTAATTTTTGTTGTTGTTCTTATTAGTTGCTGCTTCAGTGATTGTTTTCATGTGTAAACCACTTAGAGCAGTGTTGGACACCGAGGCAACCATATAGAAATGTACCAAACAAACAAATAAGGAAACATCATTCTGGGATGCCACACTGGGATAATGGGGACCGGATCATGCATGCACTGATGGGTTGCTTCAAAGGAGATCCCACCCAGGGGGGGGGGAGCGACCCGTTTCGGCACAGCTCAGCGTGATTCTCCATCCCCTCCTGGTCACACCCTTCACAAGGTGCGAAGCCATAGAAACAAAGCTTGGGGTTAAGTAACCCGCTTGCTGGATGACCACAGAGTTAGAACAAGGCAAGATTTGGATCTCCCACAGGCAGAGATGATCTACGTAAATCTTCAGGCACCCCTGGTGTCCACTGAGCATAAAACAACAGCGGCCATCTTGTCCAGGCCCCGCCTGCCTTTGCCGAAACCGGAATGGCAAAGGTTGTCTAAGATCTTTTCTGCCACCTGCACAAAGACAGCCCAACCCTTCCTGCAGGGACCCCTCGCGTGCGCTCTCTCTGTCTCTCTCATCATCATCATCACTCCTCCAGGCTTCAGCATTCCAGAACGAACCGCAATAAATAAGTCGGCTTTTTCATCTTAATAGCCGTGTTTCCACTTATTTTTTTTAATTATCATTTCGTGAATAGATTCTTTAGAGTACATAAAAAAAAAAAAACAACCTTAGCCGGCGGTTAATGAGGCATCGTTGTTATAAGCCTGGTCTGGTGATATATTACCTCGGTCTAGGCAGATGCTCAGACTCTACATTTGAAAATCAGCTTTTTCAAGCGGAAAATTATAATTGGTTTGTCTAATAAAAGAATAAATAAATATCTGTTTAACTTCATTACTGTCGGAGGTGGGTGCCTCTCCCACCCCACCCCCATCCCGACTGTACCCTCTTTGGGATTTTGTGGTGGAAAGGCTAATTATTTTTAATTGGGTGGATCCAAGGAGCATGAGGCAGCCTCAGACATGCTGATGGCTGGGAATCCAGTCGTTCGGCTTTTCCTTTGTCCTGCCTTGGAGAGCAGGTACCTTCCTTCCCTGTCCCCCCACCCCCACCCCCACCCCCACCCCCGGATCCTGTCACCGTCCCAGGTGGGAAAATGGGCTGGTTTGCTCCTTGGCACAGCAGAAGGCCACTCGCTTCAAGGCCACCATTCCTCAAAACTGCAGAAAAGGATCCTCTGGACCCAAATCATCTGGCCATTCTGAAAAGCAAATCCTGTTTGAAGCCTGCAAATCTTGTTCCAGAGACTTGGAGGTGTGGTGAGGCCAGGAAGAAGTGCCTCCTCGGTGGGCATCAAGGGTGGCATAGAGAGGAAAAAGCTATAATTCCTTTTTCTAATCAGCTTAGACTGGCCACGTGCAACTTGGAGATCTCAATCAGGAATTTTAAAAGACTTTTTTTAAAAAAAGGCTTGCTTGCAAAGGAAAGGCAAGACAAAAAGGGAACCCTTTTGGGGTTTTTGCTCTGCCTTCAACCCACTGCTGGTTCCTTGGGCTGTTTCTCTGCTTGTCGCTGTTTGTACCCGATCCAGACCCCGTCATTTTGGCTGCTTTCCTCCACCACCACCACTGGTCTGGGACATGGACCACCCTTGGCAGCTAACAAGACACGCAGACCCTTGCATGCTGCTGTGAATCTGACTCTCTCTGCTCTTTCTCCCCCAAATAATTCGAGCCAACCCCGGTATCCGGTGCTTTAAATGTGGCCCTTGAGCCATTTTCCGGGAATCTCCAACCTCCCTGCCCCTCACTCATTGAACACCAAGCCAACGGAGTTCCTTTTGGACTGTTCTGCTTAGCCTAGATTTGCAAATCCACCTCAACATTTTGCTTAGGTCAAAAGTAAGCAGCTAACAGATGTGTGGATGCACACATTGCAAAGAAAAAAGAAAGATAGAAATGCTGGCTGTGTATTAACTCTTCCTCAGCCACCCTGATCAGATGCTGCACTTTTTTTTCCTGGAGCTGGAATGACTGAACATGGCCTAAGGATGCGCTTTAAGTAAAACGTGGGTCCCGCTCCTTGTATAAAAGGACTTGGCCTGTCTTTCTTGGACCAAGACAGGAGGACTTAGGTGGTCCTGCTTCTGCCTGCCTTTGCCCCTCGGGAAATACTAACAAATCTTTATTTTTTTGTACTATATTGAGGTGCAGAAAGAGGGAGAGGCAGAAGCAAAGAAGGCACAGCCTATTTATCTGCTCTATCTGTTATTCTTTCCAGCAGGACAATAAAATGAAATGAAATGAAATATCCTCAAGCTGCTGCAAATGCTCCTTTTTCTAAGGACAGAAGGAAACTAGAGAAGGTTCCTAATTGCACCTCAGCCCCTCGGAAGAGATTTCCAGCAGCCACCGGTGTGTCTTTTGTATCCGGGGTGGCAAAGGCGAAGAAGGATCATTAGCATGGAAGGCGCTATTTGAATTTTGCTTATCAGTTCTGCTTGTTGAGCACATTTCTGGGCCAGAAAAAGCCTCTGACAGACAGCGTGGAAAATTAATTTTTAATGGCTTTTATTAGCGCTTAAGCCATTCTCAGAGGGTAAAATGATCCTCCTTTCGGCAGTGTGGCAAAGGTCCTGGAGGACTTTCCAGAAAGCGGTGACTCGAGAGGAGGAGGGGAGACGGCTGCCTTCTCCAAGAGAGGCTCCCCGGAGGCCACGGCTCCCGAAAGGCCCTCATCACCACCCACTTTGTCCTCTAGGAAGTGCCGGAAATGAAGCATGCTGCGTCCTTGCAAACTGAAGGCCAACGGCATGGCGGGCTGCGCCAACAGAGCAGAAGGCAAGGACCAAGACAGAGGAAGGGGTCTTGCAGGTTTTTCCCCCTGCTAAGTCAACAGCACATGATAGTCCCTGACTCGGCCTCAAAGTGTTGAACCCAAACCTACCATCAGAAGGGTCTCTGGGTTAGCTGTTGAATGTTACTGTTTCTCTGAGGTTTTTTTTTTTTTTTAAAGTTGATCCTCACACAACTGGAGCACAAAGCCACACACTTACTGCAAACCTCAAATATCTGGGCAATTTGGAAACAGGCGGTGAGTATTCTTCTGTATCATAACATGGCCAGGGCTCTAGCGATGATGCAAAGCAAGCATTTGAATGAGGACACTGTAGTTCTGATGGCTGGAAGGTTTTTCATTTAGGCACAGATGCCGGCAGCTGAAGGTCTTGGTCTGGTGTACAGTCCAGAAGCGAGGCAGAACCTTCCCCTGCCAAGGGATTCATGAAGAGATGCAGCCAGCAACCTCTTTCTCCGAATGAGTCTGTGTTAATTCTCTAGTTTCCCAAAGCACTCTTGCCATCCTTTTGTGTTGCCCAGCTTGAAAAATGTTGAACGTTGTGCATATCTCTCTGTTTTTATATATGTAAATTGTGTATATTTTAAATTGTTTCTATTTATATGTTGTGAGCCGCCCAGAGTAGACCATGTCTAGATGGGCGGCATATAAATGCAATAAATAAATAAATAAATAAATAAATAAATAAATAAATAAATAAATAAATAAATAAATAAATAAATAAATAAGACCCAAAGATCGGGAACAGAAAGGACATCCAAACCCCAAAGGTCCCCTGCATTCTCTCTCCCGGTGGCAGAGAAGCAGAGGGTTTTTCCCACATGTAGCCTAAGAAGTGATCCTGCTGGCTGGACATAGGACTTGCCCCAGTTTTCCCATGTGGACGATCAGATGGTTTTTTAAGCATGCCAAAGAAGAATCGACCTCACCTGGCTTCAAAGGACCAGCCATGAAAGCACTGGCATGAATACCGTTGCAGCACAAATGTTTAACGAGGTTAATACTGTGCAGCTTCTTTTTTAAAACCAAGGAATGAGGTTGAGATGGAATATGCCCCCAAGATGGGCTGGCAGGCTGGCAGCCGTACGAGTGATCACAAACCAGGGCATCAGAAAGATGAGACAAAGGGATTTGGGAAAAGGCTTTGCCTCAGCAGATCCTCCAGGAGAGTGGCAGCTGAAGCCACACCTGCCACACTCCCCAAAGGTTTCCCAAGAAAGACAGTGCACAAAAAACCTATCGGGGAAACAGGTGCCAAGTTGGAGAGCAAGGCGAAGAGGGAATGTAATGTGTGGAGTGAGCAGGACGGGGGAATTTCTGCAAAGAGCCTGGGATGAGGGGGTGTCCATTTTATGTGGCTGTCAAAGGGCTGCAAAATATGGAAACAACACTTCTCTGAGAATGGGAGCCCCTGAAGAAAAGGAGGGGGAGGAGGTGACAGCCCAGAAAGGTTTGTCACCTATGAAGGCCAACAAGGGTTCCATCAGCTTCTCGTTGAGGGTGAATCTCCATTGAGCATGGATGAAGGTCAGAGAGGCAGAAGCCCATTGAACCAAAATTGGAGCAACAGAGGTTGAGGGAAAGAGCAACAGAATGGACACAGTATGGGCAGGCAATGTTAGGAGGTGGATGTTTGTCCAGGAGAAAAGCAGAGTCAAAACAAAGGGATGGAGCTGGTGCTTCAATTCTTGAAATGCTTGGTGCCTTGTGCTTCACTAGGGGTGGAAACGCAACACAAGGAGCTTCCATGGAGGAAGCAGCTCATCTCACGAGAACCTGTGTTGGTGGTTTTTAAAGCACTTGCTGTTCTCTCCTCTCCTTAAAGTGAGCCTTTTTGTTTACACTCTAGTAGGGATAAGATTTCTACATGGAACAGGAGAGATACCTCACTCACAGCTACAGGCTGGTGCCCATAAATGGTTCTACTCAAAGTCTTGGTTTGTGAACAAAGAAATCTGCTTCGCATTGAATCGGGGCGTCTGTCCATCGGACTCCATCTGATCAAATGACTCTGAGAGTCTTAGGCGGTGTGAGATTTTGGAGTCCACGTGCTTGGATGTTTCCACATGGGGAAAACCCAGCATTTTTCTCCTGAATGTAAAGCTACTTATGGGGGAAAGCTCCAGTTCTGTGTCCACTTGGCCACACTGCCATTGAGGGGCCTTTAATGTTCATGACCCAGCCCAATTTGGACACAAATCCCCCTTTCTTCCATTCTAGCTCTTAATGCATTTCTGTGGCCGGTTCAGCCTCCCACCTTTGAAGCCCCACTGTCCTTGCTCAGCCTTCCTCCCATTCTGCCTCTTCCCCCATTCTTCAGGCTCTTTCTGCCATCAGAGAAAGCATCATCTTGGGCTGGGTGGTCACGACAGCCTCAGCCAAGCACACAAACACCCAGAAGACTCTATTGTGAAGGACCATAAAATTCATTCTCACGCATGGTTTAAGAGCAAGTTGAAAATGAGTCCTCCAGAGAGGAGGTGAAGAACCCAGCCTACTGGACAGAAAAATCCCCAGCATCTCTTTATGACACACACTCTTGTTTGCCAAGCTTTGCTGTGGCCGAGTCAGTCGGGGCGGCTGCAGTAACTTATTATTATTATTATTATTTTTGCAACCAACCCCCAAGTAACATAAGGTGGAAGAGCTCTGTTAGGACCCAGGCAGGGCTTCTCCTGGACACAAAGAGCAGTCAGTAAAAACACGAGCGTAAAGGGAAGCTAAAGCAGTGGCTCAGTTCCCAAGGGAACCTCACCAAATAGCAAGCTGTCCAGGAGCATCCCCGAATCCACATTTGCACACAAGAGTTGCTTTGCACAATATAACAGTGTTCACTGTGCACCAGATGTACGGAGACTTAAAATAAATTTGCCCACGGGGGGTCCAGGAAAAATCTGCCCTGAAGGTATTTCAGCGGCGTGCCGGTGCTGTCTGAATCGACTGTGAGATTGTAAAAAGCAGCTCAATCCTGCCACAGCATTTGGCTTTTCTTTTCAGCCTCGGCCCTCCCTTCTACCACGTTACGTAAACACCGTTCGAGGTGCCCACGTAGAAAGCCACGTTGAGGCAGCTGTAACTTTCTGTTATGTGTGCACGAGCAGGTTTGTGTCCCTTACAATAGAAGATGCACACAATACATCCCAGCCTTAAGATTCATACAAAGTGCTTTGAAAATTTAAATGACAATAACCTCTGCAGGTGCATCAATTAACAACTTGCGATACCCACATGGCGGACACGAATTGAACAAGTCTTTCAACAGTTCCTGCTAAGAAGCTTGGTCACCTATCGGTCTCGGGCTTGGAACAAGGGAGAGAGGAACAGAGGGGGACCCCGAGGCAGTTGTGCCTTGTTCCTTGCAGTCCGTGAGCCAGAGGAAGAGAAATCTCAAAAGCCCCCCCCTCACTCCACCCCCACGCCTAACGGGGAGTCCCACCAAGATCCAACCACCACAAGGTAGTGGGGCCTCCCGATGCATGAGCATCTGGCCAGTTGCCCAGAGCTGAGTTTTCCCTCGTCTCCCCCTTTGACACCAAGGCCCTCCAGGTATAAACCAGACCCGGGTGGCCACAAAGAAGAGAGCCAGGCCTTTGCTCTGCAGGAAATGTGTGAATCAGAGCACGGCACCACATTAGCCCTGGCTTCTTGCACATGAATCCATACAAGGGCCCACGTAGCATGAAGGCACAGTGGCCGCCACAGCCAAACCACTCTTTCTATGTGGCCACTGCTTTGCTTTGGATTCACTTGCTGCCAGGGAGAGCCCCAGGAAACATTTCCGCTCTTTGATCAACCATGAAGAGTCAACAGAACCCCCCCCCCGGGGCTCAGCAAAGCCGCCCTTCCCAACACAAGGCTCACATATCAATGACACTCTTAGGCACACTTATAACCATCTCAGAATGGAAGAGCTGGAAGGGACCCCCATGGACCATCAAGTCCAGCTCCTTGTCAAGGAGGCACCGTGGGGGGGGGAGGGGGACTCAAACTCCCAACCTCTGGCTCCGCAGACAGAGACCGAAACCACAGAGCTGGCCTGGAAGGGCGCTCCTTTGAACTCCATGGGGGTTTCCTTCCCAGTAGGCTGTGGTGGTTAAGGGCACTCTTAATGGTCGGGCTGAAAGCTCTAGAGGACTGCGGAGGTTGGGATGAGAGGGGATACGGCAGAAATTCACATCCGGAGTGTTGCCAAGAGGAGCTCACCCCACAATATAGGGATGCGGCCCCCCCACTCGCCAAGGGCAGCCACAATGAGCTACCTGCGGTACCTGTGCTCTTGGGAGGCAAACATGGGGGGGGGAAGGCTATCTTCTTGCTTGTGCAGGCCCTTGGTCAAAGAAACGTAGGATATAACTTTCAGATAAAGACAAGTTTGTCACATTTCAAATGGCAAGGCTATATTTCCACTCTTATAAAAATAAACCCTGCCTCTTCCGCTGTGAACCAAGCTGGCCATTAGATTATTGCTACTATGGGTCCTTTGTCACTAATTTGCTGTTTTACTGTTAAAGGTATTGATCACATGCATGTTTCTGTAGGTTGAGCTATGCGCGGTGCATTTTAGATGTTAGACTTTTAAAACCAAAAGAGAACTTCTCTGACTGCGTACTGTGTCGTGCCATGCTGTGCTTTGATTATGTCACCTGTAAAGGCCTGTGTGCGAAAGCATTAAATTGAATTTGTGAATTCGTTGTTCGTGGGCCAGTCGAACGAAAGGCCTTCGTTCCACGCTAGAAGCCGTCCGCTTTTGCCAGCCATGTGACTGAACCACTGGCGGGGAAGGAGGGAGGGAGGGAGGGAGGGAGGGAGGGGCAGGGCAAGGGCGACGAGAGGGGAGGCGGGAGGCGGGTGCATGCCCAGGCGGTGCCAGAGTGGGCTTAGAAACCCAAGCTGCTCAATGAGTTCCCCGGAGACCAGGCTCCCTTGAACTGGAGCTGTTATCCAATGATGCCTAAAGACTCTTTGGGGATTCTGAGAGGGCCAGTCGAGCGTAATTACCTTGGCTGCCTGCCACCTCCGCCCGCCTCCCGTTCCATGCCAGGGGACCTCCAGGCTTCACTCCAATTAAGCGACGAGAGTGGAGGATCTGTACAGAATACATTGTTCTTTCCGAAACGGCTCCCCGCCTGGCAAAGTGAACGATTGATTACAAGGCGACGCTCCTCTTCCTCTGTGGACCTGAGTGATATGTGGAGGATGCCTGGGAGGGAGGAAGCCGCGGGTGGGATGGGCGAGCCCAGGGGGATGGACCGTTTCATCGATGCCCACTAGGCACAAGTCTTAAAGCAACGACTTAGGGGGCTTCCCTCAGCCCTGCTTTAGGCCCATAAAAGAGACGTTGACGTAATTATTGGGCAGTTTATACTCGGTAGCCCAGGACTTGCTAGGTGGCCCCTTTCAACACAAACATGCTCACACACCTTGGTCACAGCTGCTGGACCATCTTGTGCCTGGTGCCACCGCCAGGCTTCTTGCCACCCTCCATCAACCTGCCATATCTTTTTATTGCTGACTTCCCACTGTGTGGGGTTAGTACAGTGTGATGAGGAGGGGGGGGGAATAGCAAACCTCCTCCTTGTGAAAGAGGCTCAGAAGATTTAATTGCAATGGAGCCAAACCTGCCATGGGCCAGGATGTAAGGTGAGTGAGTCTCAGTGTCACAGCCTACTGGCATCTGGAAGAGAAGAGAGCTGGGCAGCCACTCAAGGCTGGCAAAGAGTTAACCAGGCTAGACTTTCTCATTTCTCTCCCCTCCTCACTCCTCTCTCAGGGCTGTTTTGTACAAGAGAGACAGGAAATAGGAAGCTGGGTGCCCTTCGATTCTTTCACAGGTAGCTGGTGCAGGCACAATAATATTTAAGATAATATCTAATATTTAAGGTAATTATACCTTGCAAGGATCCTGACGCTTCAGTGATAGCTCAGTGTGGAGGGAGAGGCTGGGAGTTCGGTCCCCCCATTGGTGCCTCCGTGATGGGGGCTGGGCTCCCTGATTCGTGGGATCGCTCCCAGCTCCGCTGGTCGTAAGATTGCTATTATTATAACAACCGAATGTGCCACCTGCCTGATGCAGATGAAGGGCACCCATTTCATCAGTTCATTTCCACACTGGTGATGCTTTCTATGAAAGAAAGAAAACCTTTGCAGGCCATAAGGTCTGGAGCTGGCCCCTATTTTTCTGAGGTTTTAAATGTCTCTAATGCTTTTATTTTGAAATTGAGCTGCTGGCTTTATTTTGTTCTGCCATTGTAACCCTGTTGTGGTTTGTTGTGTAATTGTGTAAGGCCTGCTGAGGGACAGCTCTGTCCACACAGAGAGAACCCCAACTCTCGTTAACCCATTCTTTGGCGTCAGACTTTACCAACTGCACATCTATCACGGCACTAAGGAAGTGTGTGATGCCACCTTCAAACCCGCAGCGCTCAGCCGCATCTCTCCAGGGGCCCCTCAGCTCACACACCAAATTTTGGCTGCCTTGGACTGGTGGCTCTGAAGTGCTGGCAATCTCACATCCTCTTGGCTAACCAGAGCTTGCCAGCCCCTGGTCTTGCTTTCTAGGAATGCCACAGGAAAAGAGACATTTTCTCCTTAAACCAATGGGGGAGAGGCAGAAAAGCACCTTTCTGGAAAGCAAGCTCTGTTCCTGTGGCCGCCCTTTCCTCTGTGCAGCCTTTCTGCCTGGCGTGTGCTGCGCGCAGAGGAAGGACGGGCCTGCTGGCAGGCAGGAAAGGGAAGCAATTAGATCCCCTTTCGTGATTGTGGCACTTATCTGGGTCTTTACAGGAGAATCTGAAGGGCTTGCGCGCTGAAGGCGGCTCAGCCGTCTAAACTGGCATTAAAGGCTTCCAAACTATCTTCGCTCCGACTCCTGCATCGCAAGGAATAAGAGCCAGGCTCTCAGCTCAGATGGGGGGGGCAGGAACGGGAAACCATTTGTGGGGGCTTATCAGGAGTGCAGGAAAGCTGTCACTCACAGGAAGACTAAGTGCTTGCATTCAAGATTCCCATGAAAAGGGGGGGGGAGAGAGAGAACGTTTTGGAGGGTGAAATTAAGCTGGAAAGGAAAAGGTACTTGAGGGTTTCAAATACCTTGTTTTATTCCTTCAGCCGAACCAATTTAAAAAACCACCAAAAAAAACCCCTACACTCCTTATCGGGAAAGATGTAACCAGTTATGATAGTTATTAGTGACCATGCTCATTTACAGCAGGAACCTCTTCCGGAACAGAATTGCTGCATTTTTCATTATCACATTCAAATGTTGAACAGATAAGAGAATATGTTTAGGCGATGACACAGGTTTCTGCACCGCTTCCCGAGACATGACAAGAAATCTCATTTGCTCATCGTTCCTCTCGTCCCGCAGAACCAAGCTGTCGCGAGTATCAGCAGAAGCTGGTGACACCCACTTCCGAAGGAGAGATCAAGCCACTCCAGCTTTTAGCCTGGTCTTTCATGGAGGAGACACTTCAGCACTTTGGACAGCGCCTTGAGAGTTCAGGCTGAAACCACAAGGCCAGTGAGCAGAATGGTTTAAAACAGAAAAGGGCTGTTGACTCACCATCAGTGCAGAGTCAGGGAAGAAAAGATAACAGCATTCTAGCTTGACTTTAAGAGCCATGGTAGAGAGGCCCACAAGAGGAGAGTGCTACTAGACTTGATGTCCGTTTTTGTTCTAATAGTATTTCTAACCCCCCCCCCATGAGAAAGATAACAGCAGGAGAAGGAGGGCTTGGTTGAGCGCCAGCCTATCAGGACGTCACTCTCGCATACGGTTGTGTGCTCGACCTGTTTTTCTCCTCGTCAACCTCAAAGGCTTCGCCTACAGAGAAGTCAACATGTTTTCTCCAGAAACAAAAAAAGGGGGACGGCAGCTGTACCCCCTCCAGGGTGCAAATTTCCAAACAGATGGCTCTGGGGCTCAAAACGTCCCTGCAAAATGCTCAGCTAAGCTGCCCAAATGGGACGAACTCAACAGGCTCCCCACTCCATCTCGAGGGGGACCCTCTTTTTGACCCTACCAGTCCCAGATGGCGCATGGAGGATCCACGGTGGTGCTGCCCCAGCCCAGGTACAAGCAACAGCAAAATCCCCACACCTCTAGCTCTTCCTCGTGGGGGCAACAGATGGCCCTCTGGGCGTAGCGGAGGCAGTAGGCCTCTGAACACCAGACACTGAGAAGCAAAGGCAGGGGAGAAGTCCTGAGTTCAAATCCTGCTTGGGGCCATCCCAGGGAGACAGCAGAGCTCCTCAAATGCCCATGAAGCAGAGTATGACCCAGTGGGTGTGTATGGTGTTGGGCCAGGTCCTTAGGCAGGCAGCCCCTCCTGATGGTGTTTGCAGGGCTGAACAGTGAGTGGGTGGTGCTCGAGCCAAGGGACACCTTCATATATTTCAGATAGGCCTGCTCTGCTGGGCTGTTGTGCAATCTCACTTTGAAGAAGCTTCCCACAATATAGTCTTTGGAGGGACAATATATTGCACTAAGTTGGTTGCAAAAGCTGAAACTCGGGGGGGGGGAAGCGAGGATAATCCCGCTCTCGTCTTGTCTGGAGATGCCTTTTTTATTACTATTTTCATCATTGTCATTGCCCGCACTAATCTGAAGTAAAAGGTCATGTGAGAAAAGTGTGTGCGCACGTGTGTGTGTGTGTGTGTGTGTGTGTGTGTGTGTGTGTGTGTGTGTGTGTGTGTGTGTGTGTGTGTGTGTGTGTGTGTGTGTGTGTGTGTGTGTGTGGGCAAACTTAATGGGTTGGGGGGAATGGACCTGGATTTGTAGGCTGTTGACAGAGACATCCTGTGCAAGGGGTTGAAATGAGGTGGGGTGGGGTTGAGATCCCACTAAGGAGCAGAAATTTCCAGCAGGCGCTTTCACTAACAGATTTATTTTTGCTTATGGGGGGAAGAGAAACCCAGGCGGAGCAAAGCCAGGAAGCTGAGTGTGAGAGGGGAGAAAAAAGGCCACAGGACACGGGCCCCTCGGAAACAGACGGGAATTTCCTGAAAAGGAGGAAGAACAGCAGAGAGCAAAAAGATGGATTTTTAAAAAACAAAACCTGTTTTCTAGGTGCCTTCAGCTCCAGCTGCCCTCTATCCAAGGTAGTGGTTCAATTTTTAATGGTACAAAACCTTCTTCCTGATGCTGGAGAGAGAGAGAGAGAGAGAGAGAGATGACTCTGAACCCACTAGCCAAAAGCAAAGAATGCAAGCCACTCCAGTAACTATTAGGAAAGACCAGGGTGGGTGGGTCTCCTGGCCCTTCCCACCAGGCAGGGAAACTCATCAAGCCAACCCTTCCTTAGGTGAGGCCTCTTGCCAGGGTGGTGGTGGTGAGGACTCCTCCTCTTGGCTTTTGCAAGGAGACTCGAGAGAGATGGAGAGAGAGAGAGGGAGAGGGAGAGACTCCAGAGCTACAATTTGTCTGGAAGCACAGAGTTTGGGGCTATCTATTGATCTATTCAGTGGCTATCTCCCTTTTGTGCAAGACACAAGATTTTGGCCAGAAAAGACAACTCCTTTTACCAGATAATGGCAGGGTTTATTCCCCCCCCTCTAAGGCTGCTATTGACCCCCCAGAAAGGTCCTGTTTTCTCCCCCTTTTATACCAGCAGTTAAGAATGCTCTTTCCCAGCATGGCGTTGCGATATGCTGATTCTGTGCAGGATGAGAAGACAGCGCCTCAACCCTCCATTCTTATCTAGAAGCCCTAAATTGGGAGACGGGGTTGAGAACCAGAGGGCTTAATCCTGCTGAGTTAGGCGATCAAGGAGAGCCAATGGCCTGAGAGTGTCTCCTGCTCTGGCGGGCTCTCCCTTTGCAGGCCTGGAATGGCCCTGGCCATGGGACGGGTCACACAACCTGATGTGTGATCAGCCATGTGAACAAGAGGCCACTGGGGGCACTTTGCCACTCCGAGTAGGATCTGGGGCAAAGTGTCTAAATCACGATTTCTGGCACTACAGATTTCCAAAATCCAGGGGCTTCCAGACTACTTTTTCTCCTTGGCTCCATATTCAATTAGAATTGCAATCAGAAAAAAATATTGCAAATATTGAGGAGAAACAGGAGAGCACTTTCCAAATACTCAAAAGGTCGTCCAACAGAGGAGGAGCAGGATCTGTTCTCGATCGTTCCAGAGTGCTGGGCATGCAATGATGGGCTCAACCTGCAAGAAGCCAGATTTAGGCTGAATATCAGGGAAAACATCCTAACTGTTTGAGCAGTACGACGACGGAAACCATGGCCCTGGGAGGTGGTGAGCGCTGGAAGAACCCAAAAGGGAATAGGACGCTCCTCCATCAGACCTGCTTTGATTTGGATTCCTAACTTGAGCAGGGGGCCGGACTCCGTGGCTTTAGAGGCCCCTTCCAGCTCCATCACTCTGGGATTTGATGACTCTGTGAAAGCAAACGATAGCTAGAAAGGGTGTTGGAGAAGGGGAGGGGGAGAAAAGCCACTTTCCCAGCACAGAAGAAGCAAGGAAGTGCTTTATTTCTAAGCTGTGCTTTGCACTGCCGGATGAGAGGTTCCCTGTGGCAGGTAGTTCTTTATATCTCTGGCTGGCTTGCTGTTCCTGCCCTCCGCTGAGAGCCGAACCATCATCCTTTCAAACTGGTGACGGGCTCTGAAGCAGTGCCTGCAAGCACTTCATAGGCCTCCTTGCTCTGCCTTGATGAAAAATTTCTGCTCTCTGTGCAATATCTGCAAAGGTGGTCCCTGGGCTTTCGGGGGCTCTTTCTTCTCCCCACCCCCACCCCTCCCCCTCCTCTTTACATCTTTAAAGGTAAACGCCTGCCCAATCCATCCATCCATCCATCTCTCTCTCTCTCTCCCTCCCTCCTCCACACGGCATCTGGAAAATACATTACGCGATCGTATAGCACTATTTCCAAGCACACCTGCGGCCCTGTTTTGAAAGCCATACTTCCTAGACTCTTCGAGAAGATTTTCTTTTCTTTTCTTTCTTTTTTTAACTTTAAAGATGCTAAAGGAAATAAAGCAGAGATGGATAAAAAGCCTACACAGGATTACAGGTTCTTCCAGAAGCCTCAGCCAGAATGAACAGGGGGAAGGGGGGGGAAGCAAACTTAATTTGAATGAGGAAATTCACTGTCCCCCTGTTACTGTTCATTAAAGTTTTCAGAATTATGAAGTACCAGGTCTGACTTATGGATGAACTAATTATGGGTTCTTGCATGGAAGAGCAAGCCCGAGGTGCATTAAAAAAAACACAAAACACCAACAATAGCCTTGATCTCTGCCTTTCACCACGCATTTCGTGCCACACCACAATTAAAAGAGCTCCGTCCCGGCTGTTGTTAAAATGGAAAAAGCAAAGAACGTTGGAGACCCTGTAAAACTCAGAACTCGTTCAAAGGGAGTTTGGCAAAGGCGAAGATGGAAAGCCGGGAGGTCCTTCCCGGCTGCTTTTGTGCTTTGAGCAGCCCCTCTGATCTGCAGGAATCAGCAGATCAAATACTGTCACCTGCTAATTGGCAGCCGAGCAAGACTGCCGAGATTAGTGGCAGGCGCGCCTGACACCTCCTGAGAAATGTTGTTAACCTTAATGAAATTTGTTTCTGATTCCACCGAAATCCCACAAACACGACTCCTTCACCGAGCCCGTTTGTCTCTCTATTTAAGATAATTTCATGGGCGACTCTCCACAAGAGTTGTCTTTCTGACCCTTGGTTTGTCTTACAAACGGGCCCAAAGGTTGTTTCTGGACAATGCTCCCAATAGGCGGCTCTGTTCCTTCTGTCTTTTCTGTGCCTTAAAGAAAAGAGACCCTCAAATGCAGCCAAAGACCGGTTTGTGTATCGTGCTGTGGATGTGAAACGCAAGTGTCAGGTGCTGTGCACAGAACACTTTATTACATGGGGAAGGGCTTTGTGCACATACGCACATTCTAGGTTCTGTTGATATCTTCTCTCTGCTCACCCCCACTAAACCTATATGTCTCTTCTCTTTCTAAATGTAAACCACCCGTTCATTTCTGATGACTGACCAAGACCCATGGGCATGTTTCAGTCATTTAAGTGTGTAGTAGAACCCCCATATCCCTGGGGGAATATGTTTTAAGCTTTCCCCCTGTGGATGCTGGAAAACACAGATGATAGGGAATGCTATTTTAACAGCAAGCAATATACATAGCATGGTCTCTGGCTCCCTCTAGTGACTGGTTCTGATAACTTCATCATTAGAAATATATATTTCTAGGATTTTTCTTTTAATATTTGTAATATTTTTCAGATTGTGGATAAGTGAATCAGTGGATACCCATCCTGCAGATATGGGGGTTCTACCGTACGTGGGAGCAAAACAGTTGATAAACCAGTTCCTGCATCTTCCTTGATATTCCGCTCACTTCCCTCCACCATGAACAACAGAGGGATTGCAGGGGATTGCCAGGGAAGGCGTCTATGTGGTTTTGGTGTCTCTAGATGCCTGGGAGGGGGGAATTTTATTTGGTTTGGAAGGCAAAACGAATCAAGAATTCAATTTGTTGATTCATACCAAAAAATTCATAAATTCGTTATTCGTCATGATTCATTGACCTTGATGAATCATGTATCCAAACGAATCACAAATTTTCTGATTCACGTCCATCCCCCCTCTCTCCCCCCCCTCTCAAAACACCAGCACTGCATAAGCGAAAAGCCCCCAAACATTTGTACCTGCAGTTGTCTGAGGCTTTCTCCCTCCTACTCAGTGGAGGGTTTTCTGCCCTGTGTCACCCCCCCCAAACGCCCTTAGAAGCAGGTTGTGGAAAACGTTTGTTCCGCAGCTGTTCCTGGACTAGTTCATAAATATTTACAAATCTTAATGTGAGTTTCGTTCCCCTTAATGTCCAGAATATTTATTTCTCTTCTGTCCTTCCTTTTTTCCACTGAGCATTTAATGGAGCAGGGGATAAAAAGGAGCCTGAAATGCCACAGCTTTGTCGTGATGTGTAACCCACCCGGAGGGACCCGATGGGCAGATCCCTGGGCCCCTTGCAGAGCAGAAGGAGCCTCGCGGAGCCCTTGGCTCAGTTGAGAGGCTCCAGGTGAGCAGAGGGAACCCTTAGGCAGCCGTTCCTCTCCCATCACCCTGGCAGGTCCATCTGACATGGCCAACAATTGAGGGTGGTGGGGACGGAAATCTAAAATGTCTGGAGGGCCACCGGGTGGGAAAGGACGGCTCTGTCCGTAGTTAGAAACAACAGCATTTGAGCTGGGCTTCTGGGTCTGGAAATAGACATTGCAGGAAGCCCGTGCTTGGAAGAGGAAGATCCTTAACAAGTGGACACCTCTGAAAATCACACCAGGAGCATCTCTTCCTTCTGGGAGTTGATAAATTAGCTTGCTTGTTTAACGATTAATCTTCAGACTTTAAGCATGGGGCTCCTCTGAAATCCGGCTTCAGACACCCTCCACTGCATCTCTGAAACATGCACACTCTTTCAGCTCTAATTACAGGCTGGCTCTAATGTCTGTTTCTGGGCCAACTCACGCAGATGCAGAATGTGCTCTTTAAAAAAAAAAATAAAAGCAGGGCAGACCGACATAATTATTCACGGAGAGCGCTCGTCTCCCCCTCCCCCTCCTGCCAGTCCCAGCACCCATCCGCAGTGTTTCTCTTGCTGGGTGCAAAGGCAGCGATGACTCACACAGGTTTCCCATAGGAGATGAAAGGTGATGGGTGCGTAGATGTGAAATTGTGCATGTGTGTGTGTGTGTGTGTGTGTGTCAAACTGCACTGCTTGCATAACCTGCTTACCAAGCCATTTTTAAGACATATGATAGATAGATAGATAGATAGATAGATAGATAGATAGATAGATAGATAGATAGATAGATAGATAGATAGATAGATAGATAGATAGATAGATAGATAGATAGATAGATAGATAGATAGATAGATAGATAGATAGATAGAGAGATAGATAGATAGAGAGATAGATAGATAGAGAGATAGATAGAGAGATGATAGATAGATAGAAATCCCCAGTTGCCTGACTCCTTTGACAATTGGACAGGTTTTGAGCTGTTTAAGTATTTACCCTAAAATAAAAACCCCAACCTTGAGAAGGGGGTTGGGCTTGATGGCCTCAAAGGCCCCTTCCAACTCTGTGATTCTAGGATCCAGTGACCGATACGGACCATACCTATGAGACAAGGGGCACTTTCTAGGCCCATGCCACGTGTGGCTCATGTCCCACGGTCCACAAACTCTCTCGCTGGGCCAGCTGGGTCCTGTGAGGAGGAGGAGAAGATGCAAGACAAGCAGGTGGATGGGGAGGAGAAGGCAGGTTTGCCTGTTCCGGAAGTGCTTGGCCCAGAAAAAGGCACCCAGTGCTGCTGCTGAGGAGGCGGAGGCGGCTCTTTGATGAGATTAGCCCGACAGAAGGCACCCTCCCATCCCCAAAGGGCAGGGAAGGCAGAGAGAGAGGCAAAGCGACGGCAGTGGGAAAATTAAAAATGAAACATATTTGTCATTTGGAGCGGAGCCCTGACCTTATAATCAAAGGATTAGGTGGGGTTTCCAAGCGGAAATGAGCACTGGGACGTTTGGGGTGTGTGTGTGTGTGTGTGTGTGTGTGTGTGTGTGTGTGTGTGTGTGTGTGTGTGTGTGTGTGTGTGTGTGTGTGTGTGTGTGTGTGCGCACGCACTCAACAGTGAGGCTTAAGGAAACCACAGGTTCAAGGGGGTGACACCAGTGGGCACTTGAGTGGAAGAGAGAGGCAGAGATGCCCCCTGGTTGCCATCTGTGGGGCACTACTGCCCCCCAGTGGGTCTCCCCTGCTCTTGCACCCCAGGAGAAGGGGCCCACCGCTGCCTGAGAGCTCCTCCTGCCTCGGTCTCTCGTCTCCCTCGGGGTGGAAGGTTGGGGGGTGAGCAAAACAGAAGGCGCTTTTCTCTGCCACACTTTGGCCCATCTCAAAAGCTCTGCATATCAAGATCTCCTGTGTTTGTTCTGATCTGCGAAGGGACCTGCTCTGCAACCAGAGCAAAGGCCGGGGAACCCCAAGGAGCTTGCCTGCCTCTCTGTCTGTCTGTCTGTCTGTCTGTCTGTCTGTTTGCTGATCCCTTCTTCTGACCGAAGTGTTCCACGAAAGCAAACTGCTCTTAAAATAGAACCCTTCGCCTTGAAGGTGCCACAACGTCTCTTCTTGTTTCTTTTTTTTTTTGCTTTTGTTTCCTTTTATGTTTCCTGTTGAACTACGGGATGAATGCGTATCACTAATGTTAAACCTCAAATGAATATTCAGAGATGATTTGTGGTTGAAGGCACCCTAAGATGATCAAAATAACGTTTGACGTGAAAATTCACAGTAGAGAAATTTTCTACAGTAAATCTCTTCTAGAGCAGTCGGTTCAGTTAACAACAACAACAGCGGCCAGTCCATTCAGTTCCAACTTACAGACACCTTTTCCAGCGTTTTCTAGATACGTACAGAGTATTCAGGAGTGGTTTACCAGCCCCTTCCTTCCCCAAGTGATAATCCACCACAGTTTACAGTTCACCACAAGGTATGTCATTCATTCCTACTTTGTTGAGATTTTTACCAGCCTTTGTCGACATCAGATCTGTGCACATTGTAAAACTCTGCTCACAAAATAATATCATTTCTCATATTTCCAAGCAAACGGCGGTAGGGGACTCACTCTCGCCCCGTCATCTGTGGTGGCCTGGATACAATGGCCTCATCCATGCAGCCCCATCCCATTAACAAGAGGGGGTAAACCACCATATTCTTGAGACACGGAAGCTGTTCCACGTTTGCCACACAGGGTGACTTCACACGCCAGCCAGAACATTTGCACTGAGCAAAAACAGAAGACATTTGATGCCCCTCGGGCATGGAATTGTTCCATGTGTGCTGGAGGGAGGTAGGTCTGAGTTAACGGGCATGGATTAAAAGTGGGTGGACTTCTTAATACAGCACATTTTTAGCTAATGGGGAAGTGGCTTTTGGGGCATGTTCCTGTCATTGGCATTTAAAAGGTTTTCTTAATCTATGTCTATTTGGAGTTTACTTTTGATTTTGACTGCTGTTGTGTTTATTGTTTCATGTTATTGTCTATCTGTTTTTCAGCTCTAAACTGCCCAGTGGCCCTGGCAGCCGCCAGAGGGGTGGCATAGAAGTCAAAATAATAATAATAATAATAATAATAATAATAATAATAATAATAATAATAATAATAATAATAATAATAATAATAATAATAATAATAATAATAATAATAATAATAATAATAATAATTTTCCCTTTCCAGGAATGCAATTATCCAATGGCTTTAGCTATTTATTAGCCAATGGGTTTCCTGAATTCTGACTTAATTAACAATTTCTCCCTCCTGCTTCTGCTTTAAAAACTGGGGAAATTACATGCAAAGAGTTACCCAAGAGAAGTCTGTCTATCTGTCTGTATTTGTGTGTGTGTGTGTGTGTGTGTGTGTGTGTGTGTGTGTGTGTGTGTGTGTGTGTGTGTGTGTGTGTGTGTGTGTGTGTGTGAGTGAGTGAGTGAGTGAGTGAGAGAGAGAGAGAGAGAGAGAGAGAGAGAGAGAGAGAGAGAGCAAGAGTGGGAGAGCAAATGTGTACAAAATTCCCTATATATTATGTCATGGGCTCCGATCCAAGTCATAACTCTGGGGACCACCCAGACAATGTTTCCGCTCTTCCTTGATGTTGCTAACCTTCCTATGCTTATGCAAACCTTTCCAATATGTATAAAAACCCGCCTACCCCCTTGCGGGGCTGTGCGGTTGATGGCACGCTCTGTTAGGGCTTATATTAAAAAGTGAGACATTCCACTCTGAGCCGTTCAGGGTCATAGATTTTGGATTTCCAAATGTTTACAGAAGCTTTTATTAAAACGGCCAATAGCCTAATTCTGGCTGAGCGGCTTCGCGGTATAGGCTTGCAAGCTTAATAAATCGGAGCTCTCTGAGTGGATCTGCAACCGGGGCCAGGAACAGGAGTTTGAGTTTGTTACCTGGTGTGTCTTTTAACAAGAGCCCCAGAGGGAGACCACGGCTGCGATACAAGGAGATCTGCAAGCAGGATCTGAAGGCCTTAGGAATGGACCTCAACAGATGGGAAACCTTGACCTCTGAGCCTGGAGGCAGGCGGTGCATCACGGCCTCTCTCCCAGTTTGAAGACGAGACCCTTGTCCAGCAGGCCGAGGCCAAGAGGCCGTCTTGAAAGCAGCAAAACCAGGGAGCTGGACAGGGGACAGATTGTACTTGTCTTCAGTGTGGAAGGGATTGTGTTACTCTCCAATTGACCTTCTTAGCCACACTAGACGCTGTTCCAAGTCCTCTTATTCAGAGCACATTGCCCTAGTCTCTCGAGACGGAAGGATGCCTAATCTAATCTTTTAACAAATAGGAGGAACCAATTTCATTTGTAAAAGCTCATTCTCAAGAAGAGAGATGCCAGGCAGAGGCTAAAATATGGACAGGATAGCTAGAAGCAACTCTTCAACTGCCTTTCCATTCTTGGATATTGCTATAAGTTAAATAAATACAGTGGGGTCTTGACTTAAGAACGACTTGAGTTAAGAACATTTTGACTTAAGAACCGCTCTCATAGGAAAATATTGACTTGACTTACATACTTAGATTTGAGTTAAGAACTGAAAAAAAACCCACGTGGGAGGCAGGGAAAGTGCAAAATGTGAACTTTCAGTTAACTGTTGGCCAGTGAAAAGGGTGCCTGTCTGCTTCCTCACTCCTCCCAGCGTTTAGAGAGTGGATTGGGAGACAGTCTTCGGACTGCCTGGTCCTGGACTGCCTGGACTGTATTTTCCCTGCCTTCCCTGAACCTTTCTTGACCTAAGAAAAAAAGAAACAGAATATCCCCCTCTAGTGGTCGAAGGCGGAATAGCAGCTTCCCATTTGTTTCTATGGACGGAAAAGAGCAGATACGGATCAAATGGTTTTCAATGCATTCCTATGGGAAATGCAGATTTGACCTGAGAACTTTTTGACTTGAGAACCGCCTTCCAATACGGATTAAGTTCTCAAGTCAAGACCCCACTGTAAACCCTTCAAAATGTCATATTATTCAAGCAATAAATGGATACACCTTGAAAATGTTTTCAAGATATTGCCTGATTATCCTTAAATATTACTGTTGTTTAGTCGTTTAGTCGTGTCCGACTCTTCGTGACCTCATGGACCAGAGCACGCCAGGCCCTCCTGTCTTCCACTGCCTCCTGGAGTTGGGTCAAAGTCATGTTGGTCGCTTCGGTGACACTGTCCAACCATCTCGTCCTCTGTCGTCCCCTTTTCCTCTTGCCCTCACACTTTCCCAACATCAGGGTCTTTTCCTGGGAGTCCTCTCTTCTCATGAGATGGCCAAAGGATTGGAGCCTCAGCTTCAGGATCTGTCCTTCCAGGGAGCACTCAGGCTTGATTTCCTTCAGAATGGATACGTTTGATCTCTTTGCAGTCCAGGGGACTCTCAAGAGCCTCCTCCAGCACCACAATTCAAAAGCATCAGTTCTTCAGCAATCCTTAAATGTAGCTCTAGTTAAACCTGGGGGTAACTTTGAGAATCAGCCACCCAGTGGTGGAAAAATTAGTTACCTATCTCACAGAAAGGTAGATAAAAATACCTCTTTAGCTTTCCTTTCAAAGTCCTGCTAGCATTTCATCTGAGCAAGGCTGTTGACCTTTACATTGATTTTGATCAACGTTAGCCATCTTGAGTCCCTTATTTGGGAGAAAGGTAGCATGCAAAGGACAATAAACAAATAAATAAATAACATCACAGGCAATTTTGCGGCAGTGGAAATGTCCCTTCTTTTAGGAAATGTGTAAAAATAGAGCACTTGGCAGTAGAAGGCGCCACCTTAGGTCCTTTTCAAGAGAAAGGTGGGATAGAAATATTTTAAATAAATAAAATAAATAAACCCAGCCAGAACTTCCTACTTCTTCTCTGTCTTCCAAAGCAGAAGATACTTCCCAGCTACAGAGTTAAAGCGTAGCTGAAAGAATCAGCCAGTTCCTCGGTGTTTTGATGGAGGCTTCAGAGAAATCTCAGTTCAGCTGTGCTCTCTTGTGCTCCTCGAGGCCTGTGGGGACACATCAGAGAAAGCAAGAGGAGCCCTCGCTTAGATTGTGCTGGGCGACTCTACTGCCAGAAAGCCAGGAACTCCTTTCAAAAAAATACATAATGGCTGTGAACCAGAACTTTAAAAGCTACTTTAAAGTGAGCTGCTCCGACTTCTTTTATGTAGACTTCTATTCATTTTCCATTTAAAAAAAAATTACAACGACCCATGTCAGAACAGGCCCAAGGCTGATCTATTTAGGGCTGCCCGAAGATCCCCTGATTTGGCTGATTACAGTACTTAGATTCCAACTGGAGCAGGTCGTATTTGGGGCCCGTTTTGGGTCCACAGAGAATGGTTTGGGGAGCCATCTGGCCATCTCACAGTGGTGAAGAAAGCTTTTGTTGCTACCACTATCACGCCCGCCCAGAGGAGACCATTTGCCCGAATCTTTGTCAACCAGGTGCTGGAGAGCAGTTGCCTCCTCGGAGTGATGAACGGCTTGCAGACAAAATCGGACAGATTTGACTTGACTGGGGCTCCGATATCGGGCACAGTTCGGGCAGTTTCACTCATGGGAATCACTTGCCTTGCTCTCTACGCGACCGATCCTAAGCAGAGATCCACAACCATGGCCCTCGTCTGAAAGGCATTTTGTCTCTCCATAGTGTGAAATAATGGTGATCAGAAATGCAAAGTAGAGGAGTGAAATCTGTATATTGGGGAACCCAGCGTTGCTCCAAATCCTCCCGTATGCGTTCATCCGTCGGTGCTACTTGTAGACACCCAAGTCTCAGCGATCAACCCACAGAAGGGCCGGAGAGACAGGCAGGAACACAGACCCACAGCTGCCAAGCTCATGATGCAAAGTTCAAAGCCGCGCTGGATGGCTGTCTTGGCACCGATCGGTATTTTTACAGCTTGCTCATTAATGCTACCAGCGCTAAACCAACGGCACAAGGAACCAAAAGCAAAATAGAAATGCTGAGGGAGGAGGAGGAGGAGGAAGAAAAAGGAGAAAGAGGAGCATGCTCAAGAGTTCCACTCGGGTGGATTTCCTGAAAGCCCCTACACAAGAGGAGATGACTGACTGAGGTGGGGAAGCAGGAAAGCTCAGATGTGGAGCCCGGCACTTTTTGACCACGAGTTTTCACTGGAAAAGCAGGGACACGCACCCTGCTTTATGTTTATATGGGACTGCATCTCAGTTTTTGGTTGGCTTTGGTAATGCTTTAACAGGGCGAAATGCAACCAGGTATTGGGATGCAGTCAATAGACTGTAAATTCCAGGATACTAGAGTTGTGCCCCTAACTTTGGGGTGATGACCAGCAGCACGGCTGGGATACCTGCCTTCAGCTCTGTGGTGGTCACTCACGCAAGAAGTCTCTTTTTTCCAGAGTTGTTTAAGGCCAGGTCCATATTCTTTACTTTTCTTTTCTGAAAATCAACACCCTTGCAATGGCATTTTCTAGGTATAATTTTCCTTCTGATTACCCTGAAGAAAACGATGCCCAGCCACTGCGAGGAACAGAGTAGACCCCTAGTCTAGATCGGGGTGGGTATATATCTAATAAAATAAAATAGATAAAGGATCATCCCACTAGCTCTTTTGCCCTCCATTTTTCTGCCTCTCTCTTTCACAATCACATGACACGTCCCATGCCACATGGTGGTTGTAGGATGTTAAAATCTTTGTGACAAATGTTGTGAGTTAACATTCTCTTTCAAAAGCAAGCTCTTCATGAGTCAAGACAGAAGAAATTTCACAGCCTTCTTGTCTTAGACCTCCTCTTTTCCCCGAAATTTCCATTCCCCCCCCCCATTGGCCTTTCACAACAATTCCAGTCTCCTTTTCAGCAGAAAAGGAGTGATTCCCTCACTGCGCTTCTTCCCCCTGCTTCATATTTTTTTTGTTCCAAATCTTCACATCTGTAGCCCAAACCACCCTGCCCGGCTTGGAGGAATGTTACTAATCTGCGTAAATCTTTTCGTTTCCTCTAAAATTTCTTAGATGTTTTGCCCAAATAAGAACCTTCATTTTAGGACACATCTTAACATTTTCATTTCAGTTTTTTTTGGGGGGGAGGGGGGAGTGGAGGTTGGGGTCTAAAGGCTGTGCTCGCTTCCTGTTTGCCAACCTTTCCCCCCAAAACAGATGTCACAGTCACAAATGGAGCTGTCTCACCTCAAGCCAGACCCTTGGTCTCCCGCTCGACCAATCTGGCCAGCTCTGACCGAGAGCGGTGGCTGCTTTCATGAGAATCAAGCAGGACTTTTCCTTCCTTCCTTCCTTCCTTCCTTCCTTCCTTCCTTCCTTCCTTCCTTCCTTCCTTCCTTCCTTCCTTCCTTCCAGTTCCAAGATCAAGCCAATGTCCAACAGTCACTGTAAACAGTGAGAGCCCACAGAGCACCACTATGCCTGTCCAAAACATCACGTAAAATCTTGGAGTCAGCCATAAGGGTAGGAATACTTAGAATACAAGGAATGGGTTAAGAATAGAGATAGGCATCAATTAAAAAAAAATGAATCACCAAATTTGTTCAAGAATCGTTAATTTGGCAATTCGTATTCGTACAAATCAATGCTTCACCTGATTAATATGAATCCATGAATTTTTTGAAATTTTTTTATTTGTCAATTTGTTGGGCTATAAAATGGGGGAGCCCAGGCACCTAGAGATGCTTCAGAGAAGCTTTTCCTGACTCGCCTCTACAATCCCTCCAAATTTGGTAAAAATTGCAAAATTGGCTTTCCTCAAGCCAGCTGCTAAAGGGCACTTTCCTGAGGGGACCTACTTCGTGGGTGTATAACTTGGATGTCCGAAACCCAAGCTTCACCAAACCTGCAGTGCTTGTTAGAGACAAGTCACAGAAGCTTCTTTGCAAATTTTGTGTCTCTAGGTGCTTGGGAGGAGTGTTTTAGAGGGTTTCAAAGTAAAAAAAACAATTTGATGAATTGATTCATTGATTCATCAGGAAAAAAATCATAAATTTGTAATCTGTGATTCGTTGACCATGATGAATCAAAACAAATCACATTTTTTTTCCTGATTCATGCCCATCACCTCCAACAAACACCCCCCATGGACCTGAGCTTTATGGAGGTGAGCTGCTGAAGTCCTGCCCATGGCTCAGCTGCAGGAAATTAGCTAGCTGGGGAAGGAACTCAGCTCCCGGACTTCCTACCTTGAGCAGAGAGTGGGACTTGGTGGCCTTAGAGGCCCCTTCAAATGCCATGGTTCTAGGACTCTATGACTGCTCTTTCTGGGAGCAAGAACTTTCTGTTGAGGAGACCTCTACCCTTGAGGAAGCCTCTTCCCCTGAGGAGACTTTGCATGCAAGTTGAACACTTCACTTGGGTGTTTCTAGCCAGGAGCTTTCCTGGGCTGTGAAGAAATGTCTCCTCCTCCTCCTCCTCCGAGCTATTTTCACCTGTGGGTTCAACACCTGGAGCCCTGGGGGGGGGATGATGCCTTCATCTGTGGAGGTCTGACCTCCTGGCCTCACAGTTGAGGATGCTCCAGCTTATCTTCCCTGGAGGATTCACCAGGTGGGCCATGATGCCATGCAAAGGTGATATAATATTTGGCCCTGTTCACGCATGCTCTGATAGCAGAGAGTCCAGTGAGTACCCTTTGACATGGACATCCTGCTGCTAAAATAGGAATGACCAGGAGCCAGGGCGAATCAGAGAGGGTTCCAGCTGCAAATTTCAGAAAGGGTTTGTGTGGCATGCCAGCCTGGATCCATCCCTCGTGTCTCCAGAGAGGTTCCAGAACTGAAGGAAGGGGATATGTTAATGGTGTAGCTGAGGAGTCCTCTCACCAACTTTGTCAACATTTGTGAACGAGAAAGGAAAAAGAGCCAACAGGGGCATGAATATTAAGTAGGCAAGGCTGTCTGTCTTTCAGTGTTTCCAGGTGGCCACGAGGACCATTTCTCATGGTCTTATTAGCCCGTGACATCCTCTACAGCAGTGTTCCCCAACCTTGGGCCTCCAGATGTTCTTGGACTTCAACTCCCAGATATCCTGGCCAGCAGAGGTGGTGGAGAAGGCTTCTGGGAGTTGTAGTCCAAGAACATCTGGAGGCCCAAGGTTGGGGACCACTGCTCTACGGGGTTCTTCTCTCTCTCTCTCTCTCCCCCCCCCCCATTGGGCTAAAGACCTCCAGTGCCACCACTCTTGAGGGCAAGTTGGGACCCCCTCTCGGCCCCCGAGAGGGATGCATGGAGATGGGTGACAGATGGCAGGGCAGCGTGTGTGGAGCCACATGCTCCCCCCCCCGGCGCCCCAAGGACTCATGCCATGCGCTCTCCCTGCACATGGCGAGGGTCTGTGGGATCATGCTCCCCAAGCGATGTCACTTGACTGCCATTTCTGGAGGAGGGTTTTACTTGTGGTTGAATACCAGGCTGGAGGGAAGGGGGTCGGGCGGGAACGAGCAGAGCTAGAAGCTGACAGCATTTCCATTACAAGCCCTGATTAATTTAGGGTGTGGAGATGGGGGTCAGAGTTAGACGCTGTCATTCCAGATGTGGATTTTTGCTTTAATTCTCCTCTGTCCCCGCCCACCGGCTCCTTGACGAAGGATTTAGATCCTCTAATGTTCTGATTTTCTTTTCAAAGCAAAGGAAATGTGTGTTGCCTGGGATTGAGGAACTGAGAGAGAGAGAGAGAGAGAGAGAGAGAGAGAGAGAGAGAGAGAGAGAGAGCATAAAAAGTCATTTCATTTGGATGCACAGAGCTAGAACAGAGCCCATTTTCAGCCTAGCCTTTTATAGATATTTTCAGCCGTGCCAAAATGGCTTACTTTTAAATAATTTCCATGAGTATTTGAAAAAAAAAATCAAAAATGGCTGCTTATCCGTTTGCCTTGCTTTCACTTAACCTCATTTCTCATTACTGAATTTTTCTCATCAGCCCAGTCTGAATAACTACATAACACTGTGATGTTATTTGGTCTGCATGTCTCCTGTTTGGATAGCATTAGTGGGCATTCTGAAGCAAAATTTTGGAAATTCATTCTCTCTCTCTCTCTCTCTCTCTCACACACACACACACACACACACACAGAGAGAGAGAGAGAGAGAGAGAGAGATTCTGTTTGTTTTGTTAACTTCTGGGCTGTTTGGGCAGTTTTCGGAGGATCTCTACTTCCTAGCCGAATTTTGTTTCTTCTCCTGAAAAGGGTCACCATTGCTCAGAATTGACTTGACAGCACATGAATAATAATTTCTTTTTGTCAGGAGAAAGCCCCTTTAAGCATTTCTAGATGAATTAATGTCATTTCACCAGAGTTGACAGATTTTTTTAAAGTATCTATGAATTCATGGTGTAAAAAAAAGAATAGCTATCCCTTTTCAGGCTGTTGGCAGGAGGGGTGTGAGTTCAAGTTCTCCCGCCCCCCAACAGGAAGCTAAGCAAACCCTGCACGGACAGAACTCTGCGCCTTCTCCTGAGCTTCCCTTTTCTTATGTCTTTTCTGAGACCCGGGAGGGAGTATTTAATCTGCACAATCTCCTGCCTTTGCTGTGAAGTGATATCATAATACAGGGGAAACAATATTTCCAGACAATTCCGACAAGTATATAAATAGGTCCGTAGCGTTGCTGGTGTCAGCTCTTTGCCATGCTTGAGAGGCTTGTTCTTCTGAGATGCGATCTGTGGTCTGCAGAAGGGGGTAGTGATAGTGGTTGAAGCCACTTGTTTGATAGAGACGCAGGCGCCTTGATCTGGCCAATTGGCTTTCCACCCTCCCTGAACCCAGACAGAGGCAACGATAGTCTTCTTCATATGTTCTGAAACACATCCCATGAGGTACAGTCAAGAGCAGTGCAGACATGCAAGGTTATTATCTTGACCGTTCTCTCCAGGGCAGACTTGGCTCAGCTTTTTTAAAAATTAAGATTGTGAAAAATTGTAGGCACACGATGGGGACTGTGCTCATCAAGCAGGGATAACAAGTAGCCAAAGAACTGAAAAGCAGGTCGTCAAGTTTTTATCAGGGAGAATTTCCTTCCGTAGAATGCTCTCTGCTCCGACAACCCACCTCCCCCCCCCCGGTTCCTGCTGTATCACCGCAATCAAGAATGGTTGTGTCTTTCAAAGTCTTGTTGGGAGGATAGGCATGGGGATCATCCAGCCACAGAAGTGACTCCAGTGCCCATCATCCCTAATTCGTCGAACAGCCAACAAGAAAGGGTCAGCTGTTCCCCAGTCCTGCTCTGATGCTTTGCCGTGGGCACTGAGGCACAGGCCAGCCAGCTCTCCCCTTGGCAAGGCATCACAGTCTCTCTCCCCTGCCCACTCTACTGCCTTCTCCAGGAGAGAACACGGCATCTGTTTTCCTGTTTTCTGAATTGACACGGATGTGATAACGTCCAGAGCCAAGGGTAGGCTCTCTCTATTCCCCCACCTCCTCTCCTGATCATTGAAGCAAATGCTGAATTCCTGTCCTGGAGAATATTTAATATTGTGGCTAAAGCCAATCCAAAGCAATCTAAATGAAATAAAATGCAAGTTCGAGCGGTTTCTACGGACAAGTCATCCCAAAGGGGAGGTGACTAGGGTAAGGGCTCCTGTGATCCAGCTGCCGAGGTCCTCGGGCACGACCCCTTGGCGCGCACAGGGTGAGCCGATCCTCCTGGCCTCCCTCCCTCCGGCATCTCAGGAAGCTGCAAAAACTCGAGACTCACAAATGTAGTTACTCCAAAGGGACCCCCACCCCCTTGAACAGGACTGGAAAACACTGATACCAGCGCTGGTTCCAAGGCAGCCTTAATTGGAGAATTATTTGCAAATCTTTTCTTGGCAACGGCACAATCTCTCTGTGTCGGATTGAAAGGCTGCCAGGCAGATTTTCAAGTGAAAAGGCAGCAATAAAAAAGGAGAACCAGCTTCTCTGCTCCCTCCTCCCCTCTTCCTCCCCCCCCCCAACAGCTGCAACAAGCTTCGGCGCTTTTGTTTTTATCTTTGCTGTGCACGGGGGGGCGTCTTTCCCCCATTCTGAATCCAAACTCGAGTAATTACTGCTCATAGTTGCAGTCTCAGAACAGCTGTGACCCCCTTTCCCTCCAATTTCCTTCAATGCAGGCCAGTTCCCATAAAAATTCACATGGAGGGCCGTTACAGAATCCCACCGTTCTTGCAGTCATCAGCCAAGGGATGCGTCTGCATCAGGCTCTGGGCTCAAAAGGCACGCCCAGGATGCCCGCATCCCCTCGCCCGCCGTGGAGAGAGGCACACTTCCAGTGAGGTTATGCATCTCACCGCAGATGGGGTGCTCCAGGTCCCTCTCCCCATTGTTATGCAAGAGGCACCGAAGAGGAAAGCAACACGAGGTGGGTACGAAGCTGGCTGGATCGCTCAGTGAGTTAGGCATCTGGCTGAGAAGCCAGAGGCTGGGAGTTCGATTCCCCCACTGTTCCTCTTGCAAGAAGAGCCCGTCCGGGTGGCCTTGGGCAAGCTGAACCCTCCCGGAAGAAGGGAACCGTAAACCACTTCTGATCACCCTCTACCTAGAAACCCCTGAAGAGGGTTGCTATAAATAAGAATTGACTTGACTGCACATCATCATCATCGTGATCATTGTACGGCCTCTGCAGGTACTTCCCGCGAGTGCCTTTGCCTGGAGGGGAAATGAAAAATGGCATGCAAACATATGAAATTGCCATGTTTCCTTCAGGACACCAGGTTGGAGGTAACCCATTCCCTGAGGTTTCAGGGCCACCCCCAGAGAAGAGAATGTCACAGAGGGGTGTCTTTATGATGCCTTGGAGTTTGGAAGGGAACTTGGTTGGGAGACAGCCGTGAGAGAGGAATCTGGAGAAGTGGTGTCCACTGAAACCCAGTGACTCAGGTGGTATCTCAACCCAGCAGCCAGCCAGATAGGAAACGCTGCCCAGCATCTCCAGGGGTTGCCAACTTTCCCCTTATAAAGACACCTGCGAGGGTACCTCACACATAGAGATCCTCGTTTCTCTTCCTTCACTACTGCCGACCCTGACAGTAGCAATTCTGAGACGCACCGCGATGGAGCTGTCACGGCTCTCTTCATGAAGCTCAGGTGGCGTGAGGTGGGCATGGGCCAGGAAGGATGGAGGAATGTCCAGATGGGATCTTGGCCCCTTCCTGAGCGCACCTGCCTCGTGTCTCCTTCTGCCTGGAGAGGGGAGGCTGGAGGCAGCATCGCTGAGCAAGGAGCTGGCGAGTCCCTGTCCTTCTGTCAGCAAAGGTCCATGAACGGGCTCACCTCCCTTCGGCCACAAGATTTTGTGATCTCTGAACATTAGCGCTTGGGGGCAAGACCTCCAGCGAAATGAAAGATATGCCAGTCATCTGAGATGGGTTCCTCTGGAGCACCCATATGCTGCTGGCCTCCTAGGCGCCTTGCGGCCAAAGCTCTGGAGGATGATGGCTCTCTACCTGGGCAGAATGTAGGCCCCTCTAGACACCTTCACCTCACAAACCAGGCCTGTTTTGGGCCTCTGTTTCCCTCCCCCAACGTTCCAAGCTGAACTTCCCCACCACTGCCAAAATTCAGTAGCAATTCAGGCACACAGCTGAATTTTTATTTGAATTGTGGAAGTCCTTTTTCTTAAAGTGCAGGAAATGTTTATTTTAATGGGTCTTTACAGTTGGCGGCTGCCATTGCATTCCACTAACAACCTGAAAAAAAAATCTATACAAAGCAAACCTTTTCTGCTTCCTTGAACAGCATCCGATGGTTGCATTCAGCCCCACTGTTTGGGGAGAGTCGGTTAGGAAATTTGTTTTGTGGCTCATGAGTTTCTCATCCCTCTAATAAACACCCTCATCATCACCATTGTTTGCCTCAATGGGAGAGGCTGCCGTTCATAGAATAGAGGCTGGATGTTGCCAGTTAAAAAGATGTGACTCTGGCTAGGAGGAGAAATTTGAGAATCAGGGCATGACCAACGTATGGAATACATACATTTCAAGTCTTAATCCCTAGTGGAGTGCTGAGGAATTGCACCCGGTCAGAATGCAAGCCTCAGAAGATGTATCTGGATAATTCCCCGTGTCCTGAGTAGGGTGGCCACTGGTCAGGCTGCAAGAAACGGACTGAAGCAGAATGTTGCTCGGTTGCCTCTCATGCAAGCCATGCCCTGAGTGGCGCTTTCTTCATGGTCTATTGCTATGGTTTTGTATATTCTAGTCTTTGTGCCTTAAACAAGAGCAGATCCTTAGACCGAGCAAAGCTACCCGTCCAGACTAACCAGCCAAAGGAATTAAATTTATGGGCTTCAATAAGCTATTTTCACTCGGTGGATAGGAACCGGAGGTGCCTTGCATGGAAAGCCAGGGGGCAGAACAACTTAACACAATGCGGGATGTCACAGGAGAAGACTGTGGTAGAGCTCAAAATAACCTTGTGGGTTGTTTTTTTTTGCCCACCACAAAATCAGCCCAAATTAGCGACTTCCTGTCTAAACAAAGATTTGTCCTTGCTCTGATTCTGTGGAATCTTAAACCATTTCCTCCCTGATACATCTCGGGTTGGCCTTGGGCAGTAACTCCGTTTTTTGTTTTTTGTTTTAAGAAGGGGCTGCTTGGGCTCCCATGAGCAGCGGTTGCTTCTGCAGAGCCCACATGGCAGAGCCAGTCCACGGAGAGGCCGTGAATCCAGCCGAGAGGACCCCAAGCCTCAGCCCAGCATTTTGGCCCTCGGGCAGTTGACTTCCATCCACGTCCTGTCCATACTTGGAAGGGAGGCAGGCACGGAGGCGAAGGCTCTCCCTTTCTCTGTGTTTCAGAGGGCAAGCCCTGCCATAGCCCTGCTGACTAAAGGCAGAGGAGGGGGAGAAAAAAAGAGGAGCCCCCCCACCCTGCCCCCCACCCTCGTTCTTCTGCTTGCCGGCTCCCTTCCCCACCCCACCCCCTTCTCTCTCTCTCTCTCTCTCTCTCTCTCTCTGCAGCTGCAACATTTGCTTTAGAGCTCTAAAAATGTTATCTGGCCATCTCGTCCTTTCTCTCGGCCTTGTTCTGCCGCCTTCCATTTTCTTCCCCTCCATTCATCACTTTGAAAAATGACACATTTTTGCTCTCTTGCTATGGGCTGCCCTTCCTTAGCTGCCCTCCATCTTTGTAAGTTGTGATCCTGGACAGGAAATACTCCCATGTTGCTAATTGATGGTGATTATTTAGGGACGTCACCACGAAATACCCCGGCTGGTCTTTGGCATGACAGATGGGCTTTCTCACAGCAGGCTGCAGCCTTGCTGGTTCCCGAAGTTCATGTCAGCTGGTCCCTCGGTGTGGGTTGATTAACCCCACTGGTGCTGGGCCTGGAGGGCTGCGACCTTGCTGAGCATCCTTTAGGGGGCTTTGAGCTATGATGGCGAAAGGGCACAATGGTCAGGGAGGGGGGTCTGTCCCCCACCAGCATCAGGTTTGCCAGTGTTGCCATTGGCTCTGATGTTTGGTTGTCTTTGTAAGTGGCCACCGAATGGACCAACGGTTAGGCAACACGATCGGACAGCTTTCAACAGTGGTGGCCCTTTGAGTGGAGGAGAAGGGGACCAATTCATAAAATTCACAAAAATAGGCAGTGTTTTGCAAAAAAAAAAAAAAAAAAAAGCATTCATTCATTCTTTATTATGCAATCACAGAGCCCAATTAAACAAAACAGCAATAAGAACAAGATAACAAATAAGTATTGCGAAACACGCGCATATTCAGCAAAAGTAGTCAGTTAGATTAATAAGGCCTTCTATGCACATAGAAATAAGGCATTTAACCATACCCTCCTTGATCGCCATTTGCAGGGATCAGTGGCACCTTCAGGAGAAATTGCAGCTGGGGAACTGGTTAGCAGGAAAGGGAAGAGAGGGTTCGACCGCCACCATCGAAGGGCCGAAGCGCTGGCCCAGATTAGAGTCCTGGCTGGTTGGTTTCCTTTCAGAAAGAAAAGAAGAGAATAGCAGGCGAGCAGTCCAAAGATGCTTTGACTGATGTGGTGATCCATGGGGTAGGTTGTGAACACAAGTCTCTAGGAAAACCCCACCATTTGTAAAGCCCATATCAAAGCATGCACCATTTGGCGGATGGTTGAGTTTGATCCTCAATTTCTCCTGCCCCAGCCACTGAAGATGGGTAGGAAGAATGGCGGCCAAGTGTGGCCGGGAAGGGGGAAATGAGAGAGGGGGAGGCACAGGAGGTGGCATCTTCTCGCTGGGAATCGTGGTGGAAATCCCACTTCTGTGCCTTTGGCCCGGCCACCTTGGCGAGTGCATGAGCTCACTGCTTATGAAGCCGGGATTAACAGCTCTGGTGTCCTCACGCTCAGCTTGCCGGCTAATAGAACCCACCTGGCCAGCTGTTGGCTCAATCTCTCTTAATGCTGCCCGGCTTTAGTACTGCTGGGGCTTTATTTACAAGTTCATGATGTTTCCCCATACTGCTGGTGGGTGGGTGTGAGGGTGTGCGTGCACGCAGGCATATAGGGGTGGAAGCCTTGTGGGATCGGCGAGAAACACTGCACCTCCGCGTGACTCGGTCTCACTTTTTGGACTTCCGGCAGAGAATCTACGGCTCGAGGAATGACAGTTTGCATCTCTTCTCTGGTGGCCGAGGAGAGGAAAGTAAAGGGACCGTCTCAAAGCTAGTGGCACTTTGTGGTTTCTTTGCTTGTTTCCCTGATATCCCTTCCGAAGGCCCACAGATATGACTGGGTGTGGCTCTTGCTTTTAAAACCAAGCGGAGTTGTGTGAGCACAGCTGAAATCGAAAACACACAGATACATGGCATGGGACGATTTTGCCACTTGATCATAAATTCTTGAACCTGTTGGCGAACCATGCAGACGAATTTCCACAAAGCCTCAATATGTTCAGTTTTATGTTTGTATAAAAATCAAACTGTTTCCTGTGACCTTTGCTTCTTTCTGTGCTGGCTCAGATTCCCAGCAGGGCCATGTTACTCATACCTACCGGCCAGGTAGCTATCAAAATGAGGAATCCGTCACCACAAAAGAGGGGATGAATTTGATGCAGTACCACAAATGTGACCAGATTGCCAAGGCTTCAAATTTAAGCCCTCAAAAGGTATTCCAAGCTGCCTTCTTTTTACTCTGTGCAATTTTTTTTAATTGCCAGGGTTTTTCCCATCACATTTATGAAGGTATTTCAAATTTTTGCAAAGATATCTCTCAAATGCAAAGATGAACTTACAAAAAAACCCCCACATGTTGTATTTCATGTATTGCAATAGAAAGAGCAACCCTGAAGTATGGAGTAGGAAGACAGAACCCCAGGGAATCTAAATGGAAATATTCAGATGTCCCTGTGATGTCACCAGGCTTTACTTTCTCCTGTTGGGATTTCCATTAATCAAAGCTGGTTGGCCATAGAGTGACCTGCTCCGCAAGGTCATCTGCTGATAGTCATCCCTGGTCTCCCCCAGGGCCCATATCAAATGCTGGGAAAATATCCCTGGGGAGTAACCTTGGAAGCGTGAAGGCTCATTCCTGCAGCTGTTGCCTGCTTGGTGTTCAGCTTTAAGCTGCCATTAGGTGAAACCATATCTGGAGACCCTGAAGGGTTTTTCTGAGCTGTGATCAAATCTCATATGAATTCACTCCTTCCGTTGCATCTCAAACCATCCAGAGAACACTTTGTACATGCCAAGTCAATCTCTCTTTGAAAAGGGATCCAGAGTCTTTCTTGGGGCTTTTTATAGTTTATTTTATGTATTCCACTTTATACCTGGGTCATGTAGGGGGAGAAAAAGCAATGCCAACACAGCCACAACACAGTGAAGTGCAGGGAAGCCCAACGAACAACATACCATCAAGAAACAAGAAAACCTTGGCCGGTTGTTATTTCTGCAGTGGGACCACTTTCCCAAGGTGCTACCATGATCTGGCAGACAAATCGGTCCCCTCCTCTTTATCTCTCAGCGAAATCCTGGCTCCTGTTTGGATCTCTGGCTGTGACCAGCCTCAGGGGTCGGGTGGTTCCCTACAATCCTCAGAGAGAGCACGACAACACGTGAGCTCCATTGTGACTTTGCCGCCTATCCAGGCTGGTTTCTTGTTATTTTTGGCATCTCTGAACAGCTCCCTCTGTGGAGCAGGATGAAGCCCACAGCCCCTTGGTTGTGGTGGTGGTGGTGGTGGGAGCAGCAGCGAGGGGGCTGGTTGCTAGATGAGGTTTCCTGCTGAGGATCGTTCAAGGGCTGTCCTTCTACCAGATCTAATTACATAAACAATGCTGTTCTGCTTCTCCAAATAAACACAGCAAGTTTTGTGGATGGGAAATTAGGGAGGAGAAAGCTTGCTAATGGGCTCCTTAGCTGCAGGGGTAAACAGATGGTTTGAAAAGGCCCCGGCCGCCCCCAACATCTTTGGTCTAGCCTCCTCTTTCCCCCCATGATGGCTCTCTCTCCTCCCCGCCACCGTTTTCCTCCCGCCTGCTCGGCCCTGCAGCCACTGGAACAGCCATGAATAACGTTTGCAGTCTAATCACAACCTCGGAGGGGTGTCAGGGGAGCTTCCGTAGACTTCACTCCACCGGTCTGGTTTCCCCTCTTCATTTAGGGGTTTACATTGGGAGCATCTGGTCAGGATCCCACGAAAGGCAGAAAGGATGGGAAGGGAAAGAGGAGCAAGAGAAAGGGCGAGAGTTGAGAAAGAAGGAGAGCAAAGAGAGGCTTCGTCAGGGAGATGCAGAACTTAGCAGGGGTTGGAAAGATGCATGGCACCCCTGTACATATGAGAGAAAGATGGCCTCTTGGAAAATCCATAAGGGATCTACCGACAGAACTGTGGTCCTCCAAAAAGAACCAGACTCCCAAAGGCCGGCCTTGTTTCCCCACAACAAGTAAATCTCTTCTGCAGGTGCCTCTGGTAGGGAGCCTTCCCGCCTACTTGGTTGGAAAGTGGCGGGGGCCTTTCCTTGGCCACGCTCCCCAAGACAACACACAGGCCTACACACAAATGAAGCAAGTGGACTCCCAGCTTGGAAAACAATATATATCTGGATGGAGTCCGTTTGCTGTTTGCTTGGAGTCCGTTTGCCTTACATCTCTGTGCAGTGGATGATGCTTTCGAAAGTAAAGGACTACGTGCACCCACTGCATTGTTCCACACTTCACTACGTTCCCTACGATAATATGTGATAATGTCTAGCTTGATATATTCCATATTATACCGGGTTATTTCCCTTTGCCCTTGAAATAAATAATAATTTTTTTAAAAAAATGTTTTCTACTAAGGTAAACTTGATTGGCGTATACTTGACGGTGCATATTTCCTGGTGTAGTTTGGGGCTGCCGGGAGGGGGGGGACGGACTGCCAACCAGCGCCAGCAGAAGTCTCCCATGAGGACATGCGCTCAAGGACCAGTTTGGGAAGTAGGTGGGCGGGAAACACTTCCTTGATTCCCAAGCGCTTCTCTGAATGACAGGGGACCACAATCTCCTGCTGGGTCACAGCCAAGGTGTTACATGGAAGAAAACAAGCAGTGCATATTTAAAGCCTCCAGTTCTGAAGCACCAGGCATTCTTGTCACATGAATTCACTTCTTTCGCAGGGAGGCCCTTTATCAGAGCGAAAGCATCTCCCTCCCTCCATCTCCTTGCGCCTCAGGTTACGCGAAGGCCCATTAGCTCTCATGTCTCTGTCACATCCAATCTAAGCCACAGGACCGTTTGGGATGGATGGCCGACTGTTTTTGTCCCTTTCCCCATTGATGGAGAAAGCAGCGAGGGAGTGGCAGGGGGTGGGGGGCGGTGGAAGCCAGGGACAAAAGAAGCCTGCATGTGTGCCGAGGCCGGAGGCTGTTGCATCTCATCTGTGGAAAACCGGCTGGCCAGGCAAGAACAGATAAGCCAGTCTTTTCAGTTGCAAATATCAAAGGCTCTATGGGTTGCACTGAACAAGTTTTTCTGGATCCAGAGTGGGCATGTGGGCAGGGCGCTCTTCCGGTGCAAAAGCCCTCATGCCCTTGTTTAATGAAAATCCATCATGCTGGAATGTTACACCCTTTTTTCCCGTATTTGCTGGGAAGACTGTCAGTAGGATGAGATTTTTGGATTTTTTTTTTTGTGCTATCAGCCCCATAATTCTCCATTCTGGGAGTTCTACCTTATAAAACAACTAAAGGTGGCTCACTGGTGAGAAAAGCCCAAAGTAGGGGACCTTGGGGCCAAGCTAGGCCAAGCTCCATCTTGTTTCCTGTTCAGAAAGAAAGCTCCCAACTAACACCTGGGCTGGAACAGGAATTTTGGGTGATGCTAGGTCTCAAAGCCTTCCCCCAGTTTAGGACTTTTTCCAAGGCGAGTCACATTTAGATTTCTGTAAGGTATCTGTCTGTCAGGTAGGACTCCCAGAAGGGAGGATTCTGGGATCTGTGGTGCAAAACACCTGAAAATCCCATCCCTAGAATTTCCTTTGGAGGCCTCAGAGATGGGTGAAGCATCCTTCTTAGGTCCAAGAGTGCCTGATAAATGGCGTGGCTCAGTTTCAGCATCAGTGCAGCGCAGTACCCCAACAGGAAAGGAGAGGGGCAGACAGGCAGACAGGGAAGGGGCTTTTATAGGAAATACAATCTGAGGAGCCTCGCTCGCTCGCTCGCTCGCTCATGCGGCGGCGGCTGCCGCACACACGTCTGGCACTATTGAATCACAAGCCTAAGTAGCTTCCTCTTGGCCTCACAGGGGAGCTGCTTTTATGTTCCACTGAAAAGGTACCCTGCTCAAACAAGCAGAGACATAATGGGGGAGAGCATCCATTAAACAGGAGGAAACGAGGGCATGTTAAACATTAAAGATTCATGGGGGCGGGGGCTTGTCGGCTTGTTAATGCATTTGTGTTTGCAAAATAACTATCACTTGCAAGCGAGGCTGGGAAAGGTATTGAGCTTGAAAGAGGGGTGCCGAGAAAGGTCTCCGAGTCAAAAGAAGAGGGAGGAGCGTCAGGGACGCCTGGGAGGAAGGATGGGCTGGTCTGCTCAGTTCAGAGGTTTTGTGTAAGGCGGGTTGGACAACATGGCTCAGTCCAAGGACCCGTATCCTTCCCTCAAGAAGCCACAAAGCCTGCCAAATTTATTTTTTTTTAATTCCACTTCCACTAAAAAAAAGTGTACTTGGGGGTGTTAAAGAATACAAGTGACACACTGTAGTTGAAAGCTGAATTGGCATTTTTTGAGTCTTCCTGGAGGTGGAAGTGTTTTTTTATTTCAATTTATTTTTGAAGAAACAGAAGGATTCAGAAGGTTAGGGTTAGGGTTAATGAAAGCTGCAGAAAACAAAAAAAAAGCATGGTCCCTGTGCCACACTAAGTCAACTCTTGCTTTAAGATGAAACGAAGAACACAAGACTGGCCAAAGAAAGTCAAGATGGAGGGTTATATGAACCTAAAAACTTTTGCTAATGCAGGAGAATTCTCTTTCAGGCCATGTTGTTGTTGTTGTTGTTGTTGTTGTTGTTGTTGTTGTTGTTGTTGTTGTTGTTGTTGTTGTTGTTGTTGTTGTTGTTGTTGTTGTTGTTGTTGTTTTATACCATCACTTTCTGAGTTATAGGGACCCCAGTAGGGTTTGTGAGACATTCAATGAGTAGTTCCCCATTTCCACTCACCCACCTAAGCCGAGTGGGGATTTGAACCGAGGTCTCCTGAGTCCTGGTCTATCCATTACACCATGCTGGCTCTAAGTAGACCACTGAGAGCTAAATATATTTCAAAGCGCCGTGTTGTATTTCTAGCACCACTATTGTTCCATTAAGACATGCTATACATCTGTAAAAACATACATGTGAAAGTTTCCAGATGGAGGCCTCCTCACAAGAGCAATTAGAAGACAATGTGCAGCTATTTCATCATGTGCTTCTTAATGGACTTTATGCAATCAGGGACATGATGGAAGAAGCAGATGGAAATTGAGGGCGGGGGGTGGAGGACAAGTGGAGACAACGTTGTCTGAAGCCCATGTGAAATTTGGTGAACTAGACTGGGCAAAAGCTAGGTCAACGCCTGAGCTGCAGATTAAATATGGATATATAATCACCTGATCAGCACCTTAAATGATCAGAACTGGTCAAAACTGAGACCCCATCGCTGGCCAACCCTTGCCACCTATGTAGAAGGAGTTCAACTTTTCCAGCAGGGAGTTTGAGCCACTCCTATAAGGTCCACGGACAATGGAGAATCACAATTCTGAATTGAGCAGGAAGTAGACAAAGCCAACGCTTGGGGGGGGGGAAATGACCTTTCCCTGCCTGGAACAGTAAAAGCCAGGGTTTGGGGATGTGTCAAGGTTTTAGCTTAACAAGTGCCAGAAACCGTCTGCTAGCGTGCCTGACGGCTGAAGAGGTTCTGATATCGTTGCCTGTAGTCTGAATCCAAAGGCCAACAAGAGCAAGCTGTTGAGTCAACGGGACCTACTGATGTGTCGACTTAGGGAGCACATGAGGGATGGCAAGGAGGATGTCCTTGGAGGACATTTGGCCCCGAGGGAAGAATTAGCGCACACACATACACACGTGTGCGTGAACAGAGCCGATAGGTGAATAAATGTAAAGAAGCAAGTCGACATCTTCTCGGGGCAACTTCGTTTTTATTTTTTATTGCAGGATGAAAAATAAATGCGGAAAACTGAGATGCATCTTGTTGTTGCTATGTGCCGTCAGGTCGCCCTCAACTTACGGCGACCCATCAGTCAGGAGGTGCTTATCCTTTTCATTCCATCAGTACCTTCTGAGCCATGAAAGCATTTGACGGGAGTGTCCTTGTCTGGGTCTCGGTGGAAAACAGAAGGGAAAGAGCTCCCGACAGCCTTTCTCTCTTTTCAGTTGGGTACTTCATCTCAGGCTCTCTGCGCTGATGTACATCCTTTCTGTTTACGTGTGCATAAAATTAGAAAGCCAGAGGATTCCACGTCAGGGTTTTAAAGCTCCTTGAGCCCCATTATTGTGTGGAGTGTGTCCATCATCTCACTAGCTGAGCATATCATAAAAGAATTAAAAACAAAGAATGCTTGCCAGCCCCCTGACAGGGATCAAACTCACCTCTCCCTCGTGGCCTCCCTTCGGTGTTGAGTTAAATAACCGCTGGGTTACTGGCCTCCAAATTAAGAAAATAAAAATCTAGAGTCAACAAAAGTGGGGTTGCCATGTGTTCAAAGGGGGGGGGGATATGAATATTAGCCTGGTTTTGGTGAGGCAGCAGTTGCTAGAAGCTGTTGGTAGAAACTGAAGGAATGCATCTCCTCCCCCCCCCCCCATCAGCCTCCAGAGAGCACCATCGGCTGGGGCCTTGCAGAACAGGGCTTCAACCAATACTATCCATGTAGGCATGGTGCATGGATGGAAATGTTGGTTGAGACTCCTCGTTTATGTCACTCATGGCTGAGATTCTGGGCTAGGACAAAGCAGAGACAGGCAGAGAGAGAGAGAGAGAGAGAGAGAGAGAGAGAGAATTCACAAATGCCTCTCTTCTCTATGGGTTCAGATTTTCTCCCTTCCCTTCGTGGTTCTGTTCTCCTCTATATCTGTTTCTGCCCCCTTCCGCTTGCCTTCTCCAGAATTCTAACCTGAGCTTGTGCCGGTGAGGGGGGGGGCAGTTCTATAACAGGTGGATACTTGAACCAGAAATGCATTAAATGTTGTGTTGTAGAGATCAGCTCCGCCAATTGGCATGCTCATCTTTCCTGGCTGAAGTCATATGGAGGCTGGGCCTCCTGTTGTACTCTGCATGGGCTGGAGCAATGGGAAGCAAACAGGGTCTCAGCATGAACGCCCCCCCCCCAAGGGGAAGAGCTTCACTGTACCCAAAGGATGCTCCATGCAGGGCAGCAGAATATATGGAAAGACACTCAGCTTTTGCATGGAGGTGGCATATCTGAGAGACGAAAATTCATTGGCAGCACTTACTATGCAGAACTTAGAGGCCAACAATTTTCATGTTCCTGTCTAGACCTTCAGAGAACATCAGAGGTTTTGAACCTGGGGATAATGTTGTGTTTTTTCCCCTATGTCACTAATCCCTTCTTGCTGCTGCTTGTGCTCATGGTGATTGGTTGGTCGACTGATTGATTGGTTGATTGATTGGTTGATTGATTGGTTGATTGATTGATTGATTGCTACTTCTGTGCCCTGACACCTGTGCCTTGACATCTTATACGGAAACCTGAGACAGAAATGAATGTAGAAACATCTACAAATCCATACTGCAAGATACAGATTCTGCTTCACTTCCTTGCTGTAGCTCCGCCGCCTTGCTTAACCTTATTGTCTGGAGAGTTTGTACTATCAAGACCTCATTATGTGTACAAAATGTTCTGCAGCCCATTTACGAAGGCATTATGAAATAACATCCATAATTAAAAACAACCTACAATTGTTAAAGAAAAAATAAAAATGAGTGTACAGAGTACATTTGGCAAGGAGCAGCCCTTGTGGTTGAAGACAGGGATGGCGAACATGTTCTGAGCGCTTTTACCAGCCAAAGAATCTGTCGCTCCCAACCGATTCTTGGAGCTCTGAGGAAGGATGTGTTTTGTTAACAATTATCTGTACTATTAAGCGATTTGTTGATGCAGCAGCAACAGTCATTCAACATGTGTTCGGGGTCCTGGTCGTTCAGAACAAGGAGATGAACAAGACAACGTGATGATCACAGCCTGAAACAGCGCACGGCGAGCAGATCTGTGTGCAACAAAAGGTTCATGGATACACAATGGTTATCCAGTTGTGTACTGACTGGTGAAGTAACATCAGCAATGGTGGCACCACCACTGTCACAACAAAATGGCGGTAATAACAGAAAGGAGTGGGAGGGAACATTAGAGATGCATGCAAGCTCCCCAACCCACTTGGAGCACACAGATCAAAGTTGACCCCCTCCCCCGTCCCTTTCAGAGACCTTCCAACCAGACCCTTGTCTGAGTGCATGGCAGGATTTGTGTGTCTTTGCTTCTCCCAGAAGCCTCCGTCTCTGTGCACAGAAAAATGCAAACTCCAAGGCCAGGTCATCAAAGGAACGGTGCATGCAGGATAAAAGGGCAACAGATGAATATCTGGATGCTCTGCTTTATTCCTGGTTTTCATTTTCCTTCGTTCTTTTTTCCACCCCACCAGCTTCTGAACACAGTCACCTATGTCATCTTCGTGAGCCGAAGGAATCCATGCATCTGTAAAGCAAACACTGTACAACTTCAGCAGCTCAATGCACTCACTGGATGGGGGGAGGGGGTGTCACATTAAATCATTTATTCCTACAAAAGCACAAGGACATCTGGGCAGCATAAAGAGATTTGGGTGCTCTAAACAAGCCACAAGCTCCAGCACACATGGTGACATCTTCTTCTCCCATTCAGCTTCAAAATCCTGGAAATTATAAAGAGGAGAGCACTGGACACAGAGAAGAGGAATAAAGGAGTGACTTATAGGCTTTGGTCACAGTGGGGCTTTTTTGTTTGTTTGTTTGTTTGCTGCGTGTTATGTAGGCTTAAACAGATCTGTCCAGTTCTAAATCGTCCTTGAGCATCTACCTTTTTGCCTCTCCTTTTTTCCCTGAGGTCCATTAAGGAGGAAGCACAGAATAAGCCATGATAGGGCTTCTTGTACCTGCTTGTGTGATAAAAAGCCTTTCTTGAGAGCCCAACTACATGTTACACTTCCCAATTTGGAGTTTCCAACAGAGGCAAGAGACACCTGGTGCCTGGAACACAGATGTTTTCCTCAGCTCTGTGTGTTGCAAAGCATCTTCCTTGGTTTAATGATTGGGCGTCAGAAGGTAAACATGAGTTCCCCCGTTGTAGGTCTCATGGCCCAAAGGCACATTTATTTGGATGCTTGTGGCAGGAAATGCCATAAGCTCTTCTCCGCACTCCGTTCGCCAGCTAAAATCAAGAATCATGAGATAAATCACTGGCCCCATGTGGTCCTGCCAGGTTGAGCAAAATCTGCTGCCTGAGGCACCTGACTCATTCCGCCTCTTGGCGGGGCTGTCGGTGGGCACACACTTAGAGGGAACCGTGCCACGGCAGGACCCACATGCCTTCCGTGTTTTCATTAAAGGGAACCCGTCCATAGTATCGCTTCCGGGTGTTTGGAAGATATCTCCATTTGCAGGCTCTGGAGGTGGGAAGACTGTTGGTCTCAATGATCACAGTCTTCCTTTCACAGGAAAAAATGTTGTTTGAGGGGTTTCGAGTGCTCTTGCTCGAGGGATCATGACTAATAGCCTCACAAAATACTTCCCTGCTGTCTTCATAAGCAGATGTTTTCCTGACAGGCGTTCCTCGGCATCAGAGAGCAGCCAGGGGGTAGATCAAACTGCAATTTTTAATGCCACCGTTTGCTTTTTCCCACACTGGCATTTTTGAATCGTTTCAGCAGCAACAGGAGGCCCAATTAGAGAACAAAAGCTGCTTTACTGCCAACGCGATTGGGAAAATGTGCCTTTGACGGCGGCTGGCTCCATTCCGGTTCTAGAAGGTTCCCCAATGGAAAGAGGTGTGGTGCTCAGAGGCCCCCAGGCTTCCTTACCCCTTTTCAAAAGGCTGACTGCAAAGGGAAATGCCCCTCTTAGACTTGTTTGGGTTAACCATCATCCATCATCTGGCAAAGAGCAAAGTGGGATGGAGCAGCAGAAGGAGTGAGCTTGGTCCAGACGGGCTGTGAAGATGGTCCAGCAGGAGATGGTCCTCTCGGGTCTCCTCCATCCTCATTTAGCCTCAGGGAACGGGCACAGAGCCAGTCCCCCTGATGCCCCCAGAGTGTCTTCCTCATTCTAGGCTTAGGGAGAAAATTTAACTTGTATTCACTCTAATGTATATACAAAGAGCCCATGAGATATCTGGGCCTCTGGTTCAGTTTGGCTCCAGGCCCTCTCTCCTTATTCCCCACTTCAGTTCCTACAGAGCTTTTGGCTTGTGTCCCTTCTGAGATGGAGTGTCACTGTTGATGAATAAACGGGCAGTTTTGTCTCGGGCAGTTTTGCTTAGCCCTTAACCAACCAATTGCAATGTATCTATATTAAGCCGGGACCTTGGAAGCGAGGGTCCAGCCATCATGCTTTCATCCATCCTCACGGCTGTATGTAAAGTCCAGACTGATCGCAAGGGGATGGAACAGGAAGCCAGCCCCTTTCTGTAAACATGCTCTGACCCCAACCCTGAATGGACACCTCCCACCACAGCTGAGTTTCAAGGTGGCTTTGCTCTTTCTCCAACCCTGCCACCTTTGGGTGGCATTAAAATCTTAATTTCCATCTCCCTCACTAACATGAAACCAGGTTGAAGGCAAGAGCAGCTGGTAGCCTTTGGCTGCCTCTGAAATCAAATGTATTAAGGTGTTAGGAGGATCCCTTCCCTCCCTCCCTCCATGTAATTCCCCCCCCCTCAAAATTACAGCTATACTGCAGCAGGTAAATGGGGAAAAAGAGGGAAGGAGTCACATTGTCTTGGGGTAAGGGTGTGACTTTGAGCAGGGAAAAAAAATCAGCCACATGATTCTTCAGCTGCACACCCTCTTTCTCCTTGCATTCTGCCCACATTCTTCTCTCAAACAAAGGAAGGTACAGAAGAGGCGACAGGTATTTACAAGTTTCACCTTGTTTTGCCAGATAATATTCCATTCTGGAACCGGGAGATCTTGAGATGCTCACATTCTTAAGAGGAAAACAATCAGAGCTAGGGTTAGAGTGAGGGCCCTGGAAGATACCCGGGAAATCTTCCATTTTCCTTTCCTCTCTTTTCCATCACTTCTTTTAAGAAATACTGTAACTCCAACTTGCTTTGGAAACTGCATTGCATGTGTTGATTCTGGCTTGCCCTTTGGCATGGCTTTCTTGGACGCGTCTCCTGGAGTTCTCAGCAGAATAATCCCTTCCTCTTGGCTCGTGAGCCCTCGGTAGTTGGAGCTGCAGAGGCAGAACAGATAGAAGAGTTCGTGGGTGGAGGAACCACAAGACGATCCATGGCTCTGGTGGCAAAGGACCAGCTCTGGGAGGCGTGAAGCAACAAGAAGTGCCCTTGAGCTGGGCCAAAAAGGCGGCGTCTCCTTGGGAGTAGGGGAAGAGCTTCCAGACCAGAAGCTGGAAGTGCCTCTGTTCCAGGTCTCATCGCAACACAGAAAGGCAGCGGCTGCAGAGACACCATCGCCATCCAAGCCATGACTCAGGCTGGCCTCCGTGCCTGGCCTTCAGAAGCAGACTTCAAAAGATCCCCGGGATGAACTAAACAAACGCTCGCTAACTGGCCGGGCAGATGAGCCAAGGAACCCTCCTGCATACAGTGCGCGCAGACATGTCCAGCAGTCATGGCTGCCAATAACTTTTCTTTCCTCCCTGGGCACTGTTGAGCCACCTCTTTCACAGCTTCCATCAACTGCCGGCCAGCCAGTTGTGCAACAAAGGAATGGGGTGCAACTCAGCAGCCCCACTGAGCACATCCCTGGTGGGGCATTTGAAGCCCCTGGAGCTCAATCTGGAGCCCAGCACCCTCCCACCCCCTCACGGCTACATCGAGGGTGCCATCACTGAGATCAAGGCATCAGCCAACGTGGTTACCTGCGGCTGCTGGAGTAGCATACCCGCCCATGAGCACATGAGCCAGAAGAAGAATTAACCCAAAGCAGGAGCGTTCCAGGGGACCCCCTGCCGTTTTCTCTTGCCTTCACTTGCCAGGATTGAGGCCGGAGAGAGGAAGAACTCCACCGGCTAAGGTACACCTCTGGTGCCAGCGTGTTCAGACTCTGAGTCATTACAGACCTCTGAGATCCTTCATAAATAATGGACCAGTATTGATTTCCTTTGCCAGTAAACATAGAGTGACCTTTATTAAAAATACACAGAAAAGCCACTTAGGGAAACTCACGACAGCCAGATTTACACTAACAGCTGATTTATCTTCGAGCAGCTGGAGTCAGAGGGAATGAGGGACAGACGGGCCCCTTTTTCGGACAAGCATCGCCTCCCCTTCATTCCACCGCCCTCCCTGGTGGCATGAATTATTCCTGCACCATCCGGACAGGTTGTGATTTCACAGGGCTGGCCCTGCTTGCCTCCTTCGCGGGACGTTTTAGTTCAGAATGAAACCGACAGGACAAAATGTGGAGGACTCCAAAAAAACGTCAGAGAACTCCCTTGTTTGAACAACTGCAAACCCTCCTCTAGGCTGGATAATATCAGGGGTTGACCCTTCCTTCTCCTCAACCCACCAATTTCGTTCTTTCAACTTGTGATAGGGTGTAGGAAACCCAAATCTTTCTTTATTCACATCAGAGCCTTGCACAATTTAAAATTATGGATGTATATGAAATGTAGGTAAAAATAAAAAGCAAATTAAAATGTTCAGATAATTAGACCATTTTTGACCAGAAGTGGGCATAGAAGAAACCTGCCTGAAGAGTGAGGGAGCCTTGAGAATACGATCAAGCATCTACAGTCTGCAGCCGGCCAATCCTTCACCCCCAGAAACCTTGCACTTTAAATGTGCAATCATCATCATCATCATCTAGAACGGAAACATGGGGCTCTTCCCTTTGCCTGACCATGTCCTGCTTGCAAGTTTTGCAGAGACGTCTGGATAGCTGGGCCATAGGATGCTGGCTTTGCTCAGCCAGGAACGTCTTCGGCTCTTGTAGAATAAGGACCGCTTTCCCTCGGACGGCTTCCTTTGGGGACGTGGCAGGATGGGTTCCCTCAAATGGATCTAAATTACGGGTGCTTCTAGTCTGAGCTGGAAAGTGACTTTTCAAATGTCATTTTGTTTCCATTTTATGGGTTATTATCCTGTCATTAGATATTGTGCTTCGAGAAGTAGCTATTTGCATTGCTTAGTGACTTTATGTTAAATAATAATAATTATTATATGCCACCAAGTTGATTCTGATTTGCAGAGGCCCTTTCCAGGGTTTTCCGGGTAGAGAATACTCAGAAGCGCGTTATCCCTTCCCTTCTTCCAGGGCCGCCCTGGGTCCGGTTTATATACATATAAACCTTCAACACTTCCTGACAAAAACGCCTCAATCGTGACTAGAAAACATTCCCGATTACACGAATTAAGTAATTTTATTCAGTTCACTATTTTTAAATAGCTAGCCTATGACCTCTTTATGAGAGAAAAAAAATAGCCTGCTACCGATTGCTATACGAGGGGTTGTAATAGAGGGTGTCCAGACTCTCCTTGCAGGCTAGGCTTTTATTCTGAATCAGGCCAGCTTAAGCAATATCTCTGCGTACGCCTCTCCAGGCAAAAATGGCATCTTCTATTTATAACCTTCCCACAGCTGCCAAGCACTTTCTGACTTTTCCGCTTAGCACAGAAAGTCACATTCAGAAGGGAGTTAGCTGGACGTAGCCGGTTGAGACCTCCGCCTCGAACCACCCCATCTTGCTGCTCAAGCATTGAGTAACTGCATTCTAGTCTTTCCCCTGTTCTCTTCCTGTCTTTTGAAGGAGCATTTGTGAGCACGTTGTTGTTGTTTTTAACCCACTTTGCACAAAAAGATCAGAAGCAGTGGAATGGGTTGTTTGTATCCGCCAGTGCTTTCCTGTGCAAGCAGGCTGTGCTTCACAAACGGTTCAGACCAGTCAGTCTACAGAGACATCGTGCACAGGTGAAGCCCCACGTCCCTGGGATGCTTCTCTCCATTTCCAGCTTGTCCTGCACCACCTCCTGTTCTGCATCCCTGCAGCCTTCCATAAAGGTTCATTTTTACAAACCCACTGTTTGGGAGGACAAACCGGGGGGGTGGGGGGTCCACTGTGGTCCAACCCCCATCTCTCCCTTTCCTGCCAAACACTGGAAGCTGTTTCCACCTCCACCTTCACATACCTTCTAACCTGCTCTGTGTCATGATTGCTTTTCAGAAAGACTAGGGCTGGTCTTTTGGTTTTTGCTTGCTTTTAAATGTGATCTTACACTTAAGTGACGTTTACCTAAAAGTGAAAATTCAAAGTATCAACAAGCACATTTCAAATTTTTCCTCTAAGGTCTTTTTAAAAAAAACTTGATGAAATAATGGTGCACTTTTTGCTTTTCCACTTGACTTGCTTTGTGGGTTGACGAAGGCTTCTAGACTTTACCAAACTCTAGTGCAACAGCCCAGTTTACCAGTGTCTAGGAACACGAACACACACACACACACACACACACACACACACACACACACACACACACACACACACACACACACACACACACACACACACACACACACACACATGGTTTCTGGATGCTATCTTTTCTCTTTCTTCATTAGATTTCATGACCCTTCTGTATTCATCATCTTATTCCAACAGATGATGGAATGATGGTTTGCCAGATGTAACAGCAGAAGAAACTTAGTTGAATAACTGAAAACAGAGGAGTTGTGGAGTACAATGAAGAATTGAGCATCCAGCCTGCTGTTGGTCTTGAACTGGTGGCCCAAGTCATTGGTGACTTAACCTGTACGCTGTTACTGAGGTATACCCAAGGGTCGGGGTAGAGGTCGGGTCAGGGGCCAGGCTACTGGTACTGGGATCATTCCTGGTACCTACAAAAGTTCTTGGGAAGGCTGGTGGGGCCCTCCAAGAGACCTTCCTGCTCTTCCTGCTACAGAATGCCTTCTAGCAGGGCTGCCAGAATAATCTATTCAGGTATTTTCGAGGCAGTAATCCGGAACGTGCTTCTGGTGTTAGCAATTGCCTTGAAATTGTCCATTCAGCACCCATCTCTCACACGCCTTTAAATATAGTCCAAGCAATGCTTATTCAGCCAAATGTGTTTGAAATGGCCTAAGATGCTTGTATAAATCTGGGGTTTTACCTGCCCGCTGCCCTCTCTTTTGTCTGCTCTCGCGGGTCACCGGAACATTAATTACGGTGCGTGCCATTCAATAAAGCACGACCGTTTTCCTGGCCAAAAGTTAAATCCCAGCATGGCAGAATAACTGTTGAAATAGCTAGGAGTAAATCTTTTCTTGTCCTGCAGATAACTCTACTGCCTCTTTTCGTTCCGGTAACTCAGAGTTGGGGTTCAGGGGTGAGGAGAAGCCTGGTGGGTTTGTGTTTTTTTCACATAAGAGAGGAAGAAGGAGGAGAGTGAGGAGGAAAAAATACTTGTTTCTGGCCAATGGAGTGCGGGAGAGAATGATTATTCTGAATACAAAAAAACCTTTTACCAAAAGCTTCCAGGATGAGAGGAAACCCTCAATATGTTCCAGACTGGACATGGTACCCTATTACTCTTGCTCTTTTGATGCATCCATGGTTCATCCGCTGCCTATCGACCCTTCTGCTAGGATCTCGTTTACGGCAGACAACGTGTTTGCAATGTGCAGTCAGGGGAGACAAAGACACACAGAGAGAAGTGAACGGGGTGCTGCTGGTGGGGGAAAAGGACGAGAGGAAGAGCAGCGTTGGAAGACGCAGCTGGTTTTCAAGTATCCATCTTGGGACTTGTTTTGTTTGAGCAAGAAGTTGGGCGCTTGCATGGGTTCCTTAGCAACGCTAGTAAGCTCGTGCTCTTCACATTCCCAGGAATTGCACAGCGGGGATGGATCCAAAGTTATCGCCCTCTCAGTCTCCTCTACCTGGTCTGTCTGCAAGCAGGAAGCGAGCAGCGGCTCTGCTTCCTTTCGCCGGGAACACGACAGCAAGAAGAGCAAAGAAGATGTTCGGCTCCTCACATGCTCACATCCTCTGCGAGGGGACAAGCTGGGACAAAGCCAGAGCGCACGTTCGGGGTTGGCCATCATGGCTCACCCACCGCCTTTGCTCTTGGTCTTGCCTCCTGGGTGCAAAAGCGGCATTTTTCTCCCAAAGCAGAGGAGAATTCCGTTCACTCTTGCAGCCTCAGCCATCCCTGCCTTTCAAAGTGTCAAGCTGGGTGTTTCTTTGCAGGGGTTCATGAACGAGTCACAAACAATGCAGTTATTTTGGTTGCTGGCAGTATAATTAGTAGCAACCAAGTTCCTTCTTGGGTGTCACAAATAACGAGAAGCGTCAATACTCAGTTACTTTCAAAGGTTACTTTTTAAGGAAATGTTTAGGCCTGATTTCTGCCTTCAACACGGTGGAAAAATGGGTTTCCTTTCCTCTGTTTATTCATGTCTGCAGCCTGTGAGTGTGTGTGCATGTGAGAGCGAGAAGAGAGGTGTGTGTGTGTGTGTGTGTGTGTGTGTGTGTGTGTGTGTGTGTGTGAGTGTGTGTGTGTGTGTGTGTCTGCCACTGCCTGGAATGAACCCCTGGGTGCCAATCAAAAGCTCCTCCACAGAGGCAGCCAAGACATGACTTATGGCACATGTGTTTGGAGCATGGGAAAAATCAGGCGATTAATTAACAGCAAATGTACAGTTAATGACCCCTCTCCCTTTTTCTCCTATTCTAAACAATTCATCAAAATAATTTCATAGAAATTTAGCTGATGAGGGTACTAATTACAGTGGGTCCCGCCGAGCTCTGATTTGGTTTCTTTCTTTCTTTCTTTCTTTCTTTTTTCCCCCACTCAGAACCAAAAGCTGACATTTCATTTTTGGAATTCAGGGTTAGGGCAGCATTTTGAGAATCGAGACGAGGGTTGTGGAGGGACGGGTGGATGCAATTTTCCCCTTGTTTCAAAAATAAGAAGGATTTCAGGTTGTCCTTTGGCTAGTTTGAAACTTACTCAAGTGCCAAATGAAAAAAGAGGAGTCACAGAAGCATTAAAGAAACGAAACAGAACTTCAGAATGGCACTAAAATGGTCCCCCTCCCCAAAAACACAAAGAGAGGAAAGCTCTGGTTCTCTTTCTTTCAAATGAGCAGGATTTGGAATGTTGACTTTACAAATTGACACTGATTGTTGGAAATGAAGGCTGATGTCTTCCTACCTCAAAGCAGAGTGGAAAGACAGCTGTGTCAATGCTACCCCCCCACCCTCTCTTTAGGCTCCCTCTTTTTGGAAAACCAGTTGCACAACTAGTTGCTTGACAAGGAGCCAACGCAGGCAGGGACACTTGAACAGTTGCCCCCCCTTTTCCACATCTTGGCAATAAAATACATGAATTTCATCTGTCATTCTTAAGGTTGAAAGCAGTAGAATTTAGTTCCCCTAGCTAATTTTTTGATCAAATGGTTAGATTTAAAAACAAAAAACAGTATGCAGTATTTAAGGAAATTATTAGATTTAAGTGATGTTCTCTTTGTGTTTTTAGTACACTATAGGATTTGCAAATAATGGGACGTTTGTTTGACACCATTGCCTCCTAGTGGCACAATTTGTTATCAGCTCCTTTTAAATTGTTCAAAAAACCACACACGCAATAAAGGGGGCTGTGCAGTCCTGACACAATACAAATGCAGGAGAAGGTGATATCTTTATGAGTTCAAAAATAAATAAATCACAAAACAGTCCATGTAAGCTTTTCTGGTTAAAAATCCCCTTCTTCAGGCCATACACCAATATCTTGTGGATCGCGCACCACTCTTTTTGAATTATGTTGCCTTTTCCACTCTGACCCTTTTCAGATGCACTTGTCTAAACCCTACCATCTGACAATTGAGGGCAATGGGATTTGTAATGCTAGTGTACCTGGAAACTTCTGTCTTCAGAGTTTTAGTACAATGGATCTGGAAGCTGCTAACTTGAGATAGGCTATCCTAAAAGCATTAAGTTTTCTAATAATCTGTCACTGGTTGGCATCCTTTCATCTGTTGCATGCTTCAAAACTGTGTGCTGTTCATTCATGCTCCAAAAACCATTGGAAAATTTGCCTTGATTGGGGGGGGAATGGAATGAGGAAGGATGAATTCCTTCTCAATCCAGGGTAAAGATGCCCTGAAATGCTGCAAAACAGCGACAAAGATGGAATTGCTTGGTGGATTTGGAAATGAATTGTTAATCAGAAATATTTTGAGCGCCCTTGAGCATAAGCAGAACATTTTTGTGAACTTCTCAACAACGTTGGCCTCTACTTCCCCCTGACATGGAATCAAGAAGTCAGGTATGCACAGATCAATGTGAGAGCAGCTTTTGCATCCCGGCGCCAGGGGTCCTGCGTTTAACCGCCGCTCCCTCCAGTGTATAACAAACCCCATACTCTCCAACCACACGCCTCCTTTCGAGACTGTCCCCCACCACCAAGGCCATTATTCAGGTTCACCACAGGAAGAGTAAGTGCCGTTAGCCAGCTAATTGACTTTTCCTGTTAGGCTGGTGGAAAGGGGAGACAAGTGAACACTGAATTAGTGAAATATAATGAGTCGTTTCCAAGCTCTCGCAAAGAGTGGCATTCACCAACAAATTAACTTGTTAGACCTTGTTGGGTGAAGGAGCTAGCTAATTAGCGCATAAGTTGACGTGTTAATTCCAAGCATTAGAGGTTTGATTCCCCCACATTTTTCAGCCTAGTGCGGGACAAGGTGGTCTCCTTTGGCAAAGGAGATGACTCCTCCAAACAGGACTAGGATGCTGGAGGAAAAGAGGCATCAAGGGTCTGTATGTATTCTGTTGCTATCTATCCTTTGAGAGCCTCCAGCACCTCTTCTAAGGTATCTCAGTGTTACAAGCCCACATTGATCTCAACCCGTCTGAATGTGACAACTTCCTCCACATTGTTTCTACACACGTGACCTTGGAAGAAACCGTCTCTGATTAACAACCATTTAGCTGATGCCTCAATCCAGCAGAGCCGCAGGAAGAATTGTTGCAAGCACAGACCGGGGATACGGAAGGACCCTCCCTGAAGAATGGGAGGCCTGTGGACCCCTTTGAGCATCTCCTGGGCAATGACAGCGCCCCTTTTGGCTGAACCTTCCGCCCCAGAAGTACCCCTCGATTAGTTCCTAAATGAACGAAGAAGAATCACAGACTCCTCCACCAATTCAGCTCGTATTGAGACAACCGTCCTGCTGCCATCACAGAATTCTTGGGAATGTACATCATCTTCTTTCTGCAGCCATTTTTGTTATTTCCTAAGAATATTCAAATCTTTTCGCTTTCCTACAAACGATCAGTTAAGGAAGGGAAGATGGAAGAGCTGTGCAATGCTTTTTGACCTTCGGTGAGAAGGGCATGATCTGGATGGTAGCCTGAGAGGTAGGGAATGAAAGCAGCTCCCTCTGCTACCCTCGAGGAGGAGGCAACAGGTGCCCAGAAGCCGTTCAGGCACCTCTTGGTTATGTCAGCCCCCAAATTTTGAAACAGCCTCCACTTGCTCCCTTTCTGGTAATAGTTCTTCTGCTTCACTCTCTCCCCCTGCTTTCCCTGAAAAGTAGAGCTGTCTGGAATTCCAATCCTCCCCTGGTTTTTCCTTTTCACAATATGACAAGTTTGAATGTGCTGAGTAAAAGGGTTTTAAGCCAGCCAGCCCACCAGCCCGGGGGTTTGTCAGGGCTTTCTGCCGTTCAGGCTTACATTCCTTTTTCACTTGCACAGCTGACCAGCTCTGTGCTGTGAAATATTGGAGGAGGGCTAATCCAGCCCCCTTTTCCCATTTTGTAGAGGCTGAAGTCCTTTGCTTGCATACCTGTCCAAATGTTTTGTGACATCGTTTGCCTTGCTCACACCTCATAGCCCTTTGTGTGAGTCTGGTGGCCTCATAGACCCTGTTAGGGTCAAACCATGAGCCAGGATAAAGCAGTTTTCCCAGAGAGAGGAGGATCAGTAGCATCAAGGGCACAATAGTGGCAGTAGACCCGTGGACATTCCCTGCCACTGGAGGACAGAGCGGTGCTCCTCGCAGCCAGGGCAACACCTCCTAAGCTAAGCCACTGGCCTCTGCTGAAGTGGCTCTCCCAACACCCCAGCTGGTGACCTGGTCCTAGAATCATGGAATGACAGAGCCGGAAGAGCCCTCTAAAGCCATGGAGTCCACACACACCCCGGTCAAGGCAGGAATCCAAGTCAGTAGTAATAGGGCAAGTCAAAGCAAATCAGACAGACGGTTGTGCAGTTTTCTCTTGAAGGCCTCCAGCGTTGGAGCGCTCACCACCTCTCGCTGAGGTCATGGGTCCCATTGGCGTACTGCTCTAAGAGACTTTTCCTTCTTCCAGGGTTGGAATTCCACTCCTGCCTACAAGGAGCAAGAGACAGAATCCAGGACACCAGGATGTGGATCTCTTGTTCCAGGGCAAAAAAAAGTGAATGATACCACTGGCTAGAAATTCACAAAGCCATCAATCCTCCAGGTCCTGCCCTGGAATGATACAGCCTGCCCCGTGCTGGCCCTTTGGATCCTCTTGGAGAGGAAGTCCCGTAAGAGAGCTTCCTGCTGGACTTGAGCAACCAGGTCTCCCTGATGCTTTTCTATATCCCTGGATCCTGCCTTGTTCCTCAGTGCTGGGACTGACTACTTGGTTGAAATGTCCATTTTATTCCCTGATGACAATGATGCTCCCTCCAGACTTTTCCTGCCACCCTCTTCTTCCCAAGGTGCCTACAGGGGATCAAACAGCTGGAGCAAGGTGACCAAGGTGAAAATGCCCACCTTCAAGCCTCCCGCTACCATCTTTCTCACTTCGCACAGTCTCTGAGTTTGCAAGGTGAAATAAATTGAATGATTGAGTCTAAGTAATATTTTTTTTTTTTAAAAAAAAAAGAGGTCTCTGATGGACAGACAGAATCCAGCTGGGAAGAGAGGCTGCCTTGATGCTTTGCAGCCTTTCCCATCCATCCGTGAAGAAATTCATAATTTTATTAAAACCAGATCTACCACCTCATCATGGATGGATTCTTTTAGACCATCCGTCATGTCTGTAAGTCCGCTGGGGTCTGACTGAGCTTGAGGAGGGGACAGCTGTAGGAGCTGGAAAGGGTACCGCCTGGCCAACTCTTTCGGTAAACCCTATGGTGTGTCTGCACGCAAAATGGCATTTCTAAGATCTAAGGAAAGCCTTTGCAACAGATTTTACTTTGCATTCAACTCTCCATGTTCTTCTGACACACGCATCTCCCTTCTGGAAAAATGTATTAACTGGAACACTTTCAGATTCCCTGAAGTTCTTCTGCTGTTTTCATCTGGTGAGCAAGACCCATCCAATTAATTTTAAATTTCAGTAGGAGCAAAATATGGTTTTCTTCAGACCCATTTGACAAAATCTACCAGCTGTTTTTTTTTTTAAAGCAAGGGGTGTCATTGAGGGAGTGCATTCAAATGCCACTGGAGTGATGGACACGACAATTCCCGATGGAGACTTACCTACTCAGAAGCATCTTCTCCCTGCAAATGGAAAGCTAGGAGTGTGATCAGACATGTGGAGTGAGACATGCTTGATCATACCAGAAAGGGGTGCTTTGAGAGGAGCAATCTCCCTTAAAGGGGTCCTTCCATCTGTCAGGGAATCAATCCAGCCCATTCTCAAAAAGTATTAACCCTACGACTGGATTAAAAAGATCCAGCTTGGGCATGGATCGGGACCAGGCTGGAGCACCATTCCCTGTATGTCATACGATCACCCCAGACTGCTCCACAAGCAGTCCAAAAACAGTTCCCTGTATGATCACAATCGAAATATCAGGGAGGCAGCTGCTAGTCCTGTCTTTTCTCTAGTAATTAGGTTGTTGTTGTTTTTTTAAAAAATGTGTGTGTAATGTTTATTTCCTAGGAGGAGTCAGTCCTTTATCTGTCTTGCTGAGCCCTTGACACATCTGGGTATCACTCTTCCTCAAGACCAAAGCCAGACCTGATGCAAGAAGACAAGGGCATGAATGAAGTAAACCACCCTTTCCTATCTTTCTGCTGTCCTGAGGAAAACCTTTCATCTGAAGTGTGTGTGTGTGTGTGTGTGTGTGTGTGTCTGTCCGTCTGTCCGTCTGTCCGTCTGTCCGTCTGTCCGTCTGTCTGTCTGTTTTGGGATGGAATCACCCGTTGGTGCCCATGAATTCACGGGCCCATGGTTGTCAACTGATCTTGAGATCGAATGTGAAAAATGGTGATTCAGCTCCTTTGGACTGGATGGGGGGAAACGTCTGCCTGATCATATTTTGTGGGCAATTTCAGCCCTTTTTTTTTCTGCTTGTGGAATCTGGAGCACCACATCTACACTCCTCTGGCTGCTTGCGGCAGATCGATTCTTGGTCCAAAATATTGCTTTTAATTAGACAACGGGTTGGGCCGTTCTCTATTACAGGCCCTGGCAGATCTAATTTCGATTTGCTCTCAGGGGAAGTCTGAGTTCTGTGAGGAAAATCATGACAAATCGGTGTAAAACTAGAATAGATAATTGGATTATAATTACACAGAATCTGAGGAGGAAATGTGGGTTTTCTGACGAAGGTCTAACCCCTTCCTCCTTAAGTGCAGCAAGAGACATGTGCTCCCTCAGAGGTTCTCTTGACGAGCAGATTTTAATACCCAGGTTTTGGGCCCAACTTGCATCCACAACAGAGCAATTCCACCTTCCTCAGATGATCTTTAGTCTTATATACCTTCCCTCACAGACAGAAAAGCCTATTAGAATTGCCTGCTCAAACATTTGAAGGAAAAAGAAGAGGTCAAAGAGGTGGAGGAGGCCTGAAATATTTTGAATGGTTTTCTGTTTTGACAACTTCCCTCGACACCTGTACCAGAAACACGAGATTTCGACACTTCATTCCCTTGTACTTCTACTTCCTCTTCTCTCTGATGCCCCACTAAGTAAGGATCAAATTTTCTTCTCACTCTTTCCATCACGAGTACCTTGCACAGTCTTGACATAATCTCCTTTTTGCCATCATTCAATATTACGGAATATTTTCTGATCTCCTTAATTTATTCCAGCATTACAAAATACCTGCCACCCCAACTTTGAAGTTTGCATGGAACTGTGTAAGTTTTTCCTCCATCATATTATTTATCCAGATGTATTCTTCAGCAACATTAAGACGGGACACACAATCACCAATTTTGTAGGTTAAAAATGGACTTTGGAAATAGGGTAGCCCACCTGGGAACGTTAGCGATAGTGGTGGATTTTTGCCCCTTTCACTTGGAGAGGGATTCACAGCCATGCCATGTGGGCGGGCAGGCCAGTATCAAAATGGTGAGAATGACAACCTTTGGATATGCTTAAGTCAGTAGTTCCTAACCTTGGGTCCCTAGTTGTCATTAGACTACAACTCCCAGAAATCCTGGCCAGCACAGCTAGTGGTGGAAACTTCTGGGAGTTGCAGTCCAAGAACATCTGGAAACCCAAGTTTGGGAACCACTGGCCTAGAGTCTTAGGTCATTCAGAAGCATATTCTAGGGCAGTGATTTCTAACCTTGGGTCCCCTGGTGTTCTTGGGCTACAACTCCCAGAAGTCCTGGCCAGCACAGCTAGTGGGAAAGGCTTCTGGGAGTTGCAGTCTAAGAACATCTGGGTTACCCAAGGTGGGGAACAATTGCTGTAAGTCAACAGCACCACTCACAGAAAGTCTTACACTTTGATTTTTGTGGGAAACGAAGGAACCCTTCTCTCGCTTTGCCACATGTTCAATTAGCCTGACTTGAAAGAAGTGCCCAGGCAACATTTGGTCCAAATTAATGATCGTTTGTTTTGAAATGCAGATGGTTTTTAATCAGATGGAGGAAGGTGGAAAGAGAGGCTTCTTGTTTCCCCACTGATTAATATTTTTAATGAAGTCATGCATCTTTTCCCCCCCTTTAATTTGGAGAATAAATTTAGCATGGCCTGAATTTGCTCTAAATAAAGGCAAACAAGTCATAATTGGAAACTAGTTTTTCTTTTCTCTTCTTCCCTCTCTGCCTTTCTTTTCTTTTCTTTTCTTTCTTTCTTTCTTTCTTTGGAGTGTCAGCATTCCAGAAAGGTCAGTTGGGGGCAGCAAAAGGTACCACCCAGGATCTGGCAGCTATTTTGGAAAACGAGGGTCAGGAAGGAACCAGGATGACACCCCGCATGGGTGGCAAAGCCTTAGGGCTCACGGGGATCAGGGGTCACAGTATCTCATTTCTACCAAATGGGGCAGGGTCTAAAATTTGCACCCCACCCTCCAGGCAGGCACCAGGATGGGTCAAGTTGGGATAAGATGAGGCTGTGGAGCATAAACAGCACAGCTGTAATAAAATCATCCTTACTACTTAAGCATTTTCACAAAAGAAGAAAAAATGCCCCACAGATGAAGTCCCGTATACAATTGTATTCACAAGCTGGTGCATCTCTTCCTTCACCAGCGATATTCAGTGGCAAAATGTGCTTTACTATGTTAGGCTGTGGTGTAATATAATGAGACTCTTCCAATGTGCCCCTCAGTTGCCTGGCTAGTATGCACGCTGTTGAAGAGTTGCTGCCTGGTGTTCCAACGATCACTTTGAAAGCCAGTTGAACTGTTCCAAAAAGAAGAGAAGACACGACAAAAATGTCGCATTCTCCTAGTAAGGAATGGGTCCACTCTATGAATCTGTTGTGTGGTCCTTAAACATGTGAAGTTTGCCCAGAGAGAAACTAAGGCTGATGCTCTTAGAGCTGCATTTGGTGGCACTGAAGCAGGAGTGGCTATGTGGTGGGGACTTAGGAATGCTTTCCAGTACCCGGACCCATAAAAGACAACACACACAGGGCAGAGATGAGCACAGCCCTTGCCAAGAGAGACCAAAGTTTTCTGTGGGTCCCCACGTTACTGTGTGGCAGAGCAGCGAGAGGATGATGGCCTTCATAGCAAGGTGGAGTGGTCCTGAGAGCACAACCCTGCCCACATCCTTTGGAAAAGCACAGAAACTCTATTTTGCAAGCCTCCTCTCTCGCACACAGAGATGTCACATTTCTAGAGCAATGGAAAACTCCCTGAAACTTGAAAAGAAAGAGTTTCCAGATTGAATGCAGGAGAGATGTGAACCAGTGTCGGTTCCATGTACAGTTAATGAATTATCTGGCAAGTTATTGATGAACAGAGGATCATCATTTCCCTGGACACAGGAAACAGACATCCCTTTATCAATCCTTTTGGCTGCGGGGGCCATCTGTCTTGCAGCCTCCAGCCCTTTCGGGGGGGGTCTCCCACGCCCAGAGAGTCCCCTGCTCCTTCTCAGCAGATGAAAGAACAACCTTATCCATCAAGACAGGTTCTGGATGTCACGGGACTAGCCAAGGCTCCCTGATTCTCTCTGTCCCTCCCTCCCTCCCTCCCACCATGTCTCTTCTGCCAGCCCAGGTAATTGAATCAAATTGTCAGCCGAGCACTGGCTGCTGATGATTCAGCTCCCACCGAAGGCTAGCAAATTATCCGGCAGCTTCGTAATGAAAACTGTCATCATCCTTGCAATCAGGAAAGATAAATAAGTTGTAAAACACCAGGGCCCAACGCCCTTCGCCGGAAAGGCGCTGTGCCAGAGGACTATTGGTGTTCGCTACGGTCTGTCTGTTAAAGGAGAGAGACAGAGAGACAGAGATAGGTGGAAGGCTGAAAAAGACATGGGTGTGTTTTTGGGTCTAGTCTTAAAAGGCCCTGTTTGTCTTCCTCAATGCTGATGCAGCTAGTAAGCACCTAAAAATGTGGCCAAACAAGGGGCAATCCCAAGATCCAAGACCCACCTGGCTAACTGGGAGCCCAACCCCAGTTGACCTGCCATAAGGCTCCCAGTGGTTCTTCTCATTGCTCCCATCATGAAGTCTGTTGTCCTGCCCTTGCATCATTTGGCAACTGTTTTTAAAATCCACGTGCATTCTCTGCCCATTTCTGCGAATGCATGGATTTTATATGCATCTCACCTAACAGATAAAATGTGGCTTTGAAAAGCAGTCTTTATTATACTTCTTTGTCCAGCACCTTCTTACCTAAAGGCAAAGCAGATTGGCAATCATGTCAGTGCCCCCATACGAACCCTGACAAGCTTCCTCTTGTGTGCTGTGTTGAAAGATCCCTCACACAACTGGTCAAATGTGTGTACATTTGTGTTCATTTCCCCTATTAGGGGAATACAACCTCCCTTAATAATATGCATATTGTATAATAATATGCATATTGTATAATAATATTAATAATATGCATATGCATATATGTTCAGAGAATATTACAAAATTCTCACAGTGTGAACTAAAGGCTAATTCAGACCTTGGGAAGAATCTGTTGAATTTAACCAGTTCTGTGTTGATTTAATGGCCCAGCTATAGCTCAGTAAAAGGACGTGTACTTAGCTTTAGGACTACACAGTCAATTTAGGTGAATCAGGCTGATTTGGAGTGATCTAGAACAGATCCTGATCAAGTTAGGTTGACCTGATTCGGTTCTGGAGTGCATGGGTGCAGCCTGAACTGATCTGAACCAATCTGGACCTTCAGATACCAGATAGAAAGATGGGGGTGGAGTGTATACGAGAAGGAGCAGGAGCTGGGGGGGGGCTCACTCAGGGTGGTAAGATGCAAATCTAGGTCAAAAACCTCAGCACAACTCTCTAATCACAACATTCACAGCGAGGGGACTTGTGATGGCAGGCACATCATCTCGTGGTGCTCTTGATTAGTTTGCTGGACATTTAGCTGTTAGTTGAAGATCTTTGAGGGATCTGGGGTGAAATCGCGATTGATCCTTAACACAGCTTGGTCTCTGCGTCTTCTATTTCTTTCTTTCCTCTTGTTTTTCTTCTGAGTAACCCAGACTAATGTTCCCTTGGATCTTCATTTATCTGTTTATTCAGTGTGAGTTTCACTTTTAGGAAGTGAGTCCTATTATCTCCCCCTTTCCTAATGGGCTCTAATTATTGTGGGGTGCCTGGCTTGCTTTCTCAGTTTGATTCTTTGTGTGTGTGTGTGTTTAATTTAGCTCTCAAGTTCCTCCCAGAACTGTTTGTGAGCCCTCTGTCTATTTGCCTGCTTTGCCGCAAAGAACCATAATATTGTTCACAAGGAGCCGATCAGCTGAACTCCTCTTGCAAAAGGCGCAACTTTGGGAGGTGATCTGCCTCAAGCTGAAAAATCTCCGTAGACCTTAATTGGTTGCACTCCGAGTTTCACAATTCAGTAGGCAACAGATAATGTCTACAGAGGGGGCAATTTGCCTCTCCAGGTTATGCTTTTTGCACAACGATACAACAAGATTTCAGTCATTACATTGCATTTGAGAGAGACATAAAGAGATCATTATAACATAGCATATTGTATATGCATTTAGTTCATACTGCAAAGCAAAGCAAGCATTATAATTTTATTGCTGATCTCTTTCATGTTGGTTTCATATTGAATTAAACTTAATTTCCATGATACATCCTCATTAGAGAAACTAGCATATCATTTGCCGTTTCAGCAGTTGCTGCTAGAGCCATTATACCTGAGCCTTACTTGAATTGACTCTATCAGGAGGTACCTCCGCATAGGGAAAGGGGGGGGGGAATGTCCCTGGTGCCTCCGAGGCCCAGATGAGGCAGATGGGGCTGGCTCTGCTCTCGTTAAGGCTCAGACGTGCTGGTAGAGTTGGTGGCCCAGGGCAGCAGCCTTGGGGAATGGCGGTAGCGGTAAGGCCTCGGGGAGGACTCCGGAGCAAGTGAGCTATTGATGTACTTCAGTATCCCAAAGCATCAGTCACCTCTTCTTGAAATGAAAACACCATTCCTCATTCATCTTTTCCAAGCCAGGCAAACTATCCACAGTGTAGGAAAGATGAACAAATAGCACACAAGTTAATCTGAGCAGAAAGAAGAGAGATGCAGGCCTTCCATCTTTTCCTTCCTTCCTTCCTTCCTTCCTTCCTTCCTTCCTTCCTTCCTTCCTTCCTTCCTTCCTTCCTTCCTTCCTTCCTTCCTTCCTTCCTTCCTTCCTTCCTTCCTTCCTTCCTTCCTTCCTTCCTTCCTTCCTTCCTTCCTTCCTTCCTTCCTTCCTTCCTTCCTTCCTTCCTTCCTTCCTTCCTTCCTTCCTTCCTTCCTTCCTTCCTTCCTTCCTTCCTTCCTTCCTTCCTTCCTTCCTTCCTTCCTTCCTTCCTTCCTTCCTTCCTTCCTTCCTTCCTTCCTTCCTTCCTTCCTTCCTTCCTTCCTTCCTTCCTTCCTTCCTTCCTTCCTTCCTTCCTTCCTTCCTTCCTTCCTTCCTTCCTTCCTTCCTTCCTTCCTTCCTTCCTTCCTTCCTTCCTTCCTTCCTTCCTTCCTTCCTTCCTTCCTTCCTTCCTTCCTTCCTTCCTTCCTTCCTTCCTTCCTTCCTTCCTTCCTTCCTTCCTTCCTTCCTTCCTTCCTTCCTTCCTTCCTTCCTTCCTTCCTTCCTTCCTTCCTTCCTTCCTTCCTTCCTTCCTTCCTTCCTTCCTTCCTTCCTTCCTTCCTTCCTTCCTTCCTTCCTTCCTTCCTTCCTTCCTTCCTTCCTTCCTTCCTTCCTTCCTTGCATTTGTATCCCATCCATCTAGTAACTGAGCTCTAACCTAGGCGGCTAACAATAGTAAAAAGAAATATACCTGATATTTCTTTTTGATTCCTTTTAAATGAAAAAAATATTTATTTTTAAAGACATGATATTTGAGGACTGCCTTCCCCAACCTGAGAGTTTCTGACACGCATCATTTAAAAAAATCTTGTTATTCTCAGCTATCTGTCAGATGGTAGTGGGTTTTTTTTAAGGTCCAATGCAGTGGGTAAGCACCAGATCAGAGGAGACTATTTAAAGAGTATTTTTGAAGGGTCCCCCTAACAAAATGTGCCACTAGGGGGCACAAATACACTATTCTCTGTAAATCCCATAGCTTCTTTGTAAATGGATTTGAATAACAGATTAATTAACAACAGCATAATGAATTAAACTGCTCTTGATATTAACAACAGTAGTTTAAATACCTCAAGTCTACTTATCAACTTCAAGAAACTAATTTTTAAACATAACATTCCACACTCTGGGGTAGCTGCATTCAATTGGCATATTTAGGGAGTAAAAAAATAGGACATTTGTATCAAAATATCAACTGAAGGAGGTGCTTTCTCTTTCTTCAGCTGGATAGTCTTTTGCTTTCAGCTATAGCAAAGCATCTTTTATATTCTCGTTTTGAGACACCCTTGAAGAAGATGGATTTCTACACAAATATATTCAGCTGCAAAGTTTTTTTTTGTTTTAAACAAAATCCAATTCCAGTTGGTCAGAATATAAACTATCAAATGAACATTTTAAAACTTTTTTAAAGCCAACACGTAAGCAAAGCATAAAGTGGTTCAATGGACAGACAGTAAAGTACTGAGGGCTGGATGAGGGCTAAATGAACTCTTGTGCATTGCTTGCAATTAGCATGTTTTTCTTCTGACCGTGGGAAGGGATTTCCTGGCCTCATACTTCCAAATTACGCCCTTGTTTAATCTTCCGATGACCAATCACAGAATAAAACAAGGTACAGAGATGAGGAAATTTGCATGGAGGACAAACAGATGCCATTCAGCACTTAAGAGGGCACCCCTTCTAAACATGTATTGACCGTATTGTCTAGTTTGACCCTAGAACCATATCTTGGAAATAGAAAGACTCCAAACAGACTTTCCCGGAGAGGACTCGTGCGACTCAAGGAATCAAGACCTGCATTAGAGAAACTCCGCATCATTCTTTGCTAAGATGTCTCTCCAGTTCTCCAAACTTTTGCTCCTTGTGGAACCTTCTTGTAAAACTTGCAAAAAAACATCCAGGCTTCATAAACTCCCAACTCATTCTCCAGATATTTCCTGCACTGGGGTTTTCAGCAGCATCTGCTGGTTTGAAGTTGCTTTTTTATTTGTCCCGAGGGCGCCATTGCTTTTCAGGTTGAGCTGTTGTTATCCCCTGGCCTATGATCTCCAGAAGGCTTCGTCTGTTGAAGAAACTCTTGATGAAAGAACAATAATTATGATTAGTGCAAAGACAGATTTCATTTATTTTCACATGTGCGTTTGCGCCGATTCGTAGAGCAGAACCTGGACACCGTGATGGGGTGTAGCAGGGGAGTCGTCCTGTCGGCCAGCCATGCCCATGTCACAACCAGGCTTGGACCATGGAAGCCCCTTGGTGGGTCTGAGCAACCAGGGCATTTCTCTCCATGAGGGAGGGGCTGGCAGAAGGTCTCTTGTAACAGGGTCTCCATTCTGTAGACAGGTGACATGGATAACGTTGGCAATGGAGAAAGGAAGTCCCATAGAAATGATGTCTCCATGACCTGGCCCACAGGAGGCAGGGTGAGAAGCTTGGGACCAGCGTGTCCTACTAGGCAAAGCTTTTATTGCGCCACTTCCCTGCCAGTGTATAGAGCTTTGTGGCAAACAATGTCCAGATGATGTCATCAAATTTGCCATCTTTTCCTACCCCTTCCTGTTATCTTTCCTTCTTCCACAAAGACCCTTCCACCTGGAAGTGTGTGTGTGTGTGTGTGTGTGTGGCAGAATTCCCCGTCACCCTCCCTGTTTTCTGTTGCAGAAATAGAGATTCCCCCATTTGGAACAAACAGCTTGTGCAAAGGAGATGCCATGTCCGTACCCAGGCTCTGGGAGTGTCAAACCACGCTTGAAGCAGAGTCTTGCTTGGGCGGTTCTGCTCAACAGGGTTCCAAGCAGAGACGGGAGCCACCCTGACCTTATGGACCACCTCCTGGACCACCTCCTGGTTTCCTGCACCCAAGGAGGTTTTCCTAACTACTGTTTTGTTTCATTTGAGCTTGTATTTTTGGGAGGGGAGCCACTGTGATCGTGAATCCTGAAGTGGCACCTTTAAGGAGAAAAAGTGTGGGTTTGCTCAGAAGTCAGCCAAGCAGTTCAGACTGGTTTCCTTTTCTGCCTCCTTAGTCTTTTGACCACAACAAAGCCCAGTATCCACAGATGACTGTGCAAACTCCTGGCAGACATCCCTGCGCCTGCAGGGCCTGCATTTCAAAAATCAGAAACATTCCAACAAGGGACACCAATCTCATTTTTAAATAAAACGTTATTTTGGAAAGACTCGTGGCAGATACGTATAAATCAGGCCACATGTTGAACTTGTCCATGCAGTAATAAACGTACAGTTCCATCGGCATCCTTTCTCCTTTAGCCGTCCAATACCCGGTCCAGATGTTCTGCCTCCATACGTCACAGGGAGAGCAGTTGAATATAAAGGTGGGCCAGAGCTTGCCTCTGTCCTGCCCTGAAGGACAGGCAACTTTTGGGCAGGGTCTCTTCCAAACATTCCTCCCAGGAGAGCAGAAGGCAAGCCATCCATCCAAACACAGGTGCAGAGGCCCCTCTCTCCTCTTCGGGACTACAGTTCCCAGAAACGCACAGGCGGCATGGTGGGGGTAGGCTTTGCTGCTTTCCAGCTCATCCCCTGGCCTGTTGCTTCCCCAAGCGGCTGCTGACCCAGTTGCTTTGAAGCTAAGCACTAATTATCCCCCTGCTTTGCCTTTGCTGACTTGATTTCCATGTTTGCTTTGCAAATGAGGGCTCTATTCTCTCATGACCCCCCAAATATTGTGAAGAAGAAGAAGACAGCAACCAGGAGGTCTGTAGTTCTTTCTTTCTCTCTCTCTCTCTCTCTCTCTAGCTCCCACACAGCTCTTCTGCTGACTTGCAAAATCTGTTATTTCTGTAAATGCTAGATTTCCCCCAGGAAAACCCTGACGGCTAAGGCCTGGGTGAGAGCATCACCCTGGCCTCTTCCTGTGGTCCTCGTCCGCCATCTAGCGTTCTCCTCCTCCGGCTGTTTTCTCCTCCTGATACTTGCTCTGCTGCCCTCAGACAATCAAGGGCCCTGCAGCTATTTCTCACACGATGACAGCTCAGTCTGGTTTTTAAAAGGGGAAAGTCACTTCCCAGATCCTGTTAGCAAAGTCATTTTTTTCAAGTGCCGGTGACATCTGTCTCTCTTCAATGCTCGGGGTTGCAGAGGCACCCCCCCCCCACTGCTACAACATCCTCATTAGCAGCAGAAACACAGGGTGCTGCCCAAACTGACAGCACATCATGGTAGAAAAAGAATCTAATGAATCTTCCCAAATGTTCTCTTCCTTAACAAAACAAAACAAAACAAAAGGGGGTAGCCAAGAAGCCTCGTCCAAAAAATTGTCAGTCACTGTGAGATTTTGGCATTTTTGCTGAAACAGTGAAAATACCCACACTTTTTTCAGCACCAGCATTAGCACCTCCCCAAAAAATGTTCAAAAATTTGTGATTTGTGCAAAAAACTATTTTGCACAAAATGTAATTTTCTTTGCACAATAGAAATATATTGTACACGAAACACTTCCTTTCCTCCCCCACCTCCCCAAGGTGTGACAATTGCACAAAAGCAATCTCGCTTATGGGAAAGAAAGTTTTAGAAAATTGTCCATCGTGCTTGCGTACTCTATAAGTAGCCGAGGGGATCCCTGCTGACTGGCTAAGTGTGAAGGCTGGAAGCTGTCCAGTCACACATGGAGTCACATTGCAATCTCATGGAGACTTCTGGATAGCACAGAAACATGCCCATTGTTCCCCCGAGGCCCAGGCCTGCCTAGATGGTTTTTTAAAGAGGATCTGATTGCCTTTGTGCTTTTAAGCAGGAACCAGATGATACAGAACTCAGAAGGTGAGGGTTTTGACAGCCGCTGATAGCTGCACAAGTCCTTTAATAGGCAGCGACAGCACCAGTTCAAAAGCTGGCCACCGTAAGTGAACCTTGGGAAGACCCTGAGATTGCAGTGGCAAATATCCAAAGAACGTTGGGACACTCAGTTAACTCTCTGCTCCATGACGCCTATTCTTCTGCATCTTTGCTGCCTTTATTATTTCCATGTCAAGCTTCCTTACAGGCAGCCATGGATGGTGGTCAGACCTGGAGAAAGCAGCTCCACCCGTCTTCCGTAAAGGAGAATTCGAGAGGGTCCTGGCAGTTTCCACAGGGAGCCTCACTGATCTAGCTCTGAAACTTCTGGAGGGAGTCGATGTGGGTTCCTTAAATGGAAATGATGACCCCTCTTCAGAGACCCCCCCCCAGAACTTTATCTATGTGCACGTCCCATTTTCTTTCCTCCAGGAGCCTCAAGATGGCACCTGTGGCTCATTTCTCCTCTACTTCATCCTTGCAGCCCTGCGATGGAGGTCAGGTGAAAGAGATCACCGGGGTGCAGCTCCCTTGTCTCTCCGGTGCTCCTGCACCCAGCCATCTAACTGCAACGGCCAAGGTCCTGCAGCTTCTATTTTGTGCACGGGCGAGACTGTTTTGTTGGTGGCTCCTCCGCCCACTGCACTTGCATCAAAAGGAACCTCCTGTATTCCCTGTGGGCCAGCCTCTGGCTTGCGTAGCCAGAAATGACAGGTTGCCGGGACAGATGTGGAAGACTGTGGCCATGGAGCCCTTCGCCTTCTGCACTGGCCGAGGGGATTCTAGTGTCTCCTTCCCAGCTCAGAGTGCAGAAGGAGTGGAGGTCATCTCCAGCAAGGACGTCTGGCACTTGAATGCCCCACATGCCTCTCTGCAACACCGCTAAGCAACCAGCCAGTCACGAACCCTTCAGCATCAATGGTCCATTGACACCGGCAGCAACTTTCAAGGGATGCTGGTTGTATTTCAACTTTTATTGCAGCCCAAAGGCTGACAGAGGCAAAAATATTCTGAATCACAACATTTGTAAAATCCCAACAGTATATATTGACAACGAAGCAATGTTTTCAGTAAGGGATGCCTCAAGCTGGATTGTAGAGTCATTTTTTATATGCAGAAGAAAAAACCAGAAAGGATGCAATCCATGCAAGATCATCATTGTCATCCTTCATCTTCATCTCTATCGTTGTCTCTTGCTTTTCAACTGACACTGCCCAAAGCAGCTCATAGCAGTTCTAAAATGAAAAACTAACCATGATATGAATCTCTAATGAAATTATATGAATGTGAAATAAAGCAGTATTGGAAGATACTGCCTCTCTTCCCTCCACCTTCATGTTTGACTGTTATCACACACAGAATGAGTGGTCCAGTAGAGAGGGAACATTTTTATGGTATCAAAATGAGTCAGCCACCTTGTTTTGTCATTTCCAAAGTACCTCAGCAGCTGTAGCAGCTGTACTGAACACACCAGCAAGTGGGAAAAGGACAAACCAGCATCTTCCCCTACATGATATCACGCTTTAATTTGCAGCACGCCCGTCTCATTGCCACCCCGCTCTGTCTCCAAGCGCTTTGCGAGGCCCCGCTCTGAAGACGCTTCATGCACCACCAAACACCAATCACTTCTGGGCCGAAGCTCCGCCGCTGTTCAATACCCAGCCTCCTGGCTGGCCAGAGACTGTGAGGAAGCAAAGAGATGTCTTCTTCTTTGAGTAAAGACATCAGGGGAGGCTAGGAGGAGGAAGGGCATGGCTGCCAGACAGAAACACAGAGAACGACCCCTCAGAAACTCCTGGGCAAGACGTCACCATCCTTTAAAGCCATTCAGGCAGCTTCTTTCACCCCAGCCGAAAACTCTTGAGGGATGGGAGGCCTCCGCCTTCCTGCTTCGTGGCTGATGGGAGGAACGCTTGCCTTCGGCTTTGTTGGCTGTTGCATGGGTCCGGTGGTAGCTGCCACTGGATGAAGGTAAAAGGGGGGGGAGAGCACTTGGTGGGGCTTCTGGTCTTCTTAAGGACGCCAGAGCCTTCCACATGTGGCTGAGCCCCAAAGGCTGGTCGACCTGCTCTCTGCTTCCGTGCCCAGTTTGTCACCAAGAAATTCTCTTGTTTGCTCAATTTGGTTCCAGATCATGTAGACTAGAAAGGATGAGCATGTTCTTCCTTTTCCTCTGGGACTTAGTTGAGCTGCTGGATTTTCCTGTGCGGTGCCTCAAAGACTTGAGTGCTTTTTGCTCAGCAGAAGTGGCAGCCGCCCCCTTCTTCAGATGCACAGAGGGTAGGTTCAGATGACATAAATAAACATCACCCTTGGCTTGAAACGGAACAAGGATCTTCTGTCTCACGGCTCCCCTGAATCATCTCCTCCGTGTCGGTTTGTCTGTGCCTACCACCCAGCTGCTGTACATTTGAAGACAACCTTCTGCAAGCCGTTCCACCCAGAAGAGACATCATTAGTAGGGCGAGACTCAACCCATCTAATGATAGGAATATAATGAGCTGCTCGAGGCATTACCCATTCACACTGTGCACACTAGAAATGTCCACAGTGCCTGGTAGGAAACCCTCTCATGTCTTTGTGAAGGTCTTTCTCACACCTGCCGCCCATCAGCTTTACCATCTGAGATACCAGATTGATCCTTGGATTTCTTTCATGCAGGGCGTGTGGTCTAACAGGAAGGCAGGACTCCCAAGCCCATTTCTTTCCCAGAAGTCTTCACCTCCACCACCTTGGCCTTGATGCACAGAGGATGTGAATGTCTACATGCGAAGAAAGGAACAACAACAACATGTGCACAGGACTGAAATTCTGCAACTAGCCAAGAAAAGCCCCTTTTGAAATTCTCTCTCTTTACCTAGGAATCACCACTGCTTGTCCCTTTCCAGCTAATTAGCTGATAAAGTTAACTGTACGGCGGTGCTTTACATAGGTTCTCATGTCCCTTGCGGTGGAGCAAACTGACCTTCCTGAACTCTTCATTTACAGGTCGATGGGCTGTGATTCAGTTAATCAAGGCAGCCCCGGGCGTCTCTTTGGCCAATAATAACCAAGGACCTTGTACAGCAAATGGATTAAGTGTATCAAATTCATGAGATTCTCTCCACTTCGTGAATGCCCCTGTAGCAAAGATGACAAAACCGGCCCTTTTGCCTCCTGGCAGATGAGCCGAAGGATGCCTCTCATTCAAGGAAAGTGAATGTTTTCATTTTATTCCAAGAAAAAAACGCCAAAGAGAAAAGACTCAAATGGCGCGGGGGGGGGGTGTTGTTGTTTTCAATCCAGAGGACTGCAGGGTCAAAGCTTTATCTACCAACAACAAGGAAGGGAAAGATGATCTATGGGACCCATCAGGTTGGAAATCCACAAGGAGGAGAGCTTGTTTTTGCTGTAGGTAATGAGGTCATAAAAGGAAGGGCAGGATTTATGGGATACTACAAGGGCTAAAGTAACAAAACACAGCAGAAAGGTTTCTGAACAAGGCTTCCCTTCTATAATGAGCAAATCATTTCCCAACTCTCCTGGAGATGGCGGTGTTGGCATTGAGAACACATCCTTCCTGATTCATGCAAATGATGTTGCAACTAGAAACAAGGACCAGGTGGTTGTATCGCTGATCTTTTTCAGTTGCAAAAAACATAGCTAACCTCACATCTGCTCCCATAAGAATCATGGCAATGAGAAACAGTGGCGTTCTCTTTGATTCCACTGAACTCAAATGCCAGTTTGCCCTGGGAGTGTTCATAGGTGATGGGTTGAAGGCTCCTTCCCCAGTCTCAGGGTACCACCATTCACTTTGGCCACTACATTTTCTAAGGGGAAAAAATAGAAACTAGTTTTATCCAATAAAAGATCTCCATTGACTGGCTGAGCTTGCCTTCTCTGTCCAACTGGTATCTGTTCTTGCACCAAAATAATTTTAGGCATAGTCTTCCATACCAGATGATGTAAATAGTTGGCATCCACAGAGCAAAAATTCAATTTGTGTTGCAAAAACATCTCAAATAAAAGAAATAAACTAATAAGAAACCAAGGTGGTGAAATGAAACAGCTTTAGAATGGTTTGGTCTGATCAACACAGCAGGCAGAGATTCGATGCAAGAGATCAAGCGACTTCACCAGTACAAGATTTTCTTCTCCACTGGATGATAAATGGCATGTATCCACAAATCCACCTGCATGGTTTAGCTGATTGGCAGTCCTAAAAGAATCCTTCTCCAGCTGTGTCTGTTTGGCTGTCACATCCCATTTTCATTTCATCATCCCACGCTTGGAATAATTCATCCTGTCAGCAGGATAAAAGAAAACCCCATTAAAGTATTTTGTGGATGGGTTGCTAGTCTGTTGCTAGTCTCAAGTAGAATAGATCCATTGACTCAGCTGGATGTCTGAAAGGGTTAACTTAGCATTCAGCCATGAATTCAATGGGTTTCTAAGATTTGGGCCAAAGTATTTGTTTGATTTTAGCCATATTGGTAAATCAGCATCAACAGCCTGTTGGCCAGAGTATAGAGTCTATGAGGTGGGGAGGAGATTAAGTTTTCTTTTTTAAGGGAGGTAGTTTTCAAATAATGCATTGCTGTTGTTTAACTAGTACCATGCCTTCTTTGGATAGACCCTAAATTACCAGTCATTGGCTAGAATCCAAAAGGGGTGTTATGTTGTTTGAATGAAATAGGGTGGCAAATATCTGCTAATTGACAAGGTGCTGATTGCAGTTCTAGAGGGTGACCACTTTAAAGGGATCTGTGACCACATGCCAAAGGAAACAGCTGCCCTGAGGGTTTCATAGTTCATTACTTCTTCTGTGAGCACTCCACCTACTGCCATCCCCTGTGGCAGATGTTGCTGTTTACATCTGGAAGCTACAAGGGGACCTTCTAAGGTCTGTTTACATTTGAGGAGCCTTAAACACAGCAATGAGGCCAGATTCCCTTGGGCTATGAGGGAAGGAAAGCTGAACTGGGAATCTTCTCCCTCCTTGTCATATGACCAAAGTGTCTGCAGGGAGACACTGGAGCTGACGCAGGACTCAACCAATCCCAGCAGAAAGCAGGTGTGGAAGGGGCTTTTCCAGCTCTAAGATAATCCTTGTAATCTCCTCCCTTTTCTGGACCATCCCTAGGTCCCCTTTTCACTCCCTTGGAAGACACTTGTGTGGACAAGCTACCACTTCTGAAGCTCTCCTCCGGAAAAGGATCACCAAAGCAAGGAGATCTCATCGGGCGGATGGTATTCAAGAGACTGTGAATCTTCTGGGATTAGAAGACTCCATTCTTGAGCAACCATTCACCTTGGAAATACTTAATAAGCCACGCAGCACCTCTTCTTCTTCTTTTTTTGGCATAGAAGATAGCATACCAAGTTGGCGGGCTTAACCACGGAGAGCGTTTAGAGCTGCTTATCATTGACTGCCAACTTTTGACAACCCAACTCTCGGGGATTATCCTTCCGAAGACGGCTGAGTTTTGAAGGCTATGATTTTGATGAAGTTGTTTCTGCTGGTTCTCCAGATGGTTACAAGAAGTAAGCTGATTTTAAATTATCTCCTTCCTCCCTCTTGTTCTCAATTTATAAAGGTCAGAATGTCGAGGCCGTTACAGAGATGCACCATGAAAAAAGGTAGTGCTGAATCTCTGCAGATCAGACGGTGGGTGGGAAATATTCTGTCAAGCTAAACTGTATTCTTGTGCATGTCTGCTAAGCGCTCAGGTGTCTCATTTATCCTGCATCTAGTCTAGGCTTTTGTGTTTTCTTTAAATTAGAAGAAAGGGAGAGGGAGGCAAAGTCTCCATGCTGTTTTGTAACTCATGTTGCACCTGGATTCATCGGTGTCTTTTAGTTGCTCTGTCCACCCTTCTCTTATGTGTCCAAATGAAGATGTACGAAGATGAAAGACATAGGTGCACATTTATACCGCCACTTAAATTGTTTGATTCTGCCTTTTCCATTCTGACTGTTCTTTCATTCAGTATTATTATCTATAACCCTGAGTCCTAAAGGAAGGCTATAAAGTGGAATCAGTCCAGCTGTCAGTGGCAAAAACTGATCCCACATGTGGCATCGCTCAAGAAGTCCAGATCACACTCATGCTGTTAGTCACAGGTCTGTCCGTCTCACTCTTGACTGCTGCTCTAGCAGGTGGCTGACATCAGTGTTAGGTTTGGTCGAGCCAGTGTATTTTAGGGGACGGGGAGCCGAGCTGGGACTTAGAAGGCCTGGGTTCGAATCCCAATTCCATTGCAGAATTGGGGTGGATGTGTAGCCATGGCAAACCACTCCTTAGACGTCTCTCAAACTTCACCAACTCTTCTGGGCCAACATAAGCCAGAAGCAATGCGACAACACCTAGTAACAACCGGCCTTTTCTTCGCACGGTGTGCGACCCAGATTTCAGCCATCATTTTCAGGGGAACCTGCCACGTTAGCCTTCTGCTGGCTTCTGTTGTAGCAGAAGGATGCAAAGAATGAATTTTATGGCTCCCGAGGGAATGGGTGAATGAACTGCATGGTTTTTTCTTCTTCTGTTTTTGGTGTCATTTCCCCCCCCCCTTTTTTTTTAAATGGGGGTCAATGCAGACCCTGATGTGTGGGAGAGACAGCCCTGAGAGAGAGAGCAGAAAAGCACCAGTCATTTGAATTCTTTGTGCAGATCTTGGTGCTCTTTCACATAGCCGAGGGTGACCAAAGTCTGCTTTAAAACTGTATGAAGACCTATGAGCCTCCCTGCCTTTTGCCCCAAACCCTCCTTATTATCCCTCCAGCTTCTGCTTCATGCACAGCCAAGGGGCCTGGAAGTCTTGCAACCCTTCTGATGCCCAACCATCCCCAGAAGTCTTCCTATGTTTCCTGGGCGCCCTGGTTTCTTAGGTACTCTCCCCTTCCCACCCCAAACAAATCACCCCCTCAGGTAGAGCATTTTCCTGCAGGCCTCCTGAACCATCTCCACTCATGATATGCCCAGGGGTTCGTTTTTCCTCGACTCCCATCCATTGCATGTCATGTCTCTTGTGCCTCCTTATTCCATTTGCACCCTTCTTCTAGCAGATTGTCAGCTCGAGAAGATGTTGAGGGACATGAGTCTTCCTGAGGCCACTTTGGAAGCGTTTCTGGACAAAAGGCCTGGAATGGTTCCTTTAAATATAGAAATGGCCGGAGAAAGATGCTCAGAGGGTGACTTCACGGTTCTTTATGGTCCAGCCTTCCAGTGCTTATGGGTCAGCTCCAGCATTTGGAGAACAATTAACTGGAGTGAGAACCAGACACTTGTTCCAAATAGTTTAAGTGGTTTGCATTAAGTTGATTTAACTCCTGTAGATTTAACTGGGATTTAGGACCTGAACTCTCCGTGTCCCTCCTTTCCACACAAGAACCAAGAACAAAAAAATTCCAGATACAAACATCAGTAAATCTGAAAGGAACGGGTGGGAGGGAGCTTTTGACCTCTCAGGGCAGCTGAAGAATTCTGGTGTTTATTTCCAGCTCTCCCTAAGAGAGATTGACCAAGCTGCTGGACTGCTGGGTCATAATTTAGAGTAAATGTGGAAAAATGTCCTACCTGCAGCTAGGAAAGATTCACAGCAGGGAGACTTTAGTCAATTTAGTGGATGTTTTTTTCTCTCTCTCTCCCACCTTAATTATGATCCCAGGTATTTGCTGAGCTCCACAAGCCCTTTCCATGATCTACAAAGGCTGGGCTGACATCTACCTTTTGCTGCTATTCGGGTTCCACGGATGCTGACCTCAGCCTGTCAGTCATGTGTGGCAAATCGCTAGGGGGCCAGAAAGCCTCCTGACATCCCAAATTATACTCTTTCCCCTCTGTTTTCACTTCAAAATACCCACACTGTTTGCTCATGGTGTGCGATTCACCCCCAAGAGAGATTACTGCTTCTCCATCCCACTGAACACAATGCAACACTAAACTATGGTTTGTTTAAAGAATATAAGAAGCTGGTTTCCTTTCATCCCTGCTCCCAGGTGCGCCTTGGCAGCTAGAACGGTCCCAGCTAGCTCTTCATCTCCACCTGAACTCTGCTGCTTCAATGATCTCTGTGTACCAACCTATAATCTCTGGCTACTGTCCCTGTTAGGCTGTTGGCAAAACTCCTTCATCAGGTTGCCATAAATCAGAAGCAACCTGACAGCACATCGCAGCCGCAACCATGGCAACATCCCTGACAGCCCCACTGTCTTCCTTTCGCCCCTCTCGGTGTCCTTTAGCTTGGGTGATGGGCTTGAGTTTCTCTTCTCCACCCACCCTACCAGCTTCTGGAGGTCTGCATTACAGGGATGTTGTCTTGAGAGCACATGGGTGGGAAAGCAGGTGCATGCACTCTGGTGCAGCAGCTGCAAGAGTAGGCAGCGCGCGGGGGGGGGGGAGAAGCGAAGGAAAAAATCACCCTTGTTGATCACAATAGAAGATCAAGTGAAACAAAATAGACAAGGAGAGGTCATTTGGGCAGCCAAAACCACCTGTGCACTATTTAATTCTAACACACACATACACACACACACACACTTTGGAAGCAATAGAAAGATTCGGCTGGCAACCTTTGATAATCTTTGGCGAAAGTGGCATTTGCCATTTGTTCATTTTTTATTACAGATGTATTTTTTAAGGTTTGTATTTTGTTTCTTAGGCCACTGCAGATAGATTCCCCCCCCCTTTTTTTTTTCTGAGGGACAGAATTAAATTCACAGAAAGTAGATTCAAAGTCCTCACTTATTTTTTTGGAAGATCAAACCTATCTCTGTGATGGCTTTCTGTAAGATCTCTGGACCCCTGAAAATGTTGACCAAGGCCATTCCTGATGCTTGCCCCCATGGTTACTAGAAGTTCTCCTGTTACATCCAGGGGACATAGATGAAATATTTGGGGGCAGCAATAATATCATTCCTTTGCTGTCTTCGTATTTTCCATTTGCTAGGTTGCTTGCTTGATCCCGGCCTGACCCACGGCAACTGCTCCTTGGGGACCTTCCCATGCAACAACGGGACGGCCTGCTTACCCCAGCATCTACACTGCAACGGGGTGCAGGACTGCAGCGATGGAGCTGATGAGGACAACTGTGGTAACTTCGTTATTGTTATTACACTGCAATTCAGGTCTCTCTGTTTGAGCGGCCACAGACCTTTCCATTTTGTGGGGGGAAATGGGGTGGGGGGGTCTCACAAGGGCAAATGCTGCCCTGTTCTGCTTTTGTGCCCTGTATTCAAAATGAGCTGGAGTTTCCTCCAAGGCACAGTGTAGCGACGCAAGACTTGAAGAAGGAAGAGAAGATCAACCCAAAGGCCCGTGGGTAGGGCAGCTTCCTGAAAGGGACACCTCGGGCTCTTGTGTCTTGGTGGCTGCCTGAGAAGGAGAACGTGGCTCTCCCCAGGCCTGCTCTGGCGTGCCAGCCACAGCTCCTGGTCCCGATCCCAATGGCTCATACGACTAAGTGTCAAGCAGGGAGAGGGCTCTCAGGCGCACGAAATCCTTGTAACCGAACGCAAATCCTCTCTCGTAGTGAATGACATTGGGTGGCCCATCCTCTTGCATGAAAGGCTCCTTGGCAGTGGCAACAGGACCAGAAAGGACAAAACCAACTGCAGTGAGTACGTTTTTGCAGCCGTGCTCTTTGTCCCCTTAAGCATGCCTTTCATGTCCCTGCCCGTAGCCTGGGCTGTCACGGAGAGTCTTTCTTTTCAAAACAACAGCCACCGTAGTCTTTCACAGGAGACAAAGGTCTGCCAGGTGCTTTGCTTGTGTGTCTTTTTTGGCAAAGCAGCATGCTTAGATCAACGAAGACCTCATCACACATCATGTTACCCTAAGCCCGCACCATGTGCAGGTGTATACGTGGATCTTCATGGCATGCAATGTCCTTACAGCGATGCAGGGAAGCAGGAATGAGAGCCAGGCTCCCTGAGACATCCCACTGGAGAGGTTGCAGCACATTTCCTTCCAGAGAGGTGCAGGGAGGGTTTGAAGGAAAGACAGCACTTAGGAACCTCTCCTCTGATTCATTGACAGCTGGCACCCACGTCAAAGAAAGGGCAGCAGTGATGAGGACGGAAGCGAAGAGGGCTGATGGCAGAAACAAAAAGCTAGATGAAATTAAACAAAATTAGGAGGCATCTTAAGAGATGATTAGTCTGGATTGGAATAAGGAATGATCATACTAGAAGAGGTAAACGCTTAATTCCATTCCACAAATACTTCTGGGTTGCTACCACAGAGAGTCAAACATTATGCAGCGTGGTGTGATAGCTCACTCCAATTAAGGGTGTAATGATGGCCACAAATTTTCTTGTCAGCAATGAAAATAAGGCACTGAGACACCCCATCAAGATTTTGCTCAACAGTGAAGACACCTAGGGTTTGCTTTTGCTCACCAGCAGCATTTGAAGAAAATGAATTTCTTTCCCCTTTGCATTTTGTCCATAAAAACATGTTTTAAAAACTCTGGTATTCTACTCAAAATAGGTGTGTGCAAAGTGTTTTGTCACTGCTGTTCCAGGGCCTCTCTTTCTATGTTGTTTTTTTCCTTGTGCATGTGTGAACAACCCACAAGAACGGTACTTTGCTTTTGAAAAGAAGTGGCCGACATTCAGCTCCAACAGAGAATAAAAGCCGCTGCTGAAGGGAGACAGAAAGGCTTACTTTTGCAAAACAATCATATTTACTTGTGGCTGTAAATAGAGTAGGCGTGATCTACTGAACCACAGCCCGACTTTCTCAGTAATACCATTTTTAGGACACAATCAAATGGCACACATGTGGGAGAGCTCCTAGCGGGTCAGAAGAAACCAGTGGGCACCTTCACAACTAGAAGCAGAGCTGGCTTCAGCAGTGCATCATGTATGATTATCCCCTCAGGTCCTTCACACCTTTGGAAGACGTCATTTAGCTTGCCTTTCCCCTCCTTTTTGGCAATTGGTCATCATCAGGAAGAAACAGCAGGCTCTGTTTACGTGTTGATTTTTAAATACTCTGGGGCTCTGAAAATGCATCTCTGGAGGGATTGACATTTCACTGCCTCCTCTGTGAAGCTTCCTGATCACCCATCTTACTCTCCAGATTGCTGGCCAGGAAGGGGGATCCATGAAATAGAAGGGACAGAGATCTTGGCTTGCCCTTCATTCTCCAGCTCACAAGCGGAAGGGTTGCCTGAATGGTTTCTCTTGACCGCTGCCTTTATCCACTTGCTTTCCCAGATGCCTGGCACAAGTCTCTCTTTTTGACCAGTCGCTCTGTCTTTCCTCTTAGCCCTCAGCTGGTACCCAACCGAATGCATGTGTTCAGGGACTGCCGTGCGCTGTCAAAGCCAGGACCTCCTCTCGGTGCCCCAGGGTTTATCCAACGTGACCGAGCTGTGAGTATTGGAGAGCCCCAGGCCCCTGCCTCCCCTGTAAGGCCAAGCGCAGCCAAAACACACCAGAAGAGCTCAGATATTCCATCAGTGAGGCATTAATGCCATCTAGGGATAGAGTGGCCGGCTACAGATCAGGAGATGAGGACCTGTGTTCAGAAGGCAGTTGATTATTTTGAATAAGATCTGGAAGTTTAAACTGTGGGTGGCCATCTCAGCTGCACAGGAGAAGAGTCTTCTGGGAGCTGTTAAGAAATGGAACAGGATGAGGTCAACTGTACCCTTGAAATCTGTGCAAACTGGAAGTGCTCTGCTTTGGCCAGATTAGGGCTCTGAAATGGCACTGGTGGCTTTTCTGAATCCAGCAGTGTCACTAAGATATTCACGTTTTGGCAATGAAGCCCATACTTCTCTCAAAAACCACTTCCCTGCGACCTGATCTGTCTTCCATACTGGATAATCTCATGCTTAAGGATTGATTCGGACTCGGATGGTGCAGAAGCATCCTCTGGGTATCTTGTCTACGTACTTCAGGGGCACATCCAAAATATAAATGAAGCAGGCTGAATGTATGTGACACCTAGAAATGCTCCTGAGAGAGCTGTAGCTTTACATGGAGATCTGTGTCCAGATCCAAATCCTAGTTTACTGCTGGTCTAGCTCAGCAGGTTGGAGAGCCTGGGGTGCTGAGCTAGTGGTTTGACTCTCCACTAGACCCATCATGAAGAGGGCCAGCCACAATCACCCAGAGACAGTGTGTGTGGCTGATGGGCTTACATGCCCTTCCCATCTTGGTGGGCTCCAGCAAGGCTCCAGAGCAACAACCGAGGGAGGGAATGACTGGTAGATCACTCCTGAGTAATTGATAGTTACAAAACCCTGGGAGGGGCGCCAGAAATCTCAATCAACTTGTCAGTCAATTATCCATCTTGTTGTGAGATGCAGCCATCAGCTACCGAAGGCTGGCCTTCCTCTCTTCATTCCTTCTGTTTGCAGTGACCTGAAGAAAAACAGGATCTCTTCACTACTGGACTACCAGTTTCTCGCATACAGTGGACTCAAGTACCTGTGAGTATCTCTCGGGGAGGTGGGTTCTTGGTCTCTGTCCATGAACAGGGGATGCATAAGGGAAAGGAGTTCTGGAACCGAGCTCTGCCTTTTAGAAGACTTGGGGTTCTTTCCTCCCTCTCCTTCTTCACAAAGAGGTCGTGACCATGTCCAAGCCTATTGAGGCCACCAAGGTGCACCAAGCAGCCTGGTTCAGGCCTGGAGGATAATCTGACCCACGACAGAGAGTTTTGTCAAGATGACACTTTCCAAGGAAAATACATAGCGGTGGACCAATACGAATGGGGACATACAAAATACTGTGAAGCTTTGCCTCAACACCCACCCGCCCGTACCAAGGAGGACCTTCTGGGTCTCCTGTCTCCTGTCCTGACAAGAGACCTGTGATTGTTCCCCCCCTCAGATCCAGCAAGGTTATGACTGAGCACGGTTGGTCATCCTAAACAATATGTCTTCTTTTAACAGCTTCTTGCAAGAAAACGGGATCCAGACCCTATCTAGCACCACTTTTTCTGGACTTGTCAAGCTGCGGAGGCTGTGAGTGAAATGAATTGGGGGGGACAGGAATGGAGAAGGCAGGCGACGCTGGTTGGGGCTGAGGAGGCCCGAAACACAAGACAAGACCAGGCACCCCTTCCCCGGGAACGGATCCCCTTGGACTAGCGTGTGCTGTGTCCCCAAATAGTGGAATAAGAAGAAGATTTTGGCATGAAGAGAGGTGTCAGGGTGTGGGTCTCTGCTACATGCTTCCTCCCATTTTTTTTTGTTTTAAAAATGATTAATGTCAAGTTTCATGTGTGTTGCAACGCAACATATATATGAGAGGCCATATGTTCGTTATGGATGCATAAAAGAATAAGAGAGGGTAAGCATGCCTTTGGTAGATGTTTCCTCGTTGCTCAGTTCCTTTGTCATATTTTCATTTTGCAAGGTTTCTTTCTTTCGGCTCAGCAAAATAGCTGAGTCGTCTGCTGTAAAAACAACAGCAAATCTTGGTTCCCGATCAGGCATTTTACCTGATGACCTGAATCAGGCATGTAGGAACGGATGCTGGAAGGTTGCTTCCATGAGGCCGTTTCACCTAGGAATGGTCAAGAAGGAGACTGAGATCTGGACATCGATTGCACTGAACGGAGCACATCCATTCCCTCCCCATCCCCGTATGTTCGTTCCAGGTACCTCGGGTCCAACAGTATCACGGATCTGCAGCCCCAGGCCTTCCAGGACTTGCACAGTCTCCAGTGGCTGTAAGTTCATATTTCTGTGGCTGGCCACAAAGGGAGGACGGGCGGATCTTCATGGACGCGGTTCTCTTCGGCTGCTCATAGCCAGGGTCTTGTTTGTAAGATGGAAGGAGGACCCTTTTTAAGGGTAGGAGCACCCACCACAAAAAAGGAGGAGGTGAATATGGGATCCTCCTGAAAGAAAGAGAAAATTTACACTTTTTAAAAGGGGGGGGAGTGTGTCGGGCCAGGAGGTGTTGCCATTAATTTTCCTAATGCTCACTAGCAGATTTATCTCTGGACTTTTGTGGCCTCTAAATGTTGATGCCTCAGTTGTTCCACCTACGTTATCCTCAGCCCTAGACCACCACCCTCTTCCCATAAACCAGATAGTTTTACTTACCTTCTGTTTTGGGTCAGCATGTTGACCTCTGTTTTTTCTCTTTCCCACTCCAGACTTCTGGATAACAATAAAATAACCAAAATCCTTCCATCTGTTTTCGTGGGGCTCAAATCCCTCATATTTCTGTAAGTATGGAAGGAATACATGGAGATTGTCCAAACCTCTGTGCAGCATGCATCTGCTTCCCCCTCAAAAAAAGAGGAAAACACCACCAAACAAAGAAACAAACAAAAAGAGTTTCACTGGGAAGAATCTTTGGGTTGGACATTCGCTTCAAAGCACATAAGTAAATAAATAAATAAATGTGAACCAGACTCATCCTTTCAGTCCTGCCTGTATGGCAAGAAGTCACAAAGTTTTCCAAGAAAGGTGAGCAGGTCTGTCCCGGGGTCAGGGTGCTCTCCTCATGGATAGCAAAACAGAGGTACAGTAGTTTTGAACTACCTCTGTTAGAAGAACAGTGCAAACTCCAGGAAGGAGGGCTGGCCAAACCCATTATTAAATTTAATTAAGTTTCACAATGATGAGCAAGCATGGAAGTTTTCCAGAACTCTTAATTATTGGAAAGGTTGCGCAGGGTTATCACAGTGCTCTGTGTATATGTACATAAAGCGATTAGTAAATATTTTAATCATGTTAATTTGGTTTAACTAAACTAATCAATGATGACTCTCTCTCTCTCTCTCTCTCTCTCTCTCTCGTGCTTCTGTCCTAGGGGCCTTCATAACAATTCCCTGAGAGCTATGCCCGCGGATTCGATGTGCACACAGATGCCGAAACTGAACTGGCTGTAAGTTTTTCCCACGTTTCCTCTGGACTTTGGGAGGAGAGGCATCTGGGCCCCAAACGGTCCATTGAATTCCACAGAGCTGGATCTACCAGAAAGAGCCTAACCCTTACTCAGGCAGATATTAAATAACACCTTGACTGGACCTTTTTTTTGGGGGGGGGTATCTTCTGTCCCTGTGGGAATTCCAGTGTGCAGCAGCGCATGCCAAATAAAATAGGTTAGGATGTGATCCCATAGGAAAATCGCTTGAAGCTTGAACTGCTCTGGGCATGAGGACCCATGCTCCAGCCTGACCCTCATCTGTGCCCAATTTGGACCTTTTTGATACCTACTATTTGGGGCCGGCTTTGGCCCCTTTAAAATGACCCTTTCTGGTGTGATCAGGCACGCACTTTTCCAGCCATCTGACTGCGCCTTTAGTCCTTGACGTATGCCGTGAGGCTCCCTGCTGTCTGAGTGTGCGGCCTTTCCTTGCCACACACATTCAGGGTTAAGGAGAAACGATTCTGTGTTAGAGAGAGACGGATGGGTTCACGGCCTCTACCTGTTGCTCTTTCCTACCCCATGCAGGGATCTGGAGGGAAACCAGCTCCGTGCTCTGCGACGTGATGATTTCCGTGGATGCAGTGAGCTCACAGTTTTGTGCGTATAACTTTCTTCTTCTTCTTTTGGTGGCCTGAGCACTGATGACTGGGGATCAGATTCTCCACTAAACCCATCAAGACTGTACTTAGGTCCAATTCTGCTCCCCAAAAGGATCTCCTTTGGCCCAACCAAGCAACCCCAACCAAGCAACCTTGGCAGAGGGCCGTTGTGCTGGTTGACAACTCAGGGCCTTCCTCAGCACCTGGGAAAGCAAGTGGTGTGCAGTTTCAGAAACCGCCAACTGGCCCCTCCATCGCAGCTCCAATGGCCTTTTGATTAGCAAAGGGAAAAGTGGTGGTGGTGGTGGGAACATTTGATGCACCACTCCCCCCCCCTTCCACAGTATACCACCCAACTCGCATATTTTCTAATGTCAGGGAAAAAAGAGCCGCTATTAATGTGTTAGATGGCAACTCACTGGAATGAGGTCTGCATTTTCTCTCCATCCGCCTGTTTTGGGTTGAATCCAAGTCTTTCCAAGTATCTTTCATGGCTTCATTTATGGGACCTGCATTGAAACTTTATTTCCAGCATCTGACAGAGGCAAGAGGTTCTTCTGGAGAATGTGCAGCCCTCGCCTGGATTCTGTTTTTCCTAACATGATGGTTGTGCCTCCTTCAGAGAAAGCTCAGGACACTTGTTTCGCACGTGTATACTATCCCTGCACACCGACTACAAATTTTCCACGGGAGAGAGGACGTGAGGCATGGACTGTGTAGTTCAACCTGTCTTCCCCTGCTTATTTCTAAAGAGGCTTTTACTCCACAGCAAAGGAAGGCAGGGTAGCACCAACGTCTATAAAGATCTGGTCCAGGGTTGGCAAAGATTTACAGCTCTTTTGCCACATGCTGAAATGAGTTGCCACGTGCTGTGGGCTGATACCTTGAGATCCAGGGATTACCCGTTTCCACCCGGGGGTGATCAGTTTAAAGGGCTAAGGTTGCAGCTCATCCGGACAGAGGTGGAAATAGAAGTGTTTGAGTTAATTTCAGAGAAGACACCGCAAGGTTGCGGGGCCTCTATTCACAGACTCCTAGAACTGCAGAGTGAGGAGGTACCACGAAGGGCATCTAGAGGGGCCTGCCCATGCAGGAATCAACAGCCAAAGCATCTCTAACAGACGGTCATCCAACTTCTGTTTAAAGACCTCTAGGAAAAGCCACTCTGCTTCTTTCCAAGGTAGATTGTTTCCTGGCTCTTCCCACCAAGAAGCTTTTCTTGGAATTCCTCTTTCTTCCTGTGATTTGGAGGCACAGGTATGGGTCTTACATTCCAGGGCAGTGGAAAGAAGTCTCCTCTGTCTTCCAGAAAGATGACCACTCCGATATCTGAAGCCGGGCATCATGTGGCTTCTCTTCTCCAGGACAAACATCCTGATTTCTCCAGGTTTTGTCACACTCCAGAAAGAGTGCGCCAGGAGAGAAGGGAGCCCAAGGAAAACAGCTCAGTCCTTCCTGCTTCCTTCTAATCCCAGTCATAGATATGGGTGTTGCTTTCAAAATGTGCGGAGGAACAATAGGGAAACTGGGGGATCAAAATCCATTTTAGGGTCGCCAAACCAAGGCAAAAGCCTCCTTCCCATCAGTGTGGCGCAAACATCAAGGCAGGAAGACGAGTTCTTGAGCTTTGATGGGAAATTTGAATCCGAAAACCTCTCTGTGTCAACCTCATGGAAGCATAAACAAGGCAAGAGGGAAGGGTAAACAGATCCTGCCAGTGACATTGCACCCATGACAGTTTTACGAGGGAGATGAAGCAGACGAGGCTGCTCTGTGTAGAATGGGGCATGGCTCTCCTCCATTGCCCCATTTTTAATTTCACTGCTGAATCTGATGGATTAACCAAAACTTAGAGGACCAAAGCAGTCTAAATAATGAGAAGGGGCTAGCCAAGGTTTGGATTCCTCCATCCTGGCTGTTTATCTGAGCCAGAGGTCTTTCCATAAATCTATGATCGGAATACATCCCCCGCATCGAGGCTTTGTACATCAGCTTCTGACTTCTTTCATCCCTCCAACCACTTACGGTTCATCTGTTTATTTGGAGGAGGAGGAAGACAAGGAGCAACATTCATGACTCCAAGGGATCCCTAAGAATGATCACTTGCTTGTTTTGGGTTGGGGCCTGGGTTTGATCCTTTAGAACTGCTTGCAACTGGCATTTTGGGACACTCCTTCTCAGCCTTCAAATCCTGCTGTTATTGTTGCATGTTTGTTTTAAGCTATTTACATATTTTTTTTAAAAAAAAGGTAGACATGGATGGATGATGCAAGCAGGAGTCTTACTTTCATTTGCCTTAATTCTCCAGGATATCAGGCAAAACCCAAATATATGCTTGCCCAGGCTAACACAGCTACCTTTTCCAAACCTTAATCCTCCAGGGTTCTCAACAGGAACAAAATTGAGTGGATTGAGGATGGGACATTCTCTGCCCTTGAAAAGCTTGTGGAACTGTAAGTATTTCTAGTGCACCCTCCCTAAAAAGACTGGAACACTGCTATAGGTGGCAGAACAATCCCAAGGGGCCAGATCCACCTTCATAACCCTCCATCTTCTTTCCTTCTCTTCCAACAGTGACTTGTCTTCCAACAAACTTAAGGAGATTCTCCCGACATCTTTGAGGGGCCTGCATGCACTACAACAGCTGTATGTACAAGATGTTGGCCTCTTCTTAGTGGAACTACCATCTGCCCTCACATTAAAATGAGAGTCAGGATTCCTGAGAAGTATTTCTGTAATTAATTAGATGGCTTTGAACAATCTAAGCATATGTTTTTCCCATTTCGTTTCCCCGCCATTCCGACTTATGGATGCTTTATGTATCCCTGTGACCTTAAAACTCACATATGAAAGTGTTTCAAGAGTACCCAAAGCAGAAAAGAAAGGAAAAAAAAGAGAAAAAGGAGGTTTTGGAAATATCAGCTTTGGCCAATAAAATAATGTCTCTGTGCTAATGAACTGATTATTCATCTTTGAGAGATGAGGAATGCTGACCGGCGCTGAGTGTTGTTAGATCTTCTCCAAAACCTGCCCCTTCCATGCTATTGCTTTTTTTCCTTGCAGGAACATTTCACACAATCCTCTGGACCAGATCTACCCAGATGAATTTGACCATGTACCGCATCTGCGCTCTCTGTGAGTTCCACAAACAGCAGAAATCCCAGCAGGGTGGGGTGAGGTCCCCCTCCTTAATCTTCTCATTCGGGGTGGCTGAACCTCCTTGATCATCTTGTTTTTCATGTTGTTTTTGTAGGAGCTTGGAGGGCTTAGAGATCCCAAACATCCAGAACCGCATGTTTGAAGAACTCACTAATCTGTCTCACATGTAAGTCAATGGGAAGGAGAAGGCAACAGAAGGAAGGTGACCAAGTAGGGCCACCAGCCACATCTTTATAGAGTTGTCTAATTGATCTTCTCCCTTTAACAGCTGGCTTGGAGAATCTCAATCTTCATCAAACTTAGGGATTGTAGAGGAGAGTCATGGGAAGGATCTCTCTGATTTTGGTGTCTCTAGGTACCTGCGGGGGAGGGGTCAACTTTGCTGGGGAGGCCCTCTTCGTGAGCATATAACTTGGAGATCTGAAACCTGATCTTCATCAACCCTGGAAGAATTGTAGAGAAGGGTCAGAGGACACTTCCCTGTAATTATGATATCTCTAGGTACCTGGAGGGCTGTTTTATAGCCCAACAAAGTGACAAATAAAAAATCACTAAAAATTGATTCTTATTCATCAGGAGGCATGAATTCAGACAAATGCAAATCAACAAAGTAGCAATTTTTGAATGAATTTGGTGATTCATTTTTTAATTCATGCCCATCTTTAATGTCAACATTTGTACAGGTGCAGTTACTGTTCGGATGTCATAGGAATGGAAATCTTACCTTCTTTCACTCTTACAAATGAGAATGAAAAAAAAATTAAGAGAGAAAGAGATTTTTCTTTTCCTGAGTCTGATTACAAAGGTTCTTGTGGATTTTTTTTTTTTTTGCATTTTCACAAATGTTACTAAAAGGAAAAAAATGCTGAAGCTTTTTTTTTCCTGCAGTAATTTATTTGGTTGACAGAGAACCATGTATTTTGCATGAAAAAAGAAATAGGGGAGAACTATTTCTGCTGTCCTGATGCCACATGGATTCCATGTGGTTTATACTTGCACTGATGTGAACTGTTAGATGATGTGTATTTGGCTGCCTTCTTAATCGGCACTATAACTGACAGGATGTTTCATTGCACAATCACTATGAATAACAGCCCTGCCAGGACCAATTTATTAAGCCTTTCCTTACATTCTCTTCTTACCCCACTGTTTGTTTGCCTGCCTATTAAACATATGACAATTCCCTTCTTCTGAGCAGTGGCCATTAAATGCCTTATGAGAAAAAGGGCTTATATTTGTTTTTCTGATTTGGAATGAAAACAAGGGCTAATGAGATGCCGTCTATTCTGTTCTGGAGCACTGCATAGAATCGCCACATGAATCCTAAGTTCCCTGTTTAGCCATGCGGACTTTGTGAGCATTTGCTACCTCTTTTCCCTCCTGTTGCTGTACCTTAACTTTAACAAATCCCTGCCATTTTCCAGCATTCTCAAGAGGTGATGCAGCTGCTCAGTGTAACCCTCTCCACTCCTGTGACATATTCCTGGCACAAAAATGCAACGGACCAAAATAATTAAAAGTGCAATCTAAGCAGAGTTTTAAAAAATAACAACACATTCTCCAAAAGCCCATTTCAAACCCATCTTTAAAACTAAAGGCCTTTTAGAATAATTCCGTTCCGGTTGCCCCTTGAAAGTTCAACAGGCTTCCTTGGGGCGAGAGTGCCAGGCAGGCCAGCCCTGGGAGGGAGATCCACAATCAGCAGCGTGACACACACAGCCTGGCCTCGTGCTTTTCACAGCCCAGACTCTTGGGGAGGCAGGACGTGCCACCAGGCCTCCATGGATGAGCTCAGATTCCAGGCAGGCGTTTATGGTGCAAGATGATCTCTCATAGATCCTGCCTGGTAATCAGCAGCAAAGGAAGCCGCTTCAGAGCTCTTCAGAGTGAACCTGGAAAGAGACAGAGATCCAGACAGGACACAGGCAGCTGGGGAAGGACATGGAGGAAAGATCTCACCAAACCTAAGTCTTATCCAGAAGCCCTGTGTGCACATGTCTTGGGTAGTACTCCAAAATGGATGGTTTGTTTATTCCCCCTCCCCCCAGTGTGATTGTGTTGCCACTACCTCACCTTCCCTCCGCGTCTGAGATAGATGGTGACAATCTGGAAACCTAGTGTGTTCTAAAGCTCTATCTGTGTCTGTACAGAGATAAGGGTGGGGCCAGGTGGATTCCACAGGATGCATGTCCCAAACTCACTCCAAAACCCAGTTGCAAGACACAGTTGAGAGTTAGGTGAGATGAGGGGCAAGGGGGGAAAGAGAAGGATACTTTAAGGCAGTGGTGTCGAACTGTGGCCCTCCAGATGTTCTTGGACTTCAACTCCCAGAAGCCTTCACCACCACCTCTGCTGGCCAGGATTTCTGGGAGTTGAAGGCCAAGAACATCTGGAGGGCCACAGTTCGACACCACTGCTTTAAGGAAATAATTCCCCAAACAGTGATTCTTAGAAGACGAGCCACCACCTCCCAGGCATTGAGTTCTCCAGATAGACTGAACGTGCGGCATCACAACAAGGCCCCCCTTCTTGTCTCTGGCAGTTATTTCAAGAAGTTCCAGTACTGCAGCTTCGCCCCTCGCACCCGGAGTTGCAAGCCCAACACGGATGGGATATCCTCCTTCGAGAACCTCCTGGCCAGCCTCCTCCTCAGGGTCTTTGTCTGGGTCGTCGCCTTCGTCACTTGCTTTGGGAACCTGTTTGTCATCTTCACTCGATCTTTCATTGTGAATGAAAGCACCAAACACACCATCGCCATCAAGTCTCTCTGCTGTGAGCTCAAGGAGGAGGGAGCAAGGGAGGGGGAGGAAATGGAGAGAGGAGAAAGGTGCCTTAGCATCCCTAGATCCCAGGAGCTTCATGGTGCCCCACACCCAAGCCAGCAGCTTCCCTCCGTGGTGGTGGGGCTTGAAATCATATCAGATCAGTGGTGCAGCCCAGCCAGGCATGGTGCAGACCTGATCCTTCTCTGTAACCTGTAACAAGTGGGCAGAAAATTGAGCCCTTGCATTCCGAGACTCAGCCTGAAGGGATTGGCCTGGTGGTGGTCTTGAACACTGGTTCTTAACCTTGGGTTACTCAGGAGTTTTGGACTGCAACTCCCAGAAGCCTTCACCACCAGCTGTGCTGACTGGGGTTTCTGGGAGTTGCAGTTCAAAAGCATCTGAGTAACAAAGGTTAAGAACCACTGGTCTTGAACTCCTTATTTATTCTAGAGGAGGCTGCTTCTCCTGGGCAGTCCTCCTCTGAAGGCAAGTCGCTTGCCTTGAATCCTCAAACTGGTCTTGTACCTTCGCCCTCCTCCATTTTTGTGGAATGGGAAGGGGCCCCGACTCTTCTTCTGATGTGGCCCCCTCTGTCCTTGTCATGCACAAGCTTGGGCTCCAAACTCTCTTCGGGTCCAGGCGCTGTGGGGCTGGGTGACTCTTCTTCCCTGCTGCGTTCTGGAGTGCAAGGTTATATGACCCTGGAGGGCTCCTCCAGCTGAGAAATGTCAGGATCCTTCAGGGGCTTGATTCTTTAGGTGTTGCCTCCCCACACAGGTAGACGTCCAAATGCCCAATAATGATCGTCTTACAAAGGAACAGGCCTAGCATGTTTTATTCCTCCCGCATCTTAATTCTTGGCTCACTTTGTGGGGCATGCTTTTCAAAAACCCATCCCTAGGGTGCAATTGAGAAGGCGGTTGGTTATTGTCATCAAGCACTCTGAACCGAGGTTGGGCTGAAGGAGAGCAACAGATTATGAAGGAAATAATACGTGTCTCTTTGAGTGTGATAAGATGGCAACCTAAAGATCTTGCTGGATCACAACAGAAAAGGTGATTTCAAGGTGTGACTCTTGAAAGCCACCCTTCCCTCCACCTGTGTTGTGTCCTCGGTTTCTTCAGCCCACTCGAAATGGAGCAGGGCTAGACTGATCTGTGATCCCAGATAAGTTGTCAGGTCACTGGTGAACCAGAAGCAGAGCGAACCCGAGGGTGCTGTTAACACTCCAGACAGAAAGTGATCTGATTGCACCCATTGCCTCTGTCCCAGGTGCTGACTGCTTGATGGGCATCTATCTCTTCTTTGTGGGGGCTTTTGACCTCAAGTTTTCAGGCGAGTACAACAAGCACGCCCAGGCCTGGAAGGCAAGCCTCTGGTGCCATCTGGTGGGGTCCCTGGCCATGCTCTCCTCTGAGGTCTCCATCCTGCTGCTGACCTACATGACCCTGGAGAAGTACCTGTGCATCGTCTTCCCCTTCAGCCGCTATGGGGCCAGCAAGAAGCGGGCGTGTTCCACCCTGGCCACCCTCTGGATCGTCGGCTTCCTGCTCACTGTGGTGCCTTTCTCAAGCAAGGAGTTGTTTGGGAATTACTATGGCAGAAACGGGGTGTGCTTCCCCCTCCATTCTGACGAGGCCGAGAGCCCAGTGGCCCGGGGATATTCCACAGGGATCTTCCTGGGTAAGGTACCAGATGCTCCCCTTCCCATCCTAAGGGTGGTGCTAAGGGGTGGGCTACTTTGCTGGGTCCAGCTCCCAGGCTCTTGGCCTTGAGGCCTTCTGAGAGCTTGCATGGACTGTCGTGAATGCAAAAATGAAGCCATAAATAATGACACCAGTGCTTCCTGTTTTGAATACTGGATAATTTGTTAAACGGAGAAGGCTGTGAGCTATTGAAAAGGACACATGCATTCCCTCTGCTGCTGTGCTTTCTGGGAGCAAATATGGTGGTTGTCTGTCTGGTTTTCAAAATCTACCTCTTCAGACTAACTTGTGCAGAAGCAGGATTGGCGACAAATTTTATGCACTTTTCTCACAGTTGCATGGTGCCATGGTTATACAGATAGCAGGATGTTCAAAAGCTTTATCAGAAAACAATACCCTTTGCACAGCCTCTAACTGAATCAAGCAGTTGTGAACACTGCAAAGACGGCACCAGACACAGCTAGTTAATATCCCTCAGGTGCAGAGTTGATGTCAGTAGGTTATGGGATGTGTTTCTACTTTAGCCAAAGAATTTCACAAAATGTAGGGGGGTGGGTGAAAACTCTTCCCTCCCTCCAAAAAGCTCTTGGGAACATCTGGCCTCTTCTTTCTCCCTTCCCGCCTTCAGGTCTGAACCTGGTGGCCTTTGTCATCATTGTGTTTGCCTACACAAGCATGTTCTACTCCATCCACGTCACCGCCACACGGACGGCAGAGTGCTGTGTCTTCTCCATGGAGGTGGCCATCGTCAAGCGCTTCTTCTTCATTGTTTTCACCAACGCCCTCTGCTGGATCCCCATTTTTGTGCTGAAGCTCCTTTCCCTGATGGATGTAGACATTCCAGGTGCACTGCCTCAGTGTAATGGTTTTAGAATTGGGAATGTGGTTGCCATGAGATGCTAAATCATGGTGTTCTCCCCAGGATGGTGATTTGCCTTCCTGAACGTGCATCCAATAGAGAAAATAAATGCAAAGCCTTAGAGTTATCTCTTATTCGGGTACCATGAAAAATAGGTATGCGAAATATAGTGATGAGAGGTGAGCATGAGTCCCTTCCTCCTTCCTTCTGTTCCTCTTGTGGAGATTGAGGGTCCACTGAGGACAGAGTCTGCTGTTCACAGATCCCGGTACAATCCTTCAAAGCGCTCAGCTCCTCAGAACCTGGCTCTTCTCTTGAAACAAGCAATGGAAGTGCCAAGAGAGGCAATTTGGGTGGGGATTTGGTGAATCAACTCTCCATGTATTCCATTGATGCAACAGGACTACTCTACTTGCAACTTACTAGGCTCGGCAACAGGATTCCAGCTATTATGTAATGCCCATTTCTTTTTTTCCAAAAAAGAAAAGGAAAGCAGATTGAAATTCATTGCAAAGTTTATGTTAAAAGTGCCGTATATATTTAAGAACGATGAAACGAGGGCAGGTAATTTGTGAAAAAGTGCTTAATTAACTGAACAGCCTCTTCTCTCTTCCCGAACAGGCACAGTGACCTCTTGGGTCGTCATCTTTATCTCACCCATCAACAGCACATTGAACCCCATCCTCTACACCATCACCAGCAGCTCCTTCCAGGAGAAGCTGAAGCAGTTCCTTCGGAAGAAAAGGGTGTCTCTGCAGGAAACCCAAATGAGGAGTTTTGCCTTGCTCTCTGTGCAAAGCAACTGCAGCATCTGATGTGGGGCCAGGGGGGCAGAGAGCTATGGCCTCATCCCCCCCTCCACCCACTTTTGACAGCGAGTACAAAATTTGGGTACAATCAGTGGACCAGTGTCCCTGCTCTTCCATCTCCATTTCTTCCTCCCAGACCTCACCTGGATTAAACCCTGGATTTCACTGTGGCTTAGAGTGAAGATGCAATGACGTGGGTCGATCTGATCCCACAGTCTTATCCATGGCGACTTTGTCCGGTTGCAAGCACTAATGAATTTCTAGAACAGCAGCCAAACAGTGCAGACATTTCTCCATGGACTGGGCCACCTTCCTCTTCAGCTCGTCAGTGCGAGGAGGGATCATCTCCTGGGACATGTGGCACTTACACCCCCAGATTTTCAGTTCGTGAAAGGTTTGCCTTATGTGTCTGCAACTTTGCTGCTCTGCCCCACACCTGCCTTCGCACATCTTCTCCTGTGACTGGGCTTTCAAACCAGGACCACTGGGTCCATCTTTTTGCAGCTTAGGAAGAAGACACTCCAGCCCAAAACTGAACTTGGTCAGCACCAGACGCGAGGTGCATTTCCATCCCCCACCTGCAAGGACTTAGATTCAGTCCCCTCGTTTTCTCAAGAGAGACACAGCAGGATGGAAGAACTACTGTGAAAAAACAGTCCTTGACCAGCTTCTGTGAAACACTTGAGCACCACTGCTCTAATGTGAAGACCAAGCAAGGGCTCCTTGGTGTAAACAGATTTGAAAACTGCTTGAGGAACAAGGCGATCTCTTCTGTGATTGAAAACGGCCATGGCCAATGGAAGCAGCAGATAATAATTCAACCAGGAGAAAGCAAAAAGACTCCTTCTAGAGATCTGAACCTGAGCAGGTATGGAGTGACGTTCCATAGGACACATGAATCCCAAACTGGCTTCCTTGCCCTAGACGTGGTCTCTCTACTTCTTGAACAGCGGTTCCTTCCCAACCTGGGGTCCCCAGAGGTTCTTGGACCACCAACTCACAAAATCTTGGCCAACCCAGCAAGGGATGAAGGCTTCTGGGAGTTGCAGTCCAAGAACCTCTGGGGACCCAAGGCTGGGAACCACCGGTCTCGAAAGTGGAAGAAACGGAGTGGGCAAGAACAGGGAGTGGGAGAGAGAGGCCTCTTTGGATGAGGACCCAGCAGGACTGCTCACTTGGGGAAAGTAAGCATTAATCAGAATAATCAGCATTAACCTCCACAAGCAAGGAATGCAGCTCTTGAAAGTCCAAAGTAAATGGTGACATGAGAAAGAGTTCTTATTGATGCTAATTCCCCACCCATGACCATCATCTAGCCCAGAGGTGGGGGGCCTTAAGCCCCAGGGACACATCCTGCTCAACCCCTTTCCCCATAGCTCTATCTTTTAGGGGCTTGAATGTACGGTTCCTCATCCACCCCATTCCAAAAGCATTGAACGATGAGACAAATGGCCCAGCCATCTCTCATACCAAACACGGGGCATCTACAGTCTCCCTGGGTAAATTTAAGCCATGTTTACAGGCAGGAAATGAGAGCATGTAAACTACATGGGTTTTCATGCCTGTCCATCCCTTCAAAAGCCAAACTGACCTTATGTGACGTGTGCCATGACGTCACCTGCCTGTCTTGGCTAAGGCTGGAGTTTCCTGGCCTATGGCAAGGCAGGAGGTGGGTCTTATAGGGGTGGAGCTTGTGTATATAAGGGGGGTGTACAAGGAGAGAGAGGGTTGTTGAGGGTTGGTTGTTGGGGAGTTAGAGAGTGACAGGGTTAGATATAGGTTAGGGAACTGTGTGTGAAGTAATTAAGAACTGTGCAGGGTGAAGGTCTGATAAATATAGTAATATAGGTGATTCATTTACTAATTGATTTCCATCTTAAGTTTGTAATCAATAAATCATCCTTTTTATTTTAAAATCCACAATAAGTCTGAAGTGTCAGGTTTATGTGTGGTTGGTGGCAGCGAAGAAGTACTGTGTGTGTGTGTGTGAAAGCTCGTGACCTGTCATCTCTAGTGGTGACGTAAGAAGAGGTGGCAGTCGCGACAAAACTGGTGCCAGCGTGTGGGATACGAGTTGTCCAGTTGCCCAGTTGCCCAGAAAAGCCTTGGCTAGTGTGACCAGAGCAAAAGGATTTCAGTTAGGAGCACCTGAAGTGGGGTGTGGGTAACTCTCTAGGATTTGTCTCCAGGGGGGAGCAGATCTAGTAGAGAGGCACCTAAACTTCAGAGTGAGGGAACTGACTTATGAGCTCTAGAAGGTCCATTTTGTGAGGGAGATTGACCCAAAAGTAGGAGGCTGTTGTGACTTGGTCTGAGAGTCCAGAGTTGGGAGAACTCGGAAGGGACAGACTGACCAAGGGCAGCGAAGATTTGGGATCTCTCTGGTGAACTACAGAACCTGAGAGAAGGTGAAGCTGTGGTGGATGTCTGAAGTAGAGCCAAGGGCAGAAAAATTAAAGTAGCTCTAAATCTGGCAAGAGGCCCAGTGAAGGGGCAGAAGCCATTAGAGACTACAGTAACAAGCCTAGCCATATCTGTTGGTATACCCTGTTGAAGAGTGTCAGACCTTAGCACAGGAAAGGAAAAAGTGACGTTTTAAACAGAGGCTTGAAAATAGAAAAGAGCCTTCTGTGTGATTAAAATGCCTCTCACGCGCAGTCAAATGGCAGAAGTGAGTGAACAAAGAGACCAAGCAATGTCAGACTGGTCTGGGGATGAGTCAAATGGTGAGGGAAGAGTTGCCTCAGTGCAGGAAGAAGCTAATGGTGAACAGTTATCAGAAATTAAGAAAATTCAATTAGCCCAGGAACACGAATTTAGATTAAGGGCCCTAGAAAAAGAGGAAAGAGAAAAAGAGAGACAAATAGAAAAGGAGGAAAGAATAGAAAGGGAAAGAATTGCTCTGGAGAGAGAGCGTATGGCTTTTGAACTTAGGAAATTGGAATTACTGAACCAAAACAACAACAACAACAGAGATTCTGGTACTGAACCAAGCCAGTTATCAAAATCAGATTTGAAGAAATTTCCTACATATAAACAGGGGGATTGTCCTGAAAATTTCCTTAAAATCTTTGAACGAAGTTGTGCTGATTTTTCTGTGAGGGAAACAGAGAAAATGATAATTTTGAGGTCTCTCCTGAGTGGAAAAATGGCTGATGTGTATGCTGACATGCCAGTTGAGCTCAGTAAAGATTATTCAGAGTTCAAAAAAATGGTTTATAATCGATTTGGCATTAATTCAGAACATCTGAGGTTGAAGTTCAGAAAACTTACTAAAAAATCAGATGAATCTTATACCCAACTGGGTTTTAACCTAGAAAAGTGTTTAGATAGGTGGCTTGAACAGGAGAATGTAAAAACCTTTCAGGAATTGAAAAATGTTGTGGGCCTGGAGCAGTTTTATTCCTTACTCCATGGGGAACTTAAATTTTTAGTTCAAGAACGAAAACCAACTGATGTTAGAAACGCTGCTCAAATAGCTGATTTTATTTCTCAAATAAGGGGTCCTAGTTGTTATGAGGGGAGAAGTGTGAGGAAAACATGGGACCCAAAGTTCTCTAAAGAACAAGCACAGAGACAGACTAAAGTAGGCGGCCATTTTAGTGAAAAGCCCTCAGAACAGGGCCAGCACAGTAAACAAGTTTTGGAGGGAAAAGAGAAACTTGAGAGATTTGATGGGAAAAGCTCATGGGGGGAGAGAATCTGCTTCATTTGCAAAAAGAAAGGCCACATTGCTTCACAATGTTTTAATACAAGGCAAAATAAAGAAATTCCACCTCAGAAAGTTAATGTAAAAGAAGCAAAGGCTGTATTTTGTGTTCAGAGTAAACCTCAAGCTTCTTCTAGTGAAAGCTCTGTTGTCATGGAAACCCAGGCAGAGGCAGTTAGGAGCTCTGAATTGGATACATTGAAGGAGCTACCTCTCGCTGAAGTTGTCCATTGCTATTACATACAGACCAATGCTGCTTTACTGGAATCTGCTGGGGACAGGATAAAAGTTTTTGAAAATGACTATTCAGCTTTGAGAGACACCTGTTCTGAAATTTCTATATGCCACTCAGACATAGTACCACAAAGTTGTATGATTGCTGACCAGACTCTATCTGTGAAAGGGATTGGGTCAGAACTAGTTTCACTACCTGTAGCTGATTTGAAAATTGAATATCAAGGTTGGAAGGGACTGTGGAGAGTGGGGGTGTCTTCTGAGATCCCTACCCCTTTTCTTATTGGTAATGACTTAACAAAGCATGTCAAGAGTGCCCTAGTGGTAACACGCGCACAATCAGTACAAAGTGAAGCCAGTAGTGGGAATGACTCTCAAGAGCCAGAGAAATTTGTACCACAACCTGAGGCATTCTCAGTTGAAATACCTCAGAAAAGCCTCTTTGTCAAGGAACAAACAGCAGATCCCACCTTAAAAGATTGTTTTGCAAAGGTGACTGATAAAGATTTATCACCTGAGTGCCCTGAACGTTTTATTATCAAGGGTGGTTTACTGTATAGGGAAAAACTGAACAATATTTCAAAAGGGGGGCCTGAAGTTAAGAGACAGTTGGTAGTGCCTGAGAAATATCGCCCTATGATTCTGGAAAAGGGACATGCAGACATTTTCTCAGCTCATATGGGGATCAACAAGACCAAACAAAGAATAGCCCAAAACTTTTACTGGCCTGATATGGGTAAACATATTAAGAGTTTCTGTCAAAGATGCCATATTTGTCAGAGACAGGGCTCTAACTGTGATAAAACTAGAGCAAAGCTATGCCCATTACCAGTGATTTCAACTCCTTTTACACGTCTAGGGGTGGATATCATAGGTCCAATGCCCAATGCCACTAAGAGGGGGAACAGATTTATTTTAACTATAGAGACCCAGACTGTGGCAGGAGCCTTAGTAAATTACAGGGGTAGGATGGGTTTTCCTTCTGAGACAATCACAGACTTAGGAACCTCTCATATATCCAAACTTATGAAAAGGTTAGGCAGGGGGGTCATTCACATAAATGCCCTGAAGCCTTATTACAGAGAGATCAACCTTATGCAGTTGGCAATAAAAGAGGCTGATAAGGAGGAACATGGGTTGCCCTTCGGGGAAGGGAGGGGCCCACAAAAGTTCAATCCACAAGGAGTGCAGATCAGCCCTGCTCTATCCAGAGAACAGCAGAATAGTTGTAGAGCGCTGATTACGAAACCTCAAGAAGTGTTCTCAAACAAACCTGGTGTTGACAAGGGAATGCTACCCAGGACTGACACAGGGAATGCTTCTCAGTCTGTAACACCATATAGAGTAAGAGGTTATTACTGTGACAATATTCGCAAAGAGCTAGACGAAGTGCTGCTAAACGATCAAATTATTGTACACTCATCTAGCGCTTGGTTAGCCCTTATAGTTTTGGTGGACAAGCCGGACGGCAGTGTGAGGTTCTGCGTTGATTACAGAAAGCTAAACGCAGTAACCAAACCTGATGCATATCCTATGCCCAGGCTTGATGACCTCTTAGAAACCATTGGGGGGTGTAGGTACATCTCCTGCTTAGACCTAGTTAAAGGTTTTTGGCAGGTGAGAATTGATCCTCAGGACCAAGAGAAAACCGCATTTTGCAGTCCATTTGGCCTGTTTGAGTTCCGGGTCCTCAGTTTTGGCCTGAGAAACTCACCAGCAACGTTTCAAAGGCTCATGGACCATACTCTGAAAGGGCTTAGTGACTTCACAGTAGCTTATATCGATGACATAGGGGTCTTTAGCAACACCTGGCAAGATCACCTACATCATCTAGAGTTAGTGCTACAAAGATTGAAAGATGCTGGCTTAACTGTTAAAGCTAGTAAGTGTCAGCTAGGTAACTCGGAGATGAAGTACCTAGGTCACATAGTGGGAGGAGGCCTAATCAAACCTTTAGAGGCCAAGGTAGAAGCAATCCTGAAGTGGCCCAGACCTACCACTAAAAAGAAAGTGAGGTCCTTTCTAGGTCTGGCAGGGTATTACAGAAGGTTTATACCCGGTTTCAGTGAGATTGCTGCACCTTTATCAGACCTGACAAAGAAGCAGAGCAGCAACAGCGTTTCCTGGTCGGAAGAGTGCGAGATGGCGTTTGGACGGCTGAAAGATGCTCTAACCAACCATCCAGTGCTGCATGCTCCTGACTTCAACAGAGAGTTCATCATCTACACAGATGCGTCTAATGCCGGTGTGGGAGCGGTACTGTGCCAACAGGATGACAGCGGAGACCAACATCCAGTGGCGTACCTGAGCAAGAAGTTGCTTCCCAGGGAGAAGAATCTTTCTACCATCGAGAAAGAGTGTTTGGCGATCATCTTCGCGATCCGGAAGCTGAAGGCTTACATCTGGGGTCGACATTTTACCTTGTGCACTGATCACTCACCTCTATCGTGGTTGCGGACTATGAAATCACAGAACAGTAAACTGATGAGGTGGGCGCTTCTTTTGCAGGACTATGATTTCGAGGTTAAGGTGGTCAGAGGGACTATAAACTGTGTGGCTGACGCCTTATCCAGAAGACCAGAAGACGACACCTAAAGGACTTATGGACTCTGTGTATAGTATATGGCAATGTAAAGTGTTTTGAAAGTTATGTATTGTATTATGATAAATGTTTACATTGCATGTTTTATTTACCTGTAGGAAGGAAGTGTAAGTATATTTGTATTTGTGTTAAATTGTGTAATAAATGTAATGCTTTGTGTTTGTTGCAGTTGTTTTGGGGAAAAAGCACCTTAGCTTTCCCCCACAAAACAACTTATTAAAGGGGGAAGGTATGTGACGTGTGCCATGACGTCACCTGCCTGTCTTGGCTAAGGCTGGAGTTTCCTGGCCTATGGCAAGGCAGGAGGTGGGTCTTATAGGGGTGGAGCTTGTGTATATAAGGGGGGTGTACAAGGAGAGAGAGGGTTGTTGAGGGTTGGTTGTTGGGGAGTTAGAGAGTGACAGGGTTAGATATAGGTTAGGGAACTGTGTGTGAAGTAATTAAGAACTGTGCAGGGTGAAGGTCTGATAAATATAGTAATATAGGTGATTCATTTACTAATTGATTTCCATCTTAAGTTTGTAATCAATAAATCATCCTTTTTATTTTAAAATCCACAATAAGTCTGAAGTGTCAGGTTTATGTGTGGTTGGTGGCAGCGAAGAAGTACTGTGTGTGTGTGTGTGAAAGCTCGTGACCTGTCATCTCTAGTGGTGACGTAAGAAGAGGTGGCAGTCGCGACACCTTACTTTTGTGAAAGCAGCATTTATGTCTGGAATACAAAAGGCAATAATTATCTCACAATCTCTGGTATGTGTGTGTGTGTGTGTGTGCAAAAATATCTAAACAAACACAGAGAAGTGCATTAGACCAACAGTTCTGTTAGTACTTTATATATCATACAAACAGAGAAGAACGGCCTTCTCTTTCCTCTTGATGTACGGTACAAAAAGAATTCTTAAATACAAAACACGCTCTCACATCCAAGTTATATATTAAATTAATATCATAACTGTACAATATTTATAGGTAGGTGTGAAAGGAAACATTTATATTGATTAGAAAAGAATAGTCTTCTGGAAGACATGAATAATACAGTACAGACTCACAAACAGAAAGCATGGTTTCTGTTTAAAGAGGGAAAGAAAGAAAAAACCACAGAATCGACAAGAGCATTTGGTGTGTCCCGTCGGACACTTTTCTAACAGATCAGGTTTGCTTGCAGGAACGATTTTCTCTACTTACAGCCCTTTCGTCAGCCAGGCCTCTCCTTTTTTGTTTTTTGGGGGTTTTTTGGATTATTTTTTAAAAAAAAAAACAGAGTTACTCACAGGCCAGTATTAGCCAAAGTCAGACAATCAATTTAGCAAGAAAAAAAATGCTATCGTAACAGTGGTGGAGAATTCTGGAGATCAACTAGCTAGTAAGAGCAACCAACGTCAGGCTTCGGGCCTCCATAACCCAATAATCTCTCTCTTTCTCTCTCTCTCACACACATCCAGGCACATATGTATATGCTATTTCTATGTGCGACAACATTGCAAGGAAAAACCACACACATACTGCAAGGCTTTCTACACACACCTCCTTCATTATCCCCTGGGTTGCTACTCTTCAGTTCACAAACATGGTGACACCCTGGCCATCTTTAAATCCTCCTGCCCTGCCCCACCTCCATCGCTGCTTCAGTTGACTTCCGGTGCCGGGTTAAAGAGATGAGCCACCGGCTAGTCAAAAAGGTTGGCTATTCAAAGATGGCTCTTCAGAGGTCTCCTACTGCACCAGACCACCATTGACCTACGGAGCACAGGCTTGGCTATGCTGGCTGGTGATGTTCTTCCATCAATGTCTAAGAACCCTTGAAACTGGAGACACTACTAGTTGAATGTGGTCCCTTCCTACCTGAGGAGGACATGCACCCCAATGTTCATGACAGCTCCTCGTCTACTTCACCTGGATGCCATCACCTGTTATTTGGGGCTGTTACAGCCCCCTTTTCCCTGAAATAAGTGTGTGGCTGCTGGACAGAACGGCATGAGATGTGCCCTGATGGTTGAAGGACTCTCCCCAAACAGATGCCACCACGCGAAGGAAGCCCTCAAGCAGGATGGGAGCCCAACAGCACCCTCCGGCTCATGCTCCCAGGGCTTCCCGCTGGAGAGAGAGTAGGTGACCCTCACACCCAGCAGCCATTTGGAAAGACCATCTTTAGGTGAGGCATGGATGGAGACCCTGGAGCCTCAAGGAGAAGAATCACAGGTCACGTCTGAGCGGTGAGATGTTCTGCTGAACTAGGAAACGACAACACAGATGTTCTTTTCGATAGTCAACCTGGAGACTCAACTCATAAATTTCCTCAAGAGGAACCATGGCAGATGCCCCTTAGCAAGTGGGGGGTGGGAAAGGCACCAATGCTCTGATGATGGAAAAGGCTCTTCCGTGCACCTAAGGCCACTTCTTGCTCCAGCAGCACCAGACTTGGGAGAAGATGGACCTCTTCAGATCTTGGTCTCTGGACCACTTGGGTTGAGAGCTGGGAAGGAGTCTCGGATCCTGGCCAACTCCATAGCGCAAAGATGCCCAAAGACTTTGTTGTACCATTCAGGAGATCGCCCCCTAAAAATGGAGAAGAACAGGAAATGACCTCTCCAAAGGACAGGGTGGTTTCCATACAGCCATGCCCACATTGGCCCAAGTGGGTTTCAGCAGGCACAAGGTGGAGCCTTGGAGCTCTCAGGTGCAGCGGTGGGAAGGGGCAGAGGTGAGCTAGAGGGGATTTGGACTCTTAACCCTTCAACAGAGGCCAGACAACTTATAAAGGCAGGCAGGGGGCAAATACTGTACATGAGTTCCTGGTAAGCATAGTTGGTTTGTCACATTATATTCTCTCTCATGTCCTCGCCATCTCCTTATGACCTGGTTCCAGTCTCATGACGTACAGAAATATGTGCATCTGTCTTGAGCCACACCAGGGTGTAGGGAAACCTTTCTGTCATAGCTAGAACATGAGTTGGCTTTGCAAGGGGCAGTGAGTCCCAGTGGCCACCAGCCCCAGTGAACTCTCTGGGCCGGCCTGAGGATCTGTAAGAGGAACAGGGCCCACACAGGAGGGCAGAGGACAGGCTGAATGGGGCCACAGATCAGTCTTTCTCTCTGACTCACGTTAGGGCCCAAGGCTGGCAGAGATCCTCACCTGAGATCCGCACGGCAGATGTGGGTCACTTTGGAGCGCCCCATCCCACAGGGCTCCATCAGGTACTGGGAGGTGAGGACCACGGCTCTGACACCCGCTTCCAGGGGCAACTTCTTATGGTCCAGGGATAAAGACACAAGGAGGCAACCCCCCCGGGGCAGATCCGTGTGCCACTTCCTGCAAAGGGCCACAACAAAAACCACCATGTTTGTTCAGGTTGTTACCATTTATTGCCATCGATGCTTTTATAACTGGTGTTGTTAGGCATCCCTTCAACCCAAAGCTTATAAAGGTGCTATTGACTTTTTTTTAAAAAAAAGTGAAAAGAAATCTGTTCAAGGTGATCAGGAAGAATTTGAGGTGGAAAAATGAGTTTATTTGAGAGATGCTGCTTAGAGAGAGAGAGAGAGAGAGAAAGAGAGAGAGGCAAGGCAAGGCAAGGCAAGGCAAGGCAAGGCAAGGAAAGGAAAGGAAAGGAAAGGAAAGGAAAGGAAAGAGGCTGTTGTGATAGCCAAAGGGGACAAGTGGCAAAAAAACAGAAGGAGTGAGGAGAAAGAAAGGACGTCCCTTTTTTGGGGGGGGGTTTCTCACCGGAAAACCACAAATTCCCTTCGTGGGTGGGGGGCCATGCTGTCTGTCACGTAGCGATACACCTCGGTGTCCTTCTCCAGGGCCTCGACCACGTTCCCTTGCAGGAGGTCCTCGTCCCAAAGGTGCCGCTCCCGGAGGACCCGCTGAAGCACAGCGTGTGGCGGAGCCTCTACCTCCGTAGACACCTTCCACAATCGCAGGGGGTGCCCGTCCCCGACCTGGGCGGATGGAAAAAGGGGGAAGCGGCAGCTGAGGGAACGGCAAGAGGTTTCTGGCTGCTGGCTTCAGTCTGTCAGCCCATCCATGAGCCATCAACAATAGACTCCTGGATCTCAGCCAGCAAGGGTGCGCTTCCGAGACCTGCCATGATACAATTGGCTAAAGACGCCAAGCTAACCTTGACCCTCACCCTCATTCCTCAAGAAGGCACCGCGGTTCTTACTGGCATAATTCATGCAGGCCACCTGGTTTTGCTGCTCTGAGCCCCTACAACTCAGGTTCCCTTCCATCTCGGCTTCTCCTTAGCCCAGAAGAGGCTTAGCCTTTCTCAGAAAGGACACCCCTCAGAAGAGGGTCGCCACAAAGGACAAAGTCCACACGGATGAAGCTGTTCTGAATAGGATCTACAATATGCCCGTCGTGCATATTCCAAAAGCAGGAAGGGATAATTCACCTCTGTTTGTTTGCTTCCCCCAGGGGAAGGCCACTTTTGGGGGGAGGAGATGGAGGACAGGGATGAGTCCTCCTTGCTAACCCTTGAATCATAGACTTTGAAGAAAACTGAAAATGAAATGAAGACATCAAGACCAAGATGATCTCCGAGCCGGTTTCCTTGGTTTCCATGCGGCACGCCTGTCAGGCACGAAGCTGCTTTCTCAACAAATCCTTCCTTGGCCGGGTGCTGGAAGCCCCCTTACCTTCTTGCAGGCGAGCTCAGTTTTCTGAGGTCCGGCCATGCCCAGCCAACCCTTGAAGCGCTCCGAGGACTCCTTCAGCAAACTTTGGACGCTGGCCTCCAGGTAGTCCCGGGCGCCCTGGTCCTCCCCTTGCCAGCCCCGGCTCATCAACTGGGATAAGGAGAGAGGCTGAGCTTCCGCCGCCATGTAAGAGTTGCACAGCTGCAGGATCATGTCGTGGGGAATCTGGAGAGACAAAAGGGGCACCTTCGGGTAGCTAGGGAGGCATCAGCTGCCCACCATGGCCAGCAAAAAGGGTCCCTAGAAATCCCATTCATGTCCTCAGTGCTCATTTGAATCTGCTTTAGACAAGCCCACGAAACCTTGGACAGGGAACGGAGGGCAGCAGAGAAAAAGCAACCACTTGCGGACGGACATCATCACCATAATTGTTATCAATAATAATTTTATTATTATTATTGGGTCTGGAGGCTGGAGACCTGGTGGCACTGGGCGTGACTTGCCTGTCCCTGGGTAGCCAAGAGGGCAGCCTTGGAAACTCCCTCTGAACGGGGAGTCAGCTCTTTTCCAGTGGAAGGGCTGAGAGGAACATGGGAAGGGGTGTGGGTGTCCCAGACCCCGGGCCCCCAAGACCAGAAGCCGCTCCTTCTGACTTTATCCAATGGGTGAATTGCAGGCCAGAACTTAAAAAGAAGGGCCCACAAATAACACAGTCACTTGTAACTAGTTACTTCACTTGAGTAACAAGGATGGCATGAAGTTATATATCAAGAGTCATTTTACCAAGTGAGAGCAGACATTGCTTTACAAGTGCATTTTCAAAAGTGACTTCAAGAAGGCTGTTTCAACACATTCTGATGGTTTTTTGTTTTTTAATCTGCCTGCCGGAGTGAGTGGGGTGATAGGTAGAGTTTCCTTCTCCACTACAGGAGAATTATTTCATGGTTAAAACAGCGACAACAACTAAACTGGGCAACAGGAGAGAACAAAACAAGCAGCCCATCCACCATTGCAAAGGTACCTGGAAGAGTTTTTTGCACTCGGCGATCATGTGGGAGAGACCTTGCGTGGCAGCCAGGTTTTCGTTCAGGTCCTTCTGGTCAGGCTTTCCCGCAAGGCCCCTCTTGTGCATCATCCTGCCCCATGGAGAAAGAGGGCCCAGTGAGAGGAACGTCCATGGGAGCTCACGGCTTCAACCCCCCAGCACAGCACTTTACCCCCTCCTGGTGCCCTTTTATCAGCAGCACCTCTGGGTGGTCCCGGGGGGACCTGCTCTAGAGCACCCAGGGTGGCTGTCTGGTATTCTTACGGGGGAGCATGTTGGAGGAACACGGCACAGAGATGCTGGCCCGACCAGGGACCGAGATGTGCCGCCTGGAAGGAAGGTCGGTTCAGCTGCTTCATTTTCCTCCAACTTGCCTGGGTGGCCTATCGATTTCCTTTGCACAGAGTAACAGCAAGCAGGGACACACAGCCAGCATGGTTTGGCTATTATTCTGGATTCATAAATCCAGAAGAAAAATATATGCCTTTGTTCCTGGAAAGCAATACGGAACAGCAACACGGCACATGTTGATCTTAGTTGCTCTATAGGCTCCCTTTCTCTCGCTCTCTTGGGAAACGCCAGCTAGAGACCGTCTCTCTTACCCTCGCCGTCCCTGCCTTGCCGTCTCAAGAGGTGGAGCCCAAGAGCAGGGGATCAACTGCTTGGGAACCCCGAGCACGCTTTCTGCCCAGGATCCGGCCGACCCGTGACTAGAGCGAGGCAACCAAAGCCGAAAGGGCCGAGAGAGGAGGGGGTCGAAAGCGTGGCTCTACTCGTCTCACCTCGGGGAGGTGCTCTCCTTTTTTGAGACGTTGAGGTGGAAAAGGGACGGAGCCAGGCACACCGCCAGGTTTCCGGAGGTCATCTGGTTCTCCTCGGCAGAGGCGATGTCGCTGAGGAAGTAGAGCAGCGTCTGCAGCACCTCCCGGTTCTCGTCCGGCATCAGCACGATGGCCGCTTGCACCGCCTGGAGCCTCTGCTCTTTGGGAACGACTGGGAAGGGTTCGGGAAGAAAAGACGTTGGAAGAACGGCACGTGGATAAAATGGCAGCAGCCACCCCAGGCCACGAGAGAGGCTGGACTCTGGGGTCTGGATGAAAACAGGCAGGACTGGACTTGCTACAAGTGGGCCTCTGGCGCTTGGCCTGCATCCTTTCCTCCCTCCAGAAGAGGCAGAGCTCCCCTTGGCCATTTATCGTGCTGGGATGGTGGAACACAATGTGAAAGAGACACAGACTTCTGCACTCCCCCCGCTGCGGTTGATGGGATTTGGAAAATCATAGCAGGTGGGACTCAGGGACATTTCTACGACCTCCAGGGTTCCCGTGTACCCCAGGGAAAGGGGGGAAAGATGCTTATTTTGTTTTGTTTTTTAATTTAAAATATTTTCACCCCCAACCTTTCTCCTCAAACAGGATTTATGGCAGCTTATATCATTTAACATCTCACTGCAGGAGAGGTGGGTTTTGCATTAGGAGGGTTGATGGGAAGGTTCTCCCAAGGCTGCCCGAGAGCCCAAGATAAAACCCGGGTACTGGCCAATATGACCTTTCTCCTGCATGGAAGAGGAGGTCAAGGAAGGGCCTTCCTTCCCAACACAAATGTCTGCCAAGTGCATCCCCCTCCCCCCCCATGTGAAATCTCAACAAAGGTGGGAAGGGGTGGAGCTAACCCGCATCTCCAGATATTAGGGGCAAAGCTTCAGGGTTCCCTGATGAGGGCTAGTAATAAGTATCCAGGATAAGCAAATGCTAAGTCACAAATGAGCCACCAAACCTAGCAACTCAACTCTCTTACTCTCTCTCTGGTTCATAAGGTCAGTGAAGGAGACCCAGGACCCTTGAGTCTAAGAGGCATTCACTTAAAAAGCCCCAGCTTTAATGGGATTAAACCCATACTCCCATTCCTGCCCTACATGCTTTCCCCTACTCACACTGGTAAATCTGTAGGAACATATCTGTCAGTTTGCTGGTGAAAATGGGCTCCGGAAGGTCACGGAAGTATTGCTTCAGAAGGTCAGCCACGTCGTAGGCGGACTGCCCCTCGTAGTTCACATTGTCCGGTGAGGCTTCGTTCAGGTGCCGCAGGGCCTGGATCCGAGACTTCACGCCGGATTTCCGGAAAATGCCAACCTGAGAGAAGGGCGTGAGAGTAGGTAGGCGGCCACTCAATGGAAATGTGAAAGGCACATGAAACAAGGACTGGGGCCCCGTCTCTCAGAGGTTCTTGGGCTATGAATGTCCTGCCTGGCGAGGGCTTGGGCTACTTCCAAGTCGACATTACAAGGATTCCACAAGGGTACCTACTCTATCCTTCCTAAGTATTAGAGCAGTAAGATGATGGAACCCATGACCTCGGGAGGAGATACCAAGTGGACCAACACAGTGAGAGATTGGACATCTAGCTCAATGATGGAGCACATGGTCCTATTTTGCCTTGAAACATTTTAGGCCTTCATCCAAACACTGCAACGTAGGCATTAGGAACACACACCCCTACATATGCAGTAGGAATTAACCCCTGCTGGGTATTAGTTCCAAGAAAAAAAAACATGGATACTGAAAACCACATGTAATAGCTAACGTGCTACATATAGCATGGTAAAAGGAAGAAGAAGAAAAACAGAAAAAAAATATTTTCACATGCATTACCAGAACTGGTCACTAGGGGCTCCAGAGACCATACTATGTATTCTTCACTAACAAGCATTCATACCACAGTCTCTCTAGTGGCATGTTCTGGTAATACATCTGAAAATAGTTTTTTCTATATTTTTCCCCGGATAAATGAATCAGCAGATTCTGATCCCATGGATAAGGGGGGCCTACCGTACATTCCTGATGACAGCAATGCAGTCAAGGAGAGTTTGCTACAGGCAGGTCCAGGGGAAAAGTCTTTCTGCTTCAGTTCAGCAGCTCCAGGCTTGGCTGGATATATGAATATGTTATATCACAGACTATCGTTACCCTTGGTTCCTCTAGGAAAGAAGAGCATGTGCCGACCCTCACCTGGTCAAGGCACTGTCCCCGGAGGTAGCGCATGGCCTGCTGGATGCTCTGGGGCAGGGGCTGCCCCGTCCGTTGCACGTTGACAATTGGGGGCACCCCGAAGACCATCTTGCCCTTATAGTCAGGGGTCTTGCTCCTCTTCATGAACTTAGGGACGGTCCTGTCAGAGTAAAGGATGGGGAGAGAAAGGAAGGAGAAAAAATCACTTTACCTATAAACTCCCCTCCCTTCCGTCTGTGAAAGCCAAGAAGTCTGAGATGGCAAATCAGAGAGAAAAGGACAGCCATTTGTCAGATCTGCTTTGACTTGGGTTCTTGCGTGAAGCAGAGGGCTGGACTCGATGGCCTTTGAGGTCCCCTCCAGCTCCATTATTCTAGGATTCTATGATGATAAAGGCTTACATCACATATAAGCCCCTCAAAGTTGGGTGGAGTCAACCATGGGAAACTGGTCCGCTTCTTTCTAAGTCATCCAAAAACGTCCAACTTGTCTGCAGAGAACTCCACCCTCGGTGGATGGAGGGAAGGAGAACCTCGACTCGCCACGAGGCAAAGCCCAAGACTTCTTCCCCTCCCACCCCCCAACAGGCCCACGGGACTCACCAGGCCCACGTCTGCTTCTGAGGCATGGAGTACTTTTCCATGATGGCCGTGAGGCGAAGGAGGGAACACTTCTGGAGGAGATTGAGCCGGGCGGCCGACTGGCGGTTGATCTCGAGGGAGGCCGAGTTCAAGCTGGGACGGTGGGAATTCTGAAAGCTGTGCCAGCGGAGCTTCCTACGGGGAGAGAAACGCGAGGCGCCTTTTACTGGTTTCCAGTCCCAGCCGGCCTTTTTCGCACCCAAAGGGGGCCTTCCAGGGATCAGCTGGAGTAGATAATTACCAAAATTCCATATACATCCTTAAATTTAAACAGTGCAAGACTCTGTTAGGAATCAAGGAAGATCACATTATTTTTGGATATTATCTTTCTTGCTTGCTGCTTATGCATTTTTAGTGGGGTCTGTTTGTATTTTGCAATATTGTGAGTTGTTTGGCAGCCAGAGGAGCAACTCTGCCACTAGTTGGGTGGGATAAAAAAATATAAATAATAATAAAATAAATAATAACTAAAGCAAAGGTTTTTTTATATAAAAGGAAGCCAGGGTAGCGTCTCAGAGTCAGTCGGGGCCCGAGGAGGGAGGCTGCTGTTTCATGTTCAGCTCACGAGGGGGCGTCAGAAGCCAGGCCTGGGACTTTGGCGTTTCCCTTCCCAAGGCCGTCTGAGGGCATCCTTTCGGTGCAACGTCACCGCTGACTGTCTTCTGATTTCCACCGGACGAGAGCAGTGAGCGACCATCTGGGCCCTGACGGGCCACCCACCCCTGGCGCGGCTGTGCTCTGGCACCGAGTTAAAAGGAACCCGCTGGCAGAAGGCGGCACCAGCAGGGGGCTGGGCATGATGTGCTTGCTGCGGGAGGGCCTCCCGAGGGCAGCGGGCGGATGTCGGTTCTGGGACGTTTCACTTGACGGGCGCCCGTGCTGGCAGGGCTGGCGACCCAGGCTCTGAGTCACCGAGCTGGGCGTGACCTCCAAGGGCCCGGGTGCCAGAAGGGCTCAGACCCTCGCCTGGCCCTGAAATTCACCAAGGGATCATAGCTGCTGCCGCCGGTGTTGTTTTGTTTCAAGCATGCACTTGGACACATCATGTGGAACTGGAGGGGGGCGGGCAGGATAACACCTCTGGAAACTGCAGAGATCAACTCAGGAGAAAGGGGCAAGTTGGTTCACATCAGGAGGCATCATCCGGGTTTATCTATCAGGTTCCAAGGAGACCTTTTGTGCCCAACAGCTGACCTTGTGCTAGTGACTCCTCCCAGCCTGGCCTTCCTCGCAGGGTTGTTCTGAGGAGGATGTGGGAAGAGGGGAGCCACAGACGCCACCTTGACCTCAGTGGTCAAATTTTGATCGAACTTTGTCACGCGGAAGAAAGGAAGGCAGATCAATACATCAATATATAAACAAAATGAAAACATCAGTCCCAACCCTCTGCAGGAATATTTCATGCTCAGAACATACCAGCACTCTGGGACAGGAAACCCATCAAGTTGCCCGCCCAACAACAACAACAACAAAAGTATACAACTTTAGCCTTAATGTATTCACAGCCTTGGTGGCAGGAATAGTAGATGGCAACAGGAACTTAAAAGGCCATGTCCGTTGGTTTAATTGGTTTGAATTAAACATACAAAAGAGTTGCCATTAGGGGGATGTGTTGGTGCACCAAAGTATAGGGATTATGTTGCTGCAACACAAGCGGAACGTTAAATATTGAGACTCTTGTCCTGCTAGCAAATGTGAAGCACAACCATATGTGTGTGGAGCAGGAGATGAAGATACTGGAGCGTGGAACCTTGTGCAATGCCAGCTGGAGAGCACAAGTGAACCAGCTCTGGCATCTGTTGTGCAACACAGTGGAGGGAGGGAGGGAGGGAGGGCCCTTCTGCCGGATATAGGCTTATGTCGCTCTGGTAACCACCGGCGCAAGGGCTCGTTACGGCTGGAGGTTCCTCCAACAGGATACTCGCCTGAGGCCCAAGATCAGAACCACTAAGAGGGCCTTACCAGGCTGAGCCTTCTTTGAACATGGGAGTGGCAGAACAGAAAGGCTGTTCACCGAGAGTCCCCGGGCACCTTGAAGACTAACACGCCCCATTTAGCCCAGCCTCCTGTGGACCCGAGGCGCCCAGGCTGCTTCTGTGCCTACCTGCAAGGTCTGGTGAGGGACGCTCCCACCCCAGAGTCCCTCCGTTCCCTCATCCCGACGTCTTCCATGTCGTTGAGAGAGTTGGCGGTGCTGTCGAAGTCGCTGGCCGACGTGCCGATGTCCGACACGGACTGTTCCTCAAAGTTCAGGTGGGTCGGTTCCCCTCCGGAGTCCGTCTCCTCCTCCCCCGCCTCGCCCTCGAGGTTTTCCCCCTCCAGGTCCACCCGGATCGCCCGGCACCACAGCTCCACCTTCTGCTGCAACCCCCAGACGTGCTCCAGGACATCGTCCAGGTTCTCGTAAATGGTCTCGCCGTCCAGGTCGAAGAGGTCGTCCCCGCTGCCAAAGTCCGGCACGTTGTCGTAGAGGCTGGCACAGCTGCCCGTTGGGCTGCCGAAGGGCCTCGCTCTCCTGCTCGGTCGGTAGGCCAAGGACTGGGGGCAAGGGTCGTCCACACCACCGCTGCAGCCACCCCCGCCTGGGACCAACCTGGCCGTTGGAGGCCCCGGGCCTCTGGGGCCGGCTCTCCAGTCAGCCAAAGAGCCGCTCCCGACGGGACACAAGCTTTCGATGGAGAGCGATTTGGGGAAAGTGCCTGGCTTGTAATCCCCAGGGATATGGATCAGGAAATCCCTCTGGAGTGGATCCGGGTAGCCCAGCCCTCTGGCATCCCAGCCGCCGCCTTGGCCCAGGGCGGCCTCGTAGTCCTCCAGATAAATGCCAGCACGTTTGGGCTCAGGTCGCCGCTTGCCTTCCCCTGAGGCCAGCGGCCAGTGAGTCCGGTTCTCCGTGGAGGGGAGGGTTTTACCACTGTGGGAAAAAGACGAGACCCCCCTTTGGCGGGGAGACGCCTTCCCACATTCAGAGTCCCCGGCTTCTTTTGAGGGGTCCTGCCACCACTTGGCCTGCCCCCCATCGTCCTCTCGGGCTTTAGCAGAGTCTGCTTTCTCCTTGTCTTTTCTCCTCAGAGACTCGATCTTCTTGAGGAAACTCCGAGTCCGGCGCTTCTTGGGTTTCTCCTTGCTGCTCCCACTTAGGCTGGGAGACCGGTTGGCGGGCGAGGGGTCCCCAAAGCTTTGGGCGGAGCTGCTGAAGGCTGGGGACGAGGCCGTCTCGGGCAGGGCGACCATGGCGTGGAGGGTCCCCGTGGCGCTGCCGGTGCTGGCATTGCTGTGGAGCGAAGCTGCCTCCAGGTCGGTGCTGAGATCCGTGAGGATGCTCTCCTGGCTGGGCTCTTTCCTCATGGCAGAGTCGCGCTCCAGGCTGCAGGAGAGAAAGTCCTGGGAGCCCAGGCGGGACCACCTTTTACTGTCCCTCTGGAAGGCCCACTGGTGGCTGATGGTGCAGAAGTCTTCGTCCTCAGAGTCTTCATTCTGAAACAGGCACAGAAGGTCACAGAGAGTCAGCCTGGAAAACCCTTGGCCAGGAAGCAAGGAACCCTCTGTGAACCTTCACAGTGGAGGCATTTCATGGGTCTCCATCTTTTGTGGAGTGTCTGCAGAATCCAGGAAGGGAGCATCCTCTGTCCAGGGACCTGCAGACTCCATGCTTCAAATGCGAGTGGGATGTACCCAGAATTGACCCACACAGGTAGAAGCGGGAGGAAGGATCCTGGAGGGCAGGGGCCAAGCAAGGCAGAGGACTCTTGGGCGGTCCTTGATCGGTGAGTCCAGAGAGACCTCCCCAGGGGCCAGATGGAGGCTGACACCTCCATCCTTCCCCCCCTCTCCTACCCCCCAGGTCCACAGCAATGTTCCTTTGATGGGCTGATAGTTACAATTTTCATTTCCTGAAAGCCTCTTCTTCACATGATGCTCCCTGGCATAGCTCTGAGGAGCCTTCTGGAGCGACTCTCTCTCTCTCTGGCCCCCAAGGAGAAAAGCTCTTGTCCCCCAGAAGGAGAGTCACTGCCACTGGAAAACACACTCCCTCCACGCTGACCATGATTCTGTCATCTCCCAAACAGGGGCGGGGGGGGGCGTCTCAGAGCAGCCCTGATTAGAATTCAGGCTCAACATTCAAGAGGTAGCAACCGAAGGGAGGACAAAGAGGCCCTTCTCTGCCTGGAGGTTACTGGGATGCATAAAAAAATGGAATTTCTGCAGCCCCGTCCAGAGGCGGAACTCATCTCCTTTGCTTTTCTGGTTCTGCCACCTGATTAAGATAACGTTGTTTAGGTGAGTTTTCCATTCATCTTGGTGGATTTTATGCTATGAGTTTAGCCTAAGTGCGAGCTGCCACCCCCTTTTTTCATCGTATTTTATATACTGTACTAAATTATTGTCAACCACCCTGCATGCTACATTTTCAGGCAGGACATACAGTTTCTAAATAGACAGCCCAACAGTAACTATAGGGCTATCTAAAGTCTTGCTTCTCGGCAGAGGAGAAAGGCAGAACAGCCATCGCTGTTCTTGAACGCCAGCTGCTGGCAAAGCGAACTGCCTGGGGCTGATCCAGAAGAAAGCCTCATGGTGGTTATCCGATAACAGCCCCTTTCTGGCCCTCAGCATGGGGCGCTCAAGCTCTTCAGGGTTGGGGTGGGGTGGGGAGTCCATTCCCTTCTCCACGTCCTGTTCCTAAAAGCTGCTCTTGAAAATCGAGGGGTGGCAGCTCATGCAGGAAGAGGAAAGTGATGGGGGTTTGGAAAAGAAGGAGCCCGTGCCCCCCCCCAAACAAAAAACTGCAGAAGAGAGAGGGAGCTCAGGCTTCTATACTACACAATGGCCACAGTTTGATTTCACTTGAACAGGCGAGGCTGCATCCTACAGAATCCTGGGATCTGTGGTTTGGGGGTGCACTGGCTGAGAAAAGCTGACCTGGATCTCTCTCTCTCTCTCTCTCTCTCTGTGTGTGTGTGTGAGTGAGTGAGTGATATTCCAGGCTTTTCCAGGGAGAGAATCCTCAGAAGTGGTTGAACCTTTCCCTTCTAGCAGAGAACCAAAAACTGCCCCACTAAACTCCACGGGTGGCACCGGGGCAGTTCCAGTGGGAGCAAACCGTCCCAGCTCTGCAGCGCAAGACCCAGGCTCAGTCCGTGCTTCTGCTCCTTCCTCCTCCGACCCCAGGACCAGGTTTGATTTCTGGGCGATCCTCCCCACCTTCCCCTCCCCTCCACGCCCAGCCCCCTTACCTGTTTCCGCTGAAAGTGGACTTCCAGCTTCATCGAGGCACAGGAGTTCAGGGTCATGAGCCTCCTGCAAGCAAACAAGAGAGGCTTTTGTCTGGCTTGGCCCGTTCGGGCGGACAGGGCTGCGCTTGCTCCGTCGGGCTATTTAAAAACAAGCCGCTCTTGTTTTAGGCAATTGTCACTTGTCACGCAAACAGCTGGGGATCAAGTGAACACCCAGACTCTACACGCTCGCTCTCGTGTGCGGCCGCAGGGCGAGGAGGCATGAGCCGGTGGAGGGGCTTGTCCTTTGCTCCTGCCCACCTCTGCGTTGAGGGCCCCGAGCGGCTTCGAGGGGCTCCTGCCTGCCTGCCAGGGCTTTCACACAAAGCCAGCAATGGCTTTCCACGTCCCCGGCCCAGACAGCCACACAGAACCCCTGCCACTAACACTCTCGCAGGAGCTGGGAGCCCCTGGAGGGAAGGGGCTGAGGAGGGAGAAGCCAAGCAGCCACGCGTGCTTTCAGGTGGGGATCCGTAGCTCCTGAGGGCCTCCCCGCCCCTCTTTGCCACGGCCACATCTTTGGCCAGAGAGGGAAGCAAGCAACACAGCCCTGAACTTATCTTTCAGCTCCTCCTCCCTTCACACTATTTATCTCTCAAGCATCATGGCTGGCAAGAGGACAGAGTGTCAGATGAGGAAGCAGGAGATCTGCGCTCGAAGCCCCTCTCAGCCCCAGAAACTCACTCGGCTGGTGGCAAGAGTAAACCACATCAGCATCACAATAATTTGGAAGTGACAAGATGTAACAACATGTCACATCTCAACGGTTTATCTATGACCTCCAGCTTGTCTACTATATTGTATAAACATCAATCAAACAATCTGTTGTCATAACATGCCACCAAATTATTTGCCATCCTAAAAGAACAATCCTAACCTGTGTGAGATGTTCAAACAGTGTCTGGGGGAGGTGGAGAAGGATGACCTACTTGATTTCCAAAGGAAGAGAGGAATTTCCAAAGTATGAGAGGAAGAGGGGGGGAACCGAGCATGCAACAGCAGGAGGAAATGTACGGAAAGAGGAGGGAACAGCTTCCTAAGACCCGCAGCTTAATGATCTGTCCCAAAACTGCAGGAGGGGAGGCCCAGCAGCTTTTGGCCTTGGTGTTCATTCCATCCAAGAGGTACATGATCGGCTTTCCCTGATCAGCAAGGCCAACTTAAATCCCCTCGTCTTGGCCTTTGTCTGAGAGCAGCGTGATCTCCTTCCACTTCCTTCGCTGGCTGAGCCCCTTGCCCAAGGAAGCCAATCATCAAAAGGGAAACAAAAGCCAAGCAGGGAGGGAAATGCTAAACCCTCCTACCTCTGGGATGTCCAGTTCTCAGAAGGACTTTAGTTAAATCTTGGTGGGGCTCCTCCAAAGAGCCATATTCATTTGCCAGGCCAGCCGAGGAACCACCTAACAAAGCTACCAAAAGCCACATGTAAAACCTGATGGGCACTCAGGATCCTGAGAGGTCAGCAGCCAAGGCTACGAGTCCAGTCCCTGGCAGCTCAAAAGCACCAGGCGGCAGAGGAGGGGGAAAGCCCGTCTCTGGGTGAAAAGCTTCGGCATGAAGCAGCCCAGGCAGCCCCTGCACCTGGGCACAAAAGGTTCTGCACTGAGCCTGCGCATTGGGTGCTTCTTTCTACCCCCCAAAAAAAAGAGAGAGGGCATGCGCAAAGCTGGTGGGTTCATGCCCTTCATTGGCACATGTTACCTATTCAAATTCTGGGACCCAGGATCAACCCTAGTTACGGCTCTGTCTAGCAGACAGTTCAGCATCCTATGCCAAAATCTCAAGGTCAGCTAGGGGAACATATCATTCTCTCATAACAATAAATGCCTGGCAGGTCTGTGGGACTCACAACGGTGGTGATTCAACCCAAGAGGAAGCCCGCTCAGCTGGACCAAGAGCAAGGAGGGAGCCCTCAGGGTGCAGCTGGAGAGAACGAGGGCCTCCATCCACCCACGCGGACTCCCCCCCGCTCATCCTTTAGTCGTGGAGCACCTCCGCCATCAAGCCAAGCAGATGCACCTGTGATTCTCTTGTTGATGGAAATGAAAGATTCACTCATAGCCCCCTCCCGCTCGTTGGCAAGGGAGACCCTTCTGGATTGCTTGGCCAGAGGTGCAAAGAGAGACAAGCAGATTACTTTGTACCTTCTTTTTTTTTAAGAGGAAGAAGGAAGCATGCACTTTTCCAAATGGTTACACCAAAGGAAGGGCACAGAACATTCTCCATGCCTGAGTAGTCCAAGGATCCTGGTGTGGGGGGGGGGGGCAGGGAGAGATTCAGCTTCAGGGTAGGAGCCTCCCAGCTCCCATGGCATGTAAGAAGGGGCAAGGGACACTACCGCATGCCAAAGGTCCCCGGTAAAGTTTATACAGCAAATGTCAGGAACAGCTGTGGCAAATTGTTCCAGCTTTCTTAGAACCTCTGGGCTCACTTTGACATTTTTCAGTCTTTTTCCCAAGGCAGGTCACTTCAAAATGGTCCTTAAAATGCTCTTTTAGTCCAACTTGAGTGTCAACCCAACGTAAAACATCCGTTTCAGAGCTCTGAATCCAAGGGTCTTCCACCTGTTGTCGGCTTAATGGGCTGCTGTAAACGATGAGGCTGAATGGAGACCGCCGGTGAGGATTTTGCCCCACAGAGGCCCCACAGCACTCTTGAGTAGAGAGGTGGGTCTCATAGCTTCACCCTCTCTATGAGAAACTGGGAGAAAAAAACATCTGTTTTCTCCTCTCGGTCTGTTCCTCGACACAAGTTCTTGCAGGAAATCTCCTGGCCTTTCTGTGAAGCTTTGTGACCACACTGTGCAGGATTATTACAAACCTTGTGCCAAGCGGCATCTTCCCTAAGTGGGATTAAATGGCACTAAAAGTCAGCAGTTCCCTGCATAGGTTGCAACGGGAGGAAGGAGGAACCCAAAATAAAGGGGAGTATTGAGACCAGAACTTGGAAAATCTGGGGGAGGTCTCGGCATAGCAAGACACGGTAAATGGGGGAGAACATTTTTTCCAGCAATCATCACGTCCGTAGCTCTGAGTATAGAAAAAGCAGCGGGTGGGGAGGGCGCTGTGTGAGCAAACCCTCCTCCCAGGGAAGGGAGCAAAAATGACCGAGTGGACCGACGGAAAAAGGAGCCACGGTCCTAAACTAGCGCATGCCACGGAAATGCCAGAGCCACACCCGGCCGGCCACTGCCCACCCCGCTGGAAAGAAACCAAGCAGCTGCGCTCTGCTGCCCATCACTGGCTCTAGCAGCTGCCCCAAAGGGAAGGGGTGGCCATCTCTGATTCGGGCCAAGGAAGCGGCAAGAAAGGGAAGGAAAAGAACAGCCTGCCGAGGGAACGTCGGAGCACCCAGACCTGGAGCGGGAACACCAGGGCAGGGGTGCGAGAGTCATGCTTCAAGCAGTGCACAAGGAGGGACCCTCTGATCTCGGAGGGCAAGCTTAGCAGGAGTAGACAAAGGGCAGCCTCCAGGGGCTCGAAAGCAGCCTCTCCCAACCCATTTTTTTTTAAAAAAAACTTTATTGAAGGTCTCTTTGTGCTCCCTGGGGCACCAGAGGCAGTTTTGCTATAATCCCACCTCGTCTGCATTCTGGTGCCTCCTCTTTCTTTCAACTGTCCATCATCACATCATCTTACATGCCAAGGGGAGCAGGGCTGGAAGCAGAGATGGGCACCAACTGCCAGTTCATCAGCTGGTTTGTTTTTCGGTCGACCAGGTGGCCGTGCTTCCCATTCCGCACTCGTACCTGAAGGAGGCGGGTCAGGGAAGCCAGGACGCTGCCTCTGAGTGGGCGCCTGCCCAAGGAGGCGGGGCTCTGAAGCCCCAAGCATCCATCTGGCTGAAAAGTGAACTGGCGCGAACACTGAACGGGCGGTCCGTGCCCATCTCTGCTTGGAGGCAAACAGGGGCTGAGTGGGAGGGTGGCCGTGGGTAGGCAGAAACCCCAAGGACTCTGCCTGAGAGAGAGGTGGGCCTTTTGCACCCACAGGGGGGGGGGCTGAATGCTCCTCCCTGCAAACCCACCTTCCCCCATCGCCACCCTCTTCCCAGTTTCCCACCTGTCCTTGGTGGAGGGAAGGCTCCATTTTACCTGCAGAGGGATTTGAGAGAATCCCGGTCCAAAAAGCTGTGGTCCTTCTTCACAGAGGCGATGTCAAGGGGGAAGTGGGACTCTGAGGGCAAGAAGAAGACGAAGGAGGAGAATTAGAAGTCTGGGGAGTGAGAGATGTCGGGGGAAACGGTGTGTGTGTGTGTGTGTGTGTGTGTGTGTGTGTGTGTGTGTGTGTGTGTGTGTGTGTGTGTGTGTGTGTGTGTGTGTGTGTGTGTGTGTGTGTGTGTGTGTGTGTGTGTGTGTGTGTGTGTGTGTGTGAGTGAGTGAGTGAGGTTGGGTGAGGCATTGGGTCCTTGTAGGCATCGGGGGGGGGTTGCTTCGACCCCCCAACCTGGCACCCATACCATAAATGCAACCGGCCACATCCAAAGCACTCTTTCAGGAAAAAAAAAGTGTTTCTCCTTTCCAACACTTCTTGTCTCATGTATTTCAGGATCAGCTGCAACAACCTACACTTTTAATTTGTCACTAAGCAGCTGAAGTAGGTCTTGTAATTTGGGGAGTCTTTATGTCTTCATCTGAGTGTTTCTTGGTTGCCCGTCCTCTCAGCTGTCGCCTCAGGAGGTTACAAACTCCAGCAAGCACAACGTGGCCTGGAAAACGCAGCCATCTCTGGAGGTGTCTTCCACTGTGGCCACACAATGAAAACCGAAGAACACCCCACCCACCCACACCTTCACTCCATGGCAGCCGTTTTGGGGAGGGAAGAGACTGGAAACGTCCCGTTTGGAGAATCGCTGGCCGCCATCCGCTGTTGGCCGCTTCCTCTTATTTCTCCTGGACCCACCTCCCCTTTCCTGGTGTGAGAGGAAGCTCAAGCTTCCATTCATTCCTCACCTTCATCCCTCCATCCCTAGAATGGCAACCACCTCTCCTATATTTGGGGGTAAACAAACCTCGGCCAGGAGAGCTGGTGCTTGGGGGCCAGGCCTGTTTGCAAAACACAGAGGTGGAGAAAGCTTAAATCTCAGAGCGGTACTGAGTGTGAAGGGAGTGGGGCTTCATCCTGGCAGCAGAACACAGAGTGTGCAAAAATCTGCTGGGAGAGGGTGCAAACCCAACCCCTGAGTGTTTGCAACCCAGAAGGGCAGGACAGCTGCCTGTCCCAGATGTGAAGAACGACATGCCGGAGACCGACTTACCTTCGTAAAGCTGGGCATACTGAGGAAATCCAGCCGCGCGCAACCAGGCACATGCTTTCTTAGCCTCGGCTTCTGGAACAAAACAAACAGGCAGAAATGAGGAGGTGCGGCCGGCTTCCAGGCTTTGCCAAATGGTCTTGACTAGCGATGGATACAAGCTCCCCGTTTAGCGGTTCGCGCCGGTTCGCTTATCAGCTGGACGTGTGTTTGGCCCTTCCCAGCCCTGCTCCCTTTGGTGGGCGCCCCCTCAGAGGACGTGCCCAGTGGGTGCTGCCTCTAAGCGGGCGACCACCGAAGGAGGCAGGGCTGGGAAGGGCCAAACCAGGGCTGGGCTCCTAAATGAATGGGCTGCTTCCTTCTGCATCACTCGTGGTCACAAATAATGAGACTCTGTGGCCCTATGCCTATGGGGAGAAACGTGCAGTTGGAGGTCTTCATGGTCGCGGCCCGTGCTGCTCCCAGCGACCTCTGCCATCAAGAACCTGTTTCCACCTGCATCGTAGACGCAGTTTTGCAATCGTGGTGAATGCTCAGAACCGGCACGGAAAAAGACAAGGAAAGCTGGCTTCTGCTGATGATTAACTGATTTGGCCAGAGAAGGGCAGATCCAGCAGTGGTTGCATCTGGTTCTGGACAGCCATAATACATTTTAATCAGTGTAACCAGTCGCTCCTCCACTGTGGTTTCATAAGTAAAGGAAATGATTTTTTTTTCACAAACCTGGTTGAGACAGAAATGTTGCATGTTAACACTATGCTATGTTCTGGTTTTCCTAAGCATTAAGTCCAGATTAGTGACCCTGCTGTAATGAAAATATTGCCAGTGTCTTAATCTTATGGAGTAACACTCCACCTACAACCCTGGCCTCAGAACCGATAACGTATCCAAAGGTTATAATTAAAGAGGTGACTTTTCTGTCTTCCTGACCCTCCATGAGAGCTACACACAAATCTCCAAGAATAGGAAGTCAACCTGGAAGTCACCTGGTATTGAACCATCGGTGTTAGAAAGAGATTAAATGGCACAAGGCAAGCTGGACCTGTTTTGAAAGTGAACGGCAAATGCTGGAGAATTCTAGAAAATCAGTAAACAGCAAATCACGTCTTTTTTTTAAAAAAAGGAGGGGGGTATATGTAGGAAGTCCTGGATTTAAAAAAAACAAACAGCCTTGCTCCCATCTCTCACCCTAGCCTTATCCCCATGAAACCCTTCTGTAGAGACCACCAGTAAAGAACAGAGCCGGCCCTTCACATCTGAGATCACCAGGAGATGCGAAGGGCCAGCTCTGTTCTTGTGTATATATACTGGTGTATATATATTAACAGTTCCACTATGATGGAATGAAGACTAGGGAGAAGGGCAAGAAGAAAAGGGTTCTCAGCAGAGATTCCACAGCCGAGCAGGCAGGTCTCCCCTCCTCTCCTCTCCCAAATAGCAAGGAAAGCGAGGTGTGGCCTGGGATCCTGGTGAACTCGGCTTCACATCCGCAGTGGGAATGCAAACTCATAGCAAGCCATTTCCTTCCTTCCTGCTGTTGCAAAAAGTCCTGGATGTGGGGCAGGGCCGGGGGCAGGAAAAGAAACCCGTCTTTTTCCCTGCCCTGTTGGAACATGGATTGTTTTTGCACCCAACCACCCAGGGCTATAAAGAGGCACGCAAAGCACTTCAGGGAAGGGAAGGGAGACGGAAAAGGGCCTCTTCAGATTTTGGCTTCCAGAACCTCTCCCTGCCCTGCAGAGGCTTCCCAAAACCTGTCCACGAGAAGACGAGGACAATGATGTTGAAGACAGTGGCTTGTTCTGTCCACTGTCTGCTTGGAGCCCAGATTTTATCTTCCTGGGCTCCATGATCACTGCAGATGGAGACAGCAGCCACAAAATTAAAAGACGCCTGCTTCTTGGGAGGAAAGCGATGACAAATCTTGACAGCATCTTAAAAAGCAGAGACATCACCTTGCCAACGAAAGTCCGAATAGTCAAAGCTATGGTTTTTCCTGTTGTGATGTATGGAAGTGAGAGCTGGAAAACTGACCACCAAAGAATTGATGCCTTTGAATTGTGGTGCTGGAGGAGGCTCTTGAGAACCCCCTGGACTGCAAGGAGAACAAACCTATCAATTCTTAAGGAAATCAACCCCGAGTGCTCACTGGAAGGACAGATCCTGAAGCTGAGGCTCCAATACTTTGGCCATCTCATGAGAAGAGAAGACTCCTTGGAAAAGACCTTGATGTTAGGAAAGTGCGACGGCAAGAGGAGAAGGGGACGACCGAGGATGAGATGGCTGGACAGTGTCTGCAAAGCAACCAACATGAATTTGACACAACTCCGGGAGGCAGTGGAAGACAGGAGGGCCTGGCGTGCTCTGGTTCATGGGGTCACAAAGAGTCGGACACGACTAAACGAACGAACGAATGCAGAAGGAGACCAGTGTCGACGTCAAAGTAGTGAGGGTGATACAGAGGGTTAACATCGAGGTGGACAAACATATCTCTCTCTCTTGGTCTCAATTGTGCGCATTCACAGAGACCACGAAGAAGAATAAGCAGGTTTTGACCTGGTGCTGACCCAGTCAATGCCCCTGTCGGTGCCAGTCAAGCCTCCAAGGGAAGGGCTTCCCACAGTCAGGGCAGAAGATCGTTTCTGGATGTTGCCTTCCATGTACAGTATTTATTGTTCAAAAGACACATAAATAAGTACTTTCTGTAAAATGAAAAAGGAGGGGGAGTTTGCCACCTCCGGGACCGCACATGTGTGTGAAAAAATTAACACAGCATGACTACAGGAAGGGAGAGGGTAAAACATAGAAACAGCACAGAGATCAGATGGTGTGCATTTGCAAGTGCTGGATCCACACATTCTGTTTTCGTGCACAAAGCCATACAGACAGAAACACACACCAGGTTATACGGTAGGTAACTCCAGCACTTTTGTGTTTTGGGGAGGGGTGGCAGCCCTTTTTTGTGGGGCAAAGGGGGGGGCTCAAACCAGCTGTCCTCTGTTCCCCCTGCCCTCCAGATCCACAGAATAACAGAAGCTGTTTTTCAAGGAAACAACAGCTGTAAACCATTCTGGAAAGCGAGAAAGCAGCCCTTTTTCACAAAAGGAGGCAGCAACCTTCACGTAAGCCAGACTGCCCATCGGGGTCTCGCTCCCAGCACCCTCTCAGTGGGGTGCCTGTGTGACAGCCATCCAAGTCAAACCAAACCAAAAGCTATCCAGCAGCAAACGGCTCCAGACTCCCCCTTTAAAGAAAGCGCGGGGAGGACGAAGCCCAAATCGGAAGAAACTCACCAGGCAGAAGACTCCCAAACCCGTCTTGGCTCATCAGAACCTGTGATTTACACATGAAGGCAGGCCAAACGGGTCCCTGGCCCTGTTCCTGAGGGGGGGTCCCTTGTCTGGATCGCTGAGGCTTCCCAAATGCAGTGCCTTGCTTCCAAACCCCACAGGCTGAAGGAGCAGAGAAGGTCTGTTCCCACCCGGGTTGGCTCGCTGTTCTGAGCAATGCGCCCTTTGCTGACCCTTATTCATACCAGAGAGACGATCATTTCCTCCTTCCAGACTCCGTCTTCCCCTTCGGGTTGGGGGGGGGGAGGGAAGCTGATTAGACTACAGAGGGACCAGGACTGAGGTGAGGCTACAGCGGCGCTCATTGCAACCCTCTCACAGCGTGTTGCAAGACCACCGGCCCTTTGAATCAACAAGTCTACGGATTTCAATGGTCTATCTTGGTGAGCCAGTTTGCAAGATAATGAGGTTACACCAGGTCAGGAGAGGGTCACCATCAGCTGTCCAGGCAAAGAGGCGAGTGTGTGGCTTTCTCCAAGCAAGAAGAGTTCACAGGATCTGCCCACTTCAGAGTAAGGCCCCATGCATCCAGCAGGGCTCACAAAAGTTTCTGCCCTTATGAATCTGGTTGGTCTTTAACCTGTTCAACTTTTCTTTCCCTTTATCTGCACCCTCTAATGGGAAGAGGAGCAAGGATTTCTGTGGGAGGCTTTTAAGCAGAGGTTAGACACCCACTCTTTAAGGGATGCTTTGGCAGGGATCTGGATCACTTCTGGGGGGTCCCTCCAGCTTGACAGTTCAAGGATTCTGTGACTTCAAAACTGCAGGCATGGGCTACGATCCTGAAACCCGATGCTAAATAAACTTAGCCCAGTCTTCTAGATGCCACAAGACTTTTTTTGCTCTCTTTTCCTTCCTTTAATGAAGCTTCCTGCAGTTTGTGAAGGGAAATCTTGGCTCTCCTTCACCAAGGAAGGGCAGGAAAAAGGGTGCATGGGTGGGTGGAAGGAGACAGGCCATCGTCAGAAAGACATATCCAAGCAGGTCTTGGAAGAGGCCGGGATCACACACACACACCCCCGTCTTGGGCCCAGGCTCGCAAAACACATCTGCTCAGAGGAGACAGCCGGACCCGGGCCGCCCGGGCAGCCGACCAACCCCCGTCCCGGGGAGAGAGGGCTGAGCACAAAGTTTCCACCCACACAGGAAGACACGAGAGCCTGTTCCAAAGGTGACCTCATGCCATCGCAATCCAAGGGAAACAGCCGCAGAGGGACAGCGGAGGCAGGTGGAAGCAGCCCTGGCTGGCGCCTGTAGAAAGAACGATGCCCGTCCCTGCAGGGTCAAGAGGCCGGCTGGGATTCAGGGCCCCTGAGAAGGGCCAAGCCTCCCGGAAGCCCTTCCGGAGGCTCAGCGGGCAACCCAGACCGAGGCCTTTCTCCTTCGTTCCCGCTTCTGGGGAATGCTTGGCGAGAAAGGAACACTCTGCACAGCCTCAGAGGCACTCTGGCCACCTCCGTTTCTGTGTCATAGGGTTGCTCTCAAGGAAAACATTTCCCAGCGAAGCTCTGACCGGAGCTAACTCCGCCGTCTCCCCTTCTCATTCAGACGCCTGTGCTTGAAGCCTCTTTGGAGAGCTAAGCAATGGAGTGTCTTGTCATCCTGCCTGGACCCTTTCGTTCATTCCGAATGATTCCCTTCTGGTGTCAAGCAGAACCCATGAGAACATCACCTGCCTTGCACAGACTGAATGTCATACTCAGGATCAGTGCATCGTCCCCCCTCACTCATCCATCGATTTTCATGCAGTCATGTCGAGGAGAGACAAGTTAGGGGCCCAACCAAGCCAGGATGGAGATCAGGACCGACCCCCTCCGCCAGCCCCTCCCAACTCAAAGGGGCAGGTGGGTGGGGTGCCTGGGCTGTTTAGGGCCTCTTCCTCACCTCCTCCTCCTCTTCCTCCTCCTCTTCCTCCTCCCTGCTGGAGCTCAGCCCAGAACCCTGCAGGAAAAGCCTTCTCCAAACGGGGGCCTGCCGGGACCTTCCTGTTTTTAGGGCTCCCGAGGCGCCAGAGAAGGAAACCCGGCCATAATTTCCTGAGCCACCCGTGGTTGGATGGACACCCTGTAGGATTCCAGTTATCCTGAATCTGAGGCGGGAATATAGCCAGGATCCTTGCCAGGAGAAAACCCAGAGCACCCCTAGCTCAGGACAGGAAGCCCATAACCCCCCAGGATCATATTTAGGAAGAAAACTGAGCCAGGAGCTCAAAGATGTCTCATATTCCAGGCATGCCAACATTTGTAAGACAAACAGACAGGAAAACCAAGAGCTGTAACAGACGGGGAGGGGGGGGGAATCTCCCTTGGCAGATGACAGATTGTTTTACCAGAATTATTACTGCATAAAATGTCCCTCATCAGCCAGGAGAAACTGAGGTTTCCAAAACAAACTGATCATATCAGAAGGCTTCCGAAAATAAAACAAAATGAGTTCGGTTTGCATGAGTTGAACCACTCAGCCACTCAACCCACCTGAAGCAGTTTGATGGTTTTGCCTTTGTGAACTTTTCTGCCAGCTAATTTTTGAAGGAACTACACCTAATCATTCGAATCGCTGGCTGGATAGCTCAGTGGGTTTAGGTATGCGGCTGTAGAGCCAGAGGTGGGGAGTCTGATACAGCATCGTGCTCCCTGGGGAGGGCGAGGGGGGGAGCCAGCCTGGGTGGCCTTGGGCACGCGGCAGAGTCCCAGGGTCCCCCCCCCCCAGAGGAAGGGAATTGTGTGCTTTCTCTTTGGAAAGGGTTGCCATCACTCAGAACTGACTTGACAGTGCATGATTATTACTATTAAATTATTCAGGTATGGGACATTGTTCACCTCCTGTTATAGCCATGTGTCTCATTTGCCCTGAAATGGGGGGGGGGGGCACCTGACCAACCAAACTCAAAGGCATGAGGGCTCCCAGAAGGGCTTCACCTCCAAACTCAAAAGGCCGTTTGGCCAAGAGGATTTGGGCACCTAAAGGGCTGTGGCTTGTGGAGGAGAAGCAAAAGCCCCCCATAATGGCTGCCAAGCGTCCCACGACCCCCGGCTCTTGGGCCTCCACAACCCTCGCTTGGCGGCAGGGCTTTTCCGTGGAGGACAGCTCTGGGGGCGGACGTCGGCATTTTGAGGCACACACGGGAAGAGCCAGCGCCTGCCCAAGTTTGACCAAGCCGCCTCCAATTCAGGAAGAGAGCCCAAGGCTGTAGGGCAAAATCGCTTCCCAGCTCTCCCAGTCCAAGCTTAAGAATCCCTCGGAAAAGGCCCTGGGAACCAGTCGCCGCTTGTACAGTTGTGCACAGAAAGGTGCAGCTTGTGGCGAAAGAGCAGCTGGCAAACACTTAACAGAAAAGACCCGCCAGCAGCTTCAACCCTCCCACTCGCCCCCCCCCTGCTCAGCCAAGTCCCACCAGGAGGGCAGGCCTTGCTCCAGCGGGCAGCTTGGCCACCCACCCACCCAACAGCCCATGTCTTGGCCGAGGCCAACCGCCACCCTATGTGCTCATAGCCAACAGAAAGGCCACCAGCCTCTTGGAGGGACGCCGGTGGCAGCCGGGAGTGGCCGGAGGGCAGGGAGAAAGGCGTGCAGGCCCTGAGGCCGGAGGGCTTGGCTATGAACCAACCAGGAATTTCCCATTTCTTTTCCCGAAACATGGTCAAGCTCAACTTTTCCAGAAACTGCAGAGAAAATGAAAATAAAACAGCAGGCTTTCCCTTCAGATGGATGATCACCCTCGGAAGGAAAATTACAGCCATTTAAGTGAAGAAGAGGCTGGTTTAAATTTAGCTGAGACACCTGCAGAAGTTATGCAATCTTCTTTCTCTGTGGTTTTCGCTTCAGTTTTTAGACCTTGTTCTTGTATTCTTTAGGAAGAGATGACGTAGGGTTCCCGCTCCTACCATCATCAACTCTGGCTCTATGAGCAGCGCCTCCTGCGCAGGTCCAAAGCTTTCCCCATGGTAAAAATGCAACAACACAATGAACAAAAAGTGAACACAACTGGTAGGCTGCAGAACACCTGGCTTCTTGAGAAAAAAGAATGGTTTTCCCTCCCCACAGGGCATACCTGTGGCGTTCCCTTTTCCAAAACAACCCTACAGAGCACCAGGGGTGATGACAACCCCAAAGGCTGTCCATGGGCTGGAAAGCAAACCAGGCAAACTTGCAATCTTATCAAAGACGTTTGGATCAATCAACCGCGTTGGGTCAACTGATTAGATCTGCATGTGAGCACAAGGACATCGGCAGCAGGAAGCACAGTTATGATGATGCCTCGAGATAATGCACAGGAATGTGGCAGGAGGTATCATTTCAGAAGAAGCATTTCTTGTGTGGAGAAACAGTCTTGTTTGATTTAATGAAATCAGAAGAATTCACCTTAAATTAAGTAACAGGCACTTGGTGAATGCACTTGGTGAAGGAGGTTCTGGATGGCTGGGGTTTATCAAGGAAAAGAAACACTGCACACTAAAAAAAAAGGCACATGGTTTGGAAAAAACAAACACCTGTAAGGGAAAAAAAAGGAGGGGGAGTTAATTCTGAAGTAGGATCCCTTCCCCGTTTCATCTTTTCCAAACTCAGAAGGGAGATGGAAAACCACATCTGCCCTGAAGCAACGGCCAAGCCTATCTCTTCCATCCAGCTGTGACCCTCAACGGACAGTGGGAAGTCGTCACATCTTCTCATCTGCATTCTGCAAGACCAGTTGCCCAATCCTGCTCCAACCCCAAGCAGGGCTGTGCAAACACAGTCGGGCGGGAGGAATGTTACTGATAGGCACAAATTCCTGGTCGGTTCTGGACTTGCCTCGGCTGAAATCTCAGCCATACGTCTCTTACCCCTTTCATTCTAAAGACATGCACTGCTACCAGCTTATATCCATATGAGGAGATTCTTGGGGGTGGGAAGGGGTCAGGAAGGGGCTTTCACATTTTTTGAGAGAGGACTGTGAGGGGATACCTTGACGTCTTCATTTCACATTCAGTCCCCCAGGTTCTGTGGCCAAGAAGTCCTTCTGGTCTTACCTTTCTTTTCCCATTTGTTTTATTTTATTTCTTGTTTCTCTATGGAATTAATAGCAATAATAACCTTTGAACGGTGGATCTGGAAGGGGCACCCTCTGGATCCTCAAGTCCAGCCCCTCTCAAGGAGCCCCAGAGGGGGGATCGAACTCCCAACCTCCAGCTCCACACAGCCAGAGGCCTCAGCCACTCAGCTCTCCAGAAGTTTCATCCTCTATCTTCTCAAAAGCTTACACGGCCTGTCCTCTGAAGGTGCCGGACGCAGAGACTGGTGAAATGTTAAGAAGAAAACCTCCAGAACAGGGCCAAACAGCCCAGAAAACCTACAACAACCAATGTCATTCTTAATTATCAGTTAACTTATCCAGATGAGGAATACTGGCTTAACAAATAGCATGCAGGTATTAAAATGGAAAAGCCAAAGGGCCAAAAAACCTCCTACAGGGATTCAGACACACACACACACAAACACACACCCATTAAGCCTGTTCAGCAGCCTGCACCAGCGATACGCCTGATGGTACTATAAAGATCAGCTGACTCTAGATCAAGTTTTTAATCCGTTTCCTGCAGAGGTCCGCTTAAGAAACCACCTCGAAAGGTCAAGCGTCAAATTCCAATGGGTTTCTAACCAATGACCCCAATCAAGTGGAATCTGTGGGCACCCAGTAACGGGAGGTGGACTCAGCTCCCTTCTGGGTCCTGTTAGCTCATGAAGCAGAAAGTCATTTCCCTGCCTCCAAGGAGCAAATATCTGACACACGCCTTTCTGAGAAAAACACATTTTGCTTCAGCATGATTTGTGGAGCCCAAGCAGAAGTCTTCCCTTCTGTTTGCTAGCGCAGGGCCAAGCCACACCGTCGTTGACAGCAGCAGCTTTTTCCCGGAAGAGGAAATAAAGGGCATTGGTCGTTGTCGTATCCAGGCCAGAAAAAGGGAAGTCAAGACCAGTTGTTTTCCATAGGCCGGCCTTCCTAAAACACCCTTTGCATTAACTCAGATGGAGAAATAGGGACCCCAGACTCAGGCTTCCCTGTCCGGTTGGACTGCGCAGGTCACACTGGCGACTCGGCTTGAACTCCCCTCGGGGTGGCTCTTGGTTTCAATGAGTCGGACGTGACTCGCGATTCGGAACCCACCCACCCCTTCCCTTTTTCTGGGGGAAAAGCTTGTTTTAATAGGGACTCAGACTTGGGGCTTGGGAGTCGGGACTTCATACCAACGCCTCAACCTCAGACCCGAAGACTTGCCAACCTCCCTGCTCAGACGCTACCCGAGTTCTTGAGGGCAGGAAGGAGGAGAGAATTCAGAAAAACGGGACAATCCTGGGATGCGCCATTCAGAAACCCTAGCCCTGTAACAAAACTGAAATAAATTGATGTGGAAGGAGGTACAGACATCGGACGTTCGAGATCCAGGAGGTATGCCCACCACTTTCTGATCGTACCTCTGGGGGATTTCTTTCCCTTCTGCACACCCTGCACATGGGAGAAAAACTGCACGAGATCATTTTGCTCCTTGAGCTTCTAATGAGTCGGAAATGCTACAGTGGCAAAACAGGGCTTTTTGTTCAATCCCTGACTGCAATCCAGCCCAAAAATGTTGAATTAAACAAACAAACAAAAAACCACTCTTCCAATAAGGCTTTGACCGTGCTCCCTGATCCCCATTTCCCCCCCAAAAAAACCTTGCACAGGGGCAAGGTTGGCATCCCTGAACAAAACAAACAAACAAAAACAAACAAACAAACAGTCAGCAATGGACCCTTGGCTTTTTCAAATCACCCTCCTTGTTTCCCTTCTTGTTTGTGAAATCACCCTTTATAGAAAAACAGAAGTGGGTGGCCACTGAGGATGGCCCTTCAGAGTTGTTTCCTGTTAATCCTCAATCTTCAAGCCTCCCCTCCCTTGGAAGCAGGAAGTATGTCAAGGGACAAGATTAGATAAAATGTTGTGTAAGAACGCCAGCCGAAATCCTGGAAAATAAAAAAATAAGGTGGTTCTCTTTTACCTCTGCCCAGATCCCCTCTCTGCTTTGCCAAGTATTTCCATATCTAAAGGTCCCTGCATCTCGCAAACACCGGATTTCGGTTCTGCTCTCAGCAGCCCTACAAGACAACAGGGCCGGGCGCCAAACCCACAAACAATGGAGCCCTTTAAGAGGGTGAGGAACTCCCTCTGTGAGATGACAAGCCGCCTTCCAAGCAAGATGGGTCTGGAGAGCTCCAGCTGCACAACCCGCTCCTTCCGGTGTAAAAAGGTTCACAATCAGACACACTGCGGTGATTTATAGGCGTCAGCCTCTCACACAAGGGAATCGTGTGTTCATCTTCTTACTGCACTACAAGTCTCTTGCTTCTCCCACCTTGTCGGGGGTGTGAAACCCATCCTAGAGAAAAAGACCTTAGATACATCTGCAAGCATCTCGAGAATTTTGCCGCGGTCTTTATTTTCTGATTCTCCCGTCCTTTTCGCCCTGAGATTGGTCTCCCTGCTTGAAGACCCAGAGACGCTCAACCCCCAAAACTCAGAGGTTGGTCACCTTGATGCGCAAACAGTGACCTGAGCCAGTCTAATCCACGGGTGGATGTGGCCAGTGCATCAAATGTCCATGCAGAGCAGCAGAGGTACAGGAAAAAGCTCATTTGCACCCAGGCTCATTGGCTCTTTCATAGGGCTTAAGGCTCAAGGCCTTACATTTGAAACTTTAGATACTTCGCCGTGATGTTCTCTGTCCCAAACCCCCTTTGCCCCTGCTTTCTTCCACTCTGTCCCAAAACCAAAATATAAACTTGCATACAGGAAATGCCTTTCAAGAAACCAGCACTCCCTGAATCCCAAAGAATGCCAGAAATAAATTGGCCCGGGATTGAAGGAAATGACTGACTCTTTTCAGTCGTGCAGGGAAGCAAACTTAACTCTTCCTGTCCCGTTTCCCAGAAAACACTGGGGAGGAAACATAAGCCCGTTTATCCAATGTGGTCTTGCTGCTTTTGCACCTGCCCGCATTTCCATCATCGCCAGCACCAAAATGGCACAGTTAACAACATTCCTGGTGGCAAAGGATTGTCCAAAAGCAGTTCTCTGATTCTGTGACTTCATTCTGCACAAGTAGCATGACTGACAACCATGAAAATATTAGCCCAGTTTCCTAACTAAAATGACTTCTCTGTGTTGCATTGTCATCATTACAGAAGAGCAGCCCTCTGGGTTGGCCCCAGGGGGCCTGAGGGAAGCAGTCCATCAGCTGGGTTTTCTTTTGATCATCCCCAAGAACATTCCCCTCCAAACAAAGAGTAGCCTTTTGTGAGGGAAAGTTAAACACAACACACACACACACACACACACACACACAAAGAAGAAGTGTGTATGTTATTTGGCACCTGCTTGGGAGACAGATCTTGTGCGTTCAAAACCTGCAGCTGCCTTGCACAATTCAGTCCAGTGGCAGCTAGGATATTGGGTCCCTCTCGGAGGATTAACTACTACTACTACTACTACTACTACTTATTCTTATTCTTATTCTTTTATTCTTATTCTTATTCTTCTTCTTCTTCTTCTTCTTCTTCTTCTTCTTCTTCTTCTTCTTCTTCTTATTATTATTATTATTATTATTATTATTATTATTATTATTATTATTATTATTATTATTATTATTATTATTATTATTATTATTATTATTATTATTATTATTATTATACAAACTTGCCCACTGGGTGGTCAGGGACTGGCGGAATGGATGGGGTTTTAATCCTAACTAGGGGAGTGCTGGTGACATTTTCCTGCGCACCCTACGGATGAACAGTGAAAGCCAGGACTTCATTTTCACCCATGACTTGGAAGTCAAGAGAAAATGAACAAAAGGCTTAGTGGAAGAGGAGCCAAGCGTCTCCGCCATCTGGAAGTCTTCCGCTCCTCGGAAGGACTCCACCCTTGGTCCCTAGCTGCCCCTCAGGCCTCCAAGAATGCATGCCTTATTTTCTTTTGACTCCCTCTTCAAAACATCTGTTTACTGGGAGGCCTTCTGATTGCTCTTTCCACCTTTATCATATGTCACAGCAGAAGCAGGAGCATTCACGAGGCCCTCTTCACATGGCCAAGGAGGTCATTCACAAGGTCGTTCTCTGTGGGCAACCAAGCTCTATGGAGTTTGCCAGGGATGTTTGCAGGGAGGGACGTGGGACCTAGAAAAGCCAAGGAGCAGGAGGAGGAGGAGAAGAAGAAGAAGAAGAAGACGACAACAACGACAAAGACGACGACGACAACAACAACAACAACAACAGCCATCCAGGGAGAAGAAAGACCGAGAGAAGGAGACTCTCAAAACCAGGCTACTGCTTGCTCAAGCCAAAAGGTTTTTCCAGGATACAGTTTCAGCAATGTGTGCTCTCCCCATCCTCACCCATCCGAGACCTTTCTTTACCACCTGTGGATTTAAAAAAAGGCAGGAACCCCCTGAACCAAATCACAAAACTCTCCAGCCAAGAATGGCAGATGGCGCCACAGAGACCCTGGGGTTGGTTCAGCCCTTCAAGCTCTGTGTTTTGTTCTGACCCAGGTATTTTTATACACAAACCCTCTGAAGCACCCGCTGAACACGACACCCATGTGAACTTTGCAAAGACACTCAGTGAGTACAACACAACCACTCAAAAACCAAAAGCAGCCGGTCTGGCTGTAAGAACATTTCCAAAGCCCATTATTAAACATTTCTGAAAATCAAATCTATCAGACCAACCAAAAGGTCACAAATATTGAGATGTTACAACAAAGTTGGGGTGGGAGGAGGAGAGGAGAGGCTGGCGTGTTGTTGCCATCATCCAGCAAAGTCCAGTGTCAGTCCAAATTCCAGCAGAACCATTTTAAACCAGTGGAATTTAAATTGCTGGGGGCAAAGTCTCATTAATGCCAAGGGTCGACTCTAATTGGGAATAACGAGGGATTTAGCACATGGTGGCTCTGTGAACGTCCCACCAAGTCGGTGTTTCTTGGCCTCTCTTCCCCCTTTGCCTCATTAAAACATCTGGGGACCTTGAAAGCTGATACTTTTTTTCATGACCCTTAGCTTAATAAATGGATTATTACACAAGGGTCTACCTGGAGCCTGCATTGGCCACATCGCAAGAGGCAAGGTTTGAACACCTGGCAGAGAAAGTTAGGTAATGTTCCTCTTCCATGAGGCTGGAAGCATTTGAAGCCAGACTCCCCCCACCCCACCCCGTTGGCAGTCACTTACTCCAAAGCAGAAACAATAGGGCATTGTTCAAAAGCACCCTTAAAATATCTCCTGCTTGTCTCTGTTAAGGAAAACAGCTCCTGCAGAAGGCAGGCATTGAGGGCCACTAAGCACAGAGCAGATACACTAAAAATCACTCATCAAGGATTACTTTAACACCTGTTGCACACAACATTCAGACACATGTGCAAAACGATAGCAGGACACCATGCAAAAAGGGTACTTAAACGTGAAACGTAGATAATACCTTTCGCTAATGACGGAGAGAATGGAGACCAGGGGATCCTGCAGCAGGAAAAGATTTTCAGGGCTCCCCCCAGATGCAGGATTGGGTCCCCGCTCCCTTTGTGCCTCTTGATGTCCCTCAGGGCTGAGTGAGCACAGACCTCACCTAATTTTCAGCCCACACTTATTCCTGAAACTCTGCCTCTTCTTCTCTTTCAGAAATCATGAGCTCTAAAAGCAATGGTTGCAAATTATTTCAAAAAGCTTGAGGAAATGCTTTAAAAATAATCTTCTATGTTGATTTTTTTAAAGTCTTGTTTTATTTTATTTTTTAAGATAAATTATTGCTATCCCCGGAAGCTTCTAATTTGAGACCTTTTCAGCAGAAGTTCACTCTGCTGCTAATTTCCTTTGGAAATCACCGCAACTCTCCAAAATGGTGAAAAAGCACTTTAAAACCATTTCTGAAAATGATTTTCTGTGCTGGATCTTTCTTATTGTTTGTTTGTGTATCAGTGCTAGTATTAAAGGCTTTCAACCCACAAAGCTTCAGATGCCAGAACCCCAGCCCAGGAAAAAGTGAAGTTATGTAGTGTCGTCATCACAATCATCATAATCAACAACAACAACAACCCCTTCTGGAGCTAATATTTTAGAAACCTAGAAAGATTTTTGTTACTCCTTGTCATACTTTCTGTCTCTTCTATTACTCTTTGTCACCCTTGATGCTCATGAAAGCCCGGTATCGCAGAGAGGGCAGGAAAAACACTGATATGATTAGGGCACAATCAAACTTGTGAAAGATGAACAAATGCTAATAAAATGTTACGTGTTGGCATGAAAGACCTAGAGTGCCAGTAACAATGAGGGTTCCCTGACTAGCCATCAAGGGCAAGTTGGCATCGGAGTGCAGTGGCCACCAGACGCCCACCCCCCACCCCCGACCCATGGCCGCAAATGTGAGTGGATCGTTTTGCAAATCTTTGAAACAGGAGCCAGCAAACGGGTGTGAAGTCGGCATTCCCTTTCAAGCTTTCTCTGATAGGCTGGGAAAGGTCACACTATCATTCGGCTTCCACAAGGCCCTTTCCAGAATCTGACCAGCATTACTTCCCTCTGTTTATTTGGATTGATCCTGGCACTAGATGACAAGCGCCGGTTGCTGATAAGTGGCCCTTAAAATGGATAGTCAAACAGAGCCACGGCCATGCTCTCCGACTGTTCCCGGCACACGCTTCAAGGAGAATGTGTCACATATTAACTGGCAGCAGAGATAACCCCAGCGTGACTCAACGGCCAAAACAGGGGGCGGGAAAACGAAGAGAAGAGCACGCAAAACCTAAGATCCCCTTGGATTGCCTCCAGGTCCAGTTCAAAGCCATTCCATTCATCTCCGGGAGGGAGATGAATGCCAGATTTATCCCTGAGCTCCTGCAACTGACAAATAAGCAGCAAGGAGTCCCTTGTTGTTCTAAGGAAACAAAGAGGCAGGCCACATCCTGCCCCTCCGCCGACCAACCAGAAGGTGACACACCAGCGACAAGAAGAGAAGGAAGGAGAGATGACTTGGAGGACAAGAAGAAGAAGTGGCACCGGGAAGTGGGAGTTGCTCGGAGCTTCTGCTTCACCAGCGCCAGGTTTCCACCAGCAGCTCGTTGCCAAAGGGGGGGGCGTGGGGAGTCTCCTTTTGCACCTGAACACAGTGGGGCCAACAGCACACAATCATTGTGCAACATCTGGAAAGGCCTCCAACCTTTCCTGGAAAACATCCCAAGAAAATTCCCTGGATGGCTGACTTCGTGGCTGAATCCCACCTGAAGCTTTTGCCTGAATCGATGCCACTGCTGCTTCTTGTCCTCTCTTGATTCCAGTTTCGGGTAGCCAGAGCAATGGGATTTCTCCTTCCCTGAGGTCCAGGGACAAACCTCGAGGTCAGGAGGACCAAGCCCTTGCAACGTCTCCCGATGACATCCAACAGTCAAGGCAGGCAAAGGTTGGGAATGGGATGGAAGAGCTTCTGTGCTACCTCGCTGTGGGAAAAGGCACTCCGGAAACCCAGGCAAATGGGCCCCAAGCCCTGCTAAAAGATGGTCCAGATCCAGAGAACTTCCTCTCCAGCTGTTTGGCAGGTGGGAAAATGCACCCAGCAGGAATAAGAATGGTTGATGCCTTTCCTATCTTGACTGTGGACATCCCAGAAGGCTTCCTCTGAGGCCCATGTGGTGCAGAGGGAGTTTCTCCAGAAGGTATGATGCTCATGGAGGTTATAAAGGGGCTCACTACCCAATTGAAAGGAGCATTTCTTGTCCGTTTGTTTCTGCAACAAAAAGGTTCATGAGCCCAGGTGCTGGTGCTCCACCTCTTGTCTTTCTAGAGAGAAACCGGTGGGCTCGAGGATGTGCAGCCAAGCCCCCCCCCCGAGTGTGTCCCTCCTGGGCTTTTTGCGCCATCCCTGCATAAGCACAACACAGAAAGATTTTTGCGCTGAGCCACTGAGTTGTGGAATGGGCGGAGATGCATGCCCAGATCATGCATAAACCCCAGCTGTCTGCTCCTCCAGTTCTGCTCCTCCTGAGATATTCTCCCCCTTCCTGGAGACCCAGAGAAGTGGGGCAGTTCCCTGCGGCCTCTGCTGGTGCCCTGAGAGTGAGCAAGCCAACTCCAGTGAGTTTCGGCCATACTGTTCACCACCTGCATGGAGCTCTGTTCAGGGAGACCCATATCCATATCCAGCTTCTGCCGTTGTGGCCTCGCACGGAAGAGGTGCTGGCGTGTGCTCAGCATCAGGAGGAGAACCTTGTCTCTTTAAACCTCTGAGTCCCAACTGCTCGGAGGAGTCAAAAATGCTCCAGAGGTGACTTTGAGCCCAAGGAGGGTCAGGGCGGCTCAATTATTAACTGGGCCATGGAGGAGAGAGGAACCCCAGGCTGGCCTGGAATGTGGCCTTCCTCAAAGGCAAAGGCTTGCTTGCCAGAGAAGGCACCGGAACTTTGCACAAAGGTTAATGCATTCCTTTCCGGCACCAGGTTTCGCCTCCCAGCGAGGACGTGATCCCTGAGAAAGTCCTCTGCACCGCTGCACCGGGCTTGCCCGGCTGTGAAACCTGGCTCAACGAGAATAGCCATAAGCAATCATCTTAGAACGGCAGAGCTGGAAGGGACCCTTCGGATCATCAAGTCCAGCCCCTGCCAAGGAGGCACAAAGGGGGGAATCAAACTCACAACCTCTGGCTTCGCAGCTGGAGACCCAAACCACCGAGCTATCCAGCAGTTCAGCCCTTGCGTTACATGCGGGCACCGGGTCCAAGGGTGCACCATTTAGCTTCTCAAAGGAGCAAAGGAAGGACCCAAGCCTGTTTGAAAGCCCCGGAGATGGCATCTGCCAAGGGTGCTTCTCCTTGTGAGCCCTCGCACGAGTGAGAGCCCCGCCTGCACTGGGGAAGGAGGGCCCAGCGTTCAGGGCTCCACCATCTTGATCCCTGGCCGATGGGTCTGGTGGGTTTTGTCGGCTCAGATGAAACACATTCCAGAGCAGGAGTCCAGCCAGCCCTGACCAAAGATCCAGTCCTGCCGGAGAAAGGAGACCTGGATTCTCAGTCCATTTCCGACCCTGCGATAGCAGGCAAAACACAGTGTAGAGGTCAAAGCAGAAGGCAGACTTCCCAAGGCAGCCTTTGCCACCCCTTCCCGACACTGATTCCCCCATGGAAGATCTGACTTGAAGAAGGAGCAGCTGTCTCCCCCAGGGATGGTCACCGACCCAGTCCCCTCTCAGCTCCACAGTGTTGTAGGAGGCCAGCTGCAATACCCTTGTCCGTCCCTTTGTATCTACTCTCCCAGTTCTGCCTTCTCAGCTTCCAGATGATTCCTGCAGCCCTGTGGCCTCAGCTTGTGTGGCCACCAGAGCTCGGAGGGTTGGTCTTTTAAAAGGAATTCCCTGTATGTGCATTGCTTTCAGCTGTCCTTCCTGTTTTGCTTGCAAAAGGAACCATGGCAAAAGGTGGCTGGATCGTGGCCATGAATGTGTTTGCCTTGTGACCGTCACTGGAGGAAAAAAATAAAAACAAATACCTTCCTCTTCCCCCTAGTGGCCAGTCTTGATACTGCCATCAACCACATCTAAAGCAAGGAGTTGCCAGTTCTGGCATTTGATGACCAGGGTCAGCAAAGATAACTTCATGAAGCCACTTTCTGCTTACGGCCACTGGTTCACCTCCCCCAGCAGGTCTCCTCGGCTTTTGCAACGACTCTCGAGAACCTCAGCCAGAAAAGCCTCTCCCATCCCACTTCTCTGAGAGCTTGTCCCTCAGGGTCATATCCAGGAATGGTCCACAGTACTCTCCCACTGAAGCACTTGAGGAATCCATGCCCCCATAAGGTCATCCTTGTGCCAGCTTGTTCCAATTCTGCTTTTCCACTTCACCCTTGGCACCTTTGCCCGCCCAGTCTGGCATCAGCCAAACGTTGCCCTGCAGCATAAAGCCTGTGTGTGTGTGTGTGTGTGTGTGTGTGTGTGTGTGTGTGTGTGTGTGTGCGTGCGCGTGCGTGCGTGTGTGTGTGTGTGTGTGTGTGTGTGTCCCCTCCCTCCCTCCAAGCTGCCTCAACCAGAATATGATCTGCAATGGGGTTTCCTCTTGAAGCTTCTCATTCTAGATTTTTCTTCTTTCTTGCATTCTGATAACTCTTTCTTATAAGAATGGCATTTCCATTAATATTTATATTCCCCTAACCCCCCCCCCCAAAAGCACCCAAGGAAGAGGGAGCTCAATCTGCAGGAACAGACTGCGATGAATGGAAGGTGCTGAAATTAAAACGCAGTCGTAAACGAGCCCAGGATCAAAGGCGGGATTCCGCCTTGAAGTGGACGGAAGAAAGATTGACAAACTCAGATAAGAACCGAATCGCTTTCCTTGCCAAGGGCTCCAGGAACTCAGGGATTCAAAGAGGCAGATAAGTGCTGAAGAGGGAGGTGTACTGGGTGAGAGGTCTTTGTCATTACCTGGTAGAAGAAGCCACAGGTATGATCTTCCGCTCCCAGGGAGGAAGGAGATGTGTTGAGTTAAGGCATTCCCCTTGGAGCACCCCCCCTCAAAAAAAAAAAAACCATGACCTGGACTTAATCCAAGGCCCACAGAAGTCTTGGCCGACTTATTTACCAGGGTTTTGTCTAAGAGCCTGATTGGGGATTTGAACCCCCATGTCCTGAGTTTGAGTCCAGCACTGCCACTGTTAGAAGAAAATTCCAGCCAGAACAGACCTGAGGCCTGTCGTGGCCACTGTTCTGTGGACACTCAGCCCACCGGCAAAATCTGAGAGCAGTAAACCCCTTACAGGTAGCATGACTAGATAATCATGCTACCTTGTGGTACTGGAATAGTCAATGCAGAAATACAGGGGTTCACTGTTACAGTCTGTACAACCGACACTTCCCTGCTCCCAGGGGGGTACAACAATATGGGGGCACCTGGATTAATCCGTATCAACCCATCAATGCTAGCCGTTTTTGTTTCCATGAGGGACAGATTTTTTTTTAAAGCCAACGGCTCTTAATAGTCAGTTCATGACCAACAGCACCCTTGAAGAATTTTGCATTAGAACAGAGAGAGCTCACTGACCCTAAACCTACCAACTGTGGTAAAGCACCACAAACACCAAGCAACAACAACAACAACAACAACACACACATACAGAGAGAGGGGGGGGGGAATCTGTACAATCCTGCATTAGGCGCATGGGAACCCTCTCCACTGTACTGGATCCCTCTTGCACTGCTTGACCATCCCTTCCTTAAGCTTTCACCTGGTTGCTTCCTAAGTGAAGCCTATTTTCCACTTGTTTTCATTGTAGCATTGAAAGTAGCACATTGTATTTTGTTCTAACTTTTGCAACATTTTCAGTTAACTAGAGATGATACAAAATTGCTATATTTTTCCCTTTAAGTTTGGAAAGCTTGCCCCTTTTCCTCTCTGTTTCTCTTTGCCCCCCCCCCTTCTCAATACATTTTGCAACCTTTGTAAATGTTTAAACAGCTGCTGCTGTAATCTTTCCCAGGACACGGTCTATAAGTAATGTGGAATATGAAACATCAATAACACCCATGCTAAGGCTAGTTGTCCACAACGACACAAGCAACCGCAACGATAGCTATCCCCAATGAAACACAAGAGAAACGTTCTCTCCAAGACCCCCTTGTTGAGTGACTGATTCTCGCAGGCACCCCTTACTTAGCCTTGAAGGCAGCCACTAAAGCAAAAACCGGTGAATCGGGACCTGCCGCCTGCAGAAATTTACACAAACCACACACCAGTAGCAGAGGCAAAAGAAGCAACAGGGTTTGGTTTCAAAAAGTCGGCTTTTGAGTAACTGTTTATGACAGGGTGGGTGGTTTGTGGTCACCCAAAAATCCAGGAGCGCCACACACACAAACACACGCGCGCACCCACACCCTGCTTAGGTCATGGATTCCTTGGACTTTAAAACATCCTCTGCAATCTGCTCTCCGCTGTTTGCCCCAAGAAACAGCGTCACGGGGGTGGGAATGAATAAATACAAGAAGCCACAGAGGGGTGTCCCTCTCCCCGGACCCCCCCCCCTCACTTCGTTTCCCCTCTCAAGGCGAAGAGAGAGGCAGCTTTCCCTCCGAGGGAGAAAGGAGGGTCGCCGGCCCTTCCCGGGAGGGTCCGGCGCTGGCTGTCCCCTGCGGCGCGCCCGCCCAGCTGGAGAGCGAAGGGGCGAAAGGGGCAGCCCCCCCAGACCGAGAACCCCCCACACGCAGCCCGTCGGGACAAAACCCAAGGGAGCGAGTTAGTTCCCTTTTACCTGGAGGCCGGGCGGCGTCTCCCATCCACGCCTGGGGGATTCCGCCCTGAGGGTCAGGAAGAGGGGTTCGGGGCCGAGGAGCCCGCGAAGGTCCCCGTCTTCTCTCCGCTGCCACCCCAGCCGGGCAAGCCCCCCGGGCCATGGCACAGCCTTCCACCCATGGCGGAGGAGGAGGAGGAGGAGGAGGAGGAGAAGGAGGGAGCCTCGGGCCAGCCGCAGAGCCGCAGGAACCGGGGCGGCGGCGGCGGCTCCTCGGCTCCTTGTCAGTGCGCGCCTTGCTCTCTGCGCGCAGGTGGCCGGCCAGCCAGCCGGGGCCGAGGCGAGCGGGCCGTGGGTCTCTCCTCCTCCTCCTCCTCCCTTCCTGCGCCAGGCCAATCCCCGCTTGCTTGCTTGCTTGAGGAGGAGGAGGAGGAGGAGAGGCTGCCAGGCCAGCGGGCTCTCCCCGCCCCTCCTTCCTTGCCTTCTGGCAGCGACAGATGTCAGAGCATCCGAGCAAGCAGCGCACCGAGAGGCCGGCACGGCCCGGAGGAGCGCCTCTGGCCCCCACCCACCCAGCCAGCCCCCCAAATCAGAAGCCTTAGCCTAGGATCAGGCATTCATTCCTGGCATATGCCTTGCTTTTCAGATTCTTCTTGTTCTTCTTGCCAAGCTTCACGCAATGAATGGAAAACTCTCTCTCTCCCCCCCCCCTTGTGTGATCTTATCCGGCATAAAGAGCCAGTCTGTGCGTGAAGCGTGACAAAGGGCGAGCCAGGACTGATCTCATGCTCTTAGTTAATCTTCCCCTTGCTAAGACACAGGGTGGGTTTCAATGGCTAGCCAGCGTCACATATATACTGTATACGGTATGTGTGTCATGTGATTCAATTACAGATTTGAACAGAGTCAGCCTTAACCTGTAATTCCACCCTCTACCCCCCACTGTCTCTGACCAGTAGAGATTGTTGTTGTTGTTTAGTATTGTCCGACTCTTCGTGACCCCATGGACCAGAGCACGCCAGGGGACGCCAGTAGAGATTAGCTGAAGGCTATTATAGTTGGACATGGGACTGTGTAGTTCCCCCCAAACATTAAGTGGGTCCCCTTGTGCAACACCTGTATTACCCAGAACGTTCTCTCGCTCCTGTACTCTTCATGTGAGCATTTACGCAAACTGCAGTCACCATCTACCCGTGTCTATTCACGATATCCTACAAAAATCTAATAATATTTATTTCAGCTAAACTTGAGTAGTATCATAGCCTTCCTTGCTTGATTAAATCTCAGACAGTTAGGTGGTCTATGTTTTTTTCTTGAATCAGGTTTTGTCTCTCCCCAAAATGAAGCCAATTCCCTGATGGCCTGGGAACACAACCATCTCTAACGAACCCCTGCAATTAATCTGAAACATGTGCTCAGGCATGGATTCCATGGCACATGAGTAATGGCCTGGAAAGTCACAACTACTGCATGTATGGCTTTCTCTCTCTCTCTCTCTCTTTCTCTCTCTGTCACACACACACACACACACCACAAAGGCTTTGATAACGGATGCCTCTTTGCCTGCTCCACAGCTGTGTTTTGTCACCTGCCAAAAGGTGAAAGACAATCCAGGAAAGCTCCCTCCCTCTCCCCTCCTCCGCCCACCAAAAAACCCACAACTTGCATTGCTCATCCAAGAACATCATCCTGTGCTACAGGCAGGACTGTCCTCGGCATGATAAAAATTCCAGCAGCAGAGACAAAAAAAGAGAGAGAGATCACCAGACCTTTCAAATGAGAGCTATGCACATTTCTGTTTTTCATAGGGCTCCTCATGCAGTTGCACAACTCTACTTCCCCTGAACCCCCAAATCTTCAAACCCAGTGCTTTTGCTCTTTCCACTTCCACAGCTACTTTTGGAGTAGATTGATTCTCTGTTGCTTTGCCTCTGCTTTTTTATTATAATTATAATAATTATAATTATTATAATTATATTATAATTATATTATTATATTATAATTATAATTATAATAAGAATAAGAATAAGAATGATGATGATGATGATGATGATGATGATGATGATGATGATGATGATGATGATGATGATGATGATGATGATGATGATGATGGTATTTTGCATTCAAGGGTTCTTTAGGGCTTTTGGAGTGTTTGAAACACCCATGGGGAAACATGAAATGAATGACCTGAAAGAGGCATTTTCTTTAAAGTCAAAGCCGAAGGATCAGCACGTGACAAATACAAAGATGAAAGGGAAGAAATGAGGCGCCCCCTTGAAAGAACCAAGATGAAAGGAACATGCAAATTTTCCTTGTGTGCCTCTCTACAGAGCCTGTGATTGCATTGTTGCACATAAGGGCCATCGCCCTCCTTGGAAGCTGGGCATGCCTAAGCTCACTGAAATCAGTTGGCATGCCTCATTTTGTGCTGCACTGTGGCTAAATTGGATCGAACGGATCTGGACAGGCAAGGAACCGGAGGGCCCAGTGGGACTGCATTTGATTTCTTATCCTCGGAGGCCATCTCACCACAAGCTCTTCCTTCCAGGTGTCTGGTGCCACCACCTCCACTTTGCCAGCCACTGGAAAGGTCCTCTCTGTGACCAAGCCTGGTTCTTCCCTCAAAGGGTCAACAGGCAGAAAGAAAGAAAGAAAGAAAGAAAGAAAGAAAGAAAGAAAGAAAGAAAGAAAGAAAGAAAGAAAGAAAGAAAGAAAGAAAGAAAGAAAGAAAGAGCAAGCTGCTTCTCCAGGGATCCCTTGAATAATGCCTCGGTTCCCACTCGACCCTTGCAAAAGGAGGGTTAACAGAAGGCAACCGGGGCAGGAGACGGCCGGCCGTGTGGGAAGAGGATTGTGGAATGAGCCCTGCCTTAAAGGGGAGCCTGCAAGTCGAGAGCACAAACAGCACCTCGGCCAAAAGGAAGCTGCCTTTCCTGCAGGAAGTGGCTTTAGGGAGGAGGAGGAGGAGGAAACACCGAGGCCTTCTGTAAATAGCTATTACTTCCAACATTGGTTTGTCATGAGGTGGTCCAAACGGCGTCAAGCCACGCACATCCTTCGGGGCCAACCGGGGGGGGCTACTGACCAGCTCCAGCCGGGCAGCCAAGCTAGATGCAACGTCGACACACTGAGGACCGGATTGCCCATCATTCCTCAAATGTAAAAATTCACCCACTGAGAGGATTTGATTCTGGTCAGGGCCACAGATAGACACACCCCATTACTTTCCCCTGTCTGTGAGGAACAGGACCTCTGGGATGCTAATGAAAAGGAGGGCATCACAAGGTGGAGTCTCCATGTCATCATCCTATGACACAGCACTGTTACCTTACAGATGCAAAGTTCTTGGGAGCACCAGCTGGGGAAGGAACCTGGATGAGATCCAGCCTGTGTGATCACGAATGTCCACAAGAATTGTCCACCATACAGGCATGGGTGGATCACACCCTTGAACGATGGGCCAGGAAGCACCAGCCTCTACTATGGCTCCGGGTCCGCATGGGTGGACTCGGGACTCAAGGCAGGCACCCCTTGTGACTCACTGCTCCTGAGCACACCTCCACCCACCCTTGGGAGATGTCCTGCAGAAAAATAGCCCATCATGTCTCTTCCAGTGGACTCATCAAAAGCAGCAACTCTGACGCCGTTTGCTCATCTGTGTCTTGGGATGAGCGCATGGCTTGCCAAGGGTGGCTTGCCTCCACACCACTTCAAAGGGGTTCCCAGAACAAGCGTGGGGCGCATGTCCTGCTATCCCTGCCTGCCTGTCCAGGACGCCTTGGTTGCTCTTGTACTGAAGGGCAAAACGCTTCAATTTTTTTGTCCAGTGAAGATCCATGGCAGCCCCCAGTCCACCCCATCACCAATGGACTTGAGTTCTGCCTGTGTGAGACCCGTGACTAGGAGCCCACCGAAACTGGTCCTCCAAACGGCCATCGGTTCTCCTGCATTGGAAAAACATTTGGCACGCGCAAGGATTTCAAGCCTGCCCTTTCTCTTTCCCTCGTCTGCAAAAGAAAAGAGGCAGGAAATGCTTTCCTGACTCTAAGACAGAAGGAGAAGTTGGAGCAGCACCAAAGGGTCATGGCTGAGGGGCGAAACACCCACATGCCCGCCCGCCTGTTGGTGCTGGAGAAAATAGCAGGCATGCCACAAAATGCCCTCCACCAGCCCGATGAATGGGCAGCATTGAGAAAACCCACAGGGGTGGGGGTGGGGGGTATTTATAGTTCACAGCACCTCCCTGGGGTTTGCTGCCTGCCCGAGGGCTCTGCCTTGGCTGACCCTGACCATGGACAAGGGTCCAAGAGGGCCAGAAACAGGCATGAGGGCTAGCCCATCATCAGAGCTGGAAGCACGCTGGGGCTCCAGAGAAGTCCTTCTGTCTTGGGGCCGCCGGGCATTAGAGAAGTCCTCGGCTTAACTCTTGGAGACCCATCACTCAACAAAGTGATCTGGAAGGCCTGTGCTGTGCCCAGAGAGCTAGTCTTCCAGCAAAAACATCAAGGCATCCAACAGGTAGAGATCAAGGCTTGAATCCAACATGTAGGGCCAACTGGAGCAAACCCGTCAAATCTGTGAAATGTGTGTCAGTGTTACTAACTCTTCATTCAGTAGCTGGCTTAGTAAAATCTGCTGCAGTGAGAACCAGCAGAAAGTGTATTTAGGCAAAACCTAAATATATACTTTGGCATTTGCTTTCATGGACCATGTGAACCCCTCAGTTCCTTTTTTAAAACTACAACACCTAGCATCTGTAGCCTACGTGGGAACTGTAGTCCCAAATGGCAACTTCTCCAAATTCTGAGAACTCCGTGAACCAGAAACAGCTTTAAAATGGGAGCAGTGGAACTGGATGGAAGATCTAGAACTGTGGGGATGCCCAAACGCTCTGCCAAGCCCAGAGACCTTTCTTAGGTCCTGGAACTGAGCTCCACGATGTTCATAAGGCCACTCCTGACTTCTTCAATTCCATCTACCTTAAATGCAAGGGGGTGGAGTGGCTTCTCTCTTGTCAGAACATCCGGACTACCCCTGGCCAGGTCTGACTCAGGGAAACAAAGCAGCCTTTGGAGGAGAACCCACTGAGAGGACCACGAACAGCTCTGGTGGCAAACTCAGGGGAGCCACGGCTGCCCATCAAAGTGGGCTGGATGGACGACCCAGGGTCCTGAGTCAGCACAAGCCGGCTTCCTATTTTCCTCCTTATTTTTGTCTTGCCACCGTTGCTACTGGCAACCCAGGGGGAGTCAGAGCTGTGTCAGCAAACCTGAACTCCTCTCCCATCAACCCCATTCCATAACCCAGGAAAGGTTCCCGGGAGGCAACTGCGCTAGAATAAAGCCCCTCTCCCTCCCCACAAAAGTATTCTTCACCCTCGTCCACACTTTGGCTCATCAAGGACCTGTTCTGAACTCGCACAGAAGTAAGTCCACCAGGCAAGCACTCCGTAATGTTGCCCTGAATCCATCCGATGCCCCCCAAGGAAGGGAGACGATTGAATCAAAGGAGGTCCTGCAAACAAACAAACAAACAAACACACACACACACACCCCTTTAAACAACCGGTTGACTGGGTCGATGTGAGTTTGGAGCAGAGGGGACCCACTGCCACCTGAGGAGCAATTTGCCTTAAAAAGTCAACAAACAGCTAAAAGTTTTCTTGGAAGTCCAAAGACATCTACCACTTTTTACCACTGCTGTGTTTGCTGGTCTGGTGTTCCATTTGGTTTTGTTCAAGGCATTGCAACACATAGAAACTTTCCCCCATCCCAAAAAATGTCCCATGACATGTTTTAGCAACCACAGTGCCAAAAAGCAGAAATTCTGGAAATCCCACACGTAGACGTTAACACATTGCAGTGATCTTAACATGTGGTTTTTTCCCCCTTTTCTTCCCCATACACACATGTGAAGGCCTTTTCCATTCATGCTCCAGTCGTGGGAAAGCCACACGTGGGACGGGCCCCATGTTACAATCCACGCAGAAGCCTCCCAGGGACTCCCATGTGGAAGCGGAGTTGGCTTCCTAGCCTCCAAAAATCCCCCAAGTCAGCTCCCCACGAAACGGCACTTGCAGGAAAACCACGAGACCGGGAGGCATCCTGAGATATGCAAGCAGTAGAGTTGCCCACCAGAGTCGGGAGGCTTAGGCTTCGCTTCCCTTGGCCGTAGTAGCGAGGCGTCCTACCTCTTCCCCAGGCCTGGTCAACCCCGGCAGTGGAAGATGGCAAGGGAAACAACGGTGCCTCCGCAGGTTGGAGCATTGAAAGGCCACGTCTTATTACGCTGCACTAATTCCCTGCAGAAACTACCTTTGGAAGGTGTTCTTGCCCTCCCAAAGCAGCTCGTAGATATCTTAAGTAAATATGCATGCTTCAGGCAGAAAGCTAAGGCAGTGGGGGGGGGGGCTCATGAAGAATGATGCCTGCTAGCTTTCAGCTTGGGGGGGGGTTGTTTTAATCCAGAGTACCGGTCCAAAAATGGTGTAAATGCACAGCCCCTTGTAGTGTGTGTGTGTGTGTGTGTGTGTGTGTCTGTCTGTCTGTCTGTCTGTCTCTGTGTGTTTCCAGATTAAAGTCCCCACAGTGCCTTGCTGAAACCCACTGACTGTTGCCTCCACCATATGGGGTGTTCCTATCCTCAGGCCCTCTCCGGAGATCCTGAGCAATCACACAGTTTTCACGCCCAGGAAGGAGACCTTCCAACCATACTAAAAAGCATCGGGGAACGGCATAAAGCAAAGTCTGGTCCAGGGCAGCGGTCCTGGTCAAGCAAGCGAGGAAAAGCCCAGCTCTTTCAAAAGGAGGCCTCAGACATTTCCTAGCTAGCCAGCCAGGCCGTTTTTTGCTTCTCAGACGGTCTCCCCACAATTAGGAAAGTCTGGAGGTTATTGCTCAATGAGAGATGCTGAAACGCTTTGCTTCGTTTTTCCTATTGCTTCACTGGGTGCAGCTGTGGTGATGTCCCTGCCCACGTGGACTTGCCAGAATCAGGGCTGGTCCCGGACTTTTCTACGAAAAAGATAAATTGAAGGGAACCTCTCCCACCCACCCACCCACCGAGAGACCTGTGTGCTGTTCTTCTCTTGTGTATACAGGTTTAAGGTCTCTCACTCTCTCTGCCCCCTCCTCATGCCCCTAGGATTAGAAAAAAACCCCCATGGTTCATCACATCCCTTGGCCTGATCCATTGGCCACAGGGGGACCACAAAAGCCCCCCCCCCCAAGATTGTCCTAAAAGAGAAATGAGGTGGGTTGGAGAAAAGTTGCCTGGAGACTTATAGCAGCCTTTGTTTGGTTCGTCTTAGGAAATGATGGAAGTGGTGAAGAAGACCAGACTTTGGAGGGTGGGGGAAGGTTAATGCTCGGAGTGAAACTTCACATTAATAACTGCTGGATAGTTCCGTGGTTGAGGTCTCTGTCCACAGAGCCAGAGGTTGGGTGTTCGATTCCCCCCCACACTGTGTCTCCTGGACAGGGGCTGGACTCAATGCACCAGAGGGTCTCTTCCAACTCTGCAGGTCTAAGACGAGGGTGGCGGCAGCTGAATACACTCGTTAGTAAACATTTAGCATCAAGGGGGGGGGGGGTCTCCTTTAATCCCTACAGAGCTCAGAGGTGTGAGGTTCGTGGCATGGATTCCCATTTCTATTCCGTCCCAATGGATCTCAAAAGAAATGCTTTCTGCAGGGCCACTGTAGCTGCCAAGCCACAATTACCTGGATCGGACTCCTGGCTGGCCAGAAAATCCAAAGAAGTCATCCAACAAAACCACGATTAAGATATCCCGAGATGGTGCTTAAGTGTGGGAGGAAACTGCCTGGCCCCCAGAGGTCTGTTTTCGTTTCTCCCGAGGCCAGACCCATCAGGACTGAGAGGGTTTTCTTTTCAACGAGGGTGCAAGGAGCCCACGTGTCTCCAGATGACTCATCGGCAAAGAGCACATGTCTGACCGCAGGAAGGAACGAAGGCCGGAGATTCCCTCTGGTCACGGGTGGCTGCCTGGCGGTGGCAGCGCCCACGCCTGCAAGTCTCAGAAACCAAATTGGCTGAAAGTTTCCCCTTCAGCTCTAGGAAATCTGTTGAGTTTGCCCCTTGGTGGCCGGAAGGATCGCCCTCCCCTCGTCGTTTCTGAAGTCAACCAGTCCTGGAGCCCACCTCACATAATCCAGAGCTGCCGTGTCACAAAGCCAGGCTCGCCGCCACCTCTCAGTCCACACCACGCCATGCAGCTCAGGAGCACCTCCGCCCTTTGATACAAAGAGGACCCTAAAGGACCTCAAAATGACCCAAATCTCTTTGGGTCACATGGGTTTGGACAAACCAGAGAGGGGGCCTTGGAAGCTCTCCACCCCCACCCCACCCCCGGACCATGCTTTAGACCGCTCTCCGTCCCTGACCAAAAGGACGGTCACTCTCTGAGATTCACCCAGAAATCCAGGCATGCTCCACCGGGGAGTCAGGACCTTCTCTCTGAGGAGGAGAGAAAGGTTCTGTGGTATCTGGAGGTTTGCTGCTTTTTTCTGTGTGGCTTTGACAACTTCCTTCCTCAAGGGGGCCCATTTGGATTCACTAAGGATGATTTTTTTTGTTCATTGCGAATAATAAACCCTTGCAGGCTATAGAGTGCGGTATAAATGCATGCAAGTAAACAATTTTTTAAAAGTTAATTGGATGATGATGCTTTTTGCCATTTCGGAGTTGAGGACAGCCGATGCCATAGTAGACACTTCCTCTCTTAATGTTAAATCTAAATTACACCCTTTTCTTCTTCTTCTTAGGGTTGAGGTCCTGGTGCTGCTATTTTTTTCTCGTGGTTTCTGCAACCCTCCTGGGACCCGTTGTGGCTGGGAAGGAGGTTGCCAAGCCTTAGAAACAAATAAACCCAGCGAGGGCTGTGGTCGGGTTGTGTCACTCGCACGTCCGGAGGGACAAATGAGAGGGGCTGAAGCTCCCTTGCAAACCAGGACAGCGCCCACTGGTGGTGACACCCGGACGGACACTCAGCCCCCTGAATTGTTCTCGGAACCTCAAGACCAAGACCGCTTGTCCTCGGAACCTTTTTAAAGCATCGCCAGAGAGGCCAATCACACCTGAAGGCAAATACTGTTTCCTTGCCTTGAAAGGCTATCCTTCCAAGCACTCAGATCTTCCAGTGCTCCATGCCTAAGTCAACCACAGGAAAGGGGAGCCAAGCAACCAGCCAACTGACCAATAATGAAACGAAAGCGAGCTAACTTGTCCAGTGAGAACAGAGGCATGCTCTTGAGAGCCCTTTCTTCATAAGGGAGGCACTGCTTGTAGATGGAAAAGCAATGCCTTGTCCAGTGAACCCACACCCCACTGTAACCACAGTTTGCAACAGTCAGGTGTCAGTCCCCCCAGAGACTTGCAAGTCACCACTCAGTGACTGACAGGCAGGAACTCAACAGGAGCAGCGTCTTTCCTCCCTCCAGCTTTAAATGGGCAGAGGGGCTGCTAAAGGCACGGGGCCCATCAGAGAGGTATCCTCACCAAAAGTTAGGCCCTAGCTGTGGAACACAACTGGAAAAGAAAAGAATGTGCCTGGGCACATGCAGAGTGTCTTCACTTCATCACTGTGTGAACTGCTGGTTGAGCACAAAGAGGAGCCACCAAGATTGGCTGCATCATGAGTGCCGGACACGAGCCGTTCTTCGATGGTGAGAAGGACTGTAGTGATTTCTGCTAACAGGGCAAAAGCACCTTGCGAGCAGTTAATACATTAACTGAATCAGGACCGTCCCAGAAGAAAGAAAAGACAGGTTTCCAAAGGCTAATTGTTTAAATGAGTCACCTTCAGTTCAAAGAGGAAGCCAGACTTACGTACTTGGTGATCCTTTGCTTCTGTTCCCCCCTCCCAAAAAAAACCCAAACAAACAATAAATGCAATGTTTTGGCTCCTGTTGCCAAGGGAGAGGAAGTGAGAGAAAAGGAACTACCCAAAATTGAAGTTTTTGCTCCTGCTCAGGACTTATTTGGGAGGCGACCAAGGGTGGGGTGTGGGGGAGGACCGTGGCATAGTAAAGATGAGAAAGAGGCACCGGTAGCCAAAGAGGAGTGGAGAAAGGGCGCCCCTTCTGGGAAAAGCAGATGTTATTATTTTTCTCTTGAGCCCCGGATGAGCAACATTTCAGACCTTAACATTTCATTACTTAAAGCAGTGTTGCAAGATCCAATACCCATTTAAATCTACCTATATTTAAATTCATGCACCTGTAAATCATCTCCCACAATAAGGCAGAAGATCAGCCACAAATAAAGCACAGGCAGTTGGTGAACATATGGGGAAACCAAGCCACAGCAGAGCACATAAATTAGGGTCTTGCTTTTTTTCTAAATGGTGGAAAGAGTCTGCTACACAAATTGCCAGAAATTCACAGCGCTACACATCCACAAGTACTCCTGATATAGAATGAAATCAGTTCACCTAACCAGACCACAACAGCTCAGGATTCGGTATCTGATGCAATATTCAGCTAAGGTTGCAAACTTGTGCATGTTTACCTGGTTGAAAAACCCTTGGAACTCTTTTGAACATACTTTGAGCAGACACACACCAACCTATCCTGTAGGATTACTAAAAAAAAAAAAAAAAACTTTTCCAAATTCTGGGCGTGGGTGATTTAAATTCCTACTTTCTACAGTAGGATCTTGGTATTCTTGAGTTCAACCCTCCCTCCCTCCCACAGATGATGGGAAAACAGAGAATTATCCAACGTATGGTCTTGGTCTCCCTCTAATGGCCAGTTCGAGCAAATACATGCTGAAAATACATACAAATAGGTATTTCTGGTGCTTTTTATTTAGGATTTTCAGTCAACAGGTAAGAGAATCAGCAGATACAGATCCCACGGAGGGGTGGTGGTGGTCCTACTGTAATTTATTTTTCCTTTTAAACACATGTAAATGAATTTTTGAAAAAGGTAGTCATGACTTACCCACATCTTGCCGGCCGTCAAGTAACGTGAAGCGCTGAAAAACAGTAAAACCACAATAGCAGTTAAGAAAAGCTACGCAGTTCTTTTCACACTACAGGGTTATGTGCTCATTGGTGATGTCCTTGTGTTCTCTTCTGTGTTGGCATCCACACAAAATCATCAAAGCCGTTTTTTACAAAGGTACTTCTATGGCTTTCACCCTAAATTGCACACTGTCCCTTTGTTGCTGTTGGGGGGCGGGGTTATACCGAGATTCAGTCACTCACTGATTTTACTACCTGATTTTAAATCCTGGCATATCTTTAATTGTTTGTGTGGTTTTTTTTTTAAAAAAAAAGATGCTATTTCTACAGTATTTTAAAACTATTGGCTGCTCTGTTGTTTCCATTGTTGGGAGCCACCTGAGATCCCCTCTGTGGAGAAAGGCATAACAGAAAGAAAGAAAAAAAGAAATAAATGAGAAACTTTTAAACTTTCAAAAGGCTAAGTTAATCTAAAATATTCTGTTCATAGGAAAGTCAGGTACAAAAGCTGTTTGTCTTCCAGATATCAAAGCAAAGGTTTCCACATTGAAGAAAGCTTTGGTTTTAGCTGAAAACAGAAGTGACCTGTTGGGTCTCATAATCCTTTTTTTATGGGGGGAGGGAGATGATTTAAGTGATTCAAAAACCTGTTGCAAGAAAAGCAACCACTTATTGCTCAGAAACGTCCATCTGGAGTCAAGCCATTGGTTCCAGGTTGCCATACACACACACACACACACACACACACACACACACACACACACACACACACACACACACACACACACACACACACACACACACACACACACACACACACACACACTTCCCCTGCTTCACTCCTTGTTCATCACACAGAAGAAACCGGCACTACTTTGGCAGCAATGTTTGCCACCAGCTTGGGCCAGGATAAGATCATCTGGATTTTGGTCTTCTTGTTGTTCAACAGAAAGGTCAAGAGAGAACCTCAAATACTCCATGGAATTTGCCAGTCTTCGCTTGAAGGGACACCTTCCATTTTTAGAATTGCCACAAGCACCTTGGGTGTGTTTCCTCACAGGTCCCTGAACGGCATCTTGCCCTGCTCGGAAAGGACCAAAACAGACTCTCGTACCTAGACGTCAAGCAATATTATCCATCACGGTTGAAACCACCAAGAGCGTGCCTTCTGAAAGCCATTCACGGAACAGCTTCTTCTTATGAGAATGAACAGGAGGTCGCTGGACCGCATCAAAGCCTCAAAAGTTGGATCCAGATGGATGAAAACAAGCCGGGCAAGGCGGGAGGAAGCAGGCATGCCCTGGGACTTCGGCCCTTCCTCCAGGCGGTGTCACCCGCTGCTCCCCTTGGCCCAATGGAGCCTCTCCTTTCTCCCTGCTGGGCTGGCACATTCCTGCCCTGTTCCGATCCCAGCAAACACCCCACGGTGCAGCTGACCATTCCTTCTTTGATTTTTGTGGATCTCTCCTTTTCAGCCTCCGTTGTCTTCTTACAGCCGGTGCCCGACTGCAAGGATGCTGTTCCTGGATCAATCCAAACGAAAGGCCTTTTCTCTTCCGGTTCCTTTCCTTCTACCATGACTACCCCAATGCCTGTGAGAAGCTTACGAGCTTTTTGCGTTTGTTCTCATTTTTCTCATTCTGCTTGGTATTTACTTTGGGTGCTTCTTTAAGATGGAAATGCAGCTGATACATTCCCTTATTATTAATAAAGAAATACAGGCTCCGAAGGATCCAGGATGGTGAGGAGAACTCCACTTAAGAACTCCACTTATTTTAATACAGCAAAGACATGACAGTGTTGAGAAAAAGCTCAGCTGGCCGGGAACATAGTCTACATTCTGAGTTGCTAATGTGCCAGACTGTATGAGAAACCTCTTCAATTCTTCTGGGGAATCTTTTTTTTTTCTCCCCATCTCTTGGCTTCAGACTCCCTATCTTATCAAAGCAGTAGGTAGAAGGAAGGGCCTCTAGATATCTTCCATGGGCTGGAGAGAAAAATACACCTCAAGGTACAAGGCACAGAAACAGACCTTACAGACAGACTGTCCTTAGAAGAGCAAAATCTTTAACCCACCGGAAGCATCTGAGTGTACAGAAGGAGCCTTCCTCACCTCACACAGCATGCTATTTAGCTTCATTTCTTTTGCCATTGAGTCTTCTGGATTTAAGCGCGGGATTCCTTTTACACCCAATTCCTCAAATGTCAAAGCCTGCCTGAATGACATCTCTCCAACACTGACATGTTTTCAGCTCATATCTCAGGCAATCTATAACTGTAACGCAGCCTTAGGCTGAGGTCTGGGAGAATATCCTTCCCAAGGCGCTTGCACGGGATCAGGCTGAAACTGTGGACAAGATCATCTTTGCCTACGGATTCTCAGGAGGCCTGAAAGAAGTTGAGGAATGTCCCGTCCTTCACGAATGTCACTTTCCCACGGACCCCCCAGGGATGCTGCTTCCTGTCCAGAGCTAAGGGGCTCCAGGATGCAACACCAGAAGAAGCCCCAGCCTGAAGACTGGCTTCTAGCTGTTGTTTTCTTCCAAGAGAAGGACTCACGCTGGATTTGCAGAACCCAGAAATCAGGCCAGATTCAAAAGGTTCTCCTTCTGTTCCCCTTCCTTTCTCAGTCAAGCCTGGATGTCATCGTGGCTCTTCAGGCGCTGGACGGAGCAGCTCAAAACAAGGCTGTGTTGCATTTGAACGGCAGAACCAAGACACAAAAATACTGATTTAAGCTAGGGAGCCGTGCAGATCCAAGAAGGAAAAAGTTTCCTGTGAAACATCAAGTGTTCTGGATTATCCAGATAAAGCTGTTCAGAAGTCCCAAGGAGGAGATACTGGATTGTCTGCCCTTGTTACAAGGGCAATACCACTGTGACCTTTTTAGTTCAGCTGTGAGTCCCGATGTTTCTCATTCCCACAACCTTCTGTAGGATTTCCTGATTTATTCCCCGCTCCCTCTCCTGGGATTTCCCAACCAGCGAAATATCCTACACATTTCCCCATGAAATCCTGCACAGAAGATATTAGAGACTGGGCAGGAATTGATGCTTCTTTCTGCAGGATTTCTTATGGGCTCCTCTTGTCAATTGCAGGCTCTTACACTGAGTAGCACAACCTTGGGAAACTAACCAGTGTCCAAGGCCTGAAATTGACAGGATGAGAAAAAAAGAGAAATCCTATAGGAGGAAGATACTTCAATCAGAAGCAGTACAGGACTATCCAACTTAATCTTGGGTAGGGAAAATGGGGTGGGTAGGTTGGGGGTGGGGGGGGCTTGTTTGGCCTTTCTATTTCCTGCTGCTCTGAGAAATCTCTCCGTTTCCATGGGGGGTTCTGGAAGTATATCCAAATACTTGCTACACCCATACACTTTACTCTCTATACACACTGTAATGCAGGGGGGGAAAAATCTGTGTAGAGTTCTCCTATTATGCATGAGTCATATGCAGGAGATTTTCCTCTCTTCCTCTTCTGATTCCCCTTGTCTTTTAAAAATCACACACACAGAGAGAGAGAGAGAGAGAGAGAGACCTACACAGATTCCCAAAAGGTGGATCTGCAGTGAGGCTTCTAAGAACAAACTCATCAACCCCATCCATTCAAACTGCCCTGTTTGCTGATTCTCATAAAGGTTCTGGTACCAACACGGTCCTTATTTTCCCTTAGAGGAAATTGGGGGAGGGGGGGGGAGAGAATTCCTGAAAATATGCAAGTATGGAGTTTTCTGAGATTCAACACTAAATTGCTGTAAATTGCCCAGAGACCTTTGGGTAGTGTGGGCGGCATATAAGTTAAATAAATAAATATAAATAAATAAACGCTGAGGGTCTCCATTCTGAGGGTTCTACTTAAAATAAAACAAAAAAGAAACGCATTTGCCTTTGTTCAAGACACCTGCACTTTCAAAACTATTATTACATATGGTATGTACCCATTTAACTAGTTTTCAAGGCTTCAAAATCATGGACAAAGAATTGTCTTTTTTTTGTTTTGTTTTAAGGAAAAGACGGAAAAAGTTTACCAGACAGTCGACTAAGGAGAGTTGCTTCCAAAGGGCAGCCTTACTAGAGAGGAAGCAGAAGGGGCCCCCGAAGGGGAGGGTTTTGGGGTGACCCCTGCCAGGTGTGCGCGCGAAATGTTTCCAAAAGCACACGTCCTGTTGGTTGCGGGTGTCCGGTCCGAAAAGGGCTGGCAGCCAGAAGTGACAGGAGCGAGAAGGAGGGGAATCCACGGGGGCCAAACTCGGCATCAGGAAAGGGGGGGGGAGGGAGAGGTTTTCACTGCCAGTGGCTTGACGGAGAGCCACTTCTTTGCAAAACGAAGGGATAAATAGGCAGGTGTGGTTGTTTTTTTTTTTTGGGGGGGGGTCCTCTCTTTTTCGCCTTCATGTTTTTGGCAAGAGACTTGCGCACAGCTGCAAGACTATTTTTAAATGCCTTTTTCATCCCCCCCTCCCTCCCTCCCTCCCAAAGGACCACGCAACGCACGCGATCATGCTTGGCTTTAGGAGGGGATTCAAAACAGACCCTCTTTGCAAGGCGCCGCGAACCTCTCGCGCCAACCTGTCGGAGCGTCTCCGCGAGGCCAGCGCCGTCCCGGGTCTCCCTCCCCACCCCCCCTCCCCACAACCAGGACCAACCCGCCGTGGCTTGCCTGCAGGAAGGCGCCCGGGGCGGCCAGGCCGTCCTTTCCCTTCCCGTGTCGGAATTCATCTCGTGCGCAAAAGCGGATAACCCGGGACAGGCTGGAAGAGAAGCGCCTTACCTTGGCCCGTTTGAAGCAAGCCCAGAAAAAATCCAGGAGAGGCATGGTGGGAGAGGGGGCGGGGGGGGCGGGTAATGGGATCCCCTGGCCAGCCAGGCAGGCGCGTCAGCAGCCGGGATCCGGCGCGCCTCCAGCCGCCCCCACCGGCAGCGGCGACCGCAGCATCAGCGGCGCATCGGCAGCGACTCCCGGGACTCGGCGCGCCTCGCCTCGCCTCGCCCGCCTGCTCCAGAGAAGGCGCCTCGCACTCCGCTTACAGCGCCGCCGGGCGAGCGGCAGAGGAGGGAGGAGGAGGCGGAGGGAAGAGGAGGCGGAGGCGGGCCGGCCGTTCAAACCCTGCACCGCTCGGCGGTTGGCTGGGAAAGAGGCCGGCCTGGCCCCGGGCGCGCCCTCGCCCTCTGGCCAGCTGGAGGAAGGGGCCGGCCCGGACCAGAGGCAGGCGGCCGCGCTCCCTTGCCTGCCTGCCTGCCCGCATCTCCCTCCCTCCCTTCGTTTTCTTCCTGACTTTCTTTCTTTCCTTCCTTCTTACTTTCTGTCTCTTCTCTTTCTTCCCTCCTCTCTTCCTCTCCTCTCTCCCTACCATCCATCCATCGTCAGCTCCTTCCTTCCTTCCTTCCTTCCTTCCTTCCTTCCTTCCTTCCTTCCTTCCTTCCTTCCTTCCTTCCTTCCTTCCTTCCTTCCTTCCTTTCTGCCTGCCTGCCTGCCGGAGCGCCTGGCTCAGCGGCGGTGGCCACTTGTCCATCCGAGGACAGCGCTCGCCCTGAACGGCCCAGGGCTGAGGTCCCCCCCCCCCAGCCAGGGGAACACATCTGGAACTGAAACCAGGCATCCCGATCCAGACGGGGCACCCAGCTGGGCTCCTGGGGCGGAGCAGGTCCTGCTTGTGGTGAGGGCGGGCGGGTGAGCCACTTCCAGTCCCCTGACCTTCCTCCACCTGAAATTATGGTTGGAGAGAGGTGGTTGAGGTCTCTGGCTCTGGAGCCTGAGGTTGGGCATTCGATTCCCCCCCCCCCGCCTCCTGGACAGGATCTGGAGTCCATCATCCAGAGGGCCCCTTCCAGGTCTCCAACTCTAAGGATGATGATGATGATGATGATGATGGACAACTCAGTTTTTGAGGTTTCTGACTGCAGAGCTGGAGGTGGAGAGTTCAAATCCTAACCGGGGCTCCTTGACAGGGACTGAGGGATCCACAGGGTGCTCCTGCAAGCCTGCCATTCTAAGTTGCAAAGATGGGGCCACTTCAACAGGAGGACTGCCCTCCCTCCAGGCAAGCACGTGGCCACCCTCCTTCAAAGGCCAATAGTCCTCTCCCTCTCCTCACAAGACCCACAAGGGTTTGCAAAGAGGAGCATTGAGTGCAGAGAAGGAAAGTGGCTCACTTGTGTGTCAGCAGCTCCGGCCTAAACATTTTCATCTCCAGCAGGAGCAGGTCTTTTGTAAGGCTAAGGAGTCCAAGGCAGGGCCAAACCCCCAAACCCTTTGGCAGGACTCTTTAAGCGTATGGTGATGGTTTGTAAAACAAGCTGCCGGCTGCTCTAGCTACCTTCCTCCGAAGCTCAGAGCGAAGGGTTGGGGGTAGTCATGTCCCCTTCTGTGCTCACGAAAAGAGACTCAGTTCCCATCAAAGCAGGAGGGTGGCCACTTGTCCTGATTTACAAGGGACGGTCCTCCATCTGAGAGGTTGTCCAGCCCCATTCTGCTGTAGAAAGAAAGAGCCATCAGAGATGGTGCTACAGATGGTGACATCCTGCTCTCCTCCACCCACTGGCAACCGCCAACTCAGCAGGCAGGAGCAAGGGTCTCCGGACCAGAGGGTCCCTCGCTATGGACAGAGGCAGGCCAGAATCCTGTAAGGAGAGCACTTAGCATAAAGGTGCCATTGTGCCCCCTCCCCCGGGACCACCAGTAGAGCTAGCCTTCCAGGATGCTCCCCATCTCCTCTAGTTGTGCATCCGGTTGCGTGTCTGGTTTTGTGGCAAACCACGAAAGAGGAGGGCAACCCGACTCTGCAACGGCCCTTGTGAGCAGTTTTCTCCCACCGCTCCTTGGCTGGATGTCGTCTTCGTGTGGTTTGGATCATAGCCGTTCTACTTAAAGGTAGATCTCTGGATAAATATTATACTGAATACCGTTCCGGTAAGGATATTCCTTTGTTCCTCTTTTCATGGTGAGCTCTTAAGCGATCACCGCCAGGACATGCCCGCCTGCGGATGAGGCACGTCTCACGAGGCTACAGGTTGATGTCTATTTGTTTAACATCCTGATGCCTTTCGACTTGACAAAATCCAAAAACTTAGGACTTGAGGGGATTGAAACCCATCCAGTTTCTTAACCAAACCAGCCTCGCGGTCTGAGGCACAGGTTCCATCTGGATCCTGTTCCCATTTTTCCAGCTCCATCAGGGGTGGTTGGACAGGAACCGATTCAACAAGAGGGGGTGAAGGGTCTCCCAAACGCAAGGCGGAAGGCTTCCCCCATTTTGAAACAAGTGAAATAAGAAGAGGCACATCGCTTCCCTCTGTTGGGGGGACCGCTTGGATGTAATATTGTTAAGTCCAAGTCTTAAAACTATCCACTCTGACGATGATGTGTGCTGCCTTTGTAAGAAGGGAGCAGAAATCCAAGCCCTTTTCTCTAAACCTTGCATAAAGAGGCCCCCTGCAGCGTCTCCCTCCTGCATCAGCCCTTTACCAAAGGAACTGCTTCCACTCTCCACATCTTTAACAGACGACAGTAGCATTTTAATTAGAACTTGGAGAACTGCGCTGGCGGGGCAGCATTTCCACTGCCGACAACCCTATTAAGGAGCCCTTTGAAACAAAGGATCAGTGTCTGGGCTGGTATTCCAAGCGTTCCTGAATAGAGAACTCCAATGCATCCTCTGCGGAGGCCTGTCCACAGCAAAGCTGTTAAGAACCAAGGGACACTTAACACTTTGTTTATGGGCCTGGGCGCCTTTTTTTGGAAGCAGGAGGTGGCCCTCACCAGCTGCTTTGCTTCTGCATTCCTTCCTGCAAGAGTCAAGGGCCTTCTGCCCGCTGCAGATTATTTCTGTCCCATTGATAGCTGCCAGGATTGGTGTCCTGGCCCAAGGAGACTCCAGAGCCGCTTATTAATAGCAGCAGGTTTCCAGGGACCAACAGGAGGCCAACTTGCCCTCGAGGTGGGAGTCCCTGGCCAAGACTGGCAGCGGCGCGGCTTCTGGTGCAGCAGACGGGTTTCTCTCAGCTGGAGTTGCACATCAGCAGCACCTCATTCCTGGAGAGGTCAAGGGCTCACCACGAGACCCAAGGCGGGAGCCAACGGTGGCTTTCTCCTGCTGACCCCTGGGCTTTGGGCAACAAAGTCGTGAGTCACCGGGCCAGCCCTCCAAGCTCCGCCCTGATGCAAAGGGTCCAAACTCGGTGTGCCAAAACAAGAGGGCAGCAAGGGAAGTGGACGGGCAAGGGCACTGGCGGACCCAGGCATGTCTGCCCACCGCACCTTCTGAGCCACACACAGAGAGAAAGACCTTCCCGCTCACCCCAGGGGCCCCCAGCTGCAGATGCCCTGACTTGAAAGCCACGCGGGCACACAAAAATTAGCCCATCTCCTCTTCCAGTGCAGCTCATTGCGAGACACCCTGTTGGCCGCCCATGCAGAGTCTGAAGAATTCATTCCCTCGCCCTCCAGCGGGTACCAGAGAATGGGCGAGCCCAGCCTCCTTGAAAAGGGGGCTCATGAACGTTGCCGTGGGCACCTGTGCGTTGACAAGAACCAAGTAACACCACCTCCCTTCTTGGCTTGTTCAAAGAGAAATTCTAGGGTTTCCTCCCCTCCTCCTTTTTTTTAAAAAAAGGAATGAGCATGGTGGGGAAATCCTTGAGGGGAAGGCTGCATGGGCCACGAAAGGAAGCAGAGGTTCCACTCACTGTGAATGTGCACTTCTCTGCTTGGCACAGCCATTTCCCAGGGGTCGGGCTGAGCTGGAAAGAGAGAGGGAGAGGCTCCTTATGGAAAAAGGCATTCGGACCCTTTAGCAGAGACAGAGAGAGAGCGAGAGAGAAAGAGGGAACATAAACTCTTTTCTTCTCCTCCTCCTGAATTAATGCCTTGGATGTTCTGGAAGAAGCAAGGCAGGGATCCAATGGGAGGGAAAAGGGGAAGGCGAGGGCTGCCCACTTGACTGCGCAAAATGCCAGGCATGGTGTGGGTGGCGGTTGGCAGGGCTTCGGCCGCGGTGCCCAAGACTCCTCCTGGCTTGCTGCCATCTTGTGGAATGCAGCACGCGCGCGCTCCGAGTGGCAGGCCTGTCCCCACCCCTCTCCCTTCTCTGGAGAGGCCACTTTTAATCTGGCTCTTAAAACTTTTAATCTCGCCCGTTCTCTGGTACCCGCTGGAGGGCGAGGGAATGAATTCTTCAGACTCTGCATGGGCGGCCAACAGGGTGTCTCGCAATGGGCTGCACTGGAAGAGGAGACGACTGGGATGCATTTAAAGCTTCTGCTGTTCTATTTCATTTAAGGAGGTTCCCTGAGCTGCCTTGAGCACTCTCCTTTATGGGGTGGAAAAGTGTGACACCCCCCCCCCCCCCGTCCAGGGGAATCCCAGCCTGCGGGCAGGGAAGCGGGACAGCCCAGAGCAGAGCTGAAATGCAACCCTTCCTAGCCAAGGCCTCTCTCTATTGAGGTACCTCAAACCGTGAGGGGCCACTTCTTGTCCACGATTCCAAGGCAGTTTACGGGCCTTTCTGAACCGTAAGACATCTCTTACACAGAAACCATGTTGTTGTTGTTCTTTTAACTCCGCAATATTTAAAAGCATTTTTATTGTCTTTGAATACTTAAAAATTTTCTGGATGTCCACTGGCCTTATAAATCTGCTGCTTATCAGTATTGAGCATTGCTGCTTCACTAGTTAACATATTGGCAAAACTGCCTTGGAATCATCATGGACAAGAAGTGGCCACTCATTGTTTGAGGCACCTAAATAGAGAGAGGCATCGGCTAGGAAACGTTGCATTTCAGCTCTGCTAAGAACTGTCCCACTTCCTTACCCCAGCAGTACCTCCCTCCCTGGGGGGAAAGGAGCTGCATGTGAATCACGGAGGTGTCTTAAGCAGAAAAAACAAACGCTATGGGTGGGAGTGACGCCACCACTCCTCCTCCTCCTCCAGGGAGGGTCCCTGCACAATCTTCAATCCGGAGGCAATGAACACAGAAAGGAGGAGGCAGCGTTCCACTTCTCCGCCACCATCCCCACAGCCTCAGGATCTCTGCATCGGAAGGGGATGCTCAGCCCTGCGGCTCTCTCAGCTTCCCTGGGCAGCGGCTGCCTTCCAAGGAGTGCCCAACGCCAAGAGCAACATGCTGGAAAGGAGCAGCCCAGGGTGGTCCAGAAGAAATGAAGGGTGGGCAAGAACGAAGCTGGGCCACAAGAACGTCAAGCTCAGCTTTATGTTCCTGCCTTGGTGCCTGACCGACAGGATGGGGGCCGCTTCTCACCACTGTGTTCCCTTTGGGATGTGAAGCATCTCAAAGGAGAACTTTCGGAGGGGGGCTCTCCAGACGGCCCCGGCTGCCGCACTCCCACTCTGCTGTGGAGGGCCCGAAGGGGCTGAACCAGACCGGGGGTCCTCCCAGCTGGAAGAAACCACCCTCGCCGGCAACCTTCTGCAGATGCCTCGCCATGCCGGATGCCGCTTAAGGAACTGCCAGCCCTGCTTTCCGAGAGGAGCTCTTACCAGAATTGGGCTCCTGCCCCAAGGCAGGACTCCTTCGGCAAGGGGAAGCCCAATTCTGGTAAGAGCTCCTCTCGGAAAGCAGGGCTGGCAGTTCCTTAAGCAGCCTCCGCCCTCTGCTTGCCAGGCCAGTTAAATATTAACAGAAAATTCCTGCACTGACCTTCCCACCAGCCCAAGAGAAGGAGGAGTAAAGCTTTTCTGAGATGCAGACATTAGGCCTGGCAACTCTTGGGATTTCGAACTTACAGTCGCTCTTCTTGCTGAGACTGCATAATAAGGCTTGGGCTCTGATCTTTAAAGCAGATCCTGGAAATCAGTCTAAAGCAGGACACGGCCCAAAGGATGAAACCGAGGCTGTCATACTGTGGGCACACAGTATGAGAAGGCAAAACATGTTGGAGGAGGTGATATTAATCACCCTGAGAAAAGTAGAAGGCAGGAGGAAAGGAGGAAGGCCAAAGACGCAATGGATCGACTCAGGAGAAGGAAGCCACGACCTCACATCCGCAGGACCTGAGCAAGGCAGCGAGGGACAAGACTTCTCAGAGATCGTTCACCCAGAAGGCCACCATAAACTGGAAGAGGCTCAATGGCACAGAACCACCACCAGTACTGGGTGTCAGGGAAAAACGATCCCCCAGTCGGCCGAAGCCCAGCACCTTGCTCCTTTTTGTCTTCCTTTCCAAAAAAAACGATGGCAGCCAAGTCACCTGCATGGAATATGTTTTAAAAACGTACGATATTGATGGCATTTTTGGTGCTGTGGATGTCTGTATCAGTCCAGCAGACTTCAATTGGGGCTTGAACACTTTTTTTCTCTCAGTAGGCATGGCCTACGAACGGAATAGGCTGCTTCCACTTTCCACAGCTGTGTGAGAGACAGAGAGGTGTGTATGGCAAAAAATAACTCAGTGCGATTATCACAGTCTCCCTCTCCCCCTGCCTGCCCCCAACCCTGTTTCACATACTCAACATGACAGGAAAGGTGGTGCTTCTCCAGCGGGTGATGATGGGTGGTGTGTGTGTGTGTGTGTGTGTGGGAATGTTCGTTGGAAGGCTGGTGTTTATTTACAATCTCCACTGGTCTCTGCCAGTCACAAGAACAGCAGAGGGCAGAGGAAGAAGCCAAGAGCGGGCCGTGAGGCACCTCCTGTCATTCCCAGCTGAAGCCTGTCTGGAAAGCCCCGATCTGTGTGTGACCTTAAAACCGAGCAGCGCGCACACAAAAATCCTCAGCGCACCTGCACCACAAAAAGTTGGATGTCACAGGTTTTGGTGCACAAACAATGGGTGCACAATTCCTTCATTTTTCCAACTTTGTCTCGCAAGGAGCCAGCAGCCTCCGTGACACCTGGAACTGATGCTTGTTTCCAATGCCAGGAAGGTGGTGGTCACAGGGAAGAAACACAGACCGCCACCTTTTTTTTTAAAGTCTTAGAATTGTAAAGCCAGCAGGGACTCCAAAAGACATGGAGCCTTTTCCCCTTTCCATGCAGGCACTGACAGTTCAAGCGCCCCTCAAAACCAACAGAAGCCAAACCATCTAATCTTGGTTTTCAAATGTCCAGTGAAGGAGAGGCTCCTGCCTTTGGAGGCCATTCCCTCCACTGTCCCACCAGGAAGGTCTTCGTTCAGTTCAGCTAGAGTCTGCTTCCTTGTCATTTGAGCCTGATTTAATTCAGGACCACCCCCCCTCCAAAGCTGGAATAAACAAGCATGCTCCATTCCCCATGTGACCATCTGTCCGTCCATCCAGCAATCCTTCCGACAGTTGCAGAGGGCTCTCATATTACCCCCCCCCCGTCTTCTCATCTCCGAATTAAAACTCAGCTCCTTCAACTCTTGCCTTCTGAACTTCAACAACAGAACCGTCTGCTTGCAAAACCAGTGCTAACTGGGCCATCAGCCTTGCTGCTTCCTTCCTCCTTTAGATGAGTGGCCTATCTTTGTTAACATGCCATCCGCCCTGGGGGGGTCAGGAGAGCAACCTGAGTGAAACTGGTGCCTGTACTTTCCTACATTTTTTCTTATGCTTTTGCAATGCCCAAGCTTTCAGCATTTTGTGTTTTGCAATTTCTTGGTCTTCATTCATTCACCTTAATACTGCTTTACTGGTGACCCTCTTGACGCAAGAAATTCTTAGGATCTTGTGATAAATTCACATTTCAAATACTTCCACCCTTTTTTAATAGCAGCAAAAGGTTGTAAAAACCTATGATTCCATGTCAGCCGAACCAAGAACACATAGCATTGTGCAATGGGCATTCTCAACACCATCTCTGGATTTATTTATTTTTTGATCAGATGTTACATCCTTCATTGTACAAAAGCTGCTCTGGGCTGTCTCTATCCTGACTCTTCTTACAGAGGAAAGACCCCACAGTTCCTGTGGCTTCCCCAGCGTCAAAGCCGATAAGGTGGCGTATCGTGGAAGCACACTGACCCCGTGCGGCCACAATGCATGCCGCACCATGTCTCTCTGGCTTCTCCAATTTCACGGCCAGCAGGATATGGGACTTGGTGCACTTTCCCCATGTGCTGTGACTGAACGGCCACCGGAAGTTCCCAGCGCTACAAAGTTTTCCCTGAGGAGGCAGCCTTTTTGGGGTGAGGGCTGCTGTGCCTCTGCTTTCTTTCACTGGCCACTTTATTTGTCTCAATCCGTTTTGGGCGCAACGGGGCCACTCAAGCGCTCCAAAGAGGACTCATAGAAAAATCACCTCCTCTTAGGGCCAGAGCTGGACAAGGACCATCCTTTCGTTGTTGTTGTTTAGTCGTGTCCGACTCTTCATGACCCCCTGGACCAGAGCACGGCAGGCCCTCCTGTCTCCCACGGCCTCCCGGAGTTGGGTCAAATCCATGTTGGTGGCTTCGGTGACCCTGTCCAGCCGTCTCGTCCTCTGCCGTCCCCTTCTCCCCTCCCTTCACGCTTTCCCAACATCAGGGTCTTTTCCAGGGAGTCTTCTCTTCTCATGATCCTATCTTTAGAGTCTGCCAAAATGTTACAGAAGTGAGCAAGCTTCCAACAATAATAATGATGATGAAAAAAAGGCAATCCAGGAGGATGCAAAAGGGAATAAAAGGTACTTGGGTGCTCTGGCCTTCAAAGTCTATAGCTGGACTAACTAACAAGAAGGACTGCCCGAACACGGACCGAGCGAGAAAGATCTGGGGTGTGAGCAGTTTCCACCCCTGGGGTCTTTTGCAGAAAGGCACAGCGAGAGCTGGCACGCTCCGCTCTGGAAGCAAAACAGGCTGGTTGAAGCTCAGGGCTCTGGATGCCGCCTTGGCCGAGATACACGTCGCTCCCTCCCGAGTCAGCTCCCAGCGGATGCCCAGAGTGACGTGGCAGTTTCTGCATCAGCAAAGCCGGAGATCCCGTTTAGGCTGTCAGGGCAGGCAGGCAGGGAGAGCGAAGCTATTTGGCACCACCTAGTGGTTGGAGGTGGTTGGAACGCTCACAGCAGCACGCTCCGTCTTCAAGAGTAGCTTCTGCCCGGAGCAGCCCATACTTCCTATTGCCATCATCATCATCACTACCATCATCATTTTAGAACAACACAGCTGGAAGACAACCCGTGGATCATGGAAGGAGTGATGCTGCGCCTTCTATGCCTCTACAGGGACAACACTGAGGTCAACACCTCAGCAAAGCGCAGGTGCTTTCCTACACCTTTTTTGAGGCCCCCCAAAAAAGAAAACTTTTTAAAAAAAGTTCAGCCACACTGGAAACAACTTATCTGCTCCCTGTTCACCAGCAAAACCAACAGGAGCCTCAACCTGTGACTGGAAGTTCATTATTCCCTTTGACCAGTTATCTCCTATAATTCAATAAATCTGCCCGTTCTATGAAGTGGGCACCCCTAAAAGCAAGCCAAATCTGAGGCAGCGAGAGCGCTTTAAATATTTATCTGCAAAAGGTACCTCACAGAAAACACAGGAAGTAGATGTGCTACATGATAATAACTCCACACGCCTCTTTCAGCATTTTATTTACAAAAGATCTGCAATTAAATTATTTACATATTGCATTCCCCCATCCCAAACACACACTCTAGCTAAAGGAGATCTGCACAAGATAAATCTCAATACAGTGTATTAAGATTCACAAAGGTGGTTCCCACTGCTGCTGCCAGGGAATCAGGAGCAACTGGAAGTAAATACAGTTTAATCGGGTACATTTAGTGTTGTTTTGGGATAAGAATGTCTCTCAGCTTTATTAAGGCAAGAAAACATAACTGCTCTGAACTGCAGTAAACTTTCTAGGCAGGATTTCACCTCCTGATGGAAGAGCGACCGTCCGCATGCCCTTCAGGTTTAAATCCTGTATCAGTCTGTCCTCAGATACTGTTCTTAGACGTTTGCCACACATTCCCCCCCACACACACACACCCTTCTGAAGAGGAGGTAAAGCTAAAAGAAAACATACAACAAAGCCGAAACTCAAACTTAGCAAACCGATTCCCACATCGTCTCTTAAACTGCGATCTGAACATTTTACAAATCGGAATCCACATGGAACTGCAAATAAAGGGAACCCACCTTTTGGGTGTCAAAAGGGATGCAGGGATTTGGAAACCAGGTTGGTCCGGAAATTTAAAAATTAGGTCATGCTAACTTCAACATCTCTGAGGGTTCAGCATCAACTCTGTGTCCATTACACATAGGCTGAGTTGTCTCTTCTTGGCCAAGTTATAACTCCTCCTGGCCACCGAGACAGAGAAAAAGCGAAAGAGAGGAAGCATTGCACAATATCTGCAACCTTTCTGATCTTGATTCTCAAAATCAGGAAACAGAAAAATTATTCCAGCCCAGTGAGGAAGTCTGCATTCAGGTCTGAATCGATTTAAGGCCGTCTCCTTACCCGTTTGCAGAAGCTTGTATATCTGCCCATCTCAGCTGTGCACAGGAGAGAAGCAGCAGCCACAAGTCAAACTAAACCCTAAATAGAGTAACTCAAGCCTCAGAAGCCAGAGAGAGATTCACATTAAACATCAGCAGGATTCCCTGGATGAGAGCAAACACCAGTTTCCACCACACCTCAGATGCCTCGAGAGGCAAAAGAGTTCAGTAAACTCCAGGCAGAAAACGATCGAGGACACCTCTTTCCCGGAGTTGAGAAAGGAGGTGTCCTGTTGTTCAAACAACCCAGCCTTCCTTGGCCTGGGTTGCCGACCTTCTTACAGGGAACCTATTTTGCCAATTCCAGAGACACTGCCAAAAATACAAAGTACAGCTGGATGGCTCTGCAAGGCAGGCTGTTTCTTACCACTCTAATAAGTTTAAATCATGCCTCTGTCTGGAGTTTGGAATTCAAGTGTAGGGCAAATTATAGGCAGAATGAACAAGCAGATTCATTCTAAGACAAGAAGAGGTCTAGCAAAACCCTACCCCCAGAAAAAAGGAGCAGGAACTCTGCTCAGTGTCCTTACCGTAATGGAAGGATAGGTGCTCCTAAAAACCAGGACAAGTCCTAATCACAGTAAAAAAAGTACTACCGCCACCCCCACCCCAGCTCCTGACTAATCGGCTGATGTCTTCAGCTTTTTCAAATCCTTAAAATAAGTTTATTTTAAATTTCACCGCCTGGGCTGAAATATCAGCACATTTGTACAAGAGGCGCCAATTTAAAAGTGCAAAGCTGAAGTCGGACATTATTTGCCATTTAAGACAGAACAGGACGTTTTCCTGGAAAGGCTCCTCTTGGGATTATTCTTGTCCCACCGACTCCAGGAGAGAACATCTCTCTGTGTTGTAAAAGGAGTTCCCGATACCAAGGGGAAATAGATTAAGATTTTTCTGGTTCCCAGAGTGGCTTTGTTGACAACAGGATTTGCTCCATGCGGGTGTGGGGGAGGGGGAGGGAAGGGGCAGTCAAGCATCCCAGATTTTTTTGTGCAGGGAAGCCACCAAACTCCTGCTCGTTAGCCCATTTCTGAGGGTCGCTTCCTGAAGGCCCAGCTGCCATCTAAGAACAATGAAGCCTGCTCTCAACTACACTACAATTAATCCCCAGGGGCTGGCTTCCCTACCTTTGGGTCAAAGAGACACAATCAAGATGACGGAGCAGACTGGAAATTCTGCATAAAGATTCACACATAAAAGTGAGCAGAGTCCGCTTCTTCTCCAGGAGCAAATATATGAGCTCTTTATTTTCTGCGGTTTGCAGGAGAGAAGCCTTCCGGGCCAAACGTCAGTTAGGAGATCCCGCTTAACTGAAGCCTTTCCAGTGACTTCACACTCTGGATCCGGATCAGCGAGGAGAACCAAGAAGCAGCCCAAGTGGACAGGTCTTCCTCTGCAGAACCACAAATCCCTTCAAGTAGATCAATCTAGTTGGCCAACGTAAAGCTCCCTGTACATCTTCAATGCTCCAAGCATGGCGGACGCATCAGGCCCGTACTGAATTTAGGCTTTTTTTCTGGTGTGGCAAGCTGGTTATGAAGCAGGCTGCACTAACTTCTTGTTTAGACGTAGATCTTAGCCACAGAAAACCCAGAAGGCTCTTGATCCAACTTCTGACTTCAGCTGTCCGACTGAAATCACCTCCTGTCCAAAGTCCACAGATATTCAGAACGTGAACACCAAGTGCCAGCGGTGGACTTGGATTCCAAGGAGCCCTGGTGACTTCGGGCCTCTGAGGTCTTCTTCCATCAACAGTCCTAGTGACCCAACTCAAGGTTTTGGGACGCTTCTCCTCCATCGTCCCCATTCTTCAAACCGGCCCGGCCACAGTGGACATTTACAAGAGCAGCAGGAGCAAATAAAAGCAGGCAAGGATCAGCCGGGCTCCCGCAACAGCGACAGGGTTCTCTGCTCACAACCTGGCCTTGGCCTACTCATCTCTTCACCCCTTCACAACCCAACTATAAATACAGGCAAGATAAATTGACAACAACACGGGGGAGAAGACAACTACTGAGAGGGAGAGATGTCTACCAAACAAAAGACATGGAAAAGCCACCTTCGTTTGGTGCTGCAGTCTTTGCTGGATCCTACATTCCTACTCTGTGAAGGTGAGGATCATCCAGCTGATCACGAAATAGAAAAGGAAGATGGGATAGACGACGAGGGCTTTGCGGTTGGGGGGTTGGCTGTCTACCAGGAAAGCTGTGGATGCTGGAGAGAGAGAGAGGGAAAAAAAAAAACCAGAGTAGGCATGTTTGAGACACAGTCCCTCTGAAGACAAACCTTAAAGCAGGAAGTAAGCGAAGGTTGAGATGGTAACTCTGCAACTCTGAAGTCAAGGCATCGTTACCAAGTGAGATCACTTTTCTCTGATGATGGACGTACATTATTCCATGTACATTTTAATGAGAAAGCATAACCTATACTGTATATTTCTACTGGCAATAATATCTATGTATTTTGTTTTAAAAAAACCACATAAAAGTGTAAAAGTTACTGTAAGCATGGCGGTGGCATCAAGTCAGGGTGAGAAAGCTAAAACAGCAGAGGAAATAGCTAACATATTTTTAAAAACACACAAAATATGTGTAAAAAGGTAAAGATGATCAACTTTGAGCTCTCATCCCACGAAGATATAACTTTAAAAAATCACCACTTAAGTGAATTTCCTCAACATATGTTCAGTGCTTTTAAGGAACCGATCCAAGCTGCCACTCAAAAGCAGCCCTACAAAAATCATCCTGAGCCCTTGAACTCAGCCGGAATGGAAACGTGTCAGTTACACCTCCACCCCTCCTGATTTCAGACAATTGAAAAAGTAACCACAGAGAACATTAGCTGCCCTAAAACATGGAGGGCCTCCTGCCTTGGGATTTCATTCTGTTAGCATCAACACCCTTACACATCTGAACAAGCCAAATTTTTTTTTTTTAAAAGCCCCTAGAAAGCTGTTTGAAATGTGATTCTGGCCAACGAACTCATCTTCCCCACTTGCTGGCTTTATACAGAAGCCTTCAGGTTGCCAGGCACTCTCTCTCTCTCCCTGAAAACACATGCTGGCCATGATCCAGACCCTGGCTTTCGTGGAGCAGCCCAGCCAAATTTCAAATGGGCTCAAACAGGGAAGTTCAAAACGGTGCTCTGCCTCACACTTACCTAACGTTGACCAGCCAAACATGGCTGTGACAACTAAGAGGCGCACAATGAAGCCAGCTGTGCCAACACCTGCCATGAGCACAAGCCTGCAGACCAAGAGCGCCACCGTCAATGGCAGGATACAGTAGCCCAGCACACACAAGCTCTGAAAGAAAGATCTGGGGTTGTTGCCGGGGGGGGTGGGTGGGGAGAAGAGACATTAAATTCTAAACAAGGTGGAGAGGGAGAGACACAGTCATACTCAGACTAGCATAAACAGTTCCTAGATTTTTAGAGGCCACCTGCCTTCCCCAGAAATCTGTTCTGTGCTGCGCTATGGTTTAAGGTTTTGCACTACGGAGTGGACACCACCAAGCTTCATCTCTGTTATGCCAGCCTATGAAAAAGAAGCTTCTCATTGCAGATAGTGTCTCACCACCACCTGCAGTGGCAATCTGTCCAGGTGAGGGGGGACCTCTCCTCCCCACCCCCAGCAACAGAACCAAACTATATCAATCTATGTTTTTTGAACAGGCTGAGAGAACTGAAGGCCTGTGCCAGCTCAAGGACGTGCGTACAGCCAACTCTCCCCAACCCACTCACATGGTTCCTCCCAGCAGCTTGGAGTTTAGCGTGATGACAACCGCCCCGAACCAAACGATGACGAACACTTCTGCAAACTGGGGGCCTCTGTCTTGGTCACTGTCCGCCGCACCTCCCTGAAGCATGCTAAAGAAGCGGGGAGGGGAAGAAGGGACAATGATCGCTGAATCAGAATCAAAGAGCAGGTATATACTGTACATTTCTTTCATGGTTTTCTAAAGTCCGACAGCTTCTCTTTCCAATGAAATCACTGTTTTGAGATTATTGTTGTTTTAATTTTACTTTCTTAACACTATGAGCCATCTTGAGTCTCATTATCAGGAGACATGTGGCCTATAAATGGGACAAATAAGGAAGGAAAGAGGGAGGGAGGGAGGATGTTTCCTTTGCACCCAGAGCACTAACTGAGCCACCTCCCTAATACTGGCCAATACCAGACATGGTGAGGTACACAAGAATCCTAAGAGTTAGAAAATAAGAACGAGGTCGATCCTACTGCAACTCTGTCATTAGCAAACAAAGTGTTTCATGAGTTGTGAATCAAAACATTGTCTCAGGCCTATATTATACACTGGAAGAGTTTTTTTTTTTCTGTTATAGACCTTCATTGGTCCTCAACCACCTACACCGTTGCAGTTACTTCTCTCAGACTTTGGACTTCAACATTATTTTTGTTGCTGCTACCAAAGTTTTTCATTGCCCCCAATGAAATAGAAGTGTGTGTGCATGTAAAGCAGAGGCCGTACAAATACTTACAGTGCAAGCAAAACACACAGGATCAAAGGTCCCCATAGATCCCCTGCAAAAAAAACAGAAAAACAACGTGGGAGAGATGAGAGTTTCCTGCGGGAAGATCACTCACAACAGGATCTTTTCCTCCGGCCATATTTGAGTCTCCCACACGGCTTTTCTTTCTTGCCATACACTAAGGGCTAAGCGCCATTCCCTCCCCGCTGCATTCCACTCTCAATTCTGAATGGAGCTCACCCAATGCTTCACTCAAAGGTCTTCTCTCCAGCCTTCCTCCTAACCTGTTCTATGCTGGAACACTGACACTTCCGAACAACTGAATAAGGAAGGTCAAAAGGTTTCAGGTTTCAAGGCTTTGAAGAAACCTTGGTACTTACAGTCTCTCAGAAGGCTGCTGCTTTTTTTGGGATACATGACGTGGACAAATTTCTTCCCGACAGCTTTGAGATCTCTCATCTGAAACAGTTGAAGAGATGAGCTACTTTACTACTCTGAAAGGAAGCTTTCAATCAAAGAACATTGAGAGAAGGCCCATTCCACATTTACCATGGCCATCCATCCATGAGTGTTATTCTGGCTGGATTACTTCAACACAGATCCACAAGACCACCTCCAGAAATGGTTCAGAAAATTCAGTAAATGCAGGATGCAGAAAAGGTGATCAGACCAGAATATGCCGATAGGAAACCAACTTGCATTTGTCACTGATGCACATCAAAACTTCAGCGTTAGCCTTTAAAGCCTTAAATGGTTTGGGACCATGTTAAACGAAGGGCTGCCTCCATCACTATAACGCTTCCTGCATGGTGAAGATCAGTGACGGAGACCCTCTCCTGCTTAATCCACCAGCCTGCTCTGTGCTGCTCCTCCAGCTCTGAAATGGGCTGCCAACTCTGGCTGGTCAGGCCACCTCTCTGCAACTCTTTGAGGCAAGCCATGAAAACTCACCTGCTTCCTCAGATCTTTCTCAATTATGACTTCTTGCTTAGGCTGGGTATCTGTTATTGTACTACACATGACTTTTGATTAGGTAAACTGCCATGCCGAGGTGGGCGAGGAGGGGGTGGGCTTTTGTCCTAAGAAGTGCACGGTTTTAAGTAAATTAATTAAAAATTGAATATTTTAAATAAATGGAAGCAGAAATACGTTTCATCAGCTACAGAACCACTTGACAGAAAGGGTCACTACTAAAGGCATTTTGGTCTCCACACAACACCACATCAGCCCAGGAATCTTCTGGGACGTCAATTCTCCCGCCCCATCCCAAATACCATCAGCCTTGGGAAAGCAGGAGAGGTTCTTTAGCGCTCCCATTTTGACACCCTTGCTCATACAGAAAGTGTTGACTAAGACACTGGAGAGGATTATGCTTTTTTTGGAACGAATAACACGGAAACACATCTCTATGTAAGGAAGCCATGGCATTTAGCTTAACTCGCCACAAAAGCTCACATAATCACAAACAAATCTAGAAGTTAACCGGAGTTTTAAGACACTCTAGCAAACGTTGATTTTTGTCAACATACTTACAATTGTATCTTTAACAGGCTCATCAAGGGTGGAGTAGTCTTCATCGGGAGAACGGGATCCAACGGGAACGGTAATTTCTCCTTCCACGGGAATATCTTCTGATATTGACACATCGGCCAGACCTGCAAACTAAAGGTTTCCGAGCAGCTTTTTAAAACGCACCCCGCTGCTACCAGTTTAGTGAAAGCTGAACTGGTCTGAGAAGGAATTAATAAGCACTGCTGAGGGATTGGGCAGGCAAAGCCCCTCCTCCGGACAACCTGCTGGCTGGGGAGTCTGGGTGTTGTAGTCCAGAAGGAGAAGCTTCCCCAGACGCTGGGCTTGAGCCACTTCAGGGATGGGAAGCTGGATGGAAGTCTGGCCTGGGAAGGGTCTTTGGCTGCCCCCCTGCCCTCAACCCCAGAACCGCCCCCCCCGCTCCCTCCCTCTCGGGGCAGCTGGGAAGAGGCCTGTCCCTGGGCTGCAGCCTGAAGGGCAGGGGCCGCGGCTGCTTCTCCCTCTCCTCCCCCCGCCTGCCTGCCTTCCCCCCCTCGGGAGCCAGAAGGGAGCTCAGGCCGAGAGGACGGAGCCGATGCTTCCCAGACCCTCCGCTTCCCCGTTGGAGAAAGAAAAGAGCCGAGCCTTGTGGCCGAGAGTTCCGCCGGTCCCTCCGTCCCCGCGCCTGCACCCTAGAAAGGTGGGCTCGGAGGCTTCTCCCGAACCCGCCCCGCACCCAAGGGAGGGGAAAGGCCAGCTTCCCCGCTGCCCCTCCGGCTGGCCCACCCGCGGCCCCCAACCCACCAGCGGCTTCGCCCCTCCGTCCGCCGCCGCCGCCGCCCCCTCCGCCACCGCCATCTTAGCACTGACGTGGAGGGAGAGGCGCTCTACGTCATCTGCCCGCGACGCCGCGGCAGGCGCGCGCGGGGAGATGACGCGCTAGAGGCTGGCGTCCGTTGCCGCGGCGACGAGGGAGGCTCAAGTTTCCCCCTCTGGGCGTCCGAGAGCAGGCGCAAGAGCTGCCGGGAGGGAGGCGGGCCGTCCGTTGGCGGGCGGAGCTCCTGTTGGCCTTTGGCGCTTGTCACTCAAAGCAGGGCGGAGCCGCCGAGGAAGGAAGGGAGAACTAGCATCATCATCATCATCATCATCATCATAAAATGGGCCGGGATTCTGAGTTTCCTGAGGCTTAAGCAAGAGATTCTTGCAGAGAGGTCTCTCCTGCCCTCAAGGCCGCCTGGATCAGAGGCGCCTGATGGGTGTGTTGATTTCTTTTTGAACTACAACTCCCAGAATTCCCCCCCGGGAGCCTCGCAGAGGTGCCTGGGGGATTCTGGGAGTGGTAGTCAAAACCAAACAAAACCCACAAACAGGTTTCACACCTGCCCAGCCTAAATACTGTAAACAAGGCTATTGTGGCAGAACTGTTCATGCTGTCCTGCAGGCAGCCCTCTTTGCGCAAAAGCCCTCTCCTTCCTCCTGCTGACATGAGGAGGGGGAAAAAAATAAAATAAAATGGCCCTACAGCATCCAAGAAAGGCCGTCGCATCCTCTTCAAATAAATTCCAGAATGGATGCTGCTGCAGCTTTGAAGAATTTGTTTGAGTTATTATCTGGTCTCCCCCACAGGCTAGGCATATTTGATTATCTTTCTCCTATTTCAAAAACAAAGGCATTCTGACACAGGAAAAGAAATTAAGAAACAAGGTCCTTTAATTCCTTTGAAGTGCACGTACAAAACATTCAGCAAATATGTACACGTTAGGGTGAGTTCAGGCATTAAGCTCTGATTTTCCCCCCCGGGGGAAGAAAAAGAATCCAGACATCAACTATTGAAACAGTTACATTCTGCATAACATTGTAATTAATGTAGAAGAGAAAGAAACTATATACAGTATCACAACATCATTCCATTTAAAATAATTTACAGTACAGAAAAGAACACAAGCAGTGTATGAATTTCCAAAGGAGACCTGGCTTCATCAAGACTGAAGTGGGAATCCCACGGGTATTTGAGTGACTTTTTCTTTGCATAACTAGTCGGAGCTAACTGATGTGATTCCAGGACGTGTCTCCGTCATGCGCCTGGTCGCGCACTCAATTGTGCAACCGAGATGTGGCGAGCACACCCCGGCACCTCTGTAATTCACTGCAATTAACAATGGCAAGTTACTCAAGCCTTCGACAAGACTCCAGTAAGACACCAGCCATTCCATAAGCAAAAGCCAATCCAAACCTTTGTGCTTCATGTCAGTGGAGAATGTATGCTGTTTTTTAAAATAGCATTAATTTAAAACTTGCTCTAAGACCCATGGTTGTCTCCATGTTGAGCAGGGACAAATAATTTTGGTGCTTGGAGCAAACAGCACCTTCTCCCTCCTCTCGTTCGCCCGCCCCCCCCCCCCGAGGCATGGGCACAACATCCTCCCAAACAAATGGAAGAGGGAAAGTAGGAGACTGTGGCATAAACCCATGGAAGAAGTGATTTTATGTTGTGTTTTTTAAAAGAGAAAAGAATAGGGCTGGGAGGTATTGCTGGTTTGTTTCCTTAATCCTCACCACCAGGTTGTCCTCTCGCTTTCCTTGTCTGGTAAATCTGTAAGGAGGTATTTCTAATTCTAGTAATTGATATAGTTCTTGTCCAATGAATAATGTGATTAATCCAGGCATGGGATGGCTCTTTCTCTGCATTTATTTTCTAGGCGAGAGGGAATGGCATTATCCTCAGAATCGCCCCAGTAAACAGTCTCCACAGAAAATTAAGGTGTGGGTCCAGTGGGAGCTGTGAAATGAATCATGAGTAGATTCTAAACGAGTGGCCTTACATTCGTGTTTATTCAAAGCTATTCTGAAAATTCTCCTTTAAAAAAAATACACCACAGCACCACATCATTGCTTGTGTGCAATTCAAGTTTGTAAAATAAAATAGCATCTGCAAAGTCTTTGCCAGGTTGCTTTTAATCCTAGTTAAACTGAATTTGCAGGAAAGTAGCAAATACTGTACCAAGTGCTTTCCTAGACAAAACCCAGTTGCTTTTGATCAGTGTACAAGTTGATCAGAACAAAGTAACTCTTCCCTTAATTGGTTACAGAGAATCACCATCTCCCCTCAACCCCGCAATAATTCTTAATGTAACAACGGAATTGTCATTTATAGCATGTCTGCATTTGCAAGTAATTTTACCTGCCTGGTGGTGTTGCAACAAGAACAGCTGGAACTACATTGCATTATATTTAATTAATGCAATTGATGACATTGCTATTGTTTTTCAGCATTGACAAGTATTCCTCTGAATATGTCTACTTCATGTAACATTTAAATGTTATTTTATTCCATTCACCCAGGCAAATATTTCAGGTTCAAACACTTGTTGCATATTAGAACCCAAAGACAGAAGTAGAAACAAATCATATCTTCCACGCTTGTTATTAACTAAATGCAAATAAACCATGCTAAATTGCACCACCATTGATGGCATCAAGAACTTTTCTCATGCAAATGAAAATGTCCTGGTGCAAAGAAGCCTTAAAGGCTAAGAAAAACCACAGCACTGGGCTAGATGGCACTTCCGGCCTCTTGTTTGGCTTTCACACAGAAGCTGGATTCAATGGTTCGTCTGAAGGTTTCCCTGTCACTCACTGTGCGGTGTTCAATGCCTTTGAAAACGTTCACTCCTGCAAGCCAGTTGGCCTGGTGGAAACCTCAAAGCCAACCCTAATCCTTCCTGCTTTCACAGGCCAAAGCTGGCACCCAGCCCAGGACCCTTGAAAGCCACGGCGGGCTAAATCCGGAAGCTTCCGGCAACAACCACAAACAATTCCTCCCACAGAAAGGTATTCCTTTCCAGACTTGGAAACCAGAAAATGAAGTCATTGCTTTGACTTGAGCCATGGGAGTGTGCCAGACAAGCTGTATCCTGTATGCCCTGTGGCATACAACCCCTTCATACAATAGCGTCCTTACAGGATGCTCCTGTTCTGGGAGTCAAAAAGAAAACAGAAATATCATTTCCACACCAACGTCACCCCAAGTCCTAAATTCACTTTTCCCTGAAATTATTCTCATGCACCTTCTCCTCCTCAACGGCGGTCGGTCGTTCTCTGTCAGGAACTCATTTTTGCAATTATTATAGGAAAAGAAACCTCACTGAGTCAAGGCCCTCCTATGGGGTTGCTCTGAGCACTATCAGAGTCAAGGCACTTTCCAGTGCTTATAAGCAATCAGGAAACTAACTGGCAATCATCATAAATAATAAATTGTACCAGGTACAGTAGTCTTCACCTGCTATAAAAAACACAGGACCCCTGGCATCTGTCACCTCTCAAGAGTGGAGGAAAAGGTGAAATGAAGACATGAGAAGAGGTACATCAACTTTTTAAAAAAAGTCTCTTTCACCAAGGAGAACACACCCACACATTCAAGTACATTTACCCCCCCCCCATTGTGATTTCAACAGTTTTTAAAAAATCAGATCCTTCGGGGCAGGAAGGTTTGCCACAGGAAGCTTCTCCAGGTAGCTTTAATCTTAGAAAGGAGCTCCAAGGAATACAAGTAACAACAACATAGAGCCCCTGCAAAAGGCCACCAGTGTTTCCTTACTAAAAGTATCAACCCTCAAAATAAAGTGTGCTTTTTAACAAATTATATATCAGGCTTGTACAAAACTGTTATAAATACTGAAGGTATAACAAGAACTTCTCCCAGAGGTCTAGCAGCCATAAAATTCCCTTTAAGGGCTCAAAGAGCGCCCCCCCCCATGAGGTGTCTTAAAATTAGCCAAGGAAAAAACACACACAAGGTTGGAACATGTCGTTCTGCTCTCCTCTTCATTCTGGGTCAGTAGGGAAGTGGATCAGTGGGAAGCAACGCCTCTGTTGAACCTGCGTGCTCTCCACATGGCACAGAACGTCGGTCTTCCAGTGTCCTAAGTAGCAGACAGTCTCCGCGTTTAGAGAACGTTCTGGGCTTCAGAACGTCACCTTCCAAATGAAGAAGGCAACAGATGTTTTACAAGTGGCCAATGTGCAAGACAGAAGGCAGAAATGGCTTTGTATCCACAATCACACTGGAAACAAATCATAGCCCATGAGAAGGATCCATGCGGACAAACCCGTGTGTCTTCCAGGTTTACAAAGCTGATCTGAAACTTACTGAAGAATTGAGGGTTCCCCCCATGGAGATGGATGTCCTGAACGCAGGCAGAAAGTTCGCTGCTCAAAAAAAGAAAGAAGAAACAACAGCAGCAGAAATCAGCGTAGCTAATACTAGATCCGCTGATAACAGCTTCGGATTTTGTGCGCTGACTCGGTAATGGCCAAGAAATCACAAACTGCTGTTTGGAAACAATGGAAAGCTGGTGCATGCAAGATCTTTGCCCCCTTTCCCAAGGATACTCAAGGAGAGCCAGGTGATGGGTTGGTGAAATACTCTCAAGAAGGCAGGCGACGTACATCCTCCACCCACCAATCTTCACTTCCACCTGTAGAAATAAACTTTTCCTGCTCAGCCTGGGATTTTACTCCAAGATGTGCGGTTACCGCTGTGGCCAAACATGGTTCTACCACGCGGCTCAACCCTCTTGACACCTCCAGCTGCAGGAAAGCCTGGCCCTGCCGAGCGGGTGCAGGGTTTCCGGTGGGCAAGGCCCGACTAGGATTGGACATTCTCGATTGGACTTCCAGTGAAGTGATCATAAAGCAAAAGCAAGGCGTCAAAACGCTGGCACGTTTGAAGTGCTCCGGCCAAGATGGCGGTGGGGAGGGGCCTTCCTGAATCAGACAGGTAAGCCACGAGGTCTGTGAAGCCGGACATCTGGCTTAGCTGGTGGGACGGGACACCCAGTTCCATCCCCAAGTGGATGAAATTCTTGAGCCCTGGCAAAGATGGGTCCAACTGGAGAGCAAGAGACAGCACCAAAGAATCTGGGAGGCTGGCTATAGAGAGATCTGGTGAAGAGAAGAGAGGAAGAGACATTGAAGAGAGACGGCAAAACACACCAGGAGAAGCCCACGCCTCTGCCTCAGCCGGCCAAGGCCTTCGCTCACCTTGCACAACGTCACCAATCTTGGCCACAAGGCTCTGAACATCTTCGCCCTGCCAAGAAAAAGAACTGGTGTCACCCAGCAGGGCCACTGTGAGGGAACACACCTGGCAACGCTCACCATGAAGGCCTTGGAACTGCAGGGTGTCAGAAGGTGAGCAGAGCCAGACCGGGACACCTGGAATCTGCAGGAGTGCCGGGAATGGTCCAGCAGAATTACCCCAAGAGGAACACAGAAGGCATGGCATTGCTGGCAAACCGAAGGAAGGAAGGCAGGAAGGAAGGCAGGAAGGAAGGCAGGAAGGAAGGCAGGAAGGAAGGCAGGCAGGCAGGCAGGCAGGCAGGCAGGCAGGGAGGCAGGCAGGCAGGCAGTGTGGAGGAGAAGGGGGAGTCTGCCAGCCTCAACATCTGGATGCAGTGACGGACCTTCCCAAATGCTGACAACTAAGTTCAACAAAACACAGCGACTGCCACCCCAGAGCAGCCTGCAACTCAGATATTTTAGCTTCTGTTGATACCTGAGCTTTACAGTTTGCACTGAGTGGGCAGGTTATCTCAGGGCCAATATTTAGACTAACATTTCTGCCATTTATACATGATCAGGCTTGCCGTGCATTGCTCGCTGTGAGCGGCTCTGATTTCAAATACGCTGTCAGGAAAATGGCAGGCGAATACATGTGCACACACACCCTACACATGAAGCATCCAAACCAAAAAAATGCCCATCTCCTTCCTTCCCTTGGTGGTGGTTGCTCAGAGGCAGAGGAATGGAGCCCAGGAAAACTTACCAGCTGCTCCCCGCTTTCCACAGCCGGGTTTCGGAAAGACAGAAATGGTTCCTGAGCAGAGGCCAGCGGGAGTTTCTCTTGCCCTGTGGAGAAGACGGAGCAGGCAGGGCCCGCAGAGGCCACCACCTCCTCGCCTCTGAGCTGCCTCTGGGCAAACCCATTCCTGCCGGTGTCCACGAACTCCGTCTGCGTGGAGAACGTCTGCAGATCCAGTTCGGTGCATTCCACAGGGGTGTGAGGCCAGCGATGCTGCCTCTCCGTGGCACAGGAGGAGAGGGGAGCTGGGCCGCCAGGGTCTCCCGCAGGATCCTGCCTGGACTCGGCCAAGGAAGACCCTCCAGCTGAGCAGTCGCTGCACCCAGAGTCTCTGATCAGGGGCTGGGCCTCGGTGAGATTGCCAGCGAGGGGCGCGGTGGAGCCAAGTGTGATCAAGTTGGAGAATTCCACGTCGGGTCGGTGGCAAGGAAGAGGAAGCCCAGAAACTTCAGCATTCGGGGTATACTGCACAGCTTCGTTGTAATCTAAAAATCGAGACAAAACAGGGGCCCTGCTGTCACAGGAGTAGGATTCTTTGCGTGGTGCGGTGTTTTGTGTTGTGGTTGGTTTTAGTACCACTGAATACCCCAGATTTGTAAAGTTTGTATGAAAGTTGTGGACCTTCTACCACCAGACCTCCGTTAGTTACAGGATACGTGAACAAAACATGCCGAGCCTTTCTGAGACAACCAGACGAGTATTAAAACAATTAGTAAGAATCATTCAAAGTGACCAAGCCAGCTTTCTAGATTTGGGAAGAAACTTGTTCCATAAAGAAAGTCTTCCATTTTCCCCATCTTTGATTCCTGCTTGCTCCTACATTTCCGAAAGCAAAGACTCACCACCCAAGTTTTGCCCTTTTGGGGTTGTGATCAAAACCATTTTGACTCAGGGGGTGGTGGTGGAAGGAAACCTCCACTCAACGTTCCCTCTAGTCCCAGGAATGCTGCTGCTTGAGAATCACCTTGTGCCGGCCGGTGGCAAGGGCTTAAGCTCTGGATGTGTAAGCAAGGGAGGTTCAGCACGGTCTCACGGCAAGAGAAGCCAGATGGCAGGGCAGAAGGCTGGAAGGTGACTCTTTGGCCAGGGAAATTCTGGCTTCTTACAAACACTTGAGGGAGGGAGGAGGGAAATGGTGCACAAAGACATCACTGTTAACAAATACGCTTACTCTGTCTCCTCTGCATAGATATAATCCCTGCACCGGCTTTGCAAGGAGGTTAGCCGCCTTGTAGATTCACCCACCTGGCACGCCTCCTTGAGAAGCCATGTCTGATGGCTTGTGAAACGAGAAGCGTCCAGTCGCTCTCTCAGTGGCAGGAGCAGCCACAACACAGCCCTAAGTGCAAAGCACTCTTCTAGTGTTGGGGAGAAGCGCTTTACGCTTAGGGCACCTGGTCTCACCAAAAGTCCCCAACTGCCCCTTTAGCCCAGTATGCGCTGAAGCTCCATGGATGGAAATGCTAGAAACCGCCTCCATCTGGTGGCTCTACTCCCTCCCCCCCACACTTGCTGCCATTCCATCTGATCTGTTCTTCTGCACCCCCAGAGTCACCTGCTGGGCCCAGAGAAGGAACCTTATATCTCAGTCCACCCTCTTCCCTCAAGCACACCCCAGAGCCCCTTTTCTCCTTCCAGAATCACATCAGGGACAAGTCACGGTTGAGCTAAAACTGGCCTGATCCTTACCAAGAGCAAAACAAGAGTTGGCGGCCCTGGAGGAGAAGGCCAGCGAAGCGAGGAATAGCCCCAGGAAGCTGGAGCGACCCCAATCCTCTCGGCCACCATTGGGGGAAACAGGGGTGAAGCATGGCTTGACTCATCCAACTCACCTCGCTGCCCATGGTCCTTCCAAAAGCGCTGGCAGTAAAGGACAGAGACCGTCAGCAGCACCAACGCCAGGATGACCAGGGCACTGCTGGTCAGCACCCCGAGGGGAAGGTCAGCGGCGGGCGCCGGAGGGCTTTCCACTTTCACCAGTCTCACTTTAGAACGGCCTGCAGAAACATCAGGGGAAGGAGATGTAGGAAGGACGCAAGGGAGTCACGTCCCTTTGAGGGCCACGAGGCTGCATCCCACCCCCGTGGACCCTTTCACAAGCCATACTCCCCAGCCCACCCCCCTCATCTGAGCCAGCGGGTGGTTAAGAGGGTCAGGCTAGGATTCAGGAGACTTGGGCTTAAATCCTTGTTTGGTCATGGAAACACACGGAGGGAGCAGCCACTCACAGCCCCCCAGCCTGATCTACCTCACAAGGTCGTTGTGAGCGGAAAATAGAGAGGAGAAGAGCCATGTCTGCCACCTGGAGCTCACTGGAGGAATGGCACGATGACAATGCAGTAAATGCACCAAGCACTAGCTGAGTGCAAAGGTTGTGCTCTTCTCTTCCTTCACTCTTTCCATCCCCAGGGTTGGTAAATCTGCCCCACTTTTTGCCTTCTAAATAGCAGGACCTCCTGAAGGAAAGGGGTCTTGTCCTGAGACCTTTCAGACCAACCTGCCCCCCACTCCCCCCCCCCCGCCATAAGTTCTCTGTTAAGTAGAATAAGAAATAGGTGGGCACCATGGCTCCGCTCGGAGAGAGTGAGAAAAAGACCAAAGTTTAAGAGAAACCTTATTAACAGGCAGGCAGAGTGGATGCCCTAAAAGGTACAGCAGGATATCACAGCTTACAAGACAGAGCCTGATGCAGGCCTCAGTCTCTAAAAATACTGGGGAATTCATCAGGAACTCCAATTTAATAAGAAATTAGCTGCGTCCGAATGGAGCTGGGAGCGACGCACTGAACTAGTTTCTAGCCCCGATAGGTAGCTGGTCAAAGCAAAACATGGGCGTCACACACGGCGAATCATCCTGTGATCCGTGTTGACCCCCACAGAACTAACTATTCAGGGATGAAGTAAGTTGCAAACTAGTCGTGATCCTCTGGACAAGCCACTCTTGGGGGGAGCCCCCCGCATGCACGCCCCCCAACCCGGCACCTACATTGCAGCTCAGAAGAGGGCGTCTGCTTGGTGCAGGGCACGCATTCTAGGTCCTGGAGGCCTCTGATCTGCGTTTTACTGTAGAAACTGCCAAGAGGAAGATAAGGAATGAAAAGGAGTTGGAGAGAGATTATTTAGCCATGAGTCTGAGATGGGCCACAACAGCCATCCAGCTCAAGATTCAACTCCTGTGGCCTTCGCATTTTCCTCACGTAGGCGTCTTGCTTCCCTTCACACAAGAGAAGGAGAAGAGCTAAACCATACACCGAAATTATATCCCTTCTTTCCAATGTTCTGTGCAAAATGAAGTGTGATGGGGCTGCCTTGCTTGTGCCTGAATTTATTTCTCCAGGGCACTGTTGTTTTCTCCCTTCATCTCTTTATGGTCAGTTTCAGGGCTCCTGGCCCAAGTCAGGTTCAAAGGGAGAGAGAGGGGCTCAACCATCTGAAACTGACTAACCTAAGAGTCTGAAACTGACCAGAATAACAAAGAGTTACAACAAGATGTGGAAGACAACACTTCAGGCACCACCCGCACAGGAGGAAATTGGCAAGTGCCTCAGAATCCCATTCATGACCTTTCACCCCGCATCACATCACTTTCAGTGAAGTGTACACATTGAACATCTGCCAGCTGCGTTCATATAGGACTCATCCCCCCCCAAAAAAACCCACAAGTTTTATTCACCAAAGTGCATCCTCAAGATCTAAGATGTGGATCGGGGGCCCTGCTTTTGAGCCCCTCCTCTGCCCTTCTTACACCTGTGACCTCTGCCAGACAACACATGCATCTGACCTGGCAGCTCCTAGGAGATTCCACCCAGGATTTGCACCTACCCCGGGAGACACTCTCCGCAGGCTGCGTCGGTGGTGGCGGTACAGTTGGACTTCTGGGTCCGGTTGATGAGCGCGCACCAGAGGCAGGGCTTGCAGCCGTGGTGACCCCACTGGGCCTTGAACCTCCTTGGGTGGCATGGCACGCACTGTGCCTGACTCCCTTCGCCGTAGCCACATTCCTACAAGAGACCCCACATGCTCTGTTCACACACACACACACACACTTGTTTAAACGTATTGGCCCCATAAGGGTAGAGGGCAAGGGGCCAACACCTATAAGGCTCAGGACCCTGACGATCCTCTCAGGAGCCCTGCTTATTATCTGGTCACCTTGGAAAGCTCCAGTCCCGGGCCACACTCCTTGCAAGGCTGGCACTGGCCATGCTCATCCAGGTACTCATTCTCTCGGCAGTCCGTTGGGTTGGCCAACAGCTGTGGCACCTGGAGAAGGAGGGAGGGAGGGAGGGAGGGGACAGGACAGCTTGCTAAATGGGTAGCCTTTTCCAGGGAGGGACACAGCACAGCCCAAATATACGCCTGGCCTGTTTGCGTAGCCCCTCCCTCACTAATTTTCTCAGAGAAGCAGCAAAACACGAAACAAGCCAAATTCTTTAGACTCCTGGAAGAGCCACCCTGGGTTGAACGCTGCTTTTCAGATGCCTCCCGGAAGCCTTCAACCAAGGTGTGGTAGCTTCAATTTGTTGTTGACATGTGGCAGCTGCCCCCCCCCCCTCTCCTGGAGGTCTCAAGGAGCCACCCATTGGGTTTGCCTGCCATGAACTGATCCCCTCATGCCTTCCACCACCAGGCCTGCGACTCTGAGGGTTCTGAGCGCCACTGCAGCCACACCGAGTCCCACCCTCTCCCTACAGCCTCCCAACCCCAGAAAGGGTGCTTACCTCAGTAACAACCGTCAGCAGAAGCATCAGGGCAGGTTCTTGCATCCTGTTAATTCATCCCCAGCTCTGCCGTTCATGAGAAGAAAACTGGCACATTGCCGGCTACGCGACGGCCACCTTGTGAATTTTGATCCTTGGAGTCCAAATCCTGCCGAAAGAAAGAAAAATATGATTAAGAGCTTGCACAGTGTGTCCTGGCAGGTCTGGCAGGAAGCTGTCCTAGAAGGAAGGGGCTACCCGCATGTGCTACTTTCGGTCCAGCGTCTTCCCCACTGAGCCAGTGACTTTACTGGACTGTACAAAGTCAAGCCGGCCTCCAACTAAGGTGGAAGCAAAGGCAGAGCAGCAGGTCGTGGAGTAACACAAATCAGAGTTAAGTCATACTGGAGACTTAGCTTGGACTCAGGGTGTTTCCCCCCAATGACTCTGGGACCCAGGAGCGCTTGGCTGCCCCCCCCCCGCCGGGGCGTAGTCTGTGTCTCCAGCTGCCAGTGCCAACCTTCCTGCCACCCTCACCCCCGCCCCGGCCCGGCCCCTGCCCTCCTCTTCAAAGCAAGGCTGCTTCTCCCCCGGTGACCGGCTGGAGGCTCGCCCGCCGGGGCGCCGCTGCAAGCCCGGACTTGCCCGGGCACGGCGCCCATCCCTCCTGCCCCGACCGCTGTGGGTGGCTGATCGGCTTCCCCTCTTGGCCGCCCTCCAGGCCAGCAGAGACCCCAGCGCAGAGGCAGGAGACGCTGCCGTCGGGGGCACGGCAACGACCAGGACTCCCCACACACACACCACACACACACACACACACACACACACACACACGGGACGGCCTCCTGGGAGGTGTCGCCCGTGGAAGAAGGCGGAGACGGAGGTCTCGCTCGCGCGGGTCCTTCGCAGGGAAGCCCAGCAATTCCAGGAGGCTGGATCGCAGCCTGGATCAGCCCCCCCCCGCAGCGCCCACCCACCCCCTGCCTCTCCTTGGCCCGCCGCGGGGCTGACTGTCCGGGGAGAAAAAGGCCCGATCCACACCCCCACCCCTGGCCCTCTTATCCTTGAGGAGGGGGCGATGGGGGGCTCCCTCCCTGGCAAAGCGTAGGGACCGAGGGTGGGTGGGATGATGCCGGCCCCTGACAGGGACTTGCCCGGGCATGCCCGCCTGCGTCCAAGCTTTTTGCTCGCCATCCCCAGATATGCTTTCTTCCCCCCCACCCCCTCTCCAGCGGAGGGAGGCAGCTGCGCCCCGCAGGGACCCCGACTGCTGCTTCTCCTCCTCCTCGCAAGCCCAGCCAACCCGCCGCCCGACTCGCGCTCACCCTTTCGCAAGCAGCCTCCGCCGGGATGGCACGGGGAGGGGTCTTCGGGGCATCCGGAGGGGCTGCAAGAGGGCGGGGACCCGTCCCGGGACGGGGAACCTTTCCCTTCTGGTCCGGGGCTGCCCGGCTGGGCTGGGCTGGGCAGCGCACACACACACACAGACCTGGGGGCGGCGGTCAAGCCCCTTGTCCTCCGGCTGAGCAGCGGGCCCGATCCCCCCCCCCGTGGCCTCCGGGTCCGATCCGCCTCCGCGCTCGAATCCAAGCAAGGCGCGCCTGGCCACGAGGAGACAGGTAGTAACGGGGAGCCAGCCCCGGCTCCGCCCACCGCGCCCGGATCGCACGCCCCATTGGCTCCCGGAGGAGCGCTATGTAGATTTAGCCCCGCCCACGGCGGCTGTCACGGCGGAGAATTCCCTGCGGGTGGTTTTATGAATGGGACAGGTGAGGAGAAGGCCGCCGGCCGGCCGGCCGGCCAGGTAGAGGCGCACCTGCCCAGGAGGCGAGGTGAGGGAGCCCTTTGGGGCCCCCTGCTTGATTCAGTCGACCGGATCCGGTTGGGACTAGCAAGGGGATGTAGGCCCTGAGTTCAAGGGATGCCAGTAAGAGAGGGCAAAGGGGCACATCCTTCCCCTGAGCATCCTGGAGGTGTGGAGGCCCAAACAGCCGCAACACCAGTAAAGTGTGTAAGAGGAGAGGGAGGGTTTCCTCCCAAAAAAGCCAGCGCGGGCATCCCTTTCCGTTAGCCAAAGCCACCAGGTTGCCTCAGGCGGTGGATTGGGTGGCTCCTGAAAGAGCAGAGATCATCCGCCTGGACCTGCAAAACCCAGACCGGACAAAAAGAGCCCTGTGCCTTTGACGGTCCTGCAAGAAACAGCAGCAGCGAAGGGGCAGTGATTCAATGAGCTCCATTTTATTGTTATGGGTGTGTGTGTGTGTGGGGGGGATATTGTGTGGGATTTCCTGGCCCCTTTGCCAAAACAAGGGGGCTGGATGTATTCTGCACCTTGAACTGGGCAGGCCGCAAAATGGCTTGGGCTGCCCCAGGGACAATGTGCCGCCTTCCCTCGGGCTTGGAGCCAACACTTCCTTTAGGAAGGAAGGAAAAAGCACAGCCCTTTTCAGGCTCCTCCCAATCGAGAATCCCATCATGTGCCCGTCTACAGAATCCCTCTGTGGAACGGATGTCTCAATAAATATGGCAAACTGTCAACCAGATATGAAATCTGCAATTAATAACTCTCCCTGCGCTATAGATTGAATCTCCAGAGTCAAGTAGAAACCACAAGCCTCTGAAATGTTTTACGATGGAGTCATCGTGCTTTCATAAGGATGAGAAGTGGGGCATTCCTCTGAACATGGTGAGCTTATATAAACCTTATTTTAAAAAATTGTTTTCAAAAAGCACCCAGGCCAAAGTGGAGCAAGGCGTGGAATCCAGAAGCCGGAAACTGAACTGTGTGTGGCTTAAACTCTGCACATTCGGAACCGGATTTTCAAAACTCATATATTTTGCATTGCTTTGCCTACAACATTTAATCCGTGAAAATGCAAACTGTAGGAATTGTAGGACACATCTTGGTGTCTTAAGGTTTGCACCATTTTCTTACCCACCCTACATGGCAAACATTGCACAGTATGCTTTAGACTTCTTCCTCTTCCCTGCCCTCCCATACCTCAGGGGGACTGTGTTGCCTTCACAAGCCCTTTGGATACAGTCAGTTCGGTACTGGCCTCCATTCCCATCCCTGTCTTCGGGACGCTTATGAAATTAGCCTCCCTCCAGAGGGAGCAGAAGAACGCTGAAAAATTTTTGTGCCCTGACAACAACAAGGCAGCATTAATTAGGCGCAAAGCAACTGATTACAGCTGCCTATGGGATCACAGTGAGGATCCTTTGGCTGCCCCAAATAATGAGTAAGGAAATGAGTGAGTGAGTGAGTGAGTGAGTGAGTGAGTGAGTGAGTGAGGGAGGGAGGGAGGGAGGGAGGGAGGGAGGGAGGGAGGGAAGGAAGGAAGGAAGGAAGGAAGGAAGGAAGGAAGGAAGGAAGGAAGGAAGGAAGGAAGGAAGGAAGGAAGGAAGGAAGGAAGGAAAAGAAGAAAGAAAAAGGATGGAAGGACGGAAGGAAGGAAAATAGAGGTTCATGGTTTTTTGGTAATTGTGCCCAACTTTTGTGTTAGTACATGAGAACTTGGGATGCGTAACTGCCGAGAAAGCACCAGTGGCTCATTTTCCAGAGCCAAGACTTCCATAAAGGTCAGGGATCAATGAAGCATCTCTGCAAAAATGGGAATGACTTCATCTCCTAAGAGATTTTGTCTCCTGGAAGTCTGGACGGTGATGTCTCTGCTGTTGCATCATCCAAGTGACACTTTCTATTCCGCTGTGTGACAAAGGGGCTGCTGGGAATGGTGTCTGTGTGCATGTGGGGAGGTTAGGAGGTGGAACTATGCAAAGAAAGGTGCCAGAAGCTCTCAAAGTAAGACCAGCCATTAAACGTAGCACACTCTTTCCTCCTCTTAGAACGTTGTCCCTCTATGCATGTACATTTTTCATCACTACATGCCTGAGAAATCAGGCACACAAGGAGAGCTATGGTATCTCTGAACTGAACAATAACACGACAAAACCAAACTCATGGGCACAAACTGACTGAATCAAGTTCATGTTAGAATAAACAGATGGCATTTTCTTCTGAAGGGCTCACTGCTTTTAGATACGGAATCAATCCTATGAAGTGAGGCCTTCAGAAAACAAAATGCTGCCAGATTGCCTATAAGCAGTCTCCAAGAGGGCTACCTTTTATTTTATAGTTCTTGAATTTATAACCTTTCCTTAAGCCATTCAGGAACCAATTTTTCAGCTTTTAAAGTAGTAAGTGGCATAGAGCTTGCAACCCTAATTGAACACCAGGGATTTCATTGACAGGAACACAAAAAACCCTAATTAGCTTGATTGGAATAGAATTGGCACAATACAGAATCCTATGATGCTCCTTTTTATTGACATAAATGAACTTGAAGTTTCAGACTCTCAGACAGTCCACGACGTGTCTGTATTAGCTTTGGTTGGATCAATATTAACATCATTAATTAATTTTTAAGTCAGCTATTCAATGTATATTTTTTTCTAAAAAAGCAAACTAACTAATAAGCTGACTTCCTGCCAGGTCATGTTGAAATAAGCCTTCCTGTCATTTCAAATATAAATATTTTTCAAAGCAAATTAATACTCAGTTTCATTTTGTTTTGAGTTGCAACCATGCCGTGCTCAGCAGAGCAGGGTGGCTCAAACCTTATCACAAAACAAACCATGCAGTGCAAAGCTCTAAAGTCACTTGGCAACAGTGTGTGTGTGTGATGGAGACGTTTCTGCACTGGAATAAATGGGCTAAAGAAGTGGAGGAAGTTTTAACACTGTAAGTTTTAAGAAACATTAATTTTTCCACTGCAGACAGACCCAGAAATCATTGTAAGGATTTTATGGGGAAAAAATTAAGATAGCCACACTGATCTGTGAGAGCAGAACAAAACCGAAAACCCAGAGGCAGGCAAGTACTGTTATGAGCACGGCGAGTCCACAAGGGTGAGTGACATTAAAAGTTCTCTAGATCAAGAGACATGATTCAACGACGGAGGGGGAAAAAGACGTTAAAACAGGTGGCCCCATTTCTATTTGCTCCACCTGTTGAACCATCTACCCTGGTGAAGAGACATGGAATGTGAAACCCTTTTTAAAAATGTTGTCAGATATCTGGCTGAAATCCTGAGCTTTTGAAAATTGCTCTTAAGAATTTTCGAAAACTGTTTTCCTCACGGTGATGCAAACACCACGTCCTGCTGAGTCCTGCCATCTTCAAGCCTGAGCTCCGCTTTAAGCAAGACCGTGTCATTTTGGTTACAAAGGGAAATAAACACTCCAGAAATGGATGCCCAGCAGCCAGGCCCCCATGCTTGCCCTGCCCAGCTAAGTTCATCATGACCCAACCCAAAACTCTGTGCTCTTGTGTCCACCATTCCAGGCAAATGGGACCCGGGTGAACGTTACAGCCACGATCTCTTCCTGGTGGACATCCAGGGACCAATTCACCCACTACGCCTGTTGTTTTCAGGCCAGCTTTGCCCAATGAGGACAATTGCTCAGCCTTGAGGCAGGCGCCACCATCCATGTCTCCCATGCCGGAAGGACAAGAAGTGGCTAAAATCCTGTTCTCCAGTTTTACGCAAGTTTGGAAGCAAATGGCCACAAACCTAAGACCTGATCTATTGCACGCCAGGTCACTCAACTCAGCACCCGAAAGTGAATGTTTACAGAGATTTCTTAATCCAAAGGTTTGCTTCCAAAGGTTGCACCATCGGTGTAACTGCACAACAGGGTTTCAGCCACATAAATCAGCAAACAGACAAATATTCGGAGTTGAATGGTCTCTATTTGCACTTGTTGCAGGTGATGATGCACGTTTCCTGCCTGTTACCAGCAGAGGGGGACCTGTGACTGCTCAAATAGTAATTTTTACTCCACACCAGCTGATGTTTGCAGCTGGCCTCCCAATAAAAGACAAAAACAGTGACCCAGTATCACTGGAGAGCCCTCGGGATCCCATCCACAGATTTTGAGCCCGAAAATCTCCCCTTGCCCTCAGGGCCACTCTTATTTTTTCTCTGAATGCTCTTGTTCCTTGAGGAAGAGGGGTTTGGCACTCTCACACCCCAGACATGTCACACTACAGAGTGGTGGTATCACTACGAGTGACCTGGAGCAGCACACCGCCGCCCCCACCACGCAAGCGGGAGAGCCGACTCCATTTGGATTTAGGTAATGGCTGGAATTCTATTGGACTTCAGGTTTGGTTTGTATAAATTGCTACCACTAATTGCAGCTCACTAATAAGATCATGGGTGAGACGTGGTGGCGCTGCAGGTTAGACCGCAGAAGCCTCTGTGCTGCAAGGTCAGAAGACCAGCCGTCGTAAGATCGAATTCACACGATGGAATGAGCTCCCGTCGCTTGTCCCAGCTACTGCCAACCTAGCCGTTCGAAAGCATGTAAAAATGTGAGTAGATCAATAGGTACCACCTTGGTGTGAAGGTCATGGCATTCCGTGTCTAGTCGCGCTGGCCACGTGACCATGGAAACAGTCTTCGAACAAACGCTGGCTCTATGGCTGGGAAATGGGGATGAGCACAGCCCCCTAGAGTCGGACATGACTGGACTAGATATCAAGGGGAACCTTTACCCAATAAGGTCCAGGGGCACACCAGACACAGATGTATGTGCACAACTGAGAGGCACCTGACACTTTCACAGTTAGCCAGAGTAGGGCTTAGTAAACTTTACACAAACGCCAATAGGATTCTGGCCAGTTTCTTGGTGCCCAGACAGAAAGCACTCCCCACATGATGTCGCATCTCCCGGGACCCCTTTCCCTTTTTCCTCACTGTTGCAGAGAAGGTTTCCTGTCTTGTCTTGTCCTGATGTTCACCTGGCGAGGTGCAAGAATTGATGCAGCTGTATAGAGTCTTGGAAGACAAAGGGGCTTGACCCGGCGTAAAGGTTTGTGGGCTGCAGTCTTCTGGGTCCTAGGAGCCAAGGAGCCTTCTTAGGTGCAAACTTAGGCCAGTCAGACAGACAACTTTACTGCAGTTCATGATAAAGCTTTCTCTTTTTTAAAATGTGCTTCAGTCCAGTCCGACAAACTTCAACTGTATAAAATCAAAGACCTTCCTTATCATTTGAATCTGTTTGTTCAGGACCTCGGTAGCTGCCCCAAACAAGCCTGCTCTACCCCTCCTTGTGTCAGGCCATCAAAATATCTGGGGATGGCTACCATCTCACTTCTCTGCCTTCTCTTCTCCAAGGCAAGCATGCTGAGCTCCTTCGGCTATTCATCAACGGGTCAGTTTCCAGGCCATTTAACATCTGGGTTGGGAAAAGAACGGATACCTCAGCTGGAATAAAGCTTAAAGCCAACAGCTCAAAGCAGAGGAAGGAATCTTGTGTTCGCTGCCATGGGCCATCCAGCAAACCTTCATCCTTAACACATCTGGCATCATCACCATCCCATTGAAGGGGTTTAATGCCTGTGGCTGCTGGCTGAGCAGGATGATTCATAACTCCTTTGGAGCCGAATGTTGAAGCAACCAGCCTCAGTTGCTTCGGCCAAGTGTCGAATCTCCCAAATTTTACTTTAAAAAAAAGAGAGTAGCAAACCTCTGCCAGCCAAGGAGGAGAAGCACACTCCGGTGGCTGCAGACGGGGAAGAGGATCTGTCCCTTGTTGTTTATAGCAACGTTAACAGGTCATGATCTAGACTTGAGAACGAGGCTTGAGCAGCTGCAGTCCAGCTGGCTTGCCTTCCCAACACTTGTACTAAGGGGACAGCAGAGAACCAGATCGCCTTCCTCCTCCTCATGGCTTCAGGTGCCAACTATCCACTTATCACCCCTCCCCACTCTTCAGCCTGAGGGGGCCTGCCAAAGTCCACCAGCCCAGTCCCATTATATGACCCGGAGCCTCGCTGGATTTTCCATTTAAACGTTGGCATTTCCTGGTGTGACGGATTGCTGCTTCGCACTGAAGACAGGCCGATGGAACTGGAGACCAACGTCTACACCTCCAGGGTCAACCAAAGCATCCCATGTAGTCCAAGGTCAAAGGTAGTTGAGGGAGAGATGCATTTCCTCTGCGTTTCCTTGGCCCGCAAGGAGGAGAGAGGGGTGTGTGCTTCTCTCGTGCATCTCTCAGCCCAGCCTGAAGCCCTGCTAATGACAAGCGCCTCCTTGTCCAGCAGAGGGAACCATTGCTCTTTAAATCCAGCCTTTTCCCGTCCCAGGCACTGCCGGTGGTGGGTGGTTACCAGCAGGAAAATCTGTTCCCACCCTGACCAGAAAAATACCCCCCTGAAGTTATAAGCTAATGTGGGATTTGCACCCAACTCACATTCTTTCAGAGCCTCTTCAGACCATCATGTTTGCTTTTGGACCACAAAGAGCTGCTCCTCAAAGTTGGGGGGTGCAGAGCAGCCCCCCACCCATGGCCACGTATGTGTCTTTGCCCATTTGCACTTGCCCGCAGGTTGCCAAGAGGACCCCTGGCAAACCCAGTTCATCAGGAGAGAGTTGTGGCGCTAAGAGGGGAGGAAATGGCTGGTTCAGGTGGAATGGAAGGAAGCGCTTGATGGTGCTTGGACAGCCGGGCTCTTGTCTCATCCTGCCTTGAGTTGGGGGGGGGGGCGGGGGAGGACAGCAAGGGGGGAGGGAGGAGAGGAAAAGCAGGAATTAACCCCGAAAAGCTAATTCCTTGCCCTACAGAAACAACGGTCTATTCTCTTCTGATTGCTCCTGCGCACGATAACACAGCTATGCCTCCAGCCGGTGCTGGCTCTTACTTTGGTAGTGGCCAGGTGACCAGCTCAGCCCTGCAGTTTCAACCCCAACCTCTGGGACACACGGAGCAGAGCCTGGTGATGTCACGAGACGCAAACCTGTTTTGTCTAACTAAACAAGTTAGCAACAAGACTCGGTAAGCAGCTTCACTGTGGCCTCCCACACCAGCAGCTTCTCTGGGCCACGCAGAAGGATGAAAAAGACCAAAGTGCTCCTGAGCATGTCTAGATGGCATGTCCCAGAGCCATGGGAACGAAGACCAAATTTCTGCAGTAGCCATTTGGGCCGCAGCCCACCCCCTGTGAGGTCCGGGGCCCAAGCCCTGGTGGCCACTTGAACCTGGTGGTTCCCCTCCATGTTCACCCCTCCCCATTTTTAATCGCTGCTTCCAGATTGCAAATGCATTTAAGGAAAGGGAAACCACACCCTTGAGTCTGGAGACAGAAAGAGTTCTGAAAGAAATCAAATACTTTCAAATCTTTTAATTTATGTGATTTGTTCTGGGCAAAGGAGTCGAGTTCCTTTGGCAGAATCCTGCACTCCTTTCTACTGGCCTATAATGCGGAGCGCAAGACCAAGGGTGGCCAAAGTTCAGCACGCTTGGGAGCTGCTGCCAGAAGATCCATATGCAGCCTGGAGCTGCGTGATGTGAGTCACTTCCATCACTTCCACTTCTCCCTGCCTAAAAGCTGGCCAGACCCCTGGACCTTTGCTCCGTTCTCCCGCTCAGGATGTGCTCGGCGGTGGGACTGCGGTCTTGCAAAGAGAGAGGCAGAATGTGGATGCTTTGCACCAAAGCAAACGGAGAAACTTGATCTTTTTCAGAGCCACACTGGGAAACCCACCAGAGCTTTTTGGCAACTGGCTATAGGCGTTTTTCACCAGCAAAATTACAGCACAAAGTTCTTTTACTCTGAGCCAGGTTATTGATCCCAATGGTAGCTTTCTCTCTCTCTCTCTCTCTCTCTCTTTGAGGGAGATGGCCATTCCTAGTATTATCCCATCTGTTGTGCTGGTAGAGGCGGGCTTTGAACCCAGGACCCAAAGATCTTGTGAGGAGACTCATGGGGCTACAGCTGGAAGGGCTGTCAGAGACACAAGATCCTTGCAGCCTCCCCTGCAACTTAACTCTCCATGAAACCATTTGGGTGCAGCTCCAGAACTATGGAAGCCAAAGTTTCTGGACTGAGTGTGGAAACCGACCCCCCCACTATATACACTTCCCTGAGGTGCCTTAATTTCTAGTTTGGGTTTTCATTGTCATATTTATGCTGATGTTACCCAAGCGTACCTGTCTTATCTTGAGCTTAGTGATGAGGTCTGGACTTCCTTGACAGGCCATCAATTGGGCATGTCATCATGGATGTCCTCTCATCATCTCTAACAGAACATGGATCTGACTCAACAAGACTTGGTCTTTTGTCTGGATCATCTTGCCCATCCGTTGACTGCCCCTCCTCTTTCCCTCCAAGGCGTTTGGGTGATCCCTGCCTCCGAAACCACGGATCTCCACATTCTAGCGAAGTACTAGCTGTCTTGCTGTCCATTTGTGAACGCAACCGCCATGGTAGGCAATTTCCATCTTGCGAATATTTGCTGGATCCATCACTTCCTGACTCCTGAGATGGCAAAGCTCCTTGTCCATGCCCTGTTGGTTTCTTGGCTGGATTATTGTAAGAGCCTCTCGGTGGGTCTTCCTCCTCCACCACCTCCACTCCGTCCTCTTACCCTGGTACAGAACAGAGCAGGATAAGTGGTTTTGAACTTACCACATTACTCCCACATTTCCCATCGTTGTCATAGGGCACTGCGTGGGCTTCCCATCAGGTCAGCAGTCCTTGCCCTGACATTTAAAGCCCCATGATTTCCTTGCCCTAAATATTTAGCAGGGCTGGTGGCATGGCATATCCCTCTCAAGAAGATCCGGTCTGCAGATCTCAGACGTGCAATGATCCCTTGGACCAAAGTGCAAATCCCAGGCCTTGGGGAATTTTCCCCCTTGGGTCCGAAGCACCCAACTCATGCTTCTTGCTTCTTTGGGGGGCATCATGAAGCCAAGCGTCGCCTGTGGCCCCTGGAAAGCCTCCCCTGTGCGTCTGCCAACTGCCCCCCAGGGCCACGCCAGCATCCTCCTTTTTTTCACCCAGTTACATGTCTCTGAAGAAGTTACCCGGTTGAACAGCCCTCAACGCCGCACGAGGCTGATGGGCTGGGCCAGCATAAATACCAAATGTTCTTAGATATTCATGTTCATACACCCAAGAAGACTTACCGGCAACCCCCAAATCATTGCTTTCCACCCATAGTTGTGTTTTCTAAAATTAACTCAGAGCCATGAGTGTTGTCTCTCTGGGTCAACAGAGATCTCCATTTAGAAAGGCATTTTGGACGGTGTGATTACAGGCAATGTCTTTGGGATATTTAAAGGGATGTTGCTGCAAAATGCTGGCAGGGCAGGATCTTCACAGAGGCGTAACCCAAGCAGTAGAAGAAGTACCTCATTGTTTATTATACTTCCTTTTATATTCAGGACCTGGGGCAAACTTTGTTCTGCATCTGTTATGGGAAACATCTAATGGTGATGCTCAGGCTATAATTATTCATCTGTTGCCTGATCTTGACAAATTTGTAACAGGCCCACCTGCCAGTTTGGAATGGCTGTCCAAAAGCTGAGGAAAAGCTGTCAGGGATAATACAGTACACGGTCATCATTTAATTTAATAGTCTTGATGTATCAGATGTGCCTGCTGCTTTATTAAACAAAGAGGTATGTATCGGCTGGCATCCGGCTGCCCTTAGTTGTGGCAAATTGCCACTAATTAAAGAGTCTCTGTTTGCTTTGTGTGTGTATTTGTCATCAAGTCTAACTTGACCTTAGTAAGGTTTTCAAGGGATGTGAGAAGTTTGAGGAGTAGTTTACCATCAGGCCCCTCCATCACCTCTGGGGAATTATGCTGAGGATTTGAGCCCAGCTCTCCGGAGGCCTAATCCGTCCACTCCATCATACCCAGCCTGGCTTGCTTGGAGACGGGTCTCTCTCTCTCTGCCTGGAGACAGAAGGAGGCCAACCATGCCCAGATGTTTTCGCCAGGGCCCTGAGAGCCGACCGGCATTTGGAGAGCGCTGGCTGGGAGCCAGAGCTAAAGTCCAGGGCACTGGGATGCCGGGCCTGGAAGGGAGCCAAGGGCTAAATCTGTCTCTTCGTGGCAGAAGGAGAGCTTTTGGGACAACTGGGGTCCCGCCAAAGGGCACCGTCTCTTCTCCGCGGAACTGAGAAGAGCAGAAGACAAAGCACAGCCGACATGGGAGCAAAGCCTTTTCCGTTGAGGTCCATTAAGAGCGTTTTGTGATCCAGCTGGGCCAAGGGAGGGAGGTCCAGGGAAGAGACAGGAACGGATCCAAGGTCAGTGCTGTGTGTCAGCTTTCTTTGCTCTTGCTGTTGGCTTCCTGCCTGCTGCAGAGCTATCTTTGGAAGCTCACTGAGCTGAGCTGCAGGGTTGCACCAAGCAGTTGCTGTGGCACAAGTTCCCTGGGACGTTTTCTTCCCTGCCTGCTCAGAGGCTCTCGTGGCCCCAGCTGGAGATCCGTTCCTGCTCCTCTGGTGCCCTTTCTCCAAATGCTCTGCGGGGAGAAAAGGAGGAAAGTTCCCCAGGACCAGTTCTATGCTGGGAATGGACCAGAGCCCAGAAAGCCTAGTGGGCAGAGCAACAAAGGAAGCGCCCCTCAAACTCCAGGTCCTCTCCACCCAGCTGCAGGTGGACCTGCTCCTCTTCGAAGCTTCTTGAGTCCAAAGAAGCCAACAAAACCCACATGTCCGCGTCTCCTCTCACAAAAGCAGCCTTCAAGGTCTGAAGATGCTTTGCTGTGTTAGGCTGCAGGGCATGGGCGAAGAGGAGGAGCACACGTGTGGTTCTGCCTGGTCAGCTGCCCTCGCTGAGCCTCTAACAGGGCAGATGTTTGACTCTTCTCTGTAAACGTGCTTCATGGTTCTATTCAAAAAAAGAAAATAAGGTTTGTCTTGAAGGGGTTTTGGCTTCCTCTGCCTGTCTCAGAAGAGGTTTCCCATTCACTTCTTCTGGGAAGAACCAGACTGTCAGAAAAATCATTTATTTTACCAGCAGGCCATTGGGTACCTTTCTCCTCCCCATGGCTGGGGTTCTGATCCAGATCTCGGTTTTGAATGGCAATGAGCAATCCATTGCCATTTTTGTATGGATGCCCTACAAGCCAGGAGCGAATGATCTCCTTTGGGAAAGAAAGCCAGAGGCTGGGAGTTCGATTCCCCACGGGGTCTCCTTGTCAGGGGCTGGATTTGATGATCCACAAGATCCCTTCCAGAGCTGC